>NW_028327172.1:190658674-191262924 GCF_987537825.1 Furipterus horrens
AAAGTAGAACTAAAACAACCAGATAGGACTCCTTGCCTATAAGACTGGCAACTACATAGAAATTTATAAAAATGTTGATAATCTCAATTATTGGTGAGACTGTGGGATAATAAGAATTCATATTCAGTGCTGGTAAGAGTATAATGGAGTGAAGCCATTATGTAATGAAGCCTAGCAATAATTAGGGAAAATCAGGATATGTAAATACTATTATTCACTTAACCTGCTCCTGGGTATGTATGGGAACTAGAGGGAATTCTGCCCAGGTTTACAAGAGAGCTCATAGGTGATTACCATCTTCATGATATTTCAATAGTTGAAATTTAAAACCATCTAGGTATCTAGCAATAGGCAAGTGGATGAATAAAATTTGGTAGATGTATAACATTGAGTTATATAGGGAAAGTTATGTGAAACAGTCAAATATAAAACAAGAGTGATTCAACAATTTATATTTTCATTTTTGTTTTATAAAAATTGAAGATGAAAATACTGCTTGGTTCTTCAAATGCTGTTTAATGTCATAAAGGACAAGTATATTGAAATTAATAAAAACCCTTTTTTCCTTTCAGTGGAGCAAATGTCCTTCAATATTTTGAATTCAATATCCAAATCCATCAAAATAAAAATTTCCAAAGGTGTAACATATGAGATTGCTAGGAAGTGTATTTTTCGATTGAATCTAAAAATTATTTCATAGGCAGTTGACCCATTTTGATGACTGATCTGCTGTTCCAAAATATAAATTTAGAAACAGCACATATTCATTCATTTTAGTCCTGTAAAAACGATGAATTTGGGTATTTCAATAATTTACCTGAAATACAAAATATTTAAATGACTTTTCTCAAGTGCATTTATGTTATCCACTGGACCAAAACCCCCAAGTTATGTACTCCACAGACCGTGCAGGCTCAATGATCAAGAGGCTGCATATAGCAGTAAAATTTATGTATACAAGGTGAGCAATTTCACACTTGCACAGCTCCATTATGTCGGCAGCCGTCCGTCTTGAGAGACGATGGTGTAGCTTCTTAAGAGTCTATCTGCACCACCGAGAATGGCTGTGCAGTCCAACTCGGGAGTGACATGGTATCTGTCTCCTCCCGTGTTGAATCGACATCTTGTGATGACGCTGGAGTGTCCTCTCCAGTGAAGCTGAAGCTACAGAGCCTGGGCAGGGTGATATGGAGGGTCTGCTGTTGCCCATGCAGCGGACCCTCCCTCTCTTCGCAGCTGAAGGGTCCAAGGGAAAGACGGAGTCAATACAGCTTGGCTTCAGGTGCGCCGCAGGAGTTGCCGGTGTTGACTACAACGTCAAACCGCCTTAGGGACTCCGGCTCCGGATTTTCTGTCGGGGTTTACTCCCTTAGCCTTTCCCCTGAAGAGGTATGCCACAAGGCAGTGGAGGTTTTTTGGAGTCAGAGTTTTCCAGCTCCATTATAAAGAAACATTTATCTATATTTGTTCAGTAGTTCATCCCTCTGTCATATCATACTAGCCAGAAGAAGCTATTCAATATATAGAATGCAGTGTGCCATATATTATTCCAAGATAACACCAGTATGATATAGGATCAAGCAAAATTGTGAAGTAGGAAATGATGCCTTCTTTCAAGATTTGTCTCCTCTTCCCACATTCAGATGCTTATAACACCTCCCATCCATTCACTTGCTCTGTTTATTCTCTTTACTTAGTGTCTTTGATGCATTTCACTTAAAAAAAATGTTTAGGTCTTAGTAGGTCAAGTAGGAGGATTTGCAATTAATAAATTGATATTTCTACTTAAGTACAAGTTCCAAGGCACATGACTATGTGTAGGTTCTGGAAGGAACTTAAGATATAATGGTGAGTGGGTCAAATTAGTTTAATGACTTCTGATAGGTGGACCATTAAGTTCTGGACGGTCCGACAACAACAACAACAAACCAATGAGTATGTCCCATGAGTTGAAAGACCATGGTAATGGCAAATTCAAGAGTAGGGGATGTACACAGGCCCAGCTCAGCAAGCTAGTGGTAAATGTTTAAAAAGATCTGAAAAACAGGGTTCAAGTCATAAAGCTATACAGATCAGTGGAGAATTCCAGACCAGAGGAGTTGAGGAGTAAGGAAACGGGAATCTTAGAGTAGGACTGGACAAAGCAAGACAAGGTAGTCTTCTACTGGGCATGTAAATATTCAGAAATATCAGAACTGAATGTCATCACTGAAAACCAACTTTTTAACCAGATAAACACAAAATATATAGTCTGGAATACGTACTGTTGTTATGGAATTTACCACATTTGTGAACGTATAAACACTGCTGTATAAAGCTTGACAGGGGCAAATGTCACTAGACCTGCTTAAGTACTTGATATTAGTGATTAGAAATGTGACAAATGGTGGAATAATCTAGAAGGTTAACTACCTGGTGTGACACTTGAAGTATCGATTGAAGTTATGCTTTCCACATTAATCCAAGGGCACAATTACTTCCAAAGTGCTGATTATCTTGAATTTCATTTCTTGGGTCAAGGAGGCCAGTTCTGTGGATTACCAATCAGTCAGAGCTTCAAATCCAATAACTGATGAGATATTACAAGAAAATATGTTTGCATTTTATTAAGAGAATATTTAGTACTCTAGGAAAGTAATTCTTAAAGTTAGAAATATCAGGAAGTGATAAAGATATTTACAGGCATGAAATCTTATCAAGGGCCTCTATATCTATGTAGCATAGATAACCATCTTATTATCCTATGTGTAAAGTTTAGATTGTCACTTATCTTACAGGTGACTCAGCCCCTCTACAACTCAGATTTTGCACCCTGTGACTACTGGCTTTTCCCAAAACTAAAATCATGTCTGAAAGGGAAGAGATTTCAGACACAGATGGTCAATGAGATTCAGGAAAATGTGATGGTGCAGCTGATGATGATTCCAACAAAGGATTTTGCAGTGTTTTGAACAGTGGAAGAAACCCTGGGAGTACTGTGTTCGGCCCAAAGGGCCAGCTGTGAAAGGGACTGAGGCATCACTGTCCTATGTACAATGTTTCTTGTATCTTGTATCTTCTTCAATAAATGCCTCTATTTTTTATAGCACCTGGATGGATACTTTCTGGACAGACCTCATATGAACAAGAACAAACAAAATTGAAGCTTTTGCTCATTTTATCACAAACACACAGACAATTTCTTACCAACTCTTCATTTCAATTTGAATTAGGGTAGCTCAGATGTTATGCTTAATTTTTTTTATTACTTCTGCCATACTTAAATCAATTGCTTCCTTACTTTTATACCAATAATTGTAATAATATTTCTATATTATTCTATGTTATAATTATGCTTGTACCCCAAGCCATAAAATAATATTTTAACTATGAAAACTTTATGAAATATTTTTGACTTTTCTAGTAAGTGGTATGCTAGCATCTGTTCTGCAAAGGAAACAAACTCTGATTAATAGTATTTGCCAATTTCTGAAATCATATTGAGTGCTTATCATGTTTTAAGCATCATGCCTTGCATATATAATTTATTCAATAAGTATCCAAGGTGCATATATTGAACTCTGTTTAGTTTACTAATGAATTTAACTCCCAAGAGAAAATATACTTCAGAAAACATCTGAATAAGCAGAAGTTAAAAAAAACAATGAGGCAGTATAGTATTATTATAGCTACATAAAATATCTCCACACTTCAATTGCCTAGATTTAAATATGGGTTCAAATATTTAGAACTATGTGGTCTTTGTAAAAGGATTTTTAATAAGGATATTTATAGCTTTTCAATCACAATTTGCTGTGCGGATTGAATGTGTTTATGTATTTGAAGTACCTAGCACAGTACCTAACACATAGTAAGCAATCTATATCTGTTAACTAATTTATTTGACTTTAATATTATAATTAGTGAGACATCTCCAAGTCATACACAGTAGAGTTCCCCTGTTTTAATTACAAGACGTTTGCAATCATTGGTTAGCAAAGACGAATATTTAAGAAAAGTCCTTTTTTTAGAGGTTGGGAAATACATATTTTTGAAAAGTGTTAACAGAATCATGAAAGTTTTTTTAAAGGTAGAATATAGATTCTGCTGCTACATTAAAGATAACAAATAATAGAGACATGTATAAGAAAAAAGTGTATTTTTTTTTTATCTGGGACCCTGAGTTTATGCAATCCAGGGCTTATTTGATAGGGTTCAAATTACATTCTATTTTCTGCCATTTTTAAAATATTGCCCCATTTACATGGTCTAACATTGCCAACTCCAGAACACAGACATTCCAAGGAGTCAAGTAAAGGGCAAAAATAAGGCAGTATGAGGAAGGTGCATAAATTAGCTTCACTCCCATCTCATTGGTGAACATGAATTTATATGGGTACTTATACAGTTACAAAGTAGTCTGAGATACACAGGCTTTATTCTGAGGCAGTGGTGTTCAGCTAAAACACGAAGCTTCTATTACTAAAGAAAGAAGAGGAGAATGAATATGAAGGAAAAGAAGTTTGCCAAGTGAGTTAATCATTGGTGATGCCTTCCTTTTGCTCATGGGCAAATGGGTCAGGTGAGGGTCCACGAGAGGTGAAAGCACATCTGATCCTCTGGAAGAGGATCCAGATGTACACTAATGGCCTAATTCCTTTCTTTCTTTTTCCGAATGACCTTCAGCACTATGGCAATCTCTAATTATACTGTTTTGGATACTGTGATTATTTTGCCTTGGTTGCTATTCTACCTTTAAATGCAATTTATACATCCTGGGTTAGTAATGTAGCTAAATCCATTCAGGTGAAATAGGAGCCCTCACCCCTCAGAAAGTAATGACCCTTATCATAGGTGTAAACCAGCTGATTCAGGCACATTAGCTATTAGCAGATGTTCCTTTTGGCTGCAAGACTGACAGCTCTCCTTGATTCTCCTCATCTTGATTTTTTTTTTAAACAATGCCTGAAGATCTCTATCTCCAAGGATACACGATACATTGCAAATAAAGAAACAAGACTCACAGAAATACATCAATAAAATGTATATATGTCTATATATATAGATATCTATATATATATATATATATATTTTTTTTTTTTTTTAGTCATGATATTAGAGGATTATTTTGCATGTTTTGCAATACATGGCCAAGGGCAAGGGTTCATGATATTACTTGAATTTAAGATACTTAACTCACAAGTAGCTTGCCTCAGAATTTGTTGTCATAATTTTGTTCTTCTTTGAAAGAAAGAAGAAAAACAAATCTAATTAGTAATTTATTTTTATTATGTTTTGCTTTGTTCTAAAGTTTCTTAAGCTTGTTTTGTTTAAACCCAAGCTCTGTGAAAGAATGTCTTTGAAAATAAATATCCTCTAATTAATAAGTAATATCCTTAAATGTGGACCATGTTTACAACTAAACAATTACTTCAGAAGTGGGCTGTTAGCCATGTGGATTACATAATGAATGAGATTTAGGTGTTCTAAAATAAAAAAACTCCAATAATTTTATTTTGATTCATGATTCTACAAATCATACTACTTTTCACATGCTCTAAGGATAACGATATCATGATTTGAGACTGTAGCTAAAATGAATAGAAAATAATCTAATTCTTTCCCCACTCCCAACACCCAATCCTTTTGTATATAACAACTAACATAGACTGAACTCATCTATATGAGAATCAGTAGCAAACAGCTGGTGGGCAGGCACCACTCCATCCCCACACAGTGAATAACATTATATCGCAACATTTTACTCTGCTTATATTTCTTTCTGGTTCAAGATATCTTTGCCCATGAGCTGTGCTAAACAAAAACTTGCATGGCCAAGAGCTTTGCTGAAAGAAAGAATTTATTGAGCTATATGGTAGCCAGAAAAAGGGCCAGGCCCTGGGCCATGTAGGCTAAACTCCCACTGGCAGGGCTGGATGAAAACCACATGTCCAGTATTGGAGTTGACAGGCTTTTACATCATGGGGAAAGATAGGTGTAAATATGTTACTAAATAGCAAGTCCGGTTCTGCTACTGGCTGCCACCCTCTAGGCAAAATTCCAGAGGTAAAGGTTTGGTGATAAAGGAAAGAAGTCTTTATTCAAAAGCTACAGTTTTGGAATAACAGCTTTTCACATGTATTCATCCCTTAAGCCTATCAATTAAAGCTAAAAGTTTAAACTCCTAAGTTCCCCTATCATTCCCCCAGTTAGTTTTTAATTATTTTATATCTATAGGATTAGTTTACAAACTTAAACAACATAAGCTCCAAAAGCTACACAATTTTGAAAGAATGGCAGGCTTCTGCCTCAGAGCCTGGCTCCTCTCAAACATCCAAAGAAGAAAACCACCACCCCCCTCTGCAAGGCCAGCTTATCCCAGGCTGCTCTGAGTTCCTTCTATTGTTCAAAATATCCTCCTTTGGGAAACACAGGCAGCTGCAGCACAATCATCCAGGCACCCTCGGGGAAGAGAGCCAGAGAGCCAGTATCTGCCCTCCTTTTATTTTAAATCTTGGGGCCCATAATTCCATTAGCTTCTCACCTAATCTGGTCCTAGACTATTTACCATTGCCTGGGGCAACGTCCTCCTATGGCTCCTCCTTACTACTCCCCAGTGGTCTGATCAGATCTCTCTGAATCAAATAGTTCTGAAAGAATTACAATGGCTATAGATTTAAAAAAAAAAAAAAATGTGGGAGAAGGTGAAGCAAGGCTAGTTCTGGGATAGTCGCATAGTCTAGAAAGAAATGATTATTTCTGGATTGGTTGTGGTCAGCAGTCTGGAAATTTATGCATAAGCAAGATGTAGTGGTTCCTAGTCATTGGTTATTCAGCTATTCTCTAGATAAACATGGAAATAGCCACCTGGAAGTTAATTCAAATTTCAACGTACACTCAGGAATTGTAATCGGTCTTTTTTTCTTTTTTTTGGTTTTGTTCTAGCAGTTATTAACTGATCGACGTCTCTTGTCCCTTCTACTTCCTGGCTTGCTGTAATTTAATTTAGGACACCTCAGATTTTTTTTTCCTTGTCAACTCCTTTACTCCCTCTTTTTTTATCTTTCTGTCTTTATTTATTCATTTGTTTCCCCTTCGGTATTTTGTAGTAAAACTCTCCTGACAAATTTACCCAAGCCCAGATTTCTTCTAAGAAGTTATTTACTAAAAATGATTTATGCCTTTCTGAAACACTAGGTACTAACAGCAGAATCTTATCAATATACAAATCACCTGATGATAAATCAAGAAGGCTGCCATCATGCATAGCACAGTCTGCTCTCAGCACAGTTCCCATGTTATACTACTTTATCTTCAGGCAGTAGAACAGGAACACCTAGTGCATTGCTGCATGTTTGCAAAAATTGCGTGACCTAGCTTCTGACTCAGGTTTCTGATTCAGAATTAAGTTTGAGCCCTCACAATCACTTTTCTTGTCCAAAGCTAGTTCTGACTATTTATCATGTGATACAATAAATACAAAAGTCAACATCCAGTGAAATTATATGTGTGTGTTCTCCTTCTAAACATCATAGAAGGAAAATAGGAGAATGGAGCTCTCTGGTAGGGTAGGTTTAAGTCTCTTAAAGATCGAGGTATTATTTTTAATGAAAAAGGTTAGGTAGAGAGAAGAAAAGGGAAATAATCTTGAAGGGTAAAAAAGAAGTTTCATTTGAATGCATACAGGGAGTGTTGTCATGGCAACCCTACTTCATGTGTGAAAAAGAACATTTGTCCTGCCCGTTATTGGGAAGTCCATCATGTGCTGGCAGCTGCAAAAAACCTGCTCTGATTATTACAAATTTTAGTTTTACAAAGGGTTTGGGTGTGGATGAATGGTTTAAATAGCGATGAGGCATCCCACCAAAAGTGATAGTAATTATCTAAAACCCCAGTACTAATGTCAAGATTATTTATTATCTTTTCTAATTAGTGTCATTTTCTAAAATGCCTCCTGTAACTGTTATAGAGACAAGGAAATGTTTGCAGACACAGAATCCCTTTATAACTCCTTTACTCATTGTCATTTGTCTTAGGTCAACTAAACTTTCTATATTATATCATATATATTATATATTAATATATACCTGTACAATGTTTATATCATATATGCATATATATAATTCAGATCTAATTCTTATGACTCTACTAGTATTTCCAGAGACTATAAATGTTCTGATTTATTGAATATATTGTTTTGAATATTTATAATATAATGTATTTTACTGCATCATATCAATACAAATAACAGAAAGTGGCCAGAAGGTTAGTCTTAAAATTCACATTGGTCCACAATTGCAAGTTACTTTATGCTTTGGGGGAAACATATTAATGCTTAGTGAATGTGGTTAATAAAAATATGATGGAATAATTATTTCTTGATAGGAAGCAAATATAATTCTTCATTTGAGATGCAATTTAACATAGTTGAGACTAGAAACTGTGGAGTCAGTTACCTGGGTTCAATTATTTTTCTCCTGTTGACTAGGAGTATAAGTATGACCCTGAGCCAGTTTCTTAACCTTTTGTCCCATTTTCTTCATCTTTAAAACAGAGGGTGATACTCTAAAGGGTTATTAGGGAGATCAAGATTTTATAAGAAAAACTGGAAAACTTTCCTGTAAAGGACGAGAAAAGTAAATATGTTAGGCTTTGTCAGCCATATGGTCTCTGTGGCAACTAGTCAACTCTGTCATTATTGTGGGAAAGTGGCAATAGACATATGAAAATTAATGGATGCAGCTGTGTTCCAATTGAACTTTATTTACCAAAACAAACAGTGGGGCTGGATTTGGCTTATGAAATATACTTTCCCAAGCCCTGATTTAATATATAAAGTGCTTATATAGTGCCTAATTCATAATAATTACTAAATAAATGTTAACTATAGGAGCTACACTATAGATTTTGTTGTTGGTTTCACCTTAAAATGAACAGAGGAAGAGAGAATCCAGGATGGTGAAGAAGTAAGTGGAAGCTACACTAACATCCTTCCAGGATCAATCTGGAATTATAACTAAATTATAGAGAAAGCATCTTGAATAACTACCTGAACAGTAGCTGCAGAGAAGCCTTATAAACAAAGATATACAGAAGAAACCACTTCACCACCACAAGACTGGTGGATGGAGGAGGGTGCAAGAGGGCTAGCTGGGCTCTCACAGGCAGCAGCTGAAGTTCCAGAGGGATACATCAGCAGCTGAGGGATTCCGCTGAGAAGTGTGAGGTCTAAATTCCAAGCTGAGCTCCCCATCCTGCAGCACCAGAGCCAGAAAGGAACCCAGAAAACACCCAGCTATGAAAAGCTGCAGGGTTTCTGTCTGCCAGGGAGAGATGGCTGGAGACTCAGAGGGCCTTTTAAAGGGCCAATGTACAAAATTTCATTTGCAGCCACTTACCTTGGGCTCCTCCAGTGGGAGGGAAGAGTGTACTAGAGGCACTTGAGGGATTCTGGGATTGGTGGCTCTGGAGATAGAACTGAAGGATCCCTATGCTGAGTCATTCCCCATACTACAGAAACCATTTTTCTCAGGCAAAGCATTCTTCTCCATGCGGCATTAGCCTGAGGAGAAGCAATAACCCCACCAACAGGAATTACTCTGCCCTGCCCTGTGGTGCTCAAGCTGATTACAGTTTGATTAGTTTAACAACTGATCAGCTTAACAACTGATTAGTTTAAGAACTAAGGTGTAAAATACAAAGAAAGCATCCAAAATGGGAAGACAAAGAAAGATATCCCAAATGAAACAACTAGAGAATTCTCTAGAAGAACTAGATGAAATGGAGGCAAGCAATTTATCAGATAGAGAGATCAGAGTAATGATTATAAGGATACTCAGCAGCATGAAAAATAAATAAATAAATAAAAAAGGACCAGTCAGAAATAAAGAATGCAATTATCTGAAATAAATAATACACTGGAAGAAATGAACAGTAGGTTAGATGAAACAGAGGATTGAATCAGTGATTTGGAAGACAAGGTAGAAAAGAACTCCCAGGCGGAGCAGCAAAAAAGTAAAAAGGATTAAAAAAGAAAATGAGGAGAACTTAAGAAACATTTTGGACAACACAAAGCATAATAACATCCGTATCATGGGAATACCAGAAGAAGAAAGCAAGCAAGGGATTGAGAACCTATCTGATGAAGGAAAAATACGAGCAAGTCAGGAAGCTCAGAGAGTCCCAAACAAGTTGTACCCAAAGAGGCCTACACCAAGACACATCACAATTAAAATGATAAGGCTTAAAGATGAGGAGAGAAACCTAAAAATTGTAAGACAAAAGCAGGTAGTTACCTACAATGGAGCACCAATTGGACTAGCAGCTGTTTCTTCAACAGAAAAATTTCAGGCCAGAAATATTCAAGGTGAAGAAAAGCAAGGACCTACAACCAATGCTACTTTACACAGCAAGGCTATTCATTTAAAATTGAATGAGAAATAAGGAGCTTCCCAGACAAGAAAAAGCTAAAGGAGTTTCTTAACATCAAACCAGTACTGCAACAAATGTTAAAGGGATAGAAAAAGATATTTCATGCAAATGGAAAATGGGGTAGCAGCACTTACATCAGAAAAAATAGACTTTAAAACCAAGGCTATAGTAAGAGACAAAGAAGGACACTACATAATAGTAAAGGGAGCATTTTGAATTTATCAAAATATCTTCAATATTAATAACTCACCTGAGTCATAATGAATTCAGAAAGAAATTTTCAAGACATGCAAATGACTCAGAGTTTTGAACTCCTCTGCAAAAGACGATACTAGTAAGGACACATTACTGTGGAGATACTTCTACTGGAATAAGAGTGACCAGTATAATCTACTTGTTATAAAACAGAAGAAATGCACAATTAAAATAGGATGAGTAGAATTAGTTGTTCTGTAAAGAATTTTTAATGCACCTTTGTATTAAGTAAATAATTTTAAAGTGCAAGAGTAACGTGGGCAACAATGAACAATTTTATCAATTGAATTAAGATAGACTGAAGATAGAAGAAAGTGATATTTAAGAGAGAAGAAATGTCTTCAAACTGTGATCACAGTTGATCATACAAAATAAGCTTTTAATGTCACTGATAATTCTACCTGTGTATGCCTTTCATAATCAAAATACGAAATCCATTTGAAATTGCAACCATGAAATGGCAGGTGGTAAAATTTCAAATGCCTGTTTCAATGGCACTAGTAATATTTCAGTTGGAAAGCTTCAAGATTGTAAGGACTAGGGTGCCATATTTTCCCTTATCTAGGTAATATCCAAGCTATCCTTTACAAAAATGGTCATTAAATGACTGTTCATTTCTCAAATCATTCAATTCTAAACCAGCAAAACCCTCCAGATTTTACTTGCAAATTTATCCATCAAATATATAAGTTGTATGACAAGAACAATAATTTTTTTAAAGAGTAAGAATAAGCACTGACCAGCAGGCATTATTTTCCCTAGACAGGAAATTTATTGATCAATAAAGACCACAAAAGAAACATCTGTAGTTTGAATATTAAATTTTCATTTCATCTGAAACTATTATTTCTCTGAATAATTTAATTACATAACTCTTGAAAACCTATATTCAAATTACTTTAACTAATAATGGAAATAAACAATAACTTTTTGGCCTTGCAAATTTATATTTAACTCATACAATGAGCACACACTGCCCAAAGATTTGAAGCTGAGCTTTCTAGAAACTTTTTTATACCATATTTTACAATGTTCAGAGATGCTCAATTACAATAATCATCAGATTATGTAAGATAAATAAATTTAGTGCTGCCATTGAACACTTAAATATTAGGTCATGTTTTTGGTTCTCAGAGTAATCATTAGCTTTAAAGTGAAAATTTCATATTATTTAATTATTTAGATTCTGTAAAGTATAACTGGTAACCAAAAGACATGAATCACAGAAAATATATATATATGCACACAAACTTTATTTATTTATTTATTTATTTATTTCTATGAATTTATGTCCTGTTTTCCCTGGGACAGGCCCTTTTTTGATAGTTTCATTGATAGATCCCTTTTGATGGGCACAGCACCTGAGGGAACCAAGGTAGACAACAACCCAATTTAGGCCCTTGTCCCAGAACATAAAGGAATTCAAGAGCATGACAGAAAGATTTATCCAAGTGCAGTACACTTATTAAACTGATAGTACATACTCAAGAAGTGAGAGTGGGCAACCTCAGAGAATGAGAAACACTGATGGGATCTAGGGGGAAGGTTTTTATTAAGTGGAGGTGGGCAGAGATAGGGTGGCCCTCTGTTTCTAACATTGTTGGAGTGTCTGCCTTTGTGGGTCATCCTTGCCCCCCCTTTCTAGATAGCAATTTCTTTTTGGTCCTCCCATCACAGGAACTATGGGAGGAGGAAATGGGAAACTAGCGGTCAGTGAAGGTCAAGTATGATGTTCCAACCAAGACGAAGAACAGAAGAACAGATGAGGTAGAACTTGAGACCTTTGTTCTTCAACTTTTCTGTCTCACTTTCACTCTCAACAGCACCCCAGTTTGGAAAATAATGTGTGTAGATGCACTTTTAGTTATTTATTCCTAGATTCTGTCAGCAAACAGTTTAATACCTACCATGTGCCAAACACTTGTTTTTTGCCTTAATAAATGTTTAAATAAATCTTTGTTCATTATTAAAGAGCCTATAGAGGCTTCTGCTTTTCCCAAAATATTAAAACAACTATTACAAGCTGTTACTGCTTATAAGTAACTGCCTTGGCTTCTGAAACTGATGGACTTCATTGGCAAGCTAAGTAGTCCTGACTGAAATTAGAAAATTAAACAGAAATAATTGTCACAGTTGGCGCGCATACAGTTTTGGCATCAATGTAGCATTAAGATCTAGGAAAAATGATAGATCTCCATCTTTTGTATAGCTGTGAGCTTTGAACTATCAGGCTTTGCATATGAATATGAAGTTCTGAACAGGGTTAAAGATAAGGTTGCACTTGTAACATAGAAGCAAATGGAATTAAATTCCACTTTACTAACAAAGGCATAAAGACTGCAAACTTGGAACAGGGTATTTGAAATTGCCTTATATGGAAATGGAGGTAAACAGCCTGGAAATAATCCAACAAACATTACTTAGCACAATGTCTTGTTTATTATTGATTCCCAGATGAATTTCTACATCAATACTGAGTGTGCCATGTACTTCCTTACACATTACTTAACTCAATCTTCATAAACATCTTAAAATGATTTTAGCTAATATGATCCCCATTTTATGGATGAGAGAACTAATGTTTCCAAAAGTGAATATATTGACTTTTTAATGGCAAGGAGTTAGCCATATTTTCAGCTATTTAGGTTTAGGTTTAGGTTAATCAAAGCAAGTTTGGGCAAAGGAGAGAAGAAAAGGGAGATGAGGAGAAGAAAAAGCCCAACCTCCACTAACAATATACATACATCGTCTTTTGAAAACCAAAGTGGGATGCCCTGAATTTCTCTTTTTAAATAAAATATTCCACAAAATGGCATATTTTCTAGTAATACCTGTTCATGAATGATACCTGTGTGTGAACTGGCAATACATGATGAACATTTTTATCATGTAATTGTATATGATTTTTGAGAACAACATATTATTTCACATAATGATACATCGTATTTAATTTACTAAAGCTATTATCATAATGTGGTATATTTAGGTTGTATACATACTCTTCACGAGTAAAATATTGTCAAAAACAAAATCAAGCTGAGTACATGTAAAGATCATGTTGGCTCATCACATTTAGCAAAATGAAAGGAGCCCTCTGAGCTGTAGGGAAAGAAAATATTTTTATAGATGGAAAGGAGGGCAGAAAAGGAAATTGTTAGCAAAGAATGCATAGTTTCAGGAAAATTGCCCCCCTAAAGATAACAAAGGGTGTCTATCAGGAAAATTACCTCACTACTATTGACCAAATAAATAAATCCAGGTTGACTGGTTAAAGGCTGCATTATTGGGAGAGGCTGAAACTGCAGTTAGGTTAGAGATTAAGTCTTGGTTTGGTGACATAGGGCTTAGCACAGGTGACTCCATTTTGAGCCTGTTGTCTTCTTTTTAACAAATCAGAATTATGTCTTTCCATGTATTTTTCTTTTTTCTATCTTTACACTATTAGAAGTAAAAATACATATAAAAGACATAAACAATTTTACACTTATTTATTTCCAATTTACCTTTAAAAACATGTGGTTTAAATATCTTTTAATAGTTAACCCACTTTTTTGTGCAAACACTTAATGATTTGTTTTATAATACACTGGTTAGTTATGGCAGCCACTCTTGATAATATAGTTTACTAGACACAATCCCTGCTTATAAACCAAGTGTGCTGTACACTTGTCAGTGCTATTTTCAAGGGTAAGTAAAACTAAGAGGAGGACAGTTTTGTGATAAACATGTTGGGGGTGGAGTGGTCTTGAGGGAGGGGGGGTTTTAGGGGTAAAAAGGTGATAAATTCATCTTGAACAAAGGGGATTGGAATTGGCTTTGGGAATAAGAATATAATCATTTAGTAGGCAATTGGATCTGTTGTTCATGAAGTGACATATGAGAGATACATAACTTTGGAAGCTGAGAATTACTGACACAAATTTTCATTCATTCAGTCAATTCATTTTGATTTTGAAATTTCTAAGTATAAAATTATAAATAACACTAATAAATGGATATAAGTCTGTGTTTATTCTATACTTTCAAGTTACTTGTGTTTTTCTTCCCTTCTTCCTGTCCAATGAGGAAAAATTATTAGTGTATGAGTCTGTGATAATACTAGTTTTTAGTGTTATCTATTATTAATTATCTATGTTATTAGTTTCTGCTTATAACTTTCACCTGTAATTTTCTGTCAAGTTTTTAAATATATTTTGTTCTCTCTCATGTCTTATTTATATTTATTACTAATTATATATAAAAACACTACCACACTTGCTTGTGTGACCATTTCCTTGATAGATATGTTCCTATTTTTATTCATTATTTACAGTTCTACAATATATTGTTTAAGGTATGCCTGTGTACAGTATAAAATTATATTTTATTTGTTAACCCATTTTGACATTTTAGAGTATTTGAGTGTTTTTTTCCTAAGGTTATGTATCCATGCTTACTTCTATCATCTTCTACTATGCTTACAGTTTTCTTGACATAATTTATAAAGTATCTTATTGCATTAGAACTATACACTGTTGTGATAATGGACATGATAAAGCTCAAGAACACGAGACCTTTTACTGATTAGCTTCCCTATTTTAATTTGTAGTTATTCTGCCCTTTACCATTTAGAATCATCATTCTGATTTTGTATTCTCTACCATGCATTTTCTTGCCTCTATGTATTTTTATTCTACATTTTTCATGGTAAAGGACTCTTCTTACTCTGCTTCCTTCTGACATTGGCTTGACTACTGTTTATTTTGTAAATGTTTCTTAAATTCCATTTATTGCTATCTGAATTCCCTTACCATCCATCCTCAAACAGGGCTCTGTGGTCTTTAACAGTGTTCTCTAGTACTCTGTGCATATTTGTACCCTGCTTTATAATTAAATGCTTGTGTTGATTTTCCTCATTAAATTGACTATTCTCAAGTGCATAGGATGGATACCATTTATTTTGGTCTTTGTAGCAACTGGACATTATTTGGCATGTAATAAAATGTAATAAATATGCATTAATATTGGTTGATTGAATAGGTTAATGGGCATATTTATTAATTTGGCTACAGGTTATCTTTAAGATTTCCAAAGATATTTTTCAAACTATGTTTTTCTGAAAATTAGCAAGAATTCATATCAGACAACCTGCATTTTCTCTGACTTCTACCTTCTGGGCTTTGATATTATAAACTTTGTAACTAAAATTTCTTAGCTGTAAATGCATGTTCAGAATTAATTTCCTCAGATTTCTGATCATTTGTTGACTTATTATAACCTTAGTTAAATTTTCTTTTATTAGCATTCTGGATTGTATCATTACACACTTTTTCTAAGAAGTTTATATAGATGAGAACTGTATCATACCTGATTATTCTTGAAATGAACTTTGCCCTGAAATACAATCTGGCTAGATATAACATATAATTATTAAGGACTATAACATGTAATCAAAGGTTATAGCATATAATCCCTGAGTCAAATCTTCCTTTTTATTTTCATAATGATTATGTGGTTTCTTCATCATCTTAAAACAACTAGTACTTTAGAGAAATTTTATGCCACATGATGTTTATCTTGAAGACAGTTTTACTTCTCCCTTTTTAATACAAAAATACTTATAGAAAATCCATAGATATATTGAATTAATAATTTAAAGTGGATAAACACTTTTTATCAAAATAGGCATAATTTAGTTCAAAATATTTTTATAGATAGTTTAGCATTATTTCTGTTGTTGTTCTGAGTTGTTGTGGCTTCACCTTTAGATGCATATCTATGCTTCGTAGATGAGATTGACATTTTTTATTCCCCTCTTTTACAGCTAGCCATATAAAAATTAGGGTTTGTAAAACTATAGAAGAATAAAATAACAGATACTATGGGGGAGGAGGCTAGTATTTCTTGTCATAGTTTCCAAATACAAGGAGAAATTAAATTTGTAATACAGAAAACTCTTTTAATTTAACCAGAAGTGGAAAAGGGAGAAACTAATGGGTAAACAAAGGGAGGGTTAAAAGCATGAACTTACCGAATGGCAAATGCAAATAAAAATACCATATAATGAGATGCTGTAACATATTTCTAAAAGAAATGTATATATCATGTAGCAAACACTAGCAAAGCTATAAAGTATGTGTATGGAGATATGTGGCCATATGTGTATTTATACATGTATAAATACATACATACCTTACCAATATATAAAGACTATATCTGAAGTTTAAGTATAAATGAATTCTTTAATATATAGGTTAAAATTCAATAACTTTCAAGTAATTTCATCATACAGATATGTTCTCCGATTATAATGCAATTAAATAAAAAGACGTTCATAAAAATATTTTAAATTATATTTGATATAAGCATTAAATGAAACTAAATATTTTTTATCATAATGAAAAATACATGTTA
Organism: Furipterus horrens; assembly: GCF_987537825.1. Lineage (NCBI taxonomy): Eukaryota > Metazoa > Chordata > Mammalia > Chiroptera > Furipteridae > Furipterus > Furipterus horrens. Next base: position 190,675,733 of record NW_028327172.1, read on the forward strand.
AAATGACTATGGGATTTGAGGAAATAACTACAAGAAATGCAAAATATTTGAAATAAAATATAATGAAAATATTACCTATTAAAACTTGTTGAGTGCAGCTAACTCAGCAAATAGAAAAATTTATGAGCTTGAATGCATTTAAAAAGCAAGTGGATAAAACATTAAAATGAAAAAATAGAAGCAAATTATATCTAAGAAAATTGAAGGCTATATAATAAGATGGGTGGAAATTAATGAAATAAAAACTATTTATAAGAGATCCACAAAAAATACGACTTTTTTTTATGTGTCTTTTATAAGATTTTGACTCCATGAAGAGTGTTCTAAAATGATATAACTCTAAAGTATGTGTCATTTTTAAAAATTTTTACAAAACAATTTTTTATTCTACTCACTCGTAATGAAGCTGAGTGGAGCAATTGAGACTAATCATCTGATTATCTATGTAATTGTTTATTAGTACATGTTGCATTGTACCACTTATATTATTGTGATTAATTTCTATTAATTATTGTCTGCAAAACTTTCATTACTTATTGGATTTTTGTGTTTGTGGGTTTTTTTTGTTGTTGTTGTTAAATGTCCAGATTTTGTATTATATAAATGTTATGTTAAGTATTGAAGAAAACTGTCTTTTGGTTTTTGATTTAGAAGATTTACTTCATAGAAAATTTGTCAAGAATGAATTATATTCACAAACAGAAACAGACTACAGTCACCTATTTAGAAGCTGGATTGCTTGAGTCTTTTGAAATAATTTTTTACTTTATCAAATTCAGTTTCTCCAAAGAAGTTGTACAATTTTATACTTCCATTTAGAATTTTTAGTATAAAATTTTCTCAAACATTATTTAATTTCAAGTATAGATTAATATTTTACTAAATAAGAAACATAAAGAAAAAAATCTCTGTTTCCTTTATTTCAATTTTTATTGAATTTATTAGGGTGACATTGGTTAATAAAATTACATAGGTTTGAAGTGCGCAGTTCTATAATACATCATCTGCATTTATATTGCATGTTAACTACCCGAAGTCAAGTCTCCACCTGTCACCATTTATGCCCCCTTTACCCTCTTCTACTCCTTCCCACCCCTCTTTCCCTCTGGAAATCATCATATTTCTGTGTCTATAAGGGTTTTTTTTTTTTTTCTTAATCCTTTTACCTTTTTCACGCAGCCTGCAACCCTCATACCCTCTTACAGCTGTTTCCCTGTTGTCTGTACCTCTGAGTCTGTTTCCATTTGTTTTTTGTATTGTTCATTATTTCCACATGTAAGTGAAATTGTATGATATTTGTCTTTTTTTGACTGGTTTATCTCACTTAGCATAATACTCTCCAGGTCCATCTGTGCTGTCACAAAAGGTAAGATTTCCTTTTTTTTTTTCACAGCCGAGTAGTATCCCATTATGCAAATGTACCACAGCTTTTTTTTATCCATTCATCTACTACTGGTGGGCACTTGGGTTGCTTCCAAATCTGTGGTTTCTTTACATGTCTTATAACTCCACAATTTTCCTTTAGATGTCTAGATTCTGCTTTAATTTAGAGCTGGCCTTTAAAATTATCTCAGATGATTTAGGTTTATACCAGAATAATCATGATACAATAATAATAATATTTATTTAGAGTTTCTATTCTTTATGTAAAGCAAAAATTTAGTACTTCAAGTATTGATTGTGTTAGTATAAGCCATGTTACATCATGCTTAGAAACATCTCTGAAACCTTGGTGGCTTACCACAAGAACAATTTATTCATCACTCATGCTGCATATCCTTTACGGATCAACAGAGAGGCTCTTTTCACTACATCAAGGACTCAGGATAAAGGAGCAGCCACCATTTCAAACATTGTGAAGTTTCTGTGCTGAAAAGAGAAGTGTCAATGCTCAGAGCTTAATAAAATGATCCAAATGACCTATGTAATCATAAGAGGGCTAACTTGTGTCTAGAGGGGAGAGAAATATTTGGTAAACAGCACCAGTAACTAGCAAACATATATGATCTAATTTAGTTCTCAAAAACCCCATGAGGCAGGTATTATTTTCACTCTTTTAAAGATGAAGACACTAAACAAAGAAAAACTAAATAACCCACTTAATGTCACACAGGTAGTAAGTTGCAGGGCCGGAACCAAAACATAGCCAGTCCCACTATAAAATCCTTAAGCATCACTCTGTGGTAACAAACATGAGTGAGAGAAAGATGGAGAAAGGAGTCTGGAAATTTTGTAAGATTAAAAACAAAGTGTAATCATGCTACTGTTGCAGACATGCTTCTTTTTATTCGTTAGTTCTCTAGTCTCCCTTTATAACTATTCCAAGAAGTAATCTCTAGAAATCTTTTTGACCTTAGCCCTATGAAAATAGCTTCCAGGATGTTTAGTGTATGTCTTGTCCTTTCTCTTTTTTGTTAAAGAGTCAAAAGTGAATGTCAAATGCTGCTTACTTGGGAATCACACTTACAAGTAATCACCATTTATATTCCTTTATCTAATCATGAAGAAGAGCCTTTATTACTATAAAGATGATGTCTTTAACTCAAATAAAGGAGTTTCATAGGCAGTGATTTTTTTAAATTTCCTTTCTAGTTTGTCTTTGAATCACATGGTTATGGAAACTACAGTGACTTAAATCAGAAAAGAATAATAATTATGTTAAACAAAAATATTTACACAACATGGAAACTGTACCTGAATGATAAAACAAATTAGGATAATAAAATATGAGCAATATGTATGTGGAAAGCATAGAAATAAAAAATACAAAATTGATATGGCAAAAACTCATAGAATATTGAAAATAAATTTAAATGAAGCTCAAGTGTAAACATCTAAGTAATAAAATCTCTCTGAGCTACAAAATTGCTGTTACATTTGCCTGAACAATCTTTATCTGGTAGCTTACAGAAGCTTTAAAATTTTATTTTTCCTATGTATTTTTAAGATTTTTATTTTCTCCTATATAAAATTTTATCAAAGTTAAGGTTTACAACATCCATATTTAACTTTCCAGTTGAATAGATGTATTCAAGTGTCTTTATGCCAAGTTTCTTGAGCTGCTCAACAACTCTGTCATAAAGAAGATGATCTAAAACTTTCAACAGATGCGTTGATCTAATCAGTTGCAGTAAAATACTTCATTTAGTGTCCTAAACCTTTTAATATCCCAAAGCACTGGCATTTGTAGACCAGAAAGCTGACTCACAGGAATATTATTTTAATGTAGAAAAACAGCAACCGATAAACATCCTTCAATATAAAGTAGTTACTGTGAGCACAGCAGAAAATATTTTCTACTAAAGACATAAGCATTGCACAGATAAAATTAGATGCTATGCTCTACAGATAAGGATCCAATATAGTAGTATTATAAAACATCACATTTGAGAATAATTGTAATGAAAGGTAACTCAAAATTTAATAGTCTTGCACTTTCAGATAAATCTAGAATAATTATTTAAAAACTCTTATAATGAATGTATGGTTGGATGAAAATCAGAAAGTAAGGGCTCTGTTCATAACTCCAGCACTGCTTACCTGGGTGATCTTAAATACTGCACTTCAAAACTGGCAAAAGTAAAGAACTGGGCTATTCTTCAGTGTGCTCCTCTACAGATAGGAAGCCAACTGTTAAAATTCTTTCAGATAGGAAAATTTTAAATGTTAGTTAACAAACTATTGTAAGATTAGCAGATATTATCACAGAATGCTGCTCTTAAAAAAAAAAAAAAGCTATGTGAGTCATAATATACCAATATTTTTGGTTTCTGTTATGTTGTGTATTTCTTCTTTCCTTGAAAAAAGGAACAGAATGTTAATGTTGATGCTTTCAAAGCAAAAAAACAAATTCTCAAATTGTGAAATAGAAAGAATTCTTTTATCAAAATATCATTTTCAAACAGGTGAAAACATGATTGTCATAAAAATTAAAATGACTACATGTAAAAATATATTTACATTATTAATTAAGGAACCAGCAAATTGTGTGCTTATCAACATGTTTTAAAAATCAGAATAAGATTGCTATGTTAGAAAGAAAACTGGTTAAGGTTTTTACAAGGCAAGAAAAACCATCATCTTTGATGTTATCTACTTGATTAGTCAGAAATCAGTAATTTGATATGTACCTTTGTATTATGGGGGCAGTATCCAATAGTACGTCCAAAGTTAAACATGTTCTTATTCTCCTAGAGAATTTAATATTCCTTGGGAAGTAAAGTAATAAAATATTAATGCAGTGAAATAAATTAACACTGGCAGGAGGATTTACAGAGCACCTAGGTTTAACTGACCATGTGTTAAAAAATTAAAAAGCACAAAATCTGGGGCCTGGCCTTGATAAGATATTGGATTGAAAATCTTTGTATAAAGCCTGGCTCATCATAAGTTGGCCTTCTTGAGTAAACACAATTCCTCACCGAGAGATTTGGAATGCATGATTATATCATCCTGGCTCTAGTGAAGTAGAATAATAAAAATAATTTCTCTGAAGAGTTCCCACTCACAAGCCCATAGTTACAAAGATTTGGAATCAGAATTGATACAACACATGTGGCCAAAGGAAATTTGAGAATTGAAATTGTTGTTATTCTCAGTAGTCTGGGAACAACAACCAAAATATCCTCTCTAGAGGGAATTATTTTAAACTCAGTTCTTAAAGAATTCTCGTAATAAAGGTGCAAGTAATGAGGTCATAATTTTAAAGTTGTGAGTATGTGGAATGCAGAGTTTATTCTTGTATAATTATTTATTAATTGTCGTATTATTTTCCACATGAACAACCGTAAACCTGCTTTTGCCCAACCTGCATAATGAACAAAACCAACTTTAAACTAAGCTTGGTTGATATGTAGCATAGAAGTAAAAAGAGGAAACATAAACATGCACTAAAAGTCTTAACAAAATGACAAGGTAGAGTTGAGGTAAATTAAAGAGTATTCTAAAATGAAAAATGGGTAAGGCACAGCAGATAACAAAAGAAATGGAAAACACAACAAATTGGATAACAATTTTTTAAAAATTACACAGAAGGCAGCACAAAGGACAAAGAAAGAAAAATTTTAGAAAGCAGTTTTAAAACATGGAAGAAAGAATTCGAGGAGGAGCTACCACAACATTAAAATGACTGATAATTTTCCCAAAATTGGTGAAGTGCACCAATTATCTGAACCAGGAAGATCATGCATCTCAGGCAAGAAAGATATAAAGACAGCCAGGCCTACACACAAGTTAGTAAATGGAGGGCTACCAAAGATACTGTTTTAGGAAGAGCTAGAAAATATGATAGATTACCCACAGATGAATTATTATTAGACTTTAGCAACAGGTTTAAAAGCCAGAAGATAGTGTGAGTTACTTTAAAGTACTACATGAAAATGGCTGTCAACAACCTAAAATTCTCTACATGGTAACTTTTATTCTATAACAAGGGTCAAATCAAACAGCTACAGGTGAACAAAAAAATAAGAAATTTTTCTACCAGTTGATTCCCATGTGAAGAAAAGTCTAAAGTGTACATATGAAGGAGAAACATAACCACACACAAAAAATAATAATCATAACATATAAAATAAACAAACAAATTATTTTAAAAAATCATCATAACATAAAGTGAATAATGTTCTACAAAGTATTAAGCATACTAATAAATCTAAAATTTGTGATGATATAAAAATACAATGTCTGATTTATGGAGTTCATAAAAATATAGAATTAAATCATGAATACCTAACATTAATGAGGAAGAAGTGATTTAAGGGAAGTCTTCAAATATCTGTATTGTATTGGGAAAAAGTAAAAATATTAACCAGTTTTAGAGTTTAATTTGAAAATACACCTTGAAATACTGAGTGCAAATCATGAAAAAAATGCAAATGTTGGAAACCAATAAAGGAAAAAACAGAATGAACCAAAGAGTAATTTAAAAGAGTAAAGGAAAGGGTAGGGAGGGGAAGAAAACTTGGCCGGAGAAAATTTATCACACCTCTGGAGAAGGGCACATTGGTCCTCGGCCTTAGTAACCACTAAAAATTATTTTCCTGCATATATAACATGTTTACAGATCATTCTCTTTATGCCTTTCTTATCTCCAATCCCTTAATAATATTATGCTCTATTCCTTCAGCATCCAAATTGGGAAATTAAATACTTTTTCAAAGATTTCTAAACTGTGGAGTCACAGTGCCCTTTGTGCCTCAGTAATTTTTTTCACAATTTTTTTTAAGCCAAAAAAGATGCCCAAATAGTTTATCCCAGAATGATATGCCAGAAAATTCAGTGGAAAGGTTTCAAAGGGAAAGTGTGAAAGATGTGGTTAGTGACGTGCAGGGTTCAGATCAAAGAACAGAAGAGGAAAGTTCTGAAAAGATAACTTCTGAGATATGCAAAGTTGCTGGGATGGCTTGTGACTTTCTGAAATGAATTTGCCGCATCCCCCAGTGGAACGAGTCCTAGGCAGGCTAAGATGGAAACAGGATTATTAAAGGACAAAAAAAAAAAAAAGAAAAGAAAAGAAAAAGACCCTTTCAGGCCTTTTTTTTTTTTTTTTTTTTTTACTAGATATAGCCATCTCTTTCCTTATGTCTGTCAGGCAGAATGACTGTTGTTTCTCTGAGTCTCTGTCTTAGGACTGGGAAGATGACTAAAAGCATCCAACATGCAGGTGCTTTAGAACTTTTTTTTTTTTTTTTTTTTTTTTTTACTGTGTGGTTGCCTCTCACTTGTGCCCCCAACTGGGGACCTGACGTGCAACCTAGTAATGTGCCCTGACTGGGAATTGAACCAGCGACACTTGGCTCTCAGGCCGATGCTCAATCCACTGAGTCACACCAGCCAGGTTGAAACTTATACAAACAGGACATACCAGACAGGAGCACCTGGACCCAGAACCCAAAGATAACAGCAAAACAAATTGAAGCGGGCACTATCTGCCTGAAACCTCCTGATTTACAACTAACTGCCATGACTACCCAGCTACAACAGCCTCCCCCTTTTTTGATCCAATAAAAACTCACAGGACTTCCAGCCAAGATGGAGACGTAGACAGACACGCTGCGTCTCCCTTCACAACTAAGAAGTAATACAACAATCTCAAAACTAGAAACAACCAGAAGTTCCAGAAAACCAAACTGCATGGAATTCCAGCAAACCAGAAAATCGAACTGCATGGATGTTCAGCAAACAAAGATATAAAGAAGAAATACTCATCCAGACAGGTGGGAGGGGTGAAGAGGATGCGGTGTGGTGGTGGCAGCAACAGTGAGTGGCAGCGGCAGGCCATCAGAAAGCTCAGTCACATGTTTTAAAGTCAGGATGGACACTTGGGGGTCATTCCCAGCTCCTCCCTGGACCTTGAAGCTCACTGTCCCAGCACCGGGGAAAATCAAGCCTCATTGCTTCTGACTGTGCAGACCAGTGGGGTTTGGGGTGGAGGCAGAAACTGCTGGTCTCAGAAGAGTCCACTTGTTTAAAGGGACCCCATAGTCCTAGAACATCCACAGAACCAACCACTCTGGGAACAACAGCCAGGGCAGCACGTAGAGAGGCGCCAGTCCGGTGCAGAAGTGGAAGAGGTGCCCAAAAAGGGGTGAGTGCTGGGCAGATGGCATTGTTCCCTCTTGGACCCCTCCCCCACATACAGCACCACAACGTGGTGAAACAGGTCACCCTGTACTGATGAATCCCTAAGACTCCGCCCCTTACAACATAACAGGAGCAACAGCTCTACCTGGGATGCGGAGGCAAACAAACACATGAGCCTGTCAAAATGAGGAGAAAGAGAAGTATGGCCCAAAAGGGGGAATGGATCTAGGTTCCAGAGGGAGAACTAAGCGACGAGGAGATAGCCAGCCTAACAGATGAGGAGATAGACAACCTAAAAGACAAAGAATTCAAAACACTGGTGATAAAGATGCTCACAGCTTGACAGATGTGCTTGAGTACAGCAAATGCATAAGAGAAGAAGTGAAGGCTAAATGAAATGAGGGAAAATCCACACAAAACCTATGGTGAAGGGAAGAAAACTGGGTTTTGAATCAATGATTTGGAACATAAAGAAGAAAGAAAACAGTCAACCAGTGCAAAACGAGGAAGCAAGAATTGAAAAAAATGAAGAAAACTTCCCAAATTTTGTGAAGGAAATGGACATACCAGTCCGGGAAGCACAGAGGGTCCCTGGCAAGCTGGACACAGAGGGGACCACACAAGGACACATCATGATTGAGATGCCAAAGGTGAAAGATAAAGACAGAGTCCTGGGGGCAGCAAGAGAGAGGTGGAGAGTTGCCTACGGGGGCGGGGGGTGGTGCCTATAGGACTATCAGCTGATTTCTCAGAGGACACTTTGCAGGCAGGAAGGGACTGACAAGCAGTATTCAATGTGATGAAAGGCAACCTGCAACCAAGATTACTCTATCCAGCAAAGCTATCATTTGGAAAGGAAGAGCAGATGAAGTGCTTCCCAGACAAGGTAAAGCTAAAGGAGTTCATCATCACCAAGCTTTTATTATATGAAATGTCAAAGGGACTTACTAAAGAAAAAGAAGACCAAAACTATGAACACTAAAATGACAACAAACTCACAACTATCAGCAACTGAATCTAAAAAATAAAAACAAAATCCAACTAAGCAAACCAGAATAGGAACAGAATCATAGGTATGGGGATCATTTGGAGGGTTATCAGCTGGGAAGAGGGAGCGTGAGTAATGTGGAAATGGTGCGGGGATTAGGAAGCATAATCAGTTGGTACAAAATAGACAGGGGTAAATTAAGAATAATATAGAAAGGGTGAAGTCAAAGAACTTATATGCATGACCCATGGACATGAACTAAGGGGGGTGGGATTGCTGGAGGGAAGGGGGTTACTGGGCAGAGGGGAGCAAAGGAGAAAAAAGTTGGAACTACTGTAACAACATAATCAATAAAATATACTTAAAAAAAAAAACCTCACAGCCCCTACTCCTCAGGGCTGGTGTATTTATCTGCACCTACCCCTTTTCCTCTGTTGGGAAAGTAAAAATAAAACTTTGCTCTCTGCTTTTTCTTCTTCTTGTGAATTCTTTCACAACACATGTCACTGATCACCCTAACAGATTAGTTGGGCTTAATGATCAATACCAGATTGGGAAGGATGTGGTGTCTTCAGTGTCTCTGGAGCAGCTTGATTGTATTTTGAAATCTGTTCCTTTCCAGGCTAATGAAATTTATCATGCATATTATATATTTAGAGGGAAAACATTTCCCACAAATCAGCATGAGAGAAAATATAATTTTATTATCTCTTAGAAGTTATTCAATATTAAATAGCACCACACCATCTTAATAGTTTTTTCAGAAATTTCCTTTTAAATTATTTAAATTTAAATTATTAAATTGTTTAAATTATTTGTGTAGCCACTTTGATTCAGAGGGCATAATTCTTAGGATGAGTGTAAGTTTTATAGAGCCCTGATGAATGGTTATTCATCCTATGTTGCAAGAATGAAGATAAATTTTGATAGGCAAATTAAGACATAATCACTAAAGCTTCTCTTTTTTATAAGATGTAGGTGAAACTCCCCCTAGAGTTATCTTGGAGATCACAGCTTAGAATTATTAAATTGTAATAATAAATGGCTTTAACAAGAGAGTATTCTCTTTGAATTTTAAAATAGCTCTGAAACAGTGGCCCATCAGAAAACAATATTCAGGGTACATAATTTATATAAATTAAAACACGGTAGAATTATCATCAAACCTGATATTTATAACTCTCAATTCTATGCAACATAATGAATATTTTGTGTATATAAAATTCAGAAGGCTGTTAAATTGTTTTCTTTTAGAATTAAAGGGTCATATATAGGCATATTAATGGGAGAACTTTTATATTAAGGCACAGAAAGTTTGCCTTGCCAAAAATTTACATCACTCTTAAAGAGAAATATATTTTCTTTATATATATCAAATAATGCAGAGAATGACACATTAATTAATTTGTTGATTGATCTGTTCACTTATTTGGCAGATACAGAGGAATAGATTAGTGTAAACCATTATAAGGAACTTGGGATTTTATTTTTTAGACTGAGTCATTGAGGGAGCCCAAGCTAGAGAACAGCATGGTCAGGTTCTTATTTTATAAAATCTGTAATACATTTGGATAGATTATGAGGGAGAGGGACAAAACAAGAATCATAGAGAGCACTGTGAATATATATCAAAGTCTGAATATGAGATGTGAAGGTCTAATCCTGAGCTGGGACTGAGGCACCAAAAATATGGAGGAAGAAACCTATTTGGAGAACTATTAGGTGGTAAAAATCAACAGGATTGGGTGATCAATTGAATATAGAGGTGGTAGGGTGAGGCAGAGGTGATAGTCGAAGATGTTTCGTGTTTATTGGAGATGGCCAATGGGTAGTCCTATCAACTGAGATCAAGTTAAGAAACAGGAGCTACAGAACAAATACTTCTTAAATCCAACCCCTTCTCTGTATTCTTCTTACTACTTACCTAGTCTTCCTTTTTAAAAAATGTCTTTGTGCTTTGTCTAATAACAAAGTCATACTAAAATAAAAAATAATTACAAATGTTAATAATAAACGTGGAAAGCTAACGCTCTCTTTAATGCTCCTTCCATAAGTTCTACCAACTATCTGGAGCATATTTTTAGCTTTTCTTCTTTCAAAATACACATAATTTGTGAGATGATGAGAATGCAACTATATTATTGTCCAATGCACCTTCTAAAAATTATATGTTGGAGAAAGCTTTTGCCCTAACATCAGATGTGTCTGTCTCAGTAGCCCCCAATAATTTACTGGTGATGCTTACGGGGAAAAATGCCTATGGTCACTCTCAATTTTAATACATAGTGCCTATTAAGATATTAGAATATCTAGTCCAGTATATTAATTGATATTTTGATCTTAATTTTTAAAGAAGTATCCTCCCTCTTACCTATCCTGGGCCCAACTATGGTCTAGAGAAGACAGGTGGTGCTTTTAGGGATGGGACTGTGTTGATTTCTTCCCTCTTACTTTTCTTTTGTCCCACTCACCAGCTGAAGTTAACGACCATTCCCAAGATGCTGTGTGGAAAGTGAGAAAAGGATCCTGCTGCAGAAAGCTCATAGCAGATGGGAATGATAGGAAGCTGGCTTCGTGTTCTCAGAACGTGACCGAGCATAAAATCCACCCTTTTCCAAAGGTCTTGCATAGCTTTTCCAAAGGTCTTCCTTGCTGGCCCCTCTGATTGCATCCTCTTAGAGGAAGGTGGCGCTGCTTTTCCTGTGACTGCCCATCCTCTTTTTTTGCCTGCAGTCAACCTCATTCAGATTCACTTTTAACCCATTGCCCAATCAGATGGTTTTATAGGCAAGAATCAAATCACCCCAGGTGGCAGTCTCTTCTCATGATTTACCTCTGGGATGCAGAAAAAAATATATGCATTTTTTACCCCCAAATTCCAAACAGCCTCCTTGAGGATGCTCTCAGTAGATCTGAGATGAGAAGCACCCACCACCCGTTTTCCTTGACTGGACATGTGACACTTATAGAAGAGCTGCAATCTTTGTGGAAAATATCACACAAACCGCCTCTCAATCATCCTTGTTGAAATTGTTTTATACCCTCTATAGTGGCTTACACCTTGTGATGTATTTAAAACTCTGGCAGGAACATCAGCTGAAGTTTGGTGTCCATTATCCTCGTTTTCACGAACAATTGAAACAAAGGGTAGAGAATTCTCTGCCTTCTTTATCAAAAGCCATGAGAACAAGAGTCTTTAGAAATATTTTATTAACTATTTTGGAATGAACACTACATGTATATATGTTTTTCTGGCAAGCTATTTGGTTAGAGATTATATAAGAAAAAATAATCACGATTAAATATTTTAATTCTGTAACACCTTATTTAAATTGTTGTATTTTAAGTTTTCAAAATACTTGGGAATTTTTAGCACATTCATAGAGCCTATTAAAAATAAATTTTGGAATTAATGAAATTGAACTGGAAAATAACATAGAATTAAGGTTTTTGTACTCAGACAAATGATTACATGCAAATTGTACTTATTGCAGAATCACTAGGCGCAGTAGGTTGCTGAGTTACAGCTTTGATAAAAGCACTACTTCAGCTTTACAAATGTGAAGCAACGCCGTTGAAAGACAATAGGAAATATAGCCAATTCTTCATGGAGTAAAAAACAAGTAACCAAGTTAATCCAACACAAAAAAAATACTTTAATTTTCTTCCCTTGAAAAAGAAATTCCTGTTCATGAGATTTTAGCTGCTTTCTTGTTGTTTTCTAATGAAGAAATCAGAGTAACTTTGAATAATATGCTATAACAATATGAAATAGAAGAAAAACAATTTTTTTGCCATTGACAAAGCGTCATTCTTATTCATTCACTAATCAAATGGTTGCTTAAGTCTTACCATAATGTGTGGGGTAACAAGGACATGAAATAGACTGAAATGGAACAAGGCTGGCATGATCAACAGAAGCCTGTAACTACTGACTAGGGAAGCAGTTTTGGTGGGAGTAGAGATGATTTCTGGTGAAAAAGAAAAAAGCATTGTGGGGATATTTTTAGAGAGTTACTTTCATGAGGAAATCTCTTTTATTCCCTGGATTTAGAGATCTGCAACTTGTTCATATAACAAAACAAGCACAAGTAAAATTTTGAAAGATGCATCCTGAGTCAGCCCTTAACCTATCTGCATCACAGCTGATCTCTTCTTTCAATGTGACCATTTATTGAGCCTTAATGACTTTCTGAATATTTTTCTCTTCTTGATAATGCCACTTATTTTTAATATCCATATAACTATATATAACTATATATGTGTATATATATTTCACCTTTGATTGCCATCATGTACATGAACTTGCTTTTAGCACTGGAGCTCCTTCCTGTGAATTATACTTCCCTGAATCATACAGCTGAGTAAAGCCATTGCCAAATGCCTCCATTTTTCTATAGGACGTCATCCAATCATAATCCTCAAGTACCCAAAAATGACTGGAATGCAAGATTTCATAAGAACCATTGTTGTCAGTAGAAGTGGGGTTCTTGTGGTATCTAAAGGAAAATAATTCCTTGAGACTCACACAGGAGGATGTGGCTCTATGGTAAGTCTTATTGATGAGGCACAATTAAGGCAGTCCCCCTCCTGAATCCAAATGCCCCATCTCCACCCATCTCACCATGGAAAAAGTCCAATCTTGTCTTCAGTAGGGCCAGGATGAAGGGTATTGGCCAGAGTTTATGCTTCATATTAAAGTGCAGTCCAGTCCAGCATCCAGCTAGCTTGTTTCCAGCTGGAGCCTATTTCAGGCTCCCTCTGAGAACCTGCATGTGGAGTTGCATGGCCATGAGCTATGTCACTGTTAAGGCCACATGGTCATGGAGAGAATAGTTGAGTGCACTGTGCAAGTGCAGGTCACAAGCAAGAGAGATTTTTTTTGTTCTCCTGGGCTTGGGATGCAGCAGATGCTTTCTCAAAATGACCAACTTCCCGAGTTTCTGTGGGCTTTGGATAGGGTCCATCCCCCAGTTAAACTGACAGACCTCTATGGTATAGCATCTCTCCTGGACAACCTCCCTCAACAATTCAGTACTGAAGGGAAGAAGGGAGGTGTATCAGTCCACTTGATGGAGCAAAGCTATGATCCTCTGGTGTGTGAAAAGCTCTAGCTTCCCAGTGAAGCAAACAGGCTCATTCTTCCCATGTTATTTAAGCTCAATGTCTAATTTCCTTTGCTCTCTTTCCTTTATCAACATCTAGTTAAATAGAGATAGTAACATTCCCCCCTAAAGAACATGAGCTTTTGTAGTCTTGCAAGGATAAATGGGTAAAGGTCATCAATCTTCTGTAACTGCTTCATGCTGTCAGAGGGACATAATCCTCCCTGTATCATGGCTCAGAGGGTCTTCTTATTTGCTAAAGGAAGAAAGAAGCAAAAAGTGAATGAAGGAGTTAACTGTTAAATTTTTGTCTGGTAGAAATGCAAATAATTCCTTCTTAGTAGAACAGATAGTCCCAAATATTAAACTTCATGATTATGTTAGACATTGACTGATTTGTTTAAGTAGCCCAGCAATTTCATCCTAACTTGCTTATACACAGTTTCACAAATGTCCTTTGGACATTCCTTTAATTAATGTATTTAATAAAAATGTTGACACTTGTTCATTATATTTATAGTTGCCCCTTGAACAACATGGGTTTGAACTGTAGAGTTCCATTTATATATGGATTTTTTCAGAACCTGTTGTTTGGGAATCTGTGGTTGCAAAGGGCTGACAGTATACTTTGTTCTATGCCATTTTATATAAGGGGACTTGAGCCTCTGTGGATTTGGGCATCTGCAGAGAGGTCCTGGAACCAATCCCCTGCAAACACTGAGGGACAATTAAGGTTTGGGGGGAGTCAAAATTTATATGAAAATTTTTAACTGCATGGAGGATTAGAGCCTCTACCCTCTGCAATGTTTAAGGGTCAAATGTACATGGAAGCCATGATTTTCCCTCTCAAAAAAGTAAACTCTAACATTCATTACGATCCAGAGTCACAAGGATTTATTCAAAATAAGTGGTTCTCCATTTTGTCATTTACTAGAATCACCTGGAGAGCTTGTTAAACCACACATTGCTGGGCCCCAATATTTCAGTTTCAGTAAGTTAGTGTAAGGTCTAAGAATTTTCATTTTTAACAAGTTCCCAAGTGAGAAATATGTTTCTAGTACTAGGACCAGATTTTGAGAATTACTGTTTTAATTTATTCTGTTCAGCTCTCTAATAGTCTCTTCAAAATGCTAAACATCAGCCTTCACAATACCCTTTGCATAATATTTGAAAAGTTATATGACTATTTTATACAGGAATGTTATAGGATCTTGTGAGTTATATAATTTTTCAATCGCTTTGCCACATAGCACATTAAAATCAAATCCCTATAAGAATTTTGTATCTATACTTTGGATAATAAGAAAAATGATTAATTTTTAATAAACAAAAACAAAAAATATGCAAATTATCAAATCCAGTATTTTGACTTCTTTGTTGTGTTTTCAAAATTTTAACATGAGGAAGGGGATTCTATTTCTACTGAACTGCAAGGAAATTAGACACTGTTCATTTTGTATTGTTTTTAGAACTATTTTGAAAATAAGGAGATATAAAGAATTTATCTCCACAGCAGGGTCTCTTCTCCTGATAAAGGAATTTTAAAAATCACCTGGGATTTCCACTCAGAAAGTACATTGCTTTGGACTAAATTCTCTCTTCCCAATCACTTTGTAAGGTTTGCTAAATTTCACTGAGCTAAGAATAACCAAAAGGTACTTGTTAAAAATACATATTCTTAGGCATCCCCCCAGACCCTCTAAATCAGAATCTCCGTGAGAAGTGTTGAAGATGGTCAGTTGCTTAATAAAGTACTAGGTGATTCTAATTGTCATAGAAACTTGAAAGACACTGAGAGGGTGATTTAGGGTCCACATGACAAACCACTTCTTTGAGACAGTTCAGTAGCTCCCTGACTAGTCTTCATTGTGGATCTTTAAATAATACTGAATCCTCTAACCCTAGATTTTCTGATTTAGTTAGTATAATGTATCACTGGAACACTGAGATATTTTAAAGCTCTGCATATTATTCTAATGTGCAACAAAATTTGGGAACCCCTGAAGCAGTAAGACAGACTTATTTCTGAGAGTTTAAGAAACTTCTCTGGCCTCAGCATATCTCAGGTTTATTTTGTAGCACCTTGTGGAAAGAGGAAAGATTAAAAACCTCAAGTTCTTTTTTCTTTGGATCAGAAGAAGATAAGGGACTGGGATATTGACACTGACCTTTAGGGTGGTTAGTTTGCAGTGCTTTTACATTATGGAAACTATGGAGTATTCATTGCACTACTAATTACTTACTGGAATCTTTCACAGAAATGACAGGGAAGTAGCAGGGAGAAACCACTTTGTTTTTTGTCTTATCTCTATCACTTAGTGTCGTACCTGAGGGTCACTTTCTTCTCTGGGTCTCTATATCCTATCTCATGACCTTCTTCACAAAATCATGGTGAGTCTGTGAGTGTGAAGTATTTTGTGAAGTAATCAGTGTTAATAATATGAAGTATTATTATTCTCTTCTTGTGGCAATGCCATTACTAAAATAATCAATTTTATTACACTCACCATATTCTAACTGGCTTTTTATTTTTTAAATGTTTCCTGAACCAAATCATGCATACTCAAGAGTGACAAATTATAAACACAGAGAGAGAGAAATGGTTTTCAGAAAGAAAGGTTCTCAGATAAATTTAGTCTAAGTATTTTTTAATGTTGATCTGTTTGATATTTATTGCATGTTCTTATTTATTATTATTTAAAATGTTTGATATGAGAAAAAATAAAATATTTGTCAAAAAGTTTCCTAACACCCTTATTTATTTTATTGCCTTTTTGACAAGTATTCATAATTTTTCTTTATTGAATTTCAGCAAGTTGCTTTTAAAACATTTACCCGTTGGTTTTAGTTTTTCACTAAATGATACTAACAGATATGAGATTGTTTAATCTTTTCTGAATTTGCATGTTATACAAGAAACAGATTGGAAATAGTTGCATGTTACCAATGTTTCCTAGACAATAGGTACTTGAGTTCTATAAAGATTAATTATTTTTTATTTTTTTTCCAAAAGTGCTTATTTCTCCAATTCACATTTGAGTTCCTTACAAGGCTTTATAGATGCATAGGGGGAAACGGTGAGAGTATCATTTTCAAGTGACCCTTGTACAACTTCAGTTTGTGATGCGAGTGCCCTAACATTTCTTAAAAGCTCACTATGCAAGAATAACATCATCTTCCCCCAAGATAAGACAAAGCAAAGTTGAGATGCATGAAAGAACAGACTCATGCAGTTCCAGTCCACTTCAGAGGAAAGCTGAGCAAAAATGGCTTTAAAAACATGCTCTGGGTGACAGTATCTCAACTATTTTACAGGGACCTATCAAATAGTATTTTTGATACAATATATCCTTTGAAATTAACAAAAGTGAGAAATCATTCTTTAACTTTTTTTCCATGTGTTCAGTTTTCTTCTTCTAAGCCAAGATTCTATAAGTAAGAGTTGGTAAATTCCACTTGGTTGGCTCTATTTAAGTAATTTTTAAATTTTCCTGTAAAACAAAGATCCTTATTTATAATGTCTTAACTGACAGCAGCAGAGCCTCAAGAAAATGCTGTTGTGTGTACACACTGGGCTTGTCTATGCAGCTGGAGCTCACAAACCTGAAAACAGAGTTCTCAGCAGGAAGCACTACAGTGGAGAAACTGGGCAAAGCGAGTTTTTCCACATTTGGAAGTATGCAACAGACTTTATAGACTCAATCTAGCCTAATAGCCATAAATAGTTTAATAACAATAAACACAGGGGTCTAAGTACTTGGTACATTCCGCACATTAAATTGGCAGATGTGCATTGAGTCCCCACTGTGCTGGAAGCACTACACCACATGCCGGGCAGCCTGGTGAACAAGAGAAAGGTGATCTATGCCTTCAGAGAATTTATGATAAGTGATGGAAGACAAACATACCATAGCAATACGAGACCGTAGGCTCCATGGGGCCAGGGACTGTGTCTGTCTCTCACTGCTGAATTCTTGAAATCCACCTTAGTGAAATCGCTTAACATATTTGCTCATTGTAAATGGAAAGAATGAATGCATTGAGGCCAGTTTCTTTTTATTTCTAATATTCTTGTTCATCTGAAGCTCACTCAGACCATGCCAGGAATCTATTTTCATCTTTACAGCAGACTGTGGGAATTAAGAAACCTATGAATTATTTCCCAGGCCCTGGTTCAGCTCAGTATACTACTCTGCATCAGTACTGTGGCTGAAGGCCAGCTATATATATATTGTGTCTTTTGTTTGCCATTTTCCCATAGGCCCTGTTGAGGAAAGATAACTGTTATCAAGATCAAGATTCATCTATTCACAAAAATATTTATTTAATATTTATTTTTGATACCTCCACCTCATCAATATTTAGCACATGTATAAATGTCCATATAGGAAAGTTATAGAAAAAGCACATAGGAGGAGCTGCTGACCCCGGGGCTGATGCTCATAGGAAGACATGAAGGAGTCACATCTGACAATCAATTATTGTCAAGGATATTTCCTAAAATGTGAAGATGGACTTTTCTTTTTTAAGTATATTTTATTGATTATGATGTTACAGTAGTTCCAATTTTTACCCCTTTGCTTCCCTCTGCCCAGTAACACCCTCCCCTCCAGCAATCCCACCCCCCTTACTTTATGTCCATGAGTCATGCATTTAAGTTATTTGGCTTCACCCTTTCCTAGATTACTCTTAACTTCCTCCTGTCTATTTTGTATAAACTGATTATGCTTATTAGTCCCTGCACCATTTTCCCATTTCTCCCTCTCCCCCTCCCAGCTGATAACCCTCCTAATGATTCCCATACCTATGATTCTGTTCCTGTTCTGGTTTGCTTAGTTGGATTTTGTTTTTATTTTTTAGATTCAGTTGCTGATAGTTGTGAGTTTGTTGTCATTTTAGAGTTCATAGTTTGATCTTCTTTTTCTTAAGTAAGTCCCTTTGACATTTCATATAATAATGGCCTGGTGATGATGAACTCCTTTAGCTTCACCTTGTCTGGGAAGCACTTCATCTGCCCTTCCATTCCAAATGATAGCTTTGCTGGATAGAGTAATCTTGGTTGTAGGTAGCTTTTCATCACATTGAATACTGCTTGCCAGTCCCTTCCTGCCTGCAAAGTGTCCTCTGAGAAATCAGCTGATAGTCCTATAGGCACCACCCCCCGCCCCTGTAGGCAACTCTCCGCCTCTCTGTTGCTGCCCCCAGGACTCTGTCTTTATCTTTCACCTTTGGCATCTCAATCATGATGCATCCTGGTGTGGTCCCCTCTGGGTCCTGCTCCCCTGGGACCCTCCGTGTTTCCTGGGCATGTATGTCCATCTCCTTTGCAAAATTTGGGAAGTTCTCCTCAATTTTTTCAATTCTTGCTTCCTCATTCTGCACTGGTTGACTGTTTTTTTTTCTTCCTTATGTTCCAAATCATTGATTTGAACCCCAGTTTCCTTCCCTTCACCATTGGTTTTGTGTGGATTTTCCTTTGTTTCACTTAGCATAGCCTTCACTTCTTCTCCTATGCGTTTGCCATATTCAAGCATATCTGTCAAGCCTGTGAGCATCTTTGTCACCAGTGTTTTGAATTCTTCATCTGTTAGGTTGTCTATCTCCTCATCTGTTAGGTTGGCTATCTCCTCGTCACTTAGTTCTTCCATTGGAACCTTGATCCGTTTCCCCTTTTGGGTCACACTTCTCTGTCTCCTCATTCTGACAGACTCTGGTGTTTATCTCCATGCCCCAGGTAGAGCTGTCACTCCTGTAACGTTGTAAGGGGCGAGCCATAGGGATTCATCAGTACAGGGAGACCTGTTTCACTATGCTGTGGTGCTATATGTGGGGGAGGTGTCCGAGAGGGAGCAATGCTGCCCGCCCAGCACTCACCCCTTGTCCAGGCACCTCCCCCACTTCTGCACCGGACTGGTGCCCCTCTAGCTGCTGCCCTGGCCACTTTTCCCAGAGTGGGTGCATCTGCGGACATGTCAGGACAGTGGGGGCACTTTAAACAAGCAGACTCTGCTGAGACCAGCAGTTTCTGCCTCCACCCCAACCCCCACTGTTCTGCACAGTCAGAAGCAATGAGAGTTGATTTTCCCCGCTGCTGGGACCATGAGCTGTGAGGTCCCTTGAGGAGCTGGAAACACTCCCCAGGTGTCCCTCCTGACTTTTTAAAACGTGTGACTACACTTTTTATCAGCCTGTTGCTGCCTCCGCTGCTGCTAACACCGCTGCTGCTACCACCACACCAAATCCTCTCTGCCCCGGCTCCGCACCTCCTATCTGTCTAGATGAGTATTTCCTCTTTGTATCTTTGGTTGATGGACTTCCATATGGTTTGATTTCCTGGAACTTCTGATTGTTTCTAGTTTTGAGGTAGTTGTATTCCTTCTTAGTTGTGGAGGGAGGTGCAGGGTGTCTGTCTATGCCTCCATGTTGGCTGGAAGTCTGGACTTTTCTTTTAGTGTGTCAATTAATTGTAATTTGGGAGATAATTAATATTCTAAATATCATAAGATACCTCTAAGTTTGAATATTTACATATCATTTCTATAATAAAAATAAAATAATTTAACAACCAAAATGAAAATAAATTCATAGTTATTTGATTAAGAAATACTAAAACAAAATTGTTGACTTGTTTGTAATACATACCTATACATATACACATACAGATATGCATAATGTGCCTATATATAACAATATTTGAACAACATAACAATTCAGTTAATTTAATAGAAATCACTATAATACTGGGAGATTTGCGGAGAAATGTCAGATGCTGCTGCTTTACCTAGTGCTATATAATATAGAAATTTACTCAATTTAGAGGTGAAAAATATATCAAATTAGTTAAGCCTTTATCATTGATATCTTAGTTTGCATGTCTGAATCAAATTATGATGAAGATCATTGATTTGAGAGTACACAAAGCTAAATAAATTGAACAATTTATGCATCTGTAAAGCAATAAATGCAGTTCTAAAAGCTATTCAAATTATTGAGAATTACGAGTTTTTGAGGTCATTATACAAGCGACAACTTGTCCTCCTTAGCCTTCAGGACATTCAATGGACAGGCATGAATGACTTCTGGAGGGTTTTAAGGACAGCAGTAATATAAATTTCTGTGAACTGGCTGGCCTGATAAAAGGTGCCAGCCAGAAAACAAGAAGTGTACACATTATGTTGAACAAAAAACTGGAAGCAGTTTTTGAATGGAGAAGAACTGAATTATAAATTTGAAGCTTTTTTAGAAAAAAAAAAAAAGTCCCAATAGAAGTCTATTTAGGGAAGATTAAAAGATACATTTAATTACTTCCATTATCTAAAGTGACTAAATATTTGAACAGATAGTTGATTCAGACAATTATGGCTCTTGCTGTTTTGACTTGCCCTCTCTCTCCCTCAGTTACTAAAGAATATGTGTAAAATACTAATGAATGCAATAGAAGAAAATATTCCCTATTTACATTAGTTTTTTGGAGAGATTTAAAAAGCATTGCTGAGGAATGAATGTTATTTCTATTGAGATGTAGTTGGTCAGATACAAAGTTTGGCAGAAGGAAGATTAGGAGATACAAAGAGAAAGAATGACATACTGACAGTTTAAGTAAAAGAAAGAATAACCTGTTGAAATGGAGAAAGTCCAGAAGAGCTGAAATGTGGAACTTAAGGAAAAATGATGCATGATAAGATTGACACAGCAGGAATCAGGTAGAACAATGCTTCTCAAACTTCTTGATATGAAAGAGCATTCTTCTCATTCTACACACACACACACACACACACACACACACACTCGCACACCAATTTTTTTTCAATAACAACAAAAAAATAAAAATACATTAAAAATAAACCATATTATTTTTTAGATAACTAGATTATACAAATATTATTAAATTACTCTGTCAGTTTGATATTAAAATCTCTAGATCTTTCAGTGTTTGTATTTACCTTATCATAGTTTATGAACTACCATGGGTCTGTGGATCACACTTTAAGTATTGGAGGTTAGCAAACATTTTCTATAATAAGGTATAGTGCTATAAAGTCTTCTTTTACAGTTACCTAACTCTTCCATTGTAGCTTGAAATCAGCCGTAGGTGATATGTAAAGGAACAAATGTGGTTGTGTACCAATAAAACTTTATTTACACAATCAGTCTGGCTGGATTTTGTTGTAGTTTGCCTACACTTATTATTATTTTAGGAAATGAAGAGGTTTTTGGATGCTATCCTAAAGCCAATATGAGGAGAATGAAAAATAGTAAAATGAAAATAACTATAATTTGATCTGACCTTTACCTTGTTCACTTTGCCTAGTGAAATGAAAAAAAGATACTTTCTAGAAGAAAGATATTATAAAACATATGGAATCAGTTAATAGTATTTTCTGTGAGAGAATTATCTAAATTCAAAAGATGTTTAGGAAGTATAAATTGATATATATTGATCAAAGTCTCAGTTTTCCTGGGACTGGGGGGTGGGGGTTCAGGAGACAAGACTTTCAGTGCCAATGTGTGGAATAACAAATTACTCTAATATTTCTGGCTTCAAAAGACTTAATGGACCATTATAATGAATACAGGTTATTATACATTTGTCCAGACCTATAGAATGTATAACACCAAGTGTGAATCCTATTTCTGAGTATGGAGTTTGGGTTCAATCAATGGTAACAAATGTACCACCCTGGTGGGTAAAAGGGGAGTCTATGCTTGTGTAGAGGCAAATGGTACATGGTAAATATCTGTACCTTCCTCCAATTTTTCTGTGAATCAAAATCTAGTAAAATAAAGTCTTAATAAGAAAGCTTAGTGGAAAGTAGTGTCATTAATTAAAATAAATAATTAAGGAAGAAATGCGAGTGAAGGAGACATATATATTTCAGTTTCAGTTTAGAATTCACAAATTACCAGCTACCTGAGAAATAAGCTTTGGGACTGAGCAGTGGGCAGTTGATATATGGCTGTGGGTTTCACAAAGTAATACTAAACTAGAGATACATGCTGGGACATTAACAAGCTGTCAATGTCCACCTGCCAAAGACCATAAGAAACACACCTGTCATCAAATACAGTTGGGTTCCTTGACTTTTTACAGTGAAAACATCACGCACCACAGGGAACTGTGAAATATGTCAGTGAGTGAGTATTAGGAAGGGCATGAGTTAGTTGCTGAAAATTAACATTATTAGAGATTTAAAGCTTTATTCTGATTTATATTTTAAGTTTTCATGTGCAGGGCTTATGGACAGGATACAAAGAAGTGTGTTCTGGGTTGAGCACTTTTATAAAGCAAGGTGATTTTATGATGGCGCACCCTAGTAATTCTTCTCTCGGGGGTGGGAGGAATGGATAGAGTAGGACAAGAGCTAATCAGTAAAGGAGCAGCAGTCACTCCTATGAGCCCACAGAGGAAAATGTTTGGTCCTTTTTATGGTTGCACAGTATGTAGCTTTTGTTAGTCCTCAAACATGATTACAAAATGGTATTATTTTTGTCACATTTCATCGGTCACCCAGTGACCTTGTTTTATGTTGGTATTCTATAAAATTGTTGATCTTAAAGAGGGAACATAATGACCTAATTTTTATGTTCAGGAGAAATATCTGCTGATAGATGTCAGGAGTTACCTTTTCTTTTCTCAAAACTACAGTTGCTATTTAAAGCAGAGCCTCCCAGAGAATTTCTACATACAGTGAACAGATTGCAAGGAGAAAAGGATATAAAGTTGACCCTGAGTTATATCATCAGTGTCTTAAAATCTCTCTCTCCCCTCCTTTCTCAATCACTCCTTTCCCCAACTCCTAAAATCATCTTTAGATCCTGGGGTAATCTAGACAAGACCGGTCAAGTTCTGCCTCTAGTAAACTGAGAAGTTCGATTGGTATGAAGCCAGGGGACTCCACAGAAAACAATAGCGTGACATCTCAAACTCTTTTCAGAAGCAGTTACATTGTTTTAAAAAATCTGAAGATCACAGAATCTACTGTTCTCAGCATTTATAGCAGAAGAAGAGGCTTTGATTGCTAGTTCTGAGAACATTAAAAGAAACATGGATAATATTTTTTAATGGTTGTGGGGAATAGGAGAGAAAGCTGACTGGAGAAACACAGCAGAACTTCAAGATATTGTTAAGCATCTAAATGAAATGAATCATCATGCACTTGGCATCACTTCATTTAGATCCCATTCCATGGCATGACTGACCATTCCTTATAGGCTCAGAAGTGTGGGGTCTTAGAAGTTAGCACCACTGGCCCTCATTTTCTACCTGGTTCTGCCTCCTCATGATGATCTTCTATTTCCAGACTTAATTTCAAATATCCATCGATGTAAGCAGCACAATATTGTTGCTTAAACCAAAGATTCAGAGATCATTTCTGAAGGTTTCAGTTGTGTCCACATCCTTCTCTTTTTTTGTAATTTTTATTGAATTTACTTGGGTAACATTGGTTAGTAAAATTATAGAGGTTGCAAGTGTTCAGTTCTATAATACGTCCTCTGTATATTGTATTGTGTGTTCACCACTCAGTCATCTGTCACCATTTATCCCCATTTACCCTCTTGTACCTGTCCTATCTGTCTTTCCTCTGGTCACCTCCATACTGTTATCTGTGCCTATGAGTTTTATTTTTCTTTTTTGCTTAATCCCTTTACCTGTTTCTCCCAGACACCCAACCCCCTTCTTGACTTTTGGCCTTGGGCAAGTTAATTAATGTTTGTCTCAGTTTCTTCATCTGTAATGTGAAGAAAATAACATCATAAAGTTATGAAAAATTAACAAGTTACTACATGCAAATTTTCCTGGTATGTAGTGCTTTTAAATCATTTGTTATTATCATTTTTGTTGTCATCTATATTATTATTATCATCATATTGTTAAAACTAATTATGCCAGAAAAGAGATCTGGTCTTTGTCCCAGCTTCTGATAGGTAACTTCTTAATTCTTAAAATTTTTAGAGTTATAGGAGTGTTTTTCTTATTCATAGTGGGTCCATCAAACCACATCTGATAATTTATAATGATGTAACAAAAGATAGGGTCAGCCATAACTAACAGTCTTAGGGGGAGGGCTGGGTGATGCAGAGAGACTGTGGGATTAGTGTTGGGATGCTGAAACATGTAACAGGCCTGACCTCTGCAGAGGGAAATGGGATGGAGATTAAGTTCAACCATATGGACCATGATTCAATTAATTATGCTGTTGTAATAAAACCTCCATAACATCTCTGAACACTGAAGTTTATGTAAGCTTTCTGAGTTTGCAATACTCCATTTGTGTGTTGCCACACATCAATGACAGAATGGTATATCCTGAGGACATAGAAACTTTATGTTTTGGACCTACTCATTCCAGATTTCACCCTATGTATTCCTTCCTTTGGCTGGTTCTGATTTGATCTTTTGGCTACAATAGAAGTGAAATCACAGATACAGTGCTCTCCTAAGTTCTGTAAATTATTCTAGAAAATTATGGAAACTGGGCGTAGCTGTAGGAATCCCCTACTTTGGAGACAGCTGATCAGAAGTGAGGATGGCCCTGGAGATCCCTGAACTTATGGCAAATGTCTGAAGTTTGGGGAAGAGTTGGCAGTATGAAGAGCTATTCCCTTAACCTTGAATTTGGTTAAATCTTTATAAAAATAATTAAGTTAATATATGCAAATTTTTTACTATATAGTAAGTACTGCTTAACCATTAGCTATAACCATCATTTTTGTTGACTCGTATTGTAGGGGACAGACAGGCGTGGGGAGATGTGGGAGACAGGCAGGTTTGGTTCAAAGGGCTTTGACCGCTGTGTGGAGCCGCCTTCCCTGGGCCTGAACCAGCAGGTTTGTCTTCCATGTTTGCTATGACTCCTACCCTCCAGAAGATTTTAAAGATAGAATAGAAATACAAAGTGGCTTTTAAGGAAAAGGGAACCTGCTCTGTTTTTCTCTGAATAGCCCCAAATTCTTATCAGTGGGATGTGAAAAACAGAACAATTGAGTAAGAGTAAATGTTTTTGAACTTGTGTAAAATATCTGGGCACTTCTCCTTGTATTGATTTGCATTTCCCTTTGTTATTGCAGAACTCCCAACCATTTGGTGAAGGGCTGCATGTTTTTCTTACAAATTTCACATGTAGAAATAGATAAAAGCCCTGGCTAATAAAGAAATGGGGGCAATTTTCTACAGAGAAAACTCTCCCTTCCTTCCTCAGCTGGTGAGTGTCTGAGTAGTTTCTTCATCCATTCCGAGGGACCCAAAGTCTCTCCCAGGTGGCATCCAATGTGGGGCAGAGGACTTGCTGAAGTGCCACCAGCTATGAGCCATGGACCATGGACAGCATGCCTAGACAGAGGGAAAAATTGGCCAAATCATCCTGAACGGAAGGATAGTGGCACCTTCTTCTTTGGTAAGGTCACCAGCATGCTTAGTTAAAGGAAGGAAGCTTTCTTTTCTTTTCTAAAATTTCTTCTTTTCTAAAAATTTCTCAGCTGTTCTGATCCTGTCTATATACGCACATTCATTTTCACTCTCTTTTTCTTTCAAAAAAATCACCAAAACACTGCAGGCACGGGACGAGTAGTTAACATGCCCTTTAGGGGTACTCGCCAATGAACAAGGCTCCCATGACAGGAAAAGCTGGAACGTGGACTGGGACAGAAACACTAGGTTTCCCGCCAGTCAGAAGACAAAGTCCACGCAACGTTAGGCACACTGTAAAAACAATCACAGCCCCATCCCCATGGCGCTTCCCAACTTAGGATTGAGAGAGAGAGAGAGAGAGAGAGAGAGAGAGAGAGAGAGAGAGAGAGAGAGAGAAATAACTTTCTTTCATAAAAATTCTGTTTCTATTTTCTTTCTATAATGGGGATGGGTCTTTCTAAAGAACAGAATATTTATTTTCGATAGCTCTTTCGGTTCCTAAAAGCGGTAGGATGTCAGATGGAAAAAAAAGAATTTACTTAGTCAATTACAAGCAGTAAATCTGCACTGCCCCTGGTTCCCAGATAAAGGGTCATATGATTTAGAGGTCTGGGAAACAGTAGGACAGAAACTTAAATGTCTCCAGGAGAACGGGATCCCCACAGATCATCAGAATTTAGTTACTTGGAGTGTAGTTCATACAGCTTTGTCATATCATTATTATTTTCAGAACCATGTCCTCTTTTGCCTAGTTAAAAAAAAAAAATGATTTGCACTTGAATTTTATTATGTGTTTTCCCATTTTCTGCGATGCCTTGGCCTCCTGAGCTTAGGTATTCTTGATGTGACAATGCAGTCTCTACCTATTCCCACTGTTGTTCTTTCATCCTACAGTATATCCTATCTTCCACATAGCATTTAGAGTTATCCTTTAAAAATATAGGCCAGACCATAATTACCTTCTGAGCAAAAGTTTTTAATATCTTATATAACTCAGTATAGTGTTCACATTTCTCACTAAACCTGTAAGATCCTTGGTAGTATGGCTCTCACTCCCTGTCATTTTTCATCCTAGGTCATCTCCCACTTTCATGCTTGACTCTAACACTGCTGAATTGCTTACTCTTCCTCAAACGTATTCCCTGATTCCTACCTCAGTGCCTGTGTATACTTATAACACTGTCTACCCAAAATACTGTTTTCCTGGAACACCTTATGCCTTATTTATATAATTTCAATTTCTAGTACCATATCTTCTTCTCAGAAAAAGTTTTGAAATGTGTGTTGAATGAAAAATTAATATGTAAATGATTAAATGAAGAAGATAAAGAAAAATGAACTAATGAATAAATGAATGCATGCATTCCAGGTATGGTAATGAAAGTGGATTATGCAAATAAAGCTCTTTGGAATTAACACAGTGACATTATTTAATTTGTGTACACATATAATGCCTACTTTTTTTATGTGAAAGGAAAATTGAGTAAATATTATACCCTGAGGAAACTGGAAGATGAATTTGTCACTGAAGTGAGAAAACAATCAGTGAAGAAAATTAAAGCACAGGAATAAAACCTTGATTTTCTAAGAGGTATGGGCAACTTTAGTTGCTAGTTGTGATGAAAATAATAGCTCTCAGCTCACATTAGCTCTAAGTGCACTGTTACAGAATACATAATTATGCACATATAACATTTTGTATGAAATTGTAGTTTATTTTAATGCACATTATATAATAAACCAAATATTAAAAGCTTTTAAAATATAAAACAGAATAAAGCTCTGCATCTTTAATAATGTTAATTTCTACCTATTACATTTCATTTTTAAAAACAATCCCCTAAGATGGCCTAATTAGATTGCTTTTATGTCATTTGTTTATATAAAGATTGATTTAACATTATCTTGAATAAATAATCAAAGTTAATTAAATAGTTTATTGCAAAATGATGAATTTCCACTTATACAAAAGACTACTGCCGTTTTTATTTTTGTAATCTGTTGTGTATTCATTTTCTTCATAAATATAATTAAGTTGGGTAATTACATTTATTTATTTTTCTTATGAAAAAATAGAAATTTTCTACTTATGAACAAATTTAGTTCTTGTGAATATTTAATATAAGTGTGAGGTTTGAAATAATAGAATAAATTCCTTTTAGGGAGATAAAACATTAATTCAAGAAATAATATTTCAATGTTACATTTCATATTTTTAATTAAAATAGCTTCATTTAATCTCATTAAAGAATAAATTTTCATAACATTGACATTTCTGTACCACTAAATAGCTTGCCCATTGCAACAACATGGATGGATCTTGGCGACATTATGCTAAATGAGATAAATCAAATAGGGAGATACAAATATTGTATGATATGACTTATACGTGTAATTGAAAAAGCCAAACCACTATGGTGGTTATCAGAGGATGGGGATGGTGACTAGGAGACATGTGATTTAAGGGTACAATCTTGCAACTAGTAGATAAATAAATCCTAGAGATCAAATGCATGTTCTAGTGAATACAGACAACAATATTGTATTCTAATCATCAAACTTGCTAACATAATAAATCTAAATTATTTTCACCATAAAAAAGAAATGATAAATTTAGTGGCCTCATAAAGGCACTAATTTAGAGTACAATGGCAAATTTCATTACAATATATAAATGTATCAAACCAACATATTGTATACCTTAAATTTCCAAAATGTTATATACCAAATATATTCAATAAACATACTTTTAAAAAAATTGGTACAACTTTTAAAAATGTATTTTCTGAGCACATATGAAAAATAACATCTTTGCTGATGTTAATACCCAAGTAGTTAATGATTTCAAAGTTATAAAGTTTATTGTAACTTCAGTCTATGAGAGGCATGACTATTTACAAAAAAACAAAATCTGTAAGTGGGTTTGTGGATAAACATTTTAGTTTAATGTTTATGCTATTAATGTATATCAGCAGAAATATATATTTTATTTCCATAGATCCCACAAAACTTTCATTTGAAACACAACGTAGTTATAAATGTTCATATGTCCTTTTGCAAAATCCTAGGCATATGAAATTTAAAAGAACTGGTTTC
The DNA here is from genome assembly GCF_987537825.1 of Furipterus horrens. Lineage (NCBI taxonomy): Eukaryota > Metazoa > Chordata > Mammalia > Chiroptera > Furipteridae > Furipterus > Furipterus horrens. The sequence continues at coordinate 190,704,915 of NW_028327172.1, forward strand.
ATTTGTCCTCTATTTTTAATCTACCCAATTTTCTTCCCTAGAATTAACCAGTTATGAGGTCTCTGTGATTCTTTCAGATATTCATTCCATGCATTCATTCACTTGTCATTTATTAAATAAATATGCATTGAGCAATTACTGTGTACTTGATTCTTTTCTAACCACTTAGCATACAGGAGTAAACAAAACAAAATATGTCATGACTTTCACATTATAGACAGTGAGGCAGAGAGTTAACATATTAAAACAATACAAATGAATGGGGGTAAAAAATGTGATGAGGACAAAAATATAACAAGTTAAGGGGACAGGATGTGTTGGGAGGCTGATTTTCAATTAGATGCCAAGTGTTTTCAAGGCCTCTCCGAGGATGTGGCTTGTGAGCACACACATGAATAAAATTTGCTCCATTAACCTTGAAGGAATGTTAGGTAGCAGCCAGGAATGAGTGGTCAGAGGGCAAATATATAAAGCAGGGCCCCTGCCCAGTACAACCTAATAAAGAATGCAAAGCAGGAGGCTAGAAACAAAAGGGAGACGTGTCCTACCTGTTGACCCAGCAGTCCTGATCCTGGTCTGGTAAGCCTGCTGAGAGTTTCCAGTGAACCACAAGAAAAACCATGATCACACAGGAGGAGAGAAGCCCTGGAAATTTTGTGTGTATCTTGTTCACTAGCTGGGAAAGAAAGCCTTTGGCACTGTGTTTTAATCCCAAGCTCAGGAGAGAGGCAGGAGGGGGAACCTACAAACTGACTAAAGTATATAACTCCTGCACCCCAATAGCTGGCGCACTCAGATTAGCTGAGTGCCCAATTGTAGCCAGGTGTTCAAGTGTATAAAACAATCTTCGTCGTCGGCAGCCGTCCGTCTCAAGAGACGATGGTGTAGCTTCTTCAGAGTCTATCTGCACCGCCGAGAATGGCTGTGCAGTCCGACTCGGGAGTGACATGGTATCTGTCTCCTCCCGTGTTGAATCGACATCTTGCGATGACGCTGAAGCTACAGAGCCTGGGCAGGGTAATATGGAGGGTCTGCTGTTGCCCATGCAGCAGACCCCCCCTCTCTTCGCAGCTGAAGGGTCCAAGGGAAAGACGGAGTCGATACAGCTTGGGTTCAGGTGCGCCGCAGGAGTTGCCGGTGTTGACTACAACGTCAAACCGCCTTAGGGACTCCGGCTCCGGATTTTCTGTCGGGGTTTACTCCCTTAGCCTTTCCCCTGAAGAGGTATGCCGCAAGGCAGCGGAGGTTTTTTGGAGTCAGAGTTTTCCTTCTCTGATGTACCCTGACTGGAAGATCGAACCAGCGACACTTAGCTCGCAGGCCGACGCTCAATCCACTGAGCTAAACCAGCCAGGGCGTATAAAACAATCTTACTAGCAAACTTACTAACAACTTTAATTCCTCTGTACCTGGTGCATTCAGACTAGCCAGGTGCCTGCTTGCAGCTTCAGGCTCAAGTGTATTTCATAAATAAACCTGCTATCTCATTCCACTATATTGTGCCTATTCCTCAAATTCTTCTCTTGTGAGCAAGAAAAGAACTAGAGAAAGGCAGCCCCCTGACTCAAGTATCCCCAGTAACAAGAAGACTATACTATGCAGAAGGAACATCAATTTATGCATACTAAAAACTTGAGTTGATGTCTTACTTTATATCAGGTGCTATGAGAAGTCATGGAAAAAGGTGTAAGATCTGGATCCAGTCCTCAATAAGCTCACCGGGAAGATACCTATTAATGCCACATTAGTATTGCCACCCTAGGGATCTACAAGGCACATGTGGCAAGCTAACTAGATTAGGGTAGATTTTCTGGAGGCAGTAAAATGTGGGGCTAACAGCAAGGCTTTTATGACTCGAAAAACAGAGTTTTAGTTCTGTCTTTGCTACTAACTAGCTACATCTCCTCGGGTAATTTATTTAACCTGTTGGTGCTTCCGTTTGCTTACTTAAAAAAATAGAGTTAGTTAATACCTATACCTACCTCATTAGACTGTCATGATGATTAAGTGAGTTACTATATGTACATCATTTAGGACGGTATTGGTATATAGCAAGTACTCTATAAGTGTTAACTAGTCGTAGTAGTAATAGTAGTAGTAGTAGTAGAAGTGTTGGTGTTGTTCGTTTTTATACCATGCCCCCAAACACTGTAACTGGAATACTTTTTAGATTAGGTTTTTGTTTGTTTGTTTTTAAATGTAATCTCTTACTTCTAGAAAATAAGACATTAAGATCAGAATCAATGAAAAACAGGTGAATAGTGGACAGTTTGTTCAGTTAACTTTGTACCAGTTTAAGGAAATTATAGTGGCTGAAATCATAGGAATATGGAAGAGAAAGAATAGGTGGGTATCTTGGCTGTCATCTTGTCTGTTTTGTATGTATTTGTTGCAGCAAGGTCATTTGGCATTCTTTAGTCAGTAAGAATATATTCAGTGAAAACTACACTTTAAAAAATAAAATTATTCCTTTGATAAAATAATGCTTTAAAACATTTTTTTGTGTCAGAATGATGTAATATAAATTAAATACTGTCACTAACTTTTGCAGACTGGACCTTAACCTCCTGGTTTTCCATATTCGATTGTCTCTTTCATTTAATTTCTTTGTAGGGTTGCTATGAAGTTGTAGAATGCAAGGAAAAAATGTAATTATAAATTTTTTAGACTTCTAAAACTTGGATGGATAGACATCCTTTTATAAAGACTTTAAAGTATTGCCTGGCACGAAGAATTGACCCCATTAACTGTGTGCTGTAAAGGGCAAAGAAAAACTATCATAAAATTGTAGGTTCAGTAGGAGAAGCTGTGCAGCTATAGCCATCTCGTTATAAAATGATTCAGAGGCTGGGTGCCATTGGCAAAGTGCCTGCAGCTCATAACATGAATATCAGCATGTAATGAAGTCATATAAAGGTCTTTCACTTGAGTTCATATCCAAGTACTTCTCAGTGTTCTCCTCCATCAAAGCCCTCTTTCTTCTACCTTAGTCACATATAATGAACCTTACTTTTCTGTTTATCTACTACATATATATATATATGTATATATATATATATATATATATATATATATTTTAATTCTCACCTGAGGATACATTTATTGATTTGAGAGAGAGAGAGAGAAAGAGAGAGAGAGAAACATCAATATGAGAGAAAAGCATGCAGAACCATCTATCAGTTGCTTCCAGAATGCACTCCAACTACGGACCAAACCTGCAATCTAAGTGTGTGCCTTGGCCGGACATTGAACCTGCAATCTTTTGGTGCGTGGCCAACATTCCAACCGACACCAGCCAGACCCCATACCTCTTTTTTTCACTTTCTCCTTTCCCAAACTGCTCTGAACTCTGTCTTCATTTCAGTTACTGATATTTGAGTAGATTTGCTTTGTAGTGCATTTATACTTTTGAAATATTCTTTCATGGCCAAAATATTTGTTTTAATAATAAGAATAAATAGTGTGTGTATAATAAAAGTGTTTTAAACATATCGATTTATTTAATCTTCAAACAACATGTCATCTACATTGAACAGATACTACTTGATACTAGAAGTTAGTTATGCTCTTGTCCTTATTCTTTCACATTTTTGTTTAAGAACTAATGGCAGTGACCAACCCATTCACAATCAATGATATACAATTTTAGTTAATGCTTTAGACTGATATCTCAGGGCTTCATATTTCTCAGGGAAAAAAATGAATAAAATAAGGAAAGAAAACTGTTAATAATTAACTTCCTATTTTAGCTTAAGTACTGTGTTATTGAATTTCTCAACTTTATTTGGAATGTCATTTAAGTTTATTTTGTTTATAAGATATATATAACATGGTTTGAAAGGATGGTTGAAATTACACTTATTTAAAGTGTTAATATACTTTCATACACATATATTACATTCAAAATAGATTTATAAGGTAAACAGTAATTAATAAAAACACTGTCTACTAGGCTGATTGTTAAATGACATTTTTCTTGGTTTGAATGGCAAACATTTTTTTAAAAATTTTTATTTATTTATTTTTAGAGAGAGGAGAAAGGAGGGAGAAAGAGAGGTACAGAAACTGCATCAGTTACCTCTCTCACACCCCAACTGTGGACCTGCCCTGCAACCCAAGCATGTGCCCTGACTGGACTGGAAATCAAACCAACAATCTTCTGGTCCACGGGCCAGTGCTCAGTCCACTGAGCCACACAAGCCAGGGATGACTGACAAATTTTTGAAGGACTTATTAACTCAAAATCTTTTAGGTCTGTATGTGAGATGTAGACCTGGATTTGGGAGGGTCTGTAATGCTAATCTACAGAAGAAAAACTAAGCATTCACATGAATATATCTGATGATCTATAGCAGTTTGATGTATCACATTCTGCTAACAGGCCCCTAAATCAGAGCAGCCTGTTGTTGGCCTACAACATACATACCAGGGATGCCACTCTCCAAGACTTCCCTCCGATCTCATCCGTGCCCTGAACATTCTTGTCCTGCACTTAGACCTACAAATGTTTTCATGCACCTCAGCTTCCTCCAATTAGAAAAGAACATTTAAAACTTTAATCATTGGCTCTGTCTCCAATTTTATAGCACCAACTTGTAGAATAGTATAGCTTTTTTTGTTTCATTTTTATTGTTGATGCTGTTACAATTGTTTCCGCTTTTTCTCCCTTTCCCTCCTCCACTTAACCCCACCCTCTCTCTATCCCAAGCCAATCACATATTGTTGTTCATGTCCATGGGTTGTGCATAAATGTTCTTTGGTTAATCCCTTCAGCATCTTTTATCCCGTGTCCCTGCCCCTCCTTTCCAGCAACTGTCAGTCTGTGTTAATAGTATAGCTTTTCTTATGCTGTGTGTGTGTGTGTGTGAAATTTAATTAATAACCTTTGATGTTTAAAGAGTTTGAAAATTCAATTGGACTAAAATTTTAAAGATTGCCCTCCTTGCATAACCCTTAACCTTTTGCTGAAGGTCCAAACTCTTTCCTTTCCCTTTCCTTTATTATTCCACTCAAGGATTCTTTTCTTTTTTTCTGTCTCTTTTTCTTTCTCCTTCCTCTCTCCTTTTTCTTTTTCCTTTCCTCCCACCCTCCTACAGCATCAGTAAAAATAAGTTATATATATATATATGGCTGGTTCGATCTTCCAGTCAGGGCACATCAGAGAAGGAAAACTCTGACTCCAAAAAACCTCCGCTGCCTTGCGGCATACCTCTTCAGGGGAAAGGCTAAGGGAGTAAACCCCGACAGAAAATCCGGAGCCGGAGTCCCTAAGGCAGTTTGACGTTGTAGTCAACACCGGCAACTCCTGCGGCGCACCTGAAGCCAAGCTGTATTGACTCTGTCTTTCCCTTGGATCCTTCAGCTGCGAAGAGAGGGGGGGCCTTCTGCATGGGCAACAGCAGACCCTCCATATCACCCTGCCCAGGCTCTGTAGCTTCAGCTTCACTGGAGAGGACACTCCAGCGTCATCGCAAGATGTCGATTCAACACGGAAGGAGACAGGTACCGTGTCACTCCCGAGTCGGACTGCACAGCCATTCTCGGCGGTGCAGATAGACTCTTAAGAAGCTACACCATCGTCTCTCGAGACCGACGGCTGCTGACGATGATACACACACACACACACACACACACACACACACATATATAACGTTATATATATATAATGTTTCTGAATTTTCCTTTATTTTGCTTAATTCTCATAACATCTACATGAAGCACACATTAGTTTCTAAAATTTAAGAATACCTAAGCTGCTATAAACACAGTCCTTCTATCTCACTCCGACCAAGTAATGCACTCATTTGCAAATAAAGAAGAAAGGTAATGAGCTGCTTTTTTATGAGGTTCACTGCTCTTCTCACATATTCCATCATCAAGAAACAATTTTTTACAAGGTATTCACCAGCTGATGCCCCCTTCAGTGAATATTTGCACCCTACTTTAGGACCAATCATTATCAAAGAATGGAAAGATTCACTGCAGAGCATCAGCTAGTGGACACCTTGTGAGGATGTAATGCTAAGAAGAGTATTTGTTATGTGTTCTGAGATAACAGCAAATGTATAATCTTCTCCCATTCTCAAAATTCATGATTTCAGAATCCAAGGGGTGGAAGTGAAAATGGTCCCTCTCATTATTATTCCTCTTAACTTACCAGTAAAATCTTTTTTGATTATTTGTAACTATGGACTTTGACATTACACTCTAGGTACAAGTAACAACCAATGACCACTTTTACTAACTATTACTGTCCTATCACTTTTCATTCTGGAATAGAAAAATAATTACAGTAGAGGAGATTTGTTTTTTCATTTTTATTAACAGAAGTTTAATGGCAATTACTCAAGGAAATAGTATTGTGCCATTCAATACATGGAATAACTTCCATAATCAAGAAGAGTGTAAGCCTATAAAGAATAACTATAGTGATAAAAAAAAAGTCAGTGAGAAAAAAAAAAGAATATATAATGTGGGCAGAGCAAGCCCTTTTATAGTGAAAATTATTGAGTGATTCAGCAAATAAAAAAATCAATGAAATAGTGCCCTGTTAGGTCAGCCAGAGTATTTGTTATTGATGTTGCAAAGGTCTTACTTCACCCGTAAGTATAAATATCAAACAAGGTCAGGACTTTTTATCTTTGGTTTAGTTGGGGAGTATAACCAATTATTTTAGACAAAAAAAAAAAAGTTCAAATAGAAATTCATTTTCTTTTAATCAAGAAGGTTAGCAAGAGGAGGCAGAGTGAAGAGGAATCTGAGATGGCAGAAAGGTTTCAAGATCAAAATCAATAAAGAAAAAAGGAAGTTCTCTCTTTTGTTACTTTTAGATAACATTTGGGTTAAGTTGAACTTGAACAAAGAAAAACAATTAGTTTCAGAACCAGTTCTCAATCACTGGCTCACTCATCAAATATTTATTCAACTAGGATTATCTCCCTGGCATAATGCAAAGCTCTGAGCCCTTACAAACAAATGAGGACAGAACTCAAAATCTGTGGGACACTGAGAAAGCAACCCTAAGAGGGAAATTTATACCATTACAGGCTTATCTTAAAAAAAAAAAAAAGCTCAAATAAACAATCCAACTTTACACTGAAAGGAACTTAAAAAAGAACAACAAAGCCCAAAGTGAGTATAAGGAAAGAAATAATAAAGATCAGGGCAGACAGAAATGAAATAGAGTCTAAAAAAATGATACAAAAGATCAATGAACCCAAGAGCTGGTTCTTTGAAAAAATAAAAGCATTGATGAACCTTTAACCAGACTCATCGAGAAAAAAGAAAAAGGAGCGCAAAATAAATTCAGAATTAAAGGAGGGGAAATAACAACTGACAACAAAGAGATATAAAGAATTGTAAGAAAATATTATGAACAATTATATACCAACAAACTGCTCAACCTGGACAAAATGGATAAATTTCTAGAACATATAATATTCCAAAAACAAATCAAAAAGAACTGAAGACTCTGAATAGACAGATTGCACCTAATGAAATTAAAGCAGTAATCAAAAAACTCCCAGCACACAAAAACACTGGACTGGATGATTTAACAGGCAAATTTTATTAAATATTCCAAGAAGAACTAATACCCTTCCTTCTCAAACTATTTCATAAAATTCAAGGGAAGGAAGGCTTCTAAACTCATTTTATGAGGCCAGCTTTACCCTAATTCAAAAATCAGATAAATACACTTCAAAGAAAGAAACTTATAGGTCAATATCCCTGATGAACATAGACACTAAAATCATCAGCAAAATACTAGCAAACCAAATATAACAATACATCTAAAAGATCATACACCAGGATCAAGTGAGATTTATTCCAGGAATGAGGAGTTGGTATAACATTTGCAAATCAATAAATGTGATTCACCATATAAACAAAATGTAGGATAAAAACCACATAATCATATCAATAGATGTAGAAAAAGCTTTTGATAAATTCAGCACTGAGTTATGATAAAAACTCTTAACTAAGAAGGAAAAGAAGGAACATACCAAAACATAATAAAGGCCATATATGACACACCCACTACCAGCATCATACTGAATGGACAAAAGCTACAAGCATTCCCCTTAAAATTGGGAACAAGACAGTGATATCCACTTTCACCTCTTTTATTCAACATAGTACTGGAAGTCTTAGCCACAGCAATCAGACAAGAAGAAGAAATAAAAAGCATCCAAATTGGAAAAGAAGTAAAACTGTCTTTATTTGCAGATAACATGATACTGTACATAAAGAACCCCAAAGAATCCACTGAGAAACTACCAGAACTGATCAATGGATTCAGTAAAGTAGCAGGAAACAAATAATATCCAGAAATCAGTTGAATTTTATATGTCAATAATTAACTAATAGAAAGGAATATTAAGAAAAAATATAATTCACAAGTACTTCAAAAAGAATAAAATACTTAGTAATAAGCCTAACCAAGAATGTAAAAGACCTGTACTGGGAAAATTATAAGACACTGAAGAAAGAATTTGAAGAGCTACAAGTAAGTGGAAGCACATATGATGTTCATGGATAGAAAAGGTTAACATCATTAAAATGTCCATACTACCCAAAACAATCTATAAATTCAATGCAACTCCTATAAAGATCTCAATGACATATCTCACAGAACTAAAACAAATATTTCCAAAAATTGTATGGAACCACAAAAGCCCCCCATAGCAACAGTGATGCTGATAAAGAAGAACAAAGTTGGAGGAATTGTTACTGAGTGAAAGGGGTTCTTTCACATGTCACCTTGGTGTAAAACCCAACAACTACTGTTGAGGAAAACAGGTCTTTATTTACAATATTCCAACCTGGGGAGGGCAGTGAGCACTTCAGTTCAAACCCCTGTTTTCCCATGGGGCCCAGCATTTCCCTTGCTCCCCAAAAGGCTAGAAGCCAAAAATATGCCCAGAACTTCCACATACCTTATCTGTCAGCAGTCTCCTTTAGGATCTGGGGTACAATATCATCAGCCTCCGTATAACAGTCCAGGAAAAAATATACTGTGTTGCACTGGATCACACATGGTTCTCTCTCTGCCCTTTCAAAGCCTAATGGAGTTCTCTTTCCTTCTAAAACCACATGGTATGCTCTCTTTCTACCTCCTTGCAAACCACATGAAGTTCCCTCTCTACAAAAGAAAAAATAAACAAATGGGGACATATCAAACTAAAAAGTTTTTGCACAACAAAGGAAATTATCAACAAAACAAAGACAACCCACAGAATGGGAGAACATATTTGTTGATACATTTGATAAGGGGTTAATATCCAAAATGTATAAAGTACTTACAAAACTCAACACCAAAAAAGCAAACAATCCAATTAAAAAATGGGTGAAAAATCTGAATAGCTATTTCTCCAAAGAGACATACAAATGGACAATAGACATATGAAAAGATGTTCAAAGCCACTAATAATCAGAAAAATGCTAATTAAAACCAAAATGAGATACTATATTACACCTGTCAGAATGCCCATCATCAACAAATCAACAAACAAGTGCTGGTGAGGATGTGGACAAAGGGGAATCTTTTTGCATTGTTGGTGGGAATGCAGACTGGTACAGCCACTGGAGAAAGCAGTATGGAGATACCTCAAAAAATTTAAAACGAACCTGCCTTTTGACCCAGCAATCCCACTTCTAGGAATATATCCAAAGGAACCCAAAACACTAATTCAAAAGACCATAACCACCCCTATGTTTATTGCAGCATTATTTACAATCGCCAAGATATGGAAGCAGTCCAAGTGCCCATCAATAGAGGAGTGGATAAAATAACTATGGTACATTTACACAATGGAATACTACTTGGCCATAAAAAAGAAGAAAATTTTACCCTTTGCAATAGTATGGAGGGACCTGGAGAACATTATGCTAAGCGAAATAAGCCAGTCAGAGAAAGACCAACACCATATGATTTCATTCATATGTGGAATCAATAAACAAACTGAACTAACAAGCAAAACAGAGACAGACTCATAGATGGAGAGCAGATGTCAGCTAGTTTGGGAGGGAAGTTAGGGGGTGGAGGGATTAAACAAAAGGAAAACAAAAAGGACTTATAGACATGGACATGGACCACAGTGAGTAACAGAGAAACACAACCATATGCATTTGGTCTTTAGGCAGAGGGTTCTCATACCTTACGGTGCCTCAGAACTCCTATGCTTTAAAACATAGTGAAAGTCCCAAATTGTTGTTGTTCCTTAAAATGAGAATTATAAGTATTGATATTTATTATATTAAAATTAAAACTGGGAAAACTTTAATGTACTTATTGATTGATTCATTAGAAAAATAGTAACTTTGACTCATTGTACATATATGACATAAAACATTATTATTATCAAAATAGCTTTAACCTCATTAACCAGCTGAGCAAGTATCACTGCCTTACACTGTCAATTAGTTCTAGACTATTGGAGAGCACAATTAAGAAGAAAACTTGTAAGGAGAATTTTGTCTCTATCCATAACACCTGAGTCTGAAAAGAAGTCATGAAATGTATAAAAGTTTTCTCAAAGGTTGATCAATTTTGAGGTTCCTGTTTTCTTAGTTTACCCATTATTGTCTTTACTTACAATATGAAACATTAGTCTTTAGCTTCTGAGCCTTGTATATTTGTTTGAGAGTCATAATTTCATAATTTTACCTTTAAAAAATAATTATTTAAAGACCCTTAAAATAATACTGTAAAAATTTAGTGATACAGGAGGATAATTCTGATATAATATTTAGAAATTGGGGTACAAATAGTGGTTATATTAGGATATCACATGTGTATTTGGTCATTCCCACCAAGTAAAATCTCTAATCTGCCTGAGCAATTCCCACTGTGTTGTTACACTTTTTCTCTTCTTCCTTTTCTTCTTAACTTGGAGCTTCCACATTTCCTCTTCTTTATACAATCTCAAAGTCTGTCTTACTTTATAATCTTTGTCTTATCCTGGAAGCTTCTTACTGTGCCGTGGGATTTTCTTTCACAGCCTGAAGGGCCATTAATGAATGGTGCTGTTAATAATGATAAGGATGACAATGATGAAGATGAGGATAACAATGATAACTAATGTGTATTGAAATTTTGAGCCAGGTATTGGCTAAAAATTTATATCACTCATTTTTTCAAATTAATTATTAAACTAAATTTATTGAGGTGATATTGGTTAATAATATTATAGGTTTCAGGTGTACACTTCTATGATATGTGATCTGTATATTGCACTGCGTGCCCACCACCCAGAGTCAAACTATCTTCCATCACCAGCATACCAACCAATTTTGAAGTCAACTCTAAGGGGCAGAGATTAATAATTTGTCTATTTTACAGATGAGGTCAAATGATTTATTAAGATGTCCAAAGGTACAAATCAATAAGATCAATGAGCTGGAATTTGCACACATGTTGTATGACTCTAAAACCTATCACCAGCTTGTTTTTCTGAAGAAAGACTATTATTCTTTTCCTCAGAATAGTTGTGTCATTAGTTTGTAAAGTTGCATTTTCTTTCATGTTATTTTTGCATCTCTTTTTGGAAGAAATCAAATAATTTTCAATGGGAGCTAATAGTGATAATTATATCTTATTTTCCCTGTCTATATTTTTAAACTTTCAATAGTAAAATATATTAATTTTTAACATAAATAAGAGAAAATACCTTTACAAATTAGATTAAAGAAATTAAACTGATGCAATTTTTCCAATAGAATATCTTAAGTGATAATATATGTGATGGTATAAAAATATTTTGACAAATCTTTACCTACTTTCTAGCCCCCTGAATATATTTTTTCCAATTGCATACAAAAACTGCTTTAAAAAAAAATACTTCAAACTTTACTAAACTTTTCACACAACAAAATTGGATAATCAAAGCCAAGGGAATAATTAAATGTTTAATCAGTGCACTAAATTTTAAAATCCTTTGCCATTGCTAAATGGTACAGGAGCTCAACACATAAATGTCTGCTTTTTTAAATCCAGAAGTGATTTTTATACTACATCTTAATTTGTGGAACCTCAAAATATTGCCTAGTATTCAGCTTAATTTTCCTCCCCATCCATGAGAAGACAAATTATTTTAGAATGAAAGAAATACTTCAACAATCATATATATATTGTGATATGTCTCAAAGGAGAGAAGAAAGGGTTGTCTCAGGTGTCACTGGTATAAAACGTGAACACTCTTGCTCTTCAACTTGGTGGGAAAATATACAGAATCACGGTTGTTCTCTTCTTCCACCTGGACCGCTGCACGCGCTAATAGGTAGCTTGTCTCCTCCTCCCTGTGGACAAACATTAGTCTGTTATTTTATTTATTTTTTTAATTTTTCTATAAAAGTTCAAAGCCTGTATTTATGTACCATTTCCACTTTAAATTATATATACTAACGTGATGGTGTGTTGAAGCTTATCCAAAATAATACAGAAATACAGCATATACAGAGCTTGAAATTCAATAATTATCATTCAGATGAACGTAATTATTCAGGTAAGTTTTGCTGCACATCTCTCAATGTAACTAAAATCCACTAAGGATAATCAATTGTAGTTTTAAATCAAGGAGCTTGTTTTAAGAAATATATTTAGTCTTTTTTTTCACATAAGTTATTACATTGAATAACTGAGACCTAAATAAGTGCATTAGAGGCCTGTATTCAGAATATTTTTGTTTTATTGCTTTAATCTGCTAGGAAACTGAAAGAAAGAACATAAAACATAACAACATCACAAAACACGAGTGCTGAATGCCTGCCCAGTTGAAAAGTCTAAAAAAGGAATATTAATATTCTAGAAACTTGGGTGAGTAGCAAGACCTTGTCAAGAACTGTATGAGGTAGAGGAGAGAGAATCTTAGTTGTCAGGGAAGATGCTGCAAAGAAAACTGTTGATGTTCTCAGTGATTACATTGATACTCGCCCTTCTCAGGAAAGGATTAGATACAAGACTGCACTGATGTGGTTGGATTTATTTAGAAACAAACAAAATTTTATGGGCCATATGGGGAAAACTAACGGAGAGAAACAATTGATCTCTGACAGTTGGCAAATGACAGCATAGAAATGGCTCCACAGATTTGCAGATCTGAGGAAACGTCTTGCCTGGGGTTGTCCTTAGACTGACTCAGTGGTGGAGAAAACGCACATTGCATTCTGGGAAGAAAGAACAAGATCTGAGAGAGGGAGATGGGAGGGAGGGGAGGTGAAAGGGAGAGAGAAGGGTTGGAAACAGTTCTGAGAGGATTGCACTGAAGTATCACGAAGAAACAGAGAAAATGTGTATTTTGGAATTCCTTTCTCTTCCTGAGGTATCAAGAATAGAACAGGCATTACATTATTAGCCCCTTCTGACATGAAAAAAGTAAATGTTAGAATTTAGAAGAAAAATAAACCTAATACAAACACACTAATATGAAAATACTCTGGTAACAGATTTCTATTTGAAAGATCATGTTATCTGAATCATTGAAAAAAGAATTTTCTATTTTATCTTTCTAATGAGCCCATAAATGTTCTTACTTTCCATAAAATTACTTTAGTGTTTGAATTTTACTAATATACTTTGAAGAAAAAAAACTATACATTAGACATAAAATAAAATATGTTATTTTCTGACTTGAAATGGAAATAAATTTTTCCACAAGATATAACTTTTTTTCCAAACTACCAGTGGTTGATACTTAATTTGGTTTCTAATAATTTCAATAATATTTAAATTTTAGTAACTTACAGTAATTTTATTCATTCCCGTATTTAGCTAGGTTAAATTGTTCTTTGGTAGTAACAATGATCTTTTAACTTACTTATTTATCTCTCTAAAAAATACTCTAAAAATTTACCTTACTACAGGCATTGAGCTATGTTATGTTGCAGAAAAAATGAGATAATGTGCCTGCTATCCCAACTTTACACATTACAAATACAGCCATATTTGTGACAGGAAGATTAGTAATTTTGAAAAAGTTGCACCAATATCTGTGATCATCTAGCCTTACGATTCTCTAGGCAATTCTTTGATGATAATTGCAAATGTTGTTCTAATAAACAATTCTTTAATATTGTCTAATCTTTAATTATATTAAATTAACATAAAATAGCATTTATTGGTAAGCTATTCTTATCTGAGTAATTTTCAAAATTAATCACATTTCCTTTGGCTCACCAGAAGGATAATGTAATTAACCTGACTTCTCATGACCATTCCCTGGAGTTCCCCCAGAAATAGAATTTTAATTTAGATTATTAGTTTCTGTTTGTCCAAATTGTCAGTGAACTTTTTAACTTGGTGTGGGTGTGGGTGTGTGTATGCATATGGGTGTCCTATTCTCCCTTTAGAAATTATGCTGGGTGTTGCCTTACTGCCCTGATTTTTTCTCAAAATCAGGCTACTTTGCCTTTATTCTGTAGATGAGATGAGCCTTTCATCTTAAGATATTCTTAATCTTCCTCCTTCACAAAATGAGTATCTCCTTTCCATCACAAATTACAGTTATTGCTGGAGCATGCACACTGACCAAGGCAAAACATCTCTCTAAAATATCCTAAGACATTGAATACAAAATAAACTTTAGGAAAAATGTCATGATTAAAATGCAACTTGAGTCTATGCTTAAACTAAGAAAACAATTTTATCTGCAACATAATGTGTGGTCCACTGAGGCTTTTCCCTCTGAATTGTTTGTCTACACTGAGAAAGCTAAGATGGATATTAAAAACCAAGCTCTGTTTGGAAATTTCTAAACCTCACCATCTCTGTGAAGCCTCTACTTTTGATCTGGACAAAGTTTCTGATGAAGTAAGGATTTTACAGTCAATAATGAGGTGCTAAGCAACTGCGTAAATAATAGAATAAAATAAGATTGCTATAGGTAAAGTAGGAGTGTTTAATTCTTCCTGTGGAGCAGGGCCTCTGAAATTCTTCCCAAAGAAGAGGCTACCTGAGCTGTGTCTTGTAAATAAGTTATCTAGATTGGTAAGATTGGTAGTAAGTGAAGAACATGAGTTTATATCTTGACTTCAAAACAATTTCTGATTAATAAAATTGCTTTATTTTTTTAAGAAATGTAAATTAGTTTGGTTTGGTAGAAGCATAGGTTGTAAAGGAATAGGAGATTATTGAAAGAGAGTAAGAGCTGAAGAAGTTCGCTCTGAGCAGATGACAGGTCTGGAAGTCATACATACCACACCAAAAAGTTTTAATTGTGTGCTGCTGAGTAACGGATGTCAGCAAACATTTTTATTCATGAGAGGAAAATATAACATTTGTTTCTGGTAGAGCCTTTGTCTGCAGTGTAGACCATGAGCTGGAAAAGGGGATGCTATTGACAGAGAGACCAAGTGCACCCACAGTCCTGGAAAGAGGTGGCGAGTGAGTGAGTTATAACAGAAGTCATCCAGGGGGACAGGAGTCAGATATGACATGTGTGAGAGAATAGAATTTATAGGACTTGGTGATTGAAATCCTGTGGGTTTAAGGACAAGGTAGCTATCTAAATTATTATCTCAAAAATAGAATTTGAAAGACTGGGTGAATAATGAAAAATATTTGGAGGAAGATAATGTTACCCTTCTGTTTAAGTTGTATATGAGGTGTTTGGGGGCTCTTATAGATATCTGTATAGTCTTGTATATACCGATCTAGAGTTTAGATGATACATTTGTGCAGTAGATATTGGTTAGTTTAATAAACATTCACTGAGCACTTATTACTTAGCAGGTAGTGGTCTCAGTGAGGCTCCCTCAAGAGGTATTTGGTCTAATGGGACAGACTAAGTATGGTAGCTAACAGCACAAGTTGTCCTAATAAAGATGGATGATTTTGTCATGAATATACTGGATTCAGGTTGCTCAACAACTTTTTATGTATTAATAACAATATAAGGATCAAAATGAACCTTAAGATCCATAAGCTGAAAATTTAGTATATTTATATTTATTTTGTAGTATTATAAGGTCATATATTAAATATAATACAATGTGAAATATAAAGTAAACCTTTCAGTGTATATGCTTTTTATTTATTTGTTTGGTTGTTTTTATTAATGGCCACTCAAAAAATTCTTCAATTAACAAAGATCACAGATAAAGTGAACACTTGCCTACTGGATATCTCGATATAATTAAATTGTCCAAGTTTGATGAACAATTTTTCTTCAAGTTTAATCTCAATTATTCCATTTATAAATTGTGTGACCAGGAACAGGTTATTGAGGCTTTTCTTATCTACTATATGGGAATATTAATATAATTGTTCTACAGATTGTTATGATAACATGAACCAATGCGTCTAAAGTGCTTAGAACAATGCTTTGCAGAGAACAACCCTTCAATAAATTTTATCTGTTATTAATAATACTGTGTGATAGGCATTTGTATTATTGTAATGTGAAGAAACATTTCTCTATCTGTTATGGAATGAATGCTTATGTCCCCTCAAGATAATATATTGAAATTTTATCCCTAATGTGATGGTATTTGAAAGGACAGTCATTAAGTGATAATTAGTTCATGAGAGTGGAGCCCTAATAAATAGGATTAGCACCCTTATAAGAAGAGGCCAGAGAGCTAACTTGCTCTACCATTTGAGGATACACCAAGAAGCAGTCTGCAGCTGGGAAGAGGACTCTCACCAGAGCCTGACCGGGCTGGCACCCTGGTCTCAGACTTCCAGCCTCCAGAACGGTGAGAAGTGAATTCCTGATATTCTTAAGATCCAGTCTGTTTTACTTTGTTATAGCATCCTGAACATAGACACTATTTTTCTTATAGCGAGGACACAGTAAGTTTTTAAGGTCATGATTAATACATGTCAGAACCATAATTAAAATCCCAGTATATTTACTCCAGAAGTCACATTTTTTGTTTCTATATCACCTCTAGAAATGCAGTGAGAAATTATAATTGATTATGGAATATATATGTATTTTTCCTAAAAACAGACTAAGAGACAAATGAAGTATAGGAAAAGAAAACAAAATAAATAAAAAGCACTGAATGTAAGGAGATAACCATTTGAAAACAGAAACCAGATTCATGTTGCTTATAAATGATGTAATTTCTGTACATAATATTTAAATAAATTCAGGAGATTCCCATCTTCAAAATCAAGTTAGGTAAAAATTTGTTAATATTTATATTTTCCTGAAATCATAAATCTGATTCAAATTTGAAGCTACAGTGAGAATTATTTTTAAATATTTTTAAAATATATGCCAATTACTACTATTACTAATAATCCTGATGTTCCATACAGTGCAACTGACCTCTAATCTGAGGTCAGTGCTGACCAATGTTGAATGCCAAGCCCATGGGAAAGAATTTTCACCAGAATTGCAGACCCAAGAATCTATAAAGGAGAAATAATGTCAGCAATTAAAAAACATGATTAAATTTGGGTAAAACTAAAATAATGTAATTTAATGAGAATAAATTAAAAGTGTTGCCTTTAATTTCAAAGAATTAATTGTACAGTGTAAGATTAGGGATTTCTGACATAAAGTCTGTTCACAAAAGAAAAAAAAAATTGCTGGACCTAAGCAAAGTCTGATACCACACATTCTCCATAGGCTTCTATCACTCTTCCACTATGACTGTAATCCTGGCTTTTATTTTATTTATTTATTTATTTTAAAGATTTTATTTATTTTTGGAAACATTAAAAAGAGTTTTCTTTGAATACTTGGAGAAAGACGCTATGGAGCACATGGGATTGGAGGAAGTGTGACTATGTGACTATAATGCTTAGAAAAAAATCAGAGTATTTGGCCATGAAGTACAATTGATAAAAGCATGTTGTATTATTTCAGTTGCTCTCCAGTGGAATACAGTGAAAGGAATTTGTAGGCTGATGAGATTATGTGCAATGGGCAAACAGACATTGATGGTGATGGAAAAGAAGAAACCACAGAAATAGTACTCTTGAGAGCAGATGATCTCTTGAATCATGAGAGAAAAGAGGAGCCCTTGAGGAAGGGCCATTTTCTCCATTGTGATGATGAGGCAATGACATTTCTTAGTTGGTCAGGCATTTATTAACTACTGGTCCATTTTTCTAAGAAGGATCAGTTTACTTTAGTCATTCTACCAATTCTAATGTTAATCTCATTTAGAAACACCCTTACAAAGAAACCCTGAAATAATATTTAACCGCATATCTGGGAAAATCATGGCTCAGTCATTTTGACATGTAGAATTGAGGATTATCCCCGGCTGGTGTGGCTTAGTGGATTGGGTATCAGCCTGTGAACCAAAGAGTCACTGGTTCAATTTCCAGTTAGGGCACATGCCTGGGTTGTGGGCCAGATCCCCAGCTGGGGGTGTGTAAGAGGCAACCACACTTTCATATTTCTCTCCTTCTCCCTCCTTTCCCCTCTTTCTTAATATAAATAAATAAATAAAAT
The DNA here is from genome assembly GCF_987537825.1 of Furipterus horrens. Lineage (NCBI taxonomy): Eukaryota > Metazoa > Chordata > Mammalia > Chiroptera > Furipteridae > Furipterus > Furipterus horrens. Next base: position 190,723,325 of record NW_028327172.1, read on the forward strand.
TCAAGATTACAGTCATAGTGGAAGAGTGACAGAAGCCTGCGGAGAATGTGTTGTATCAGACTTTGCTTAGGTTCAGCAAGGTTTTGTTTGTTTGTTTGTTTGTTTTGTGAACAGCTTTGCCCTTTGCTTTCAGCTCATGATGCTATTGGGTAAGAATAGAATACTTCAAGAAGTGGCATCCATTTTGCCACCATGAGGTAAAGTCCAAAACAATGTCAGTTGCAACATGGTTTCCTCACTTCATTGAATTACTCAGCTAATCTTTTGTTCTTTAAGCTAATACAACGTGAAGACTCTGTCATTTGTAGCTAGAAAGACCATACATAAAAATATATTTTAGAGGAGAAACAAGATGGCGGAGGAGTAAGTGGAAGCTACACTAACTTCCTCCTAGAACTAGTCTGGATTTACAATGTAATTTTGGAGAAATCATCTGGAATAACGAACCGAACACCAGCTGGAGAGAAGTCTTATAACCACGGAGAGACAGAAAAGGCCGCTACATCACAACGTGACCGGTAGGGAGTGCGGAGACGTGGAAGGGCTGGCTGGGCTCCCACGGGTGGCAGCTGAAGGGGCTGAGAAACAGCTCAGCAGCCGGGGATTCCCCCTGAGAAGGGCAGGGTCTAAACCCCCAGCTGGGCTTCCCAGCCTACAGCGACAGAGTGGAAAGTAAAATAGTATCAGCTGTGAAAAGCGAAAAGCCACAGGCTTTCTTGCTAGCCGGAGAGAAACAGCAGGAGAAAAAGAGCTCTTAAGTGGATCACATACGAAAATATTTTGGCCACCACTTACCCTGGGCTCAAGCAGAGGGAAGGCAGAGAGGACTGGAGACACTTGGGGAGAATTTGGCACGGTGGCTTTGAGGGGAGAACTGGAGGAGCAGCTGACTGGGTCCCAGTGCTGACTCATCCCCAGTACTGCGGGTAGACCATTCCCCTCCAAGTGGCGTCAGCCTGAGGGGAAGCAAAAGCCCTGCCTACAGGAATTAAGCTGCCACACCCACAGTCCTTAAGCCTGACAGCTAATCACAGATTGAATAGATTAACAATCAAAGAAGACAGACAACAGCAGTAGATCCCTGGAAGTCTCCAACAGGCTGCCTAGGGCCAGACTGGTACATGATCTGATGCCACCAGAGGCAGATCCAGGAAGTGCAGATCATTCCAAGAAGCACCAACAAACAATAGGAGTCAAAAAAATGGGGAGACAGAGAAACAACCTCCCATCAAAAGGAAAGGTAGAATCCCCAGAAAGAGTGCTAAATGAAATAGAGGGGAGCGAACTATCAGATATGGAATTCAAAACATGGATTATGGAGAAGCTGAATGAGCTCAGCGGAAACTTCAAAGAACTCCAGAAAAACTACAAGGAACTCACAGAAAATTACGTGAGCATGAAAAAGGACATAGAAGCTATCAATAAGAGCCAGGAGGAAATGAAAAATACGATCTCTGAATTGAAGAACACAGTAGAAGGAATTAAAAGCAGGCTAGAGGAAGCAGAAGATCGGATCAGCGAGCTGGAGGACAACCTACACAAAAACTCCCAGACAATGCAACAAAATGAAAAAAGACTGAACAAGACTGAAGAGGTTCTAAGACAGCTGCAGGACAACATGAAACGTAATAATATCCGTATCATAGGAATTCCAGAAGGAGAAGAAGAAGAGCAAGGGATAGAAAACCTCTTTGAAAAACTAATGACAGAAAACTTTCCTAACATGACGAGAGAAAGAGTCACGCAAGTCCAGGAAGCACAGAGGGTCCCAATGAAGATGAACCCCAACAGGCCCACTTCAAGACACATCATAATTAAAATGCCAACATTCAAAGACAAAGAGAGAATCCTAAAAGCAGCAAGAGAGAAACAACTAATAACATACAAGGGAGCTCCAATAAGGCTATCATCAGATTTTTCAGCAGAAACACTACAAGCCAGAAGGGAATGGCAAAAAATATTCCAAGCAATGAAAAACAAAGGCCTACAACCAAGAATACTCTACCCAGCAAGGCTTTCATTCAAAATGGAAGGTGAAATAAGGAGTTTCCAAGACAAAAGAAGGCTAAAAGAATACATCTCCACCAAACCAGCATTGCAAGAGATGCTAAAGGGTCTGCTTTAAGAAGATGAAGAAACAGAGAGACAGAGAGGAATACGAGTACAAAGGGGGAAAATGACAATGAATAAGTACTGAAAGAAAGAAGGAACTTCTACCATTTGCAACAACATGATTGGAACTAGAGAGAATTATGCTTAGCGAAATAAGCCAGGCAACAAAAGAAAATTACCTTATGCTGTCACCTGTTACAGGAAACTAATGAACAACACAAACAAATTAGCAAAATTGAACCAGAGGTATGTAAACAAGGAATAAACTAACAGTAACAAAGGGGGAGATGGGAGGGAGAGAAGGGGTAAGAAGGGGAAGGGTCTAGTCAAAGAACATGTATGAATGACCCATGGACATGGACAACTGGGTGGGGACTGACTGTGGGGGGGGCAGGGAGCAGGGAAGCAAGAGGGGGAAAAAAAGTGAGACAACTGTAGTGGAAAAACAAACAAACAGAAAATTTTTTAGTGGGGGGGGAATAAAAATATAAAGAATAGAAATGCAAGTTCAGTGAATATTAGAAGGACAAGGATTTTCCTTCCGATAAGACAGTCCTACAGATTTAGAGACTTGTATGTGGGTTATGTTACATAAATTAACATGTGTTTTCTGTTTTCAAAGGGCATAAGCCTACAATCTCATTACCTGAGTGATTATCTATATGCATAGGCCTCACTTAATCCTGTCTGCATTGCTGCCTCCTGAGACTCAATGGTTTGGCTGAACTAAGTGGCTGGGTTGGTGAAGAACGGGGTGGTCTGTGGGCTTCACTTTAAAACTGGTTTCTCTTTTCTATCCTAATCGCTTGGACAGAAAAAGCCCAGAGGCCTGAGATGGGGGAAACCTAAAATATTTCCCTCAGTCCAAAATAAGTATAATGGGCAAAAGGGTTTTGGACAGGTGAGATGCACCTGGCACACCTTCCTCCAAAGAAGCCCTTCTTTTCCCTAATGTGGGACATTGAAAAATTAATACCTGTCTTTTGTCATCTAGTGGTTACGGATTAAATGATGTCCTTTAACCCTGTTGCCCCCAGAATACAACAAGGATGCCAGCCTGTCAAACCAAGCATGCCATTGTCCAGAGACAGCCAACCAACCTGGAGTCTGCACGATCCTTCCCCTTGTGGGAAGGCCACCCTCCCCTCCACATCCCCACTCTTATTAGGGATTTCTTGACCCACGGGTAGGTAGGACAATGACCATGTCCAGCTTGAAGCAGCTAGAGGAGCTCGAGACCTTCATCCATTGTCCTTTATAAGATTGTAAAGGGTCTTAAGTCTGAGAAGGAAGAATTGTTATTTTTTATTGTTAAAATATTTAACTAATTAATTAATTAACTTTAAAAAAAGAAGAAGAAGAATATATGAAAGGGTGAGGCGGGAGAGCTTGTATGTACGACCCATGGGCATGGACTTGGAGAGGGGATTGTTGGGGAAGGGGGGTGCTGGGCGGAGGGGAGCAAAGGGGAAAAAAAAATTGGAACTATTGTAACAATATAATCAATAAAATATACTTAAAAAAAAATATATTTTACATCTATAGAAATGAAGGTACTTGAATCAGTACCTGTATAAATTTTAGTTCTTTGAGGTCATTTCCCTCTTGTTTTTTCACAAATAGAACTTCTTTTTCTTCTCATGTATCAAATAAAAAATCCTAGATCTATAAGAAAGTAGACTCAGCCTTTTGTCTATTGGTGAAGTTGTGGTTGATTTTTTGCCAATGAGAAGAAAGAGGAAGTTTTCTGAAGGACTTTTGGGGATGATTTTGTGTCTCTTACAAGATGGGGGCATGTGTTAAAAGGGACTCTGCCCCACAATGTTCCTTGTTTGCACATGTTAGAACATGGCATGGTGGTTGGAAATGCTACAGTAAACTTGCAACTGTGCATGGAATATTAAACACACACACACGCACAGAGTACTAACATTGTTGAGCCCCTGAATCAATGCTTTTGCCCTTACTTTGACCCATAGTAAGCCTTTACCCTCAGCATACTTGCTGTGTGAGAAAAATTAACTCCTACCACTTAAGTCACTATTTCTCAGGCATTTTATTACTCACAGGGATGCCATATCTAACTGATACATCCTCACTATATCGTTGATTTTTTAATCTACATTTTGTAGACCTCTGTGAGCTGCCACATCTTTGGCACAAGATGAATATTTGTTAAATAATTAATAAATAAAAAAACTTGACCTCCATTAACAAAGTTCCTCTTTGACATCCGTTATTGGATGTTTCAAATCAAATATATTATGATCAAAGTTGTACTCTTAATTTTCCCCCTGCTTTAGAACTTATTTTTCTTCATTCACCCTCTTTAAATAAATGGGACAGCATTCAGTGTTAGAGTTCTTCAGAGAAACAGAATCAATAGAATGTATATAAGGAAATTATAAGAAATTGACTCACATGATTGTGGAGTCTGAGAAGCCCCAAGAGCAGTAGTCAGCAAGCTGGAGACCCAAGAGAGAAGATGGTGTAGTTCCAATCTAAGTCTAATGGCCTGAGAAAAAGAGAGGAGGGCTGATTGAATAAATTCTAGTCCAAGTTTCAAGACATAAGAAGACCAATGTCCCAGCTCAAACACAGTCAGACACAGACAGCAAATTCTACCTCCCTCAGCCCTTTTTTACTATTCAGGCCTTAAATGAACTGTATGAGCCCCGCCCACATTGGGAAGAGCAGTCTGCTTTACTCAATCAACTGATTTAAATAGAAGTCACATCCAGAAACATCCTCACACTCCCAGAATAATGTTTGGTCAAATATTTGGGTACTCAGTGTCACAGTCAAGTTGATATGTAAAATTAGCCATCACATCCATCAAGGCACTCAAATTGAAATTAGGATTATTCTCTTCAGACAATCCCATTGCACTAAATTAAAATTCATTTTCTGTCATGATGTTCTAAGCCATACATTTGGATTAATTCTCCTTCTTTCATCTTCTACTATGTATCCATTATTATCACTGATGTTCAGACAAAAATGGAAAGCATTTTTGTTTTGTTATGACTTTCTTTTAATAACTGGACATCATGCTCATTCCCACTTCCGGGCATTTAAGCGTGATCATTTATTCTGTCAGGAATATGCTTTCTGCTCTTTGCTTTGATTATTTCTTTTTTTTTCTTTAGGTCCTTAAAAAGAATAACCACAGAGAGACTTTCCCCAAGTTTTATATTTAATTCATGTTTCCAAACTATTTGCTATTACTAAGCGTTTTTTTCATTTCATTGTATACATTGTGGATTATTGCTTTTAATTAATTTAATTAATGTTTTAAAATATATTAAAGCAACTGGATACTTGTTATTTAACATGTATTTTTTATGATATTAAAGATGTATGATTTAGAGAGTACTTGCCCTTCTCAATGACATTCAATATCAAATTTAAATAAAAACTGCATTAGCTGTCTATTGCTACATAACAAGTGGCCTTAGAACTTAGTGACTTAAAAACATCAAACTTTTATTATCTCACAGTTTCCATCACTTCAGAATCTCAGTGCTGCTTAGCTGGGTATCTCTGGCTCAGGGTCTTATTGTACAAGGCTGCAATTGGGAGGGATACTTATAAACTCACTAATGTGCCTATGGACAAAATTTAGTTCCTTCTGTGTTATCAGACTAAGTCCCTTCATTCCCTGTTGGCTGCTGGCTACAGGCTTCCCTCAGTTTCTCTCCACTGGAAATTTCACAACATGTCAGCTGATTTCCTTCACAGCAAGCTAGTGAGTAAAAATTAGTAGCAACATGGAAGCCACAGTCTTTTTGTAAGGTAATATAGAAAAAGACATTCTACCCCTGTTGCCATATCCTGTTCTTAGGAAGTCAGTCTCTAGTTCTGGTTCACACTCAGTTGGAGGGGATTACACAAAGTTATGAATATTAAGAGGTGGGGGTATTTGGGAGCTGTGTTAGCCACTTTCTTCACCAAACATAATACTGCAGATTTCTAAATGCACTCATAAGAGTTATGCCTAATGCTTTTTATCCTCTATCATGTAAGACCCATGAACATTGGCAATGTGTTTTTAATACTGTATCTTTAGCATCCTTACTATTGCAGGTCCATATTAGACACTTGTGGTAAACTGAACAATGCCCTTCGTCCCGCTGCAAAGATGTTAACATCCTAATCCCCTGAGCTCAGTTGATACATTACCTTACATGGAAAAAAAGAGACTTTTCAAATGTGAGTATGTTAAGGATTTTTGAGATGGGAATATATACTGGATTATCTGGGTGAATCCAGATAATCCACAAGAGTGGCAGGAGGATCAGAGTGAACAGGAGAGGATATGATGATGAATCTAGAGGTTGGAATTATGCAAAGAATGGGCCACTAGCCAAGGAATTCAGGCAGCCCTAAAAGCTGAAAAAGCTGTGACATTAATTATACCTTTACTATTAATTAATTATAAAATACCATATAATAGTTGAGGGAATTGAAAGTGATTAGCCTGAAAAACAAAACAAGGGAATTAGACATTATTGTCATTTAATACTTGTCAAAGCATGAGTTAAAACGCAAGCATTGAGCTTTTCAATTGTTGAGTGACTTAGTATGTCACTCAACATAAATAAATGTCAAAGTTCCTTTCAAATTTGAGAATCAATTATATTATTATTGCTAGATCAACAGTTTGTGAATAGAATTTCTCTATTTCTGTAATACCTTTCAAAGTTGAATGTATTCATGTCAGATGAATCAGCATCTAAATTTAAAAACATATGTATACATTCTACAGAATTATGTACTATAAACAAATCAACTCGACGTAAGTAATATTTAATAATTAAATCTACCTTGGAGACCGGTAAAACACCTTTCAGCATTTTCTGTTACTGTATTTTATAATTCACTAAGGATAAAAAAATTGAATGATATAATGAAGTATAGGCTTATATTGTATCTATATGCAAATGTAATTTAACACATTTTAGAAAATTTGAAAATATTAGTGCAGGCTTAGATAAATTTCCTAAATTTCTTGGAGTGCATATTTTATATACTTCTTTTATAATTTTATCTTAAAATGATGAATTTTTTCACGTTCAGAGCTCCATATTATAATACTGCTTTTTCAGAAGTAAACTATATGAGTATTTAAAGATCTGTAATATACACTCTTATAAAGGTTTGTATTCTAAAAGCATTTATATTATAACAGAACTTCGCTTTCATCCTATCCCAAGGACTCATAAAAGTACAGATTTTGTTGGGACAAAACCAAAAGGATATACAAAGGGAATTAGAAAAAAACAAATCATCTGTTAATAACCTTAATATCAGACTTTCTATCAAGCGTGAACCATAAAATGTTTCTGTACATTTAAAATGTGTACAATAATAATGCATCAGATGTGATACTGGTTTGATTGTGGCTTGTATTTAGTTATAGTCTTTGTTTTTAGGTTACAGAAATAGACAAATCACTGATATTTCCCAAGAAATCTATCTCTAGAACTCTAATGCCGTTTATAATGTACTGGCAGCTTACAATTAAATAGAGAAAAAAGCTTATAACTTTTTGCTGTCTTTGAAAAATCATAAAGGATAATGAGGCAGATGCCTTTCTTCCTTATGTATTTTAATCCATGATTTAAATTTTATAAGAGAGTAATTGTTATTTGAGGTCATTGGTTATGCTCTCTGATGCCAAGACACCATTAGTTTCTTGTTCCCAAGCCTCTTTCTAAGTCTTCAAAATGCTTGACACACTTCCAATGAATTTCTTTCCTGATTATGTGAATCAGAGTCAATCTCTGTTGTTTCTAACCACAGGCTTCACCTAATACTGAAATTAGTGCTAGAAATAGATGACAGATAACAAATCCTTAGGGAAATGAGAGAAATATATGATTAGTATGAAGCCTAGATGGGTCTGAACTTTGAGATGGAAATGTGACACCACATGGAATAAAGTAATGATTTAGCTAATTAGTCTCATCTGTAATCACCTGCAATCAAGTAGCCATTTGAAGGAGAAGTTTAGGTCTAATAAGTTATAGGTTCTTTCAGACATAACAAAGGGTATGATGAATTTAAGACAGTAGGATGATAGGACTTCCTATAATGGAACTTAAAAAATAATAAAATAAAATAAATGTTAGGATCAAATCTCTAAACTATCAGTTCAAAGTGCAGGAGATTTCAAGGATGAACACCAGCAGTTCCTCTCACCTTTGTGTGCTCGTGAAACTTCATTCATAAAAAGGTCGAATTTTTCTCTTCTCCCTGAATCTGGACTGGTCTTGGGACTAGCTTTTACCCACGGAATGAGTGGAAACTGATACTGCTCATTACAGAGTTGGGCTTAAGACAGCCTAGTAGTTTTTTTCACTCTTCAGACCTTCGAACCATGGCAGAATTCACTGAAACAGAGAAGCTCCGACAGTCCCCAGCCATACTAGCCAATCTAGCTGAGACTCTGGAAACAGAGTGAAGCTATTCTGGGTCCTCCAGCCCTTGTTCCAGTTCGAGCCAACACTATGTGAAACAGGAGCATGTTGTTTGTGATAGGCTGAATAAGGGTCTCCCAAAGATATTTATCTCCTAATCCTTGGAATCTATGAATGACATCTTATATGGCAAAAGGGAATTTGCAGCTGTGATCAAATCAATGATATTAATATGGGAAGATTGTCCTGGATTTTCTGAGTGAATCCTAAAGGAAATCCAAAGGTCATTAAAAAGAGAGGCAAAAAGGGCAAAGAGAGATTAGGAGATGCCACAATGGAAACGAGGCTGAAGCGATGTGAGGAAGGAGTCATGGGTCAATGAAGACACTTCAAACTCCTTTCCTTTAGAATCACTCACTATCTTAAAGCCACATGTGAAGTTCGAATGTTCTGCCTGTGAAGATTAGAACTCGAGTAGGTATATAAGAAGACCCTTCAGAAATTCAGCCATCTGATTTCTCACTAAAGAGCTATCTTCTTAATCAAAGTATCCATTTTATTTAAATCTCTACTTTCCAAAATGAAATCATTTTCCAAGCCAAAAACATTCCCTGCCCATGTTTCTAGTAGAGTTGAAACGCTATTTCTTGTACTGTACTTCTTGAAAAAATAAGTCCAAAAATAGAAATAATAATCCATAATAGAACAGCAATGTAGTTTTCATCATATAAGATATAACATAAACCTGTAACAAATTTACATATATTAGACCATTTAAATCAAATTGATTAGCATTTGGATATAATCAGTCATGGACATGAAATGCTTTTTAATCAGGTAATGACTTCATTAAACATGGTTAATCACACAGCACCTTGAATTCATTTTCTAAACATAGAATTAATTATTCAAATTATAGCAATTAAAGCACACCAGTCTATGGTTGGATTCATTTTTGAAACTACCTAAGCAAGCTAGCCAAAAAAAATCAACTCATCATTTGCAGGAGTTAGAGTATGTGCTGAATATCTAATTAAAGAAAATAATCTTTGAGTCAAACAGTACTATAGGAACAAAATATGGACAACAGTGTAGTTATTTCTTGTCAAATCTCATAATGGACTTAGAGAAATAAACAGGATATAGAGAATACACTCAAATCTTGAAAAAATGGCTCACTTAGTGTTTATATATAATGTACCATTTATTTTTTCAAATATGGTATACTTGTTTTAATCATAGAATAATACTCAATTCAGATAAAGTAGAAATACATTTTCTTTACTGACCACAAAATCAGCACATATATATACACACACACACACACATACACACACACATACATGAACACCTACTCAATGCATAGGTGCACCAGATAAACAAAAAAAGTACAACCTACTTGACACATTTTAAATCCAGTTTGGGAGACTAGATATAAAATGAGGAAAGCTACAGATAATATGCACTAAAAATAGCCAGCTAAGGAGGTTTGGGGGCTTTCTGTTTTGAGCCATACATACACTTGAAAACCATATTGTTTGGCAGCTCAGCTGGATAAATTAAATTGGATTCTGTTTCACTTGAGACAGTCAATCCTGAGCACTTTGACACTGAGTAGAATAGTTTATTTTTCTGACCACTCTCATTTATGCAGTCATTAAAAAATGATTTTGTATGGTCCAATAAACATTTAGAAGATGGAATGGAGAATATTACCTTAAATTTACCCTCTGTCTCAGAGTTTTATTCATACCAGTTTAAGAATAGTAATTATGTTGTGTAATGTTGCTTTCTCAAAATTTTGTGTATCATTGTATTATCCTTCAATGTTCCAGCTGATAATGAACATTATAATAATACACATCTATAATTGTAACAAAAATTCAAACATTAATTTTAAAGAGCCAACATACCTAAAGGGGTCTCAAGGTACATTGGTGACTTTTACCTTTCTGTTGAAACCTACTGTATAAAGATCTCATGTGAAAAAAATTCTTGTAAATTCACAGAATGAAGTGTTTTGTTGTATAATTCTTAACAATCTTCCTTTCATTATAGCAATCTTTTCCTTATTAAAATGACTAAATCTAAAGACCAAAAATGATCATATTTACTTCTTTGGAAGTGATAACTCTTAGTAACATCATGTAAATGTGACAATAAGATACATAACTAATTTTTAAGGAACATCCGATTTTTACATACTAGTTGTATTTAGAAAATAGAGTGGAAACATCAATATGTCCTCAGCACAGAATGTTCATTTATGAACATGAGCTGTTTACACAATGTTTTTCAAAATAAACAGCTGTTACTAAAAGAAATAGGGAGTAATAATAATAATTTCAACTTCATTTCCTTTTTCTTTATACCTCAACATCAGGTATGAATTTTCTGGAAACTAATATGCTCCTTGTGTCATTCTGAACATGTTTTTACAGCATATTAAAGTAAACTTATTAACTTAGTAATTTAATTTAGTGGAAATTATGCTTCATTATCATAAATATATAAAACACAACTTTGAATAATTTTATTGTAATTTTTCTGAAATTATATTATTATAATATAACTCAAAAAGAGGAAACAAGATGAATGTCCATCTTCTTGTCCATAAACAACCATAATGTAGTAATGCTTAGCTAACATATGTTGATTGCTTTTCTTTGAGGCCATAATATGATGATAAATAGTAGTTAAAATAAGTCATACATACTTGAAATTTCACCCTGAAAATTAATGAGTTTTCATATATTTATATTCGTCACTTGTAATAAAAATGCAATTTATGATGTATCCACTCAATACTGTTTAGCTACACATGTCTTGGTGAATGGATACAATGTCTTTCCAGATATATCATTTCCATCCTACTCCATATAAAAAAGCACTTAGCCTTACACGTAGACTGGGAGATAGGGGCTTTATCTTTCTTAATGATTACATTTCAAAGGGATGTCTTCCAGGTCCTTGAGAAGGACATTCTTGGATTGTAAAACTGGCAAGATACTGGGGGGAATATTTATATTGCAAAGGGGACTGAGAAAGAATTTACACTCACAAGGGTTCTAAAGTAAGTGGTGTAAGAAAAGGGAGGTGAGGCACCTAGAGTCAGGAAGAAATGTATCTAAAGGGTAGTCAGGTTGAGGGAATGTTTAAGATCATCTTCATCAGAACACAGCATCCAAGAGTCTAAACTAGAGTGAGGCACCTGGACTGTTGAATTTAAGGAGCCCTAGGTGACTCACCCTGGTCTCCGTCCTGCAGCACACTATAGACTGTTTCCTATGGCAGATTTTTATGAAGGTCTGGGACTACCAAGGCATGATGGGAGACTGGAATTATACCATATCCGTCTTCCTGAACATTCTTATGGTGCAGAGGGTTGAGTTAATTATACTCCTCAGTTCAAATTGTATTCTGTCATCATTGGTTTATGCAAAGCTCTTGTTAATGACCAAACTGTGTCCTCCTGAAATCTATATGTTGAAGGCTTAATGCCCCGTGTCACTGTAGTTGAGAGTGGGGTCTTTAGGAAAGTAATTAAGGTTTAATGAGGTAATAATGGTGGATCCCTAATCTGAGAATATCTGTGCCATGCCATGCCTTATAAGAATGAAAAGAGACTAGAGGAAAGGCCGCGTGAGGACACAATCAGAAAGTAACTATGTATAAGCCAAGAAGATGGTTCTCACCAGGAAATGAATTTGCTGGCATCTTGATCATGGACGTTTAGCCCCCAGAACTGTGAGAAAATAAATGTTCGGTGGTCAAGCAACCCAGTTTGTGGTATTTTGTTATGGCAGCCTAAGCAAACTAGCAAAGTCTCTGTCTTATGTTTTGGACTAATTTAAAGTTCAGTTATTCATTTCTAATACTCTTTGTCTCCCTTAACTACATCCTGTCCCCTCACCTACTAAGTATCCATGTTTACGTGCTAAACGTATCTTTTATATTATTGCAAACTCATAACATTTATTTTTGTATGCATATATTTATAATTCACAGAAATGATATAGTTTATATATCTCATTATACATAACATGCTTTTTTTTCACTTGGCGCACTGTTGTTAAGACCTGTCCATGTGGCAATGTGTAAATGTTTCTACTTGCTGCATACTATTCCATAGTCTGTTTCCAGCTTGCTTAATTTACCCATCTTCCCAAGGTTATCTGCAAGTCTCTGCCTATAGACACTGCCACATAAGTATACAAATAATTAGCTGCTGTCTTTTACTTTGTCCCCAACCTTCCTTCATTTATTTTGGCTTTAAAAAAAAAAAATCACCTGAGACCCTTTCTTCATTTCCTAATTATGTATTTTCTTATTCATAGACCTCTTTTTGAATCACCTTTGTGAAAAAACATAACTCCCAGATAAATTCAGCCACATTTATTATGTTCATAGCCATCCACATCCTGTCTCAGGGCTTTGTCTTTAATACTAAAGGAATCAATTACTGTTGAAATTAGACTTTTCCTTAAAACAGTTGTGGCTTAAAATGGCTTGTTTCTGTGTATTTAAATACAATAACATTTAAAATAGATTTCAAGTTAAAAGTAAAATAACAAAAATGTTAACAGGTAAACATTTACAGCATAATTAAGAATATATTTTGTTTTTACTTTTACCTTTACCCACCCACCTCCCGCCCCCGTGGCTCCTTCCATGATTTCAGCTTTAACTAAATCCCACCGTGAAATAAAACAGGCAATTTTTTGAGTCCTCTCTTACGATTCAGTCAAACAGGGTGTGTCATTTTATGTGGCCATTGCAAATTTCAGGCTCCACCTTCCATTAAAAGAACCCAAGGAAAAAAAAAAAAAAAGAACCCAAGGAGAGGCGCTTTACTCCTCGTAGTCCAAAGCGCAGGACTGCAGTCATTTGGATTTTCTCCGGCACATCACTTGCCATTGCACATTATCTCTCATAAGCAGCTGGTGACACGCAGACACGCTGCCTCTGGGAAAGCTCTGTTGCCCCGCTTCCATCTGTTTCAGTCCATTTACCTCAGAAAGAAAACACTGTTTTAGCTGGTCAGCTTGCAACATCTTTTCTACAATGTAATTTAAATCCCTTCCGTTAAGGGTAGGAGATTTGCATTTTGAGGCTAACTTTGCTTTAAAAACTAGCCCAAGTTGAAGGTCTTCACAACCTAATGCTCAGACAGAACTTTTTTTTATAGAAAGAATAGAAAATTATAGGATGTCTGTGTTTTCAAAAGAAAGTAATGTTGTCAGTGGGAATCAGGCCCCTCCGTGGGATCGTGAGGAAAGCATTCCAAGGACCCATGCACAGGAGGTCGTGGTGCGGCAAGATAGTTTATTTGGGTGGAAATCTGCCCCTGGGTTTACAATTTCCTGTCTCCCTCCTTCACGCCACGGAAAAAGCTTAGCTGTGTCTTCAGCAAGACTAAAACAAAAGTCATTGTCCAGAGTTACTGCTTCATAAGGAAACTTAGTCCTTTTGGAACCCACGCCATCAGCTGTGTGTCCTGGTCGCTGCGAGACCCACATGATCACGTGCTCCTGGGTGAGCGAGAACACATGGATGCACAGGGCAGGTGCACTACCAGGTGGGAGAGAGATATAGTGGTTTTTTTTTGGGGGGGGGGTCATCTTGGTTCCCCTGAGATTTTATTAGTTTGAGTTTGGGACAGACCAGGTGATTTTCCAAAAAAAACAATCAACTTCCCAAGCTTTCACAGGCTTTTGGTAGGTCCACACCCCTTATTTAGACTGACAGACCTCTATGGCCCTGCAACGCCCCCATTACCCTCAACAATCCAGTACCAGTAACGAAAGAATGTTAATCTCTTCAAAGGAGAAATGCTGTAATACCCGGTAGTGTGAAGCTCTACTTTCCTGGTGATACAAACAGACTCATGCTCCTCAATTCATTAATCTCAATGTCTAATTTCCTTTGCAATTTTTCCTTGATTAATAACCAGTTAACAACCACAGTGACAGTAAGTCTAATATGTAAATACGTTTGGAAACAGAATATACTTACTGTGTTTCTAAGGTTGAATTTAAACCTCAGTGGTCAATTCTTATTTCTTCCAGACAACAGCAAGCATTTGCAGACTTTATAAAGGCTGCTAGATTCCCCACACTCTCCTGCTCGTGACTGGAGGTGTCAGTGGGCATGGATGAGAGAGGAAGCAACTATGTCCTCTCTGGCTGCTGCTTCACACCTTCACATCTGGTCTCAATGTCCAGCTTATGGTTATAATAAGATTTGTTCTCTTCCTTGTCTCTCTGTTAACAAAAACTATAGTCTTTTTTTGTTGTTGTTTGATGAAAACACAGGCTTTGAAGTCAAAGTGCCCAAGTTTGAAGCGAGACCACCATTTTATGTGTGACCCTGAGCAAGCTTTATTTTAACATGTCCTGAGTCTCAGTTCCTTTATCTAAAAAGTAAGGCTTTTATTCTATAGAAATGTTATGAAAATTAAATAATATGATTTGTTAAAAGTGTTCAGCACAGGGTCTATCATATTGTAAAGGATCAAATGTAAATTAATGTAAGTATTCCAGAAACAATGAGATGTCTTTTATCTGAATTATAGTGATTCTTCCTCATTTTCAATAAGAACTTTTTTGAATTAATCTCTTTGTTTTGGGCTTAAGGAAATAAAAATAATGAAATCTTATTTTTAATATTCATCTTTCAAAAATGATGTTTCCTCATTATTGCTACAAAGCTAATTTTATTTAACAAAGCATAAAATCAATACTTTTGTTTTTTGTTTACTAATGCACTGAGTTTTTTTGTTTCTGGTTTAGTGACATTTTTAATTTTTAAAATTTTTTGTAGTATATGCATATTTTTTGTTTATTCTCCAAGGAAGACTCTCATCTTTGGATTGGAAAAGTTGGAAATGCATGTAAAATGCAATCTTCCATTCAGTTGTATTTCACTCAGTTTAGGTATTAATTTTTCTCATAAAGCAATAAAACATAAATAATAATCTATGTTGTAAAATGTATTCATTTTCCACTTTAAGCAGGAAATGTGGCTTTACCATTGTTTGTCATAGATCATTATGAGTTGTTATTCTGCTTTAGACTTTGTTACTCTGAGTTACAGACTGCTTACACAAATCATCATGTGGAAGTCTAATATAGATCTCAAAATTAATTACCAAATATGAAATTATTGATTCCACTTCTCACAAAAGCCTCCAATATGTTCATTCCCAATCTCAATAATGCTATTATCGTTCAATCAGCTGCTTAGGCCAAACAAACAAAATACTTTATCTGTTCTTTCAAATGTCACTTCCAACCTCTCAATGTCTTGCAGGCAATATATTAAAAATATATTAGAATTCAAATTACTTGTCACTATCCCCATATTCATAAGCCATAATCATCTTTTAAATGGTTTACTGCAATGGTATTTTATATTAGTCAAAACAGACTATTTTTATTTGTTTGTGCTTTTGTTTTTTTGGATGGGGCATAAAATTTATTGATTTTTTTTTTGTCTTAAAAGGCAGATAATAAATAAGCCCATTATAATTTTTAAGCCACTGAAGCCATACAGCATATATAAATAAAATGATGGAATTCTTCCTCTCACCTTGCCAACTCCTTTATCTCAGTAGGGAGACAATAGTTAAATGTTTAATGTATATCCTTTAAGTATATTTTCCCTATGCAATTATAACTGTGGGTCTTAACTAGGGAGATTCTGCCATCCAGGGCACAGTTTATAATATGTGAGGGTATTTTTGCTTGTCATGACTTGAGGCATTTTCTGCTAGCATGATTTTAGCAATGTTGCAAAACTTCTACAACGCACAGGACAATCCCCACAACCAGTAATTTGGGGGGAACAAAATGGCAGTAGTTAACATTTTTACTATGATATGTCTGTGTGTGGATTTCTTTGTTTTTGTCCTACTTGCGGTTCTTCGAATTCCTAAAATGTATAGAATAATGATTGTCATCAAATTTGGGAAACTTCAGACATTGTTTCTTTGATTTTTTTTCTCTCAGTGTATAACAAATTAAAGTTATAAAGGCAAAACAGAAAATATGGTAATAAAGGGTAAGTAATGATAAGGATAAAAACAGAAACAGAAGTCATTTCATAATTTCTTAAAGGAGGTAGACTGGTGAACAAAGGTGTGCCATGCTAACAAATTGGTGCAAGTAAGCTAGCATGCTAGTAGCCAAGTAAAATAAGCCAGTTACTGAATACATATGACTAGTCAAAGCAAATAACATACGAAATTTAAAGCAATGCTAGTGTTTTTGTTTGTTTGTTTTTGTATTCTAAAGCAATAGGAAAAGTGATTATTTGAAAATAAGGTAAAAGTGAAATAACATGTCCAGCTACTAGGTTATTATATTAAATCCTCCTCTAAACCAGATAAAAAATTTTAGAAGATACAAAATAAGAAGAGAATTAAGGAAAATTCATCACAAATTTAATGAGCAAGAATATGAAAACTGCAATGTATTATTTTTAAAATGATTACAAGTACTAAGAAAGCAGACTTCTCATTTTCTACCTCTTAGTAGAAAATGTAAGTCTGATCAGATGAAGAAAATAATTTATTCTCAATTTTCTAAAGAGTGAAATTATAAAGGATTATATTTAAGTATGATATGATCATTCTTTAGTTCCTACCATTAGTTTTTTAAATTTAATTCAGCTGAGTCAACAACTTCTACTAAACTTCTAACATGTTTCAGGCACTATTAGAGTAACTGAGAAAAAGAGAAAGAAGATGACAATCTCTCACTCAATGAGCTCACACTTAAGATACAGATAAAAGGCTAAATATATCATAATAAAATGTTATACATGCAACAATCAAATCATCCACAAAGTATAGTATTATGAGTATACTTAAGATTTGGAGATTTTTTGTGAAGTAGTAATAACATATAATTTTTCAAATGTGTAAAGAAGGAGTTTTCGAAAGCAATGAAGAAATATGTTTAAACAAGCAAAAGCATAAAAAAGTTTAATGAAATTAAAGATTATGGTGTGTCTGAAAACAATAAATAAAGTAGGAAGATAAGATTAAACCAAATAGGAGATCAGAAGACAGATCTTGAATGAATCAGTAAAATTTCAATAGTATATTAAGAAATAGAGTTTATGTGCTGAGGGAAACAGACAAACATATTCCACAACAAAATGACATGATATTATTATAATTATTTTTAAAGAGTTGTCCTGGCAGCATTGAGTACAATTTTAAACAATAAATTGAAAAACAGGGGCTTAGTCAGAAGGCTAGTACTATAATTGGGAGCATTATTAAGGACGATCTAGAATAAAGCTTGAAAAATTTAGATTGAGAACAAAAAGATGTTAAGGTAACAAAACGGCAAGAACTTGTTGACAAACAGTCTGTGAGATACAATAAAAAAGGAAGAATTTAGAATTACTTCTGGTGTTCTAGTATGGGACTGTGGTGTCTTTCTCTAAGATAAGAAATGAAAAGAAGACAGAAGTGTTTTATGTATGGATGCGAGAGACGATGAGCTTTGCTTAGAATATAACCCGTTTTAAATGTCCTAGAAAAGTCAAATGAAGACCTGATGGGAGAAATGAGAAGTTGAATATTCTAAATAGAGTCCAAGGGAATAATATGGACTAAAGTCTTACATTTCAATCAGTTGGTATATAGGTGACAGACATTTGAAACTAAAGGAGAAAAAAGAAACAATTATTCCCAAAGAATGAGAACAGACCTAAAAGTGGAATCTTTAAAAATATTCAGCACATAATAGAAGGATACTGAGAAAAAATAAGTATAGACAGAGGAGAAACAAAAAGGGAGTGTATATCATACATAAAAGTATCAAATGTTACAAAAGAAATATAAAATAAGATAACAGATTTTTTATTCCATTGAGTCTATCAGTGGAAGACAATTCTACTGGATATTAGGAACCATAATGCAGTGTGTTGAGGAGAACTTACTGTTCAGGAGTGAAGTCAAAGAAAGTAGACAATATTTATAAGAAACTTGGTTGTGAAGAAGCATACAGTGAGGAAAAAAGGGGTAAAAGAATCAAGAAAAACTTAGTTTGTCATGCATTACAGTATTGAAAAGACAAGTCTGATGGCAAAGGAAACTAACTAGAAAAGGAGTAAAGGTAGAAAATTTATGAGATAATATTAGAGTATTATAATTTCTGATCACATTTACTAAAAATTAGCTTAATACAGGAATGAGATAAATTTTTTCTATTGTAATATGAATCAGGATGAAAGATATCGGTTAGTGGTGAGCAAAAACTGAAGGAATTTATGCCTTCTGTTTTCTCTGGGATGTAAAAAGATTGAGTTGTTTGACTTAGAAGCAGTAAGCAGTGTTGCAGTTTGGGCTTCCACAAATCACTAAAGAAGTTAACTAGCAATTGTGCAAAGTGTGGGAAAAACAAAAACAAAAATGGATGACATAAAGTCCTTGTCCATCAGTGAGAAGGCTCCAGTACAAATAAGGTGCTCCTATAACTATATCTGTGTGATTTCCTCAAGATGTGCTCAGTAACGCAGCTGTGAACACTAAGAGGAAGGGCTACACAGGTAAATTTTCTAGGTGAATGCAAAAGGTGGACAAAAAAAAGCGATGAAAAATCTCCTGGTCATGCATGTTTTGTATTCCCAGGGGATTTACAGTTTAGAAGAGAGAATTCAAATCAT
Source organism: Furipterus horrens (assembly GCF_987537825.1). Classification (NCBI taxonomy): domain Eukaryota; kingdom Metazoa; phylum Chordata; class Mammalia; order Chiroptera; family Furipteridae; genus Furipterus; species Furipterus horrens. The sequence continues at coordinate 190,742,539 of NW_028327172.1, forward strand.
TGATTTACAACCTGCTATGGAGTAATTTTCACTGAGAAGTCACCAGATTAGGAATCATTGGAAGAGTAGCAGTGATCTGGGCTCTTATGAGGCAGAGTTTCAGGTATTTGGTAGCTAATGAAAGGTGGAAGTCCTTGCTGTTGACCAAGTGTGCCTTTGCCTCTTTAGTTGAATTGTAGCAGAATGCAGCACCATCTGAATCTATATGTACAAGTAGACATTAAAAGGGAATGAAAGAAGGAAAGTTAGCTTATTTATCAGAACAATTATTAAGAAGACATGAACCTAGGCCAAGTGGAGAAGAGGAATAGGAAGTTTTCCATAGCTATTTTAGCAGGAATAGAAGTAAAGATCATTATACCCTACTGGTCTAGTTCTGAAGTAGAGTTATTTCACCTGTGCTCTGGGTTGTTGTACCAATGGGATTTCATTCTGCTTTTTATTTAATCATCTTTTTTATTTGATTTTTCCTAGCTAATACAACAGTTATTTTTCAGCTATATTTTTAACTTCGACCATTACCAATATGACTCCTGAAGTTACAATTTCAGCCCCGACACTTGTGAGACTCCAGTCCTGATTTTAAGAATGTTTACTTACTTTGCCTGAGTATTTCATGTATTCACTCAAATTCAGAATGTCTCAATTGTACATATATTCTCAAATGTGTCCTCTTCTTGTTTTCCTATCTTGCTCTCAGTTAAGAGGCATCATTATTCAGCTAGTTACTCAAACTCAAAGCTTTAATTCCTTCTAACATTTTTTCCTTTCTTTCCTATTGACAAGTCTTATCCATCTCTTGTTCCCATCACATCTTGTACAGCCTCCTTGCTACTACCTGTAGGAGGCATTCATTATTTCCCAGAAGCTCCAGTCTCTCCTCCCTTACATCTATCCCTCATATTTTCATGAGGTAAAAGGATCATTCTAAAATGAAGAACAGATTATGTTATGTGCTCTGTAGCTCACAATGTCCCAAAGATAAATGTGAAATTCCTTAATATGGTTTTTTGTCATTTGCTTCTTGATCAGTTTTCAAGGTTGTCTGCCACATCATGGAACCAATTACTAGTAGTTTTGACTAAAGTGAGAATAAAGGCTCCCCCTGACTTGAGATAAAGCCCACAACATAGACATGTGCTCTGACCAGGAATCGAATCTACAGCCTTTCTGTACACAAGATGATGCTCCAACCAAGCCACACCAGCCAGGGCAGAAAAGGCTACAATTTTATATAGTGTGGTCAAGAGAGGTATTGAGGTAATATTTTTGCAAGGACTTGAAGTACATGTAAATTGTAACTTGCACAATTTCTCTTACTTTGCACTATTTTTCCAAGTCTTTCTTACGTCCTAACACACACACACACACAAAATTACTAGTTTATTACAATTATCTCCCCATAATTAAAGAATAAACTTCATAAAATATGCACATTTGCCTTGTTCATTGATTTCTAGTTCAAGAATAATACCCAACACATAGTAGTGTCTCAATGAATATTTGATGACTTTATGTATTCCATTGAATTGGACTTCAGCCACATTCGAAGAAGACATTAAGTTAAAACAAATCTAAGCAGCACACAGGCTCATATATTGTATAAAAAAAGTTTGCCATTTAATCCTTTTGTGAAAAAATTCAAACAGATTCTTGGCTCCATATATCAAGAGACTCACATGTTAATGCCAGTGTATAAAGCCTGAAGCAACAGCAGCTGGAACAGCATATGCAACTTTGCTCCCTGCCGGTTCAGAAGGATAGAAAAAACACAGAAACAGAAATGAGGGCAACAAAGATTATACACACATCTTGGCAGCATAATTTATTTGTGTTTATAATTAACACTTGTATCATGGCTGTCATTCTGAATTTTGAAGGTCTGAACATTTAATTTTCTAACGTGAAAGTAATTTGCTTTGATGTTAGAACAAAATTTCAAGACTGAATACTGAAAAAATGTAATCCATAACAAAAACTGAATATCTGAGTCTCATTTAAGTCTGCTCCAACATATTTCCAAAATATATTTTCCTCTTCTAGGGCTATTTCAAGCTATTATTCATTGATTGCTAATTACATGCTCGACATATTTTTATATTTAATCTTCATGAAGTTCCTACAAGGTAGATTTTATTATTTCTCTCTTATGGTTGAGAAAACGAGGAGGAGAAAGGTTAAAATGAGTTGCCTCAAAATCCCATTGTGAATGAAGGTGTAGTGGAGATTTGAAGCTGCATTTGTCAGCTTTCAACTTTTTAACCATATCAATATATATTTATTATATAGAATTGCTTTCTACTTAGTTTTTTTAAACCAAAAATAAGCAAACTTGACTTGTTGCTTTAAATCTATATTTTTCAAGAAATTAGGAACTACCTAACTTCATGTCAATTTTAAAGAAATTATAAATGTAAATGTTTTAGTCTCTAGAATGTTTATTTATTTTTTAATTGTTTTCTTTTATAAAAAATGATACACAATAATTGTAAGACCTGTAAATGATAAAACTTAAAATTAAAAAGAAGACAAAATTACTAAATATTATAGACCCCAGAGACAACTACTGTCACTATTTGATGGAAAATGTCTCTAGTATCTTTATTGTGAATATACGCAAGTATATCGATATAAGCACAGTCATATAAATGTTCTGTATTTCTGGATTTTGTAAGTGAAATTTTAATTTGTTTAATTTCTCTTTCCCTTGTCATAGTCGCACAAACCCAAGGGTTCAGAGGGAAACATTTAGAAACTAATCTTGAAATAAATCCTGACTTTACTTTCTTTTAGGGTTTATTTTTGTCTTGATAAATGCCGATCTCACTTTCAAACTTGTGCCTTTCCATATGAGATAAAGAAGGCAAAGAGGTCGCTGAGATCGGACTATAATCCCCAGCCTAGGTTTCTATGGAATGCATCAAATGCTTGGATCCTACTTGGGATCCTGGAGATTTGCTCATGTCACTGAAAATGTATTGCATAATTCTAAATACAGTGACCAATGTAAGGGTCAAAATTAAAAACATACAAGGTTTGTCCAGAAGGTATCCAGCCATGTGATATTAAAAATATAGATATTTATTGAAGAAGATACAAGATATAAGAAACATTGTATACAGGACAATGATGTCTCAGTCCCCTTCAAAGTAGGCACCTTGGGACCTCACATAGTTCTTCCAGTTGCCATCAGCTGCCCCTTCATATTTTTCTGAATCTCATCGATGGCCTGAACTCTCTTCTCTTTCAAAGGTGATTTTCATTTTGGGGAAAGCCAGAAGCCCCAGGACACCAAATCCAGGCTATAATAAGGCTGAGTTGCCTGGATGATTTGATGTTTCACCAAAAAACTCTGCATGAGATGTGATACATGAGAAGGCACATTGCTGTGATGCAGCTACCAGTCACCAGTGGCCCATAGCTGCAGACTTCTAGTTTCTGCGGAGGAATGTTTAACCTTAATGCAAAATTTGATGCAGATTCATTGCTCTACTCACTCAGTCACTTTAAATGCAATGGCCACACAGTACACATGCTCACTCAATGGCATTTACCACCCCCACTGGCCAGGACAGTGAAGTCATCATTGTTCATGCCTGTGCACTCCAGTCCACTCTTCTTGGCTGCCAGGTTACATCAGTGTTGCACAAACCATTCTCATTATATTAACAATGGTGGAACTTTTTCCAGATGGACTTTGTATGTTTGAAATTTTCACAGCTGAGAGAAAGTTAAGCTTCTATTATTATCCCTCACCCACACATAGAGACTATGATAACTTGAATATCTGCTCCTCAGAGACAATGACGTGTTGATTGTTCTACATTAGTCAGGCTTCTTAATGACAAATTCAGACTATCCTTTCAAGTAGAAGACTTGCTTTTGGTTTTTATCTAATTTAGGAGATCTACTTTAATGAGTAAATATGCATGAATATATTACATATTTTCACCTTGTAATCTTTTAGATCAAGTTCATTATTTCCAACCCATGTCTCATTTATAAAGTAATCCTACAAAAAGAGAAATAAATGTTGTTTATGATAAAGACTGACATGTCAGTTTTCTAGAGAAAGTACCTCTGGTTTATGGTAGTTGCTAATTCCTTTGGAGTAAATATTTTCACAATTGCATATTTCATGCTATAAAATGACATCTGAATGCAGAAATGTGAATAAATGGGAAGAAATACACTGTTATACAGTATTTCCACCAATCAGAAGCAATAGACATAACTTCGAATAAGTTATTAAGTTTATATTTGTAAACTTAATAAAATGAATAAATAATAAAATGATTAAGAAGTGATGAGTTCTGAGTGTTTATTACTTTTGTTTACAGTATAATTTAACTAATTTTAAGTTTATACAATTTAATTGTTTGACAAACTTGCATATCTTTCTTGAAAATTTGACAGTTTGCTGTGTGAGCTGATTGGGGCTAGCTTCAATGCACCACTGTATTATAGTTGTTTGAAACTTTACCCATGATCTTGGTTTTGCAGCAAATCAATTCAAATCTATTATTGGATTACAATGATATGCCAAGAACTGTGTGAAATGCTGTAACTATTAGGCTGGCTGGGAATTCAGGAAAATCAGGAGACATAAAAGAGCAACTCCATTGTTTTCTGCTACCCACTGTTGATTACTAACAGCACTATAGAGTTGTTTAGATATTTGCTACTGCTCTATTTGCTATATGATCAATTTCCCAATTCCTAGTTTTGAAAGAATAAAAAATCATCTAAACTTAGTTTATCTGTGAAATAAAAGTATTAAATACTTTGTTTTGCACTGATTTTTATTGCAGAAATCACATACTTTACTAGGGTTCATAATATGTGGTATTGCATTTAAATGGCATTTTCTTATCACATATTTACTATATTTTTTATAAGAAAGAGTAATTAAATTAATAACTAGAAACCATTGTGGAAAGGAAATGGTAATTTAGTTACTAAACTGTTAGTCACCATAAGTATCAATGTCATAATCAATTCCTAAAAATTATGTGATACTTTATAAATATAAATAATTTTTTTAAATACACTTTAATGGTCTGCTTAACTTTCTACCATAGTTATTTCTTTAAAGTTAAGTAGTAAACAACTGCTGGATGTCAGACTGGGCTGCCTTCTGAGAGTCAAAGACATCCTTTTTCAGAGATACCATTATAGCCCCACTGTATGTTCAACTCGACCCTGGCTGGTTTGGCTCAGTGGATTGAGCGTCGGCCTGCGAGCTAAGTGTCGCTGGTTCGATCTTCCAGTCAGGGCACATCAGAGAAGGAAAACTCTGATTCCAAAAAACCTCCGCTGCCTTGCGGCATACCTCTTCAGGGGAAAGGCTAAGGGAGTAAACCCCGACAGAAAATCCGGAGCCGGAGTCCCTAAGGCGGTTTGACGTTGTAGTCAACACCGGCAACTCCTGCGGCGCACCTGAAGCCAAGCTGTATTGACTCCGTCTTTCCCTTGGACCCTTCAGCTGCGAAGAGAGGGGGGGGTCTGCTGCATGGGCAACAGCAGACCCTCCATATCACCCTGCCCAGGCTCTGTAGCTTCAGCTTCACTGGAGAGGACACTCCAGCGTCATCGCAAGATGTCGATTCAACACGGGAGGAGACAGATACCGTGTCACTCCCGAGTCGGACTGCACAGCCATTCTCGGCGGTGCAGATAGACTCTTAAGAAACTACACCATCGTCTCTCGAGACGGACGGCTGCCGACGATACGATGTTCAACTCAACGCATACTCTGATGTCAACTCTGCTCATTCAAGAGAAAGAAGGTGTTTGGAGGTCAGAAGTTCAGAGATTCAACACAATTCTCTTCTGTTGTCATGTTTGAGTGGTTGTACTGGGGCGTTTTCTACATTGTCCCAACCCCTTCCACGTGCCCCTGCTCTAGAAATAGTCCCTGTCTTCTCTCAAGTCTGAGTCTTGTCTTGATTTTCTGTTTGGTACTTTATTATATTAGACCTGATTTTCTCTCCAGCACTTTTAAGGCTTCACTAATATCAATAGTTTAATGATGATCAAATCGTCTTTCTAATCATTCATTTAATAATTTTTAGTATCTTTAGTGACAGCCATTAAATAAACCATATTATAGTTGCCCATCTTGGGTCAGGCTTATTCATTTTGCAGCCAAGATTGGATATACCAATAATTATTATTGTTGGTTAACTAGTAGCAGTTGCATGATATAATCACACACATATACACAGACACACATGCACTAACTAGGAAACACCTACACTAACATTTCCACATTCAGTTAGTTCTTGAATAGGTTATGTTTACCTATACAAGAATGCAAATAGGCTAACTAATTAATTACATATTTTCTAAATTTAAATCTAGCCTTTCATTTTATTAAAGTCTAATATATTTATAGAATCATTAATTTGGTAATCATTTTGGCAACGCAATCAACAATAGAATTTTTGCTACTGAATGTATTTGGTTACATTATGACAATGAACTTCTTAAGCAAAAATTTAAGATCTTCTACTAGCATATACATGGTCTGTCCAGAAAGTATTCAGCCATGTAATACTAAAAAATAGAGACATTTATTGAAAAAGACACAAGACACAAGAAACATTGCACATAGGACAGTGACATCTCAGTCCCCTTCAAAGTAGGCACCTTGAGACCTCACACAGTTCTCAAAATTGCCATCAGCTGCTCCATTGTATTTTCCTGAATCTCATCCATGGTTCAAAATCTCTTCCTTTTCAAAGGTGATTTTAGTTTTGGGAAAAGTCAGAAGTCACAGGGAGCCAAATCTGGGCTATAGGGGGGCTGAGTCACCTAGGTGATTTGATGTTTTGCAAAAAAACTCTGCATAAGACATGGTACGTAAGCCAGCGTGGTGTTGTGATGAAATTTCCAATCACTAGTTGCCCATAGCTGTGGCCTTCTGAATCATTCAAATAGTTTCCATAGGGGAATGTTCAGACTTAATGTAAAATTTGGTGCAGATTTATTGCTCTACTCAGTCATTTTAAATGACATGGCCACACAATACACATGCTCACTCAGTGGCACCAACTGCCCCCACTGACTAGTACAGTGATCACTGTTCATGTATGCACATTCTAGTCCACCCTCCTTGGCTGCCAGGTGACATCAATGTTGCACAAATCACTCTCATTATACTAACAATAGCTGGACTTTTTCCGGACAGACTACGTATTAAGATCGGCAAACAGATCAAACCCATGGGCCAAATGTTATCCCTGGCATGCTTGGCATGGCCTTTGAGCAAAAAATAATAATTGTACTTTTTCTATAAGACTGTAAAAAATTAAAGAAAGATATTTGAATATGACTGAACAAAAATGGCCTGCAAAGTCTAAAATATTTACTATTTGCCCCTTTAAAGAAAAAGTGCCCACTCCAGATGGAGACTTTGACTTAAGATTCTTACTCAATAAATCAGGTATCTTGTGTATCTAAAGGCTGATAGGATGTTATACTTACCTGGCAGGGAAGATACCATGATCACCAAGGTGGTTTTTCCCAGGGCGAGGCTTATCCATTGCACTCTGGATGTGCTGAATCCTGCGATTTCACCAAATGAGGGAAATTCGACTGCATAGCTTGTGCTAATAGGGGACTGCATGCACGCTCTCCCCTGGCTGAAAATAAATAAATAAATATAAATAAATGCTAATAGGATGCTGTTCAAATGTTAATTAGGATGTGCCTAGAAGTTTACAAATGTCACTTTATTAGAAATAATAAAATGGAGAATGTCTTCTTTACTGATATTTTTAATATGTAAAAATGCTCACTTTGACTTCTACACATTTTTGTATCTTGCCAAACTGAAGACTTATGGACACTTAGAGATAATAATATAAGTATATCCTCTGAGTTATTGAAGGTTTTAAAAAACTCAGTTTTCCTTGGACAAATTTACCATGATAACTCAGTCCAATGAGATGCTATTCATACCATGTCATTTGCTTCATCTTCATTTATACAATATTGATAGCATAAATGTTTTAATGAATATTTCATTTATTTATTTTCATGACTCACAGAATGTGGCCCAGGGCCTAAGAATCATTAATAATGGAAAGGTCTCCCTTGCTTTTGTTGAACTTCCTATGTCAACCTGGCAAAAGCATAATAAACATATTGGTCTCACCATAGGCATTTCACTTCAGTCTCTTCAGTCTTCTGACACAGCCAGAAGTAGTAGGGAATTCCACAATTCTAGAAACACTGATGGAAAACATGCTCTCTTGTAACCACTAAAACACAAACACGTTAATTACAAACATGCCTAGACACTACCAATTATTGTTCAGCATCCTGATAGTTGAAGAAAAAGACTAAATCTTTATAAATAGTTCTTTACTACAGTTGATAAAATCTATGGTTTATCTCTGGCGCCCAATACTGAGACCTGAAGCCAATGCACATGGTTTCTTCATTTGTAAAAATTGCCTAAGAGGAACTGTCTAGTCTTCTGAAAAAATGTGAGATTAACCTCCTGATTTATACTATTTATATTATACATATAAATACTGTTTATAATTATACTATGGTTGCATAATGAAATAAAACTTATGTATAAGATGTGTGTAAAAAATGATACTGTTTTTATGAGTATATGCTGAAATGTTTAAAGTAGTATAATTTCTGCAGCTTACTCTCAAAGATTTCAGGAAAAATATAAGTGTACACACATTCATATAAACATATACATGTAAATGTATTTACATGTATGTATGTGTGTATTTTTCCACAATTTTGACCCATAGATTCAATAGTCTGCACCCATACATACATACACTAACCAACATGGCCTTACCCTTCCCTTCATCTTTCGACCGATTTATTCATAACTTTAGACCCCTGGTTTCACTCTTTTGGAGCATTTATTTTAGAAAAACTGCTTGCCCCTTGGAGATGTAGATCTTCTCATAGACTCTTGCCAGGTTTGCAGCCAAGAAATATCTTCCTCAAGACCCTGGAAGCCATCCCTTCTGGTTGTAATTATAAGGAAAGATAGTGTCACTATCCTCCCACCTCCATGTAATGGTAGGAGCCTAACTTACCTGAGCACAGTTAGCAAACATAAATGGCCTATTCACATTGACCAGTGTCCTCTGTGATGTTCTTCAGGACCACCCCAAGGTTTAAAAGTTTCACCAATGTTTGTTTCAAACAAATTGAGTTCAGTCTTTTTCTATTGTGATAGTCTTGAATAGAGCTTCTTGGCCTATTTAACTCCACCTGTGCAATTTTCTTTGAACACACACACACAGAGAAAAAAATGATTAAGCAAATATAGTAACATTAACTTTGGAGGAACTGGACTGAAGGGCAAATGGAAATTCTTTGTACTACTTTGCATTCTCTATACCTCTGGTTTCTTTCAGAATAAAAACTTAAATAATAATGCAAAAATGTACATGAAATGTTTTATAATATCTAACAAAGTATTTGAATGAAAATCCAAATATGCGATTCCAAAGCATACTCAGGATACATGTTTTCAATAGCCATATTTAAAACAATCCAATAGCCACGCCAAGTTGAGATATATCTGTAAACAACATAAATGGGTAAGAAAAACAGAGAAATAATTATGATGTCAAATTACACATAAATAATTATGTTCAAGAGCTGGAGTCAAAGTTTGTTCTTATGTACAAAAGTAAATTTCTTTCAACTTGAAGACCAACTAGCAATGTATACTACTTAAACTATTTTATATAAAATTCAAAGGCAAAGATCAAAAGACTGTGGAAACAGAGTTACTCCAATCTTACCAGTAGTATAGCTCAGTGTCATATTCAAATGGTAATTTGTTTCATGATATCCCTAGGAAGTGACCATTTTCTTCCTGCATAATTACTTCTGGTAGCAGGGATCTTCAAATTTGGGACCACTTTTATATTAAAAAGAAATCTTGCTTTCTCATAATTTTTATTCACTGTCTTTGCTCTATCCTCTGATAAAGTTAAAACTGTGTGCAAATATGTGCCTTTTAAATACTTAAAACAGCTTTCATCCATCTTTTTAAGCTAAATATTTCAATCAGTCCTCTTTTAATCACCCTGGCCTCCAATAGAATACAATATTTAAATTAAACAGAAGCGTAGAAACATGGTCAGAAATGCACCTACTACTGGAGGTGGCCTAATGATAGAAGTCGTATCTAGCTTCTAGGTACGATAGTGACAGCAATGCTGGAGGCAGTCAGGTGTCCCGCACTGTTCCTGATGACAAAGCAAGCGGTGATATCTGTGGTTCAGAATGGTTACGGTGTGTTCAGCAAACTCATTCTCTGGAGCAATTATGTGATCCCCACTTCCACTTAGCCTCCTTTGTTCCCACCCATTTTACAAGTTTTGTGATCCAACCTCTTCAGCAAATCTTTTAACCTGTTTCTTTGCTGCTTGAATCAGCCACAGGCAGTTTCATTGGTTTAGTTCTAAAAGCCTTACCTGATACCTATGTATCTTTTCAGCTAATTATTTGATTATTGATCATTCATTCTATGAATGCTATGTGACGGGCAAAATGTTGTATGAATATATGTATATGTATCGATATGTATAAATGTATATGTAAAGTATATATAAATAAAAATGAGACATAGCTCTGGTCAAACTGTCATAACATCCCTTAAATTAATCATAGGATTGTCATTCATGTAGTTATTTAAATATCTGAGGTTTGTTTCCAGTTTCACCTTGTATGTTGAAAAGTTAAATTTGCAATGTTTTAACCACAATATCTGAGCAATATGCAGCAATCAGAGTTCAATCTAGAAATATGATTTTCTTGTCCTGGAGTTACTGTGGAAAGATAGAAGTGTGTTATCAGTCCTACTGTGAGTGCATATGAGTGCGTGGGCAGGAAAAAGAGAAATCGGGTCTGTAATGTCTTGAGTCTGAGCTAAAAATCTGATCACAGAAAGAGAGTACATACTCAAATTTTATTATAAGCTGAGATCAGAAGAGGAGAAAAAATAATATGCAGTGAGACAAATCTGTGACGTAATTTTTAGAATTAATTCTATGCCATTTTATGACTTAAAGTCTTTAGCTTTCTTCCTAATGCACTTCTTCTGACCCAAGTTGACAATAGTGCTTTTAGACCTAAATATCCCAGAACTTTCTGATTTTAATTAATGACTTAAATTGAGTGGACATGCATTAACTTAATCTAAATTCAAGAAGCACTTCTAACTCCAGAGTATTGAAATGAGGGCACCAGACCTGGGTTTATCTTACTTGAATTATTCTTGACTTTCTGGAAATCTATCATGGTTTTATTTCATTCCAATGGAAAGGGTGCATTTTTAAATATTTATTTTTTCATTTTTGAGCAAAATAAATTCAACCAGGTGGGTCTGATCTATATGAGGAGATGAAAATAGTTGCACAGGTCCAGGAACAAAATATCAGTCATGTTTTTTCAAGTTTTAAATCAACTAGAATCTATTTAATATACTATTGATTTCAGCTGGTTGACCACTCCTAATTCTATATCTTCAGGCCAGCATAGCTTTTGGAGAGCAAACCAGACTTTGAAGCCAGACTCAACTATCTCAGATACTTGCTTGCTGTGAGACTTAAGGAAAGTAACTACACCTCTCTGGACTTCAGGTTCTCCCTTGATAATTGAAATCATTTATGTCACCTCATAGTGGAGTTAAAGATAATGGATACAATAAGAAAGAATTAATCTTAATACAGAAACTGGAACAGAGTAGGAAGGTAGGAAATAAAGTTACTTCCTCTTTGTATAGCCCTTCCTCTGTCTTTCTCTTTTGTTTCTTTATTCAATTCAATCCAGACTTGCTTTCTTCAGGGTACCTTCCTAGCTGTAATTTACACTCCTTAGGTGGTAGGCAGTAAGTCTGGAAGTCATGGTGCTGTTTAAAGAATTCAAGGAGGATTGATATATTTAATCCTTTCTGTTAAACAGCAACAACCTTACTAACAAAATACATGGGGATATGTAAGTTCTTACAACTGAAAGGTAATGCATATAAGATTTATTTGTAATAATATTTATGACACTTCCATTAATATTATTTAGCACTTTGTTTTTTGTTGTTTATTTTGTTTTTGCAAAATGTCAAACACTAAAAAATATTGAACAGGAAAGTTTAACCTTGAGGAATTTTATTAATATTTGTTTCCATTTTTATGTACTGTTGAGCTGGAAAAAATTGGAATTATTTGACTTTTGTAAAAATGCTACTCTGTTCCTTGGATATGTAATTTAAAACCTAATGGTGTGATTTTATAACATCTTGAATTGTCACAGTCCTCCTCCACCAAAACATTTTCCAATCTTTGAAATATGTCTGTAGATTCTAGACTCTACTTTTCAAATCACATTTCACTTAGTGAAAAATATATTTGCTAAATATTAGAAACACTGTTTGACATGCTATTTTTTTCTCCGTGGCATTTAACTTCTCATTCCTGAGCATAAGTCTCAGACTGTGTAAGCTGAGCTCACACCGTGAGCCTGATCCCAAATGCAGATAGCCCGGCCATCTGTGCTGTCTAGGATTTCATTACTAAGCAGATCTTCTTCTCAAGGGGGAGATATGCACTTTCTCTTTGTTCTATAAATCTCTTCACAAGCATTCTCCTCACTTCCAACTGATAGTCAAAGTATCTCAATTCTATTGTAAAAGCATCTCTTGGATTCCACTATACTTTTCTCATCCCTACCGCCTTAGTTCAAGCTTTATCAACTGTCATATTGACTATTGCTATATCTTCCTATTTCACTTTTTTCCTCAAGTTTCCAAACCCCTACTACTGTCTTCAGTGAGTACAGAAAATAGAAAGTCAAGGGTTAGTGCATGGAAGACTTTGTATGGTTCTCTAAACATTACTCTTTGAGCAAGGGAGAACGTTTTTAAAAGCAGATTGCATCATGTTGCTATTTCCATTATGGGTAAAACAGTAATCTTCTTTTCTCCATGATTTTACCTTTCTCAGTCTCGCCCTGAGTCAACCGTAGTTCAAAAATATTAAATGTAAAATTCCAGAAACAAACAATTGCTAAGTTTTAAATTATGCACTGTAGAAATCTGATGAAATATTAATATGTTTCTCTCTTACCCAGCATGTCCAAGCTGTATACACTGCCAACCCATTAGGCACTTAGTAGCTATCTGGGTGAACAGATTGATTGTCACAGTATCACAGTGCTTGTATTCAAGTCATCCTTATTGTAATTGATAATAGCCCAAAGCACAAAAGTAGATATTTCAAGTGTAGTTTTGCTGGCAATTCTGATATATTAATTAAGAGAAGCCATTGAGTGCTTCTATTTTAGTGAAAAGGTGAGTCCAGTATAATTATATATTTTGAGGGGAAAGGGAGAACACATTCACATAACTTTTGTTACAGAATATAGCTATGATTTTTCAATCTTACTAATTTTCTCTTACTGTGTCTAATTTATAAATTAAACTTTATCATAGGTATGTATGTATAGGAAATAACATAGTATATATAGAGTTCATTACTATGTCACAGATATATTTTCTTAAGCACTGTTGTTTCTACCAACTTTCCTACTATGAAGAGTTGTCTGACTATTTTCAGGACATTTCATGACATGTTTGTTATATTTCTAATCATATTTGTAAACATACTAAAATTAATAAGTAGCAGGAACCCTGGGGGAAATAAAGTGAAACTATTTATTTTAAAATCTAATATTATACCAATATCCTAATCTGTATCTATTTGATGCAGCTACTCTTATCAAAGCTCCTCTATGCAGTGACACAGTATTTTACAGAATTATACTTATCACCTTATTATACTAATATGTTGTTTCTTTTTTGTTTTAAATGTGAAATATACCTAGATCTATGAACTCTTCAAAATAAAAATAACAAGCATTTCTTAAGAATGTACCAAGAAAGATCATGAATTATGAAGAAATGGCTACTCAAAGTCAGTTATTATAAAAATAAAGTAATTTTATATAAAATATAATAATATGTATAATGGATAATAAACAAAACTCTTAAAGGTATCTGAATCAAGAGGATTAATATAGAGAGATGTACAAAAGTATACATTTATACTTTTATACTTTTTATATTTTATACTCTTGTATATCAAAGCACATTTATATACAATTAGAAAATTTTGATATACAATTAGAAAAATTTGATATAGAATTAGAAAAATACAACAGTTGGCATCTAAGAACATAAAAGACAAGTCTGTGATTAGTACATGAGCAATAACACTGCAAATAAATGAAAAAAGTAAACAAATGCACAGGTATAAGTAAGGACAGTATTAAGGTCATGCAAAAATAGAAAGATCAATAAGAAAAGTTTGGTCAATAGCAACCTTCGCTTCATTACTGTTGATTAACCATCTTGACATTTAATAGATGATTTAGCTATAGTTGACTTCATTTAGCAAATTATATGTAATAATAACAATAAATAATAATTGTATTTGATTTTTATAAATTAATTTGATGCTTTTATGTCAACATAAAAAATTTTAATGGAAATCTTTAAGAAATAATTTTTCCAATAAAATTAATTTTAAATACATATTTTAAAATAATATTAAAATGTTCAATATGATAATTTATACACAATATCTATCTGCTAGTAGTAGTATTATTATCAAAATCAAAAATATATTTGCAATCCCATGCACATTGCAGTATTATTTACAATAGCCAATACATGGAAACAACCTAAGTGTCCACTGGCTGATGAATGGATAAAGAAAAATGTGGCACCTGGGTGATTTGATGTTTTGCCAAAAAACTCTGCATGAGATATGATGCATGAGCCAGCACAAGGTTGTTATGAAACTGCCAATGGTGTTGCCCATAGCTGTGGCCTTCTGAATCTGAATAGTTTCCACAGATGAATGTTCAACCTTAATGCAAAATTTGAAGCAGATTTGTTGCTGTACTCGCTCAGTCATTTTGCATGGGATGGCCACACAGTACACATGCTCACTCAACAGCCTCTACTGCCCCCACTGATGAGTACAGTGAAGTCATCATTGTTCATGCATGCGCATTCCAGTCCACTCTCCTTGGCTGCCAGGTTACATTACATTGATATCACACAAATAATTCTTATTATATTAACAATGGCTGGACTTCTTTTCTGAACAGATCTCATACATGTAAATTAATGAGTCTAAGAGCCATCAGGGACCATAAATAGAGTGTCCTGCCAAGAATGGAGTCAACAATGAAGAAGGGGAGCTGTGAAATGAAAAGCAAGAGATAAGGTTCTGGATATACTGTTTCTATATGAGTACAGTATATAGACTATAGTTTTGTTACATATCATTTATTTGTTTTTAATCCACTTTGATTAGGGTTTTCCATTATAACAGAAAGCATACTGATGAATACAGATAACCTGGGAAGAAGGTATGAAAAAAGCATAAATAACAAACAAATACATTGTTCATCAAATTATGACTTCACCATTTTCTGCATAAATGATGTCTTCAAGGCATTTAACTTCTCCCTAAGTCTGAGCTGACTCATGGCAAAATAGAAAGAACTTATTTATAAAGCATTTAGCACATGCAGAATTTGACAGCGGGATCAAACAGGGGTTCTCACTTGATAATCTGTTACAATGGCCTTCAAAGTGCTGGTTCCCTAGAGAGAATTATGCTAGTGAAATAAGCCAGGCAAAGAAAGAAAAATACCATATGATATCACCTAATACAGGAAACTAAAGAACAACACAAACAAACGAACTGAATAGGACAAAGAACAGAATAGCAGTCAATGGGGGGGGGGGGAAGGGGGATAGGTAAGGGAAGGGTTTAGTCAAAGAACATGTATAAATGACTCATGAACATGGACAATGGGGAGGGATATGATTATGGGAGAAGGGGTGGGCTGGGTGGGGGAGAGAAATGAGGGGAAAATGGGACCACTGTAATTGAAAAACCAAAAAATAAAAAAATAAAAAATAAAAAATAAAAAGAATCCCAGAACTAGTAACATTGGAATTGTTACTACTGAGAGGCCTTTAGGGACAAAGGGAGTGAATAAATGGTTATCAGAATCAGAAAGAGGGCTGCCTAGTAGAAGCTGCGGTCTTCAGACAAAGAATGAAGCTAACCTGTGACAACGGTACAGGAACTAATGTCTTGACCTATTATTCCCTGCAATCTACTGTAAGGCTCACCATTGACAAATTCCAATGGAAACTAGAGAGTAGGGAGTAGGGAGTCCATTGTTGCCATCCACATGGGTCAGGCTGTCAGAGCACTATGTATGAGGGAGAAGGTTAGAGAGAAATCTGTGACCAGCAAAGGGAATTCTTAAAACAGAGGAATAAGATTAAACAAAATAGTATGATAATCATGCAAAAACAACCACAAAAATAGAAGTGAAAAAGGAAAGAAGAAAATAAGAAATGGAGGAAAGGAGGGAGGAAGAAGAAAGGAAGGAAAGAAGGAAGGAAAAACTGAATACTCAACTCAAGAAGTCAGTGTACCCTTGGAAACAAGAACATTTCTTGTAACAAATTTTCTTCTCTAAATAAAACAAGTGAACATGAAGTGTATAACGATTAGTTGATAATACAACCAAATTAATCAGAAGGGGAAGCTTAGGAGAGAATGAAGAATATAAAGAGCAAAAACTTAAGAAAGTGGTGGGGGAAACTATGATAACAAGGACATTTTAAAAATAAAATCCAGAGAATAAGGAGGAAGAAGGGAAAAAGTAAATACAGTTCTAAAAAGATTATAAAAGTGGAGAACAGAAAACAGAGATCTAAAACATGGATATTTGATGCACCTAAAACAAATAACATAAAATTATTTTTTAAATAATAGTTTTTCCTTAATTAAGAAAGATGTGAATGGACAGCCTGTACATTGTTTTGTTGAGAGTGATGTATAATGAAACACTGTGAAATATCCTGATGAAACTCCTGATATCATGACAATAGAAATAATTTCATAGTCATTTAAGCAGAAAAAGCAATTTTGTGCAGATGGGATAAATTGTGTTGACCTCAGATTTTTCTGCAGCAACATTAAAGTTCAGAGGTCAGTAGAATACCACTAGAGTTCTGCAGCACAAATGGATGTTGTCCAAAAGTCTTAGATTCCATGAAGGTATTCTCAAACATGTATAGGCAAAAGGAATATGCATAAGATTTTTTTAAAGAAACTACTTAATAAAAAAAATCCAACTCGCCAAGACATAATCATATTAAATGCATAAAAAATGGGAAAATGGTCAAATACACATAATCAGCGGTGAGCATGGATCCCATTAGATATGAATGTCTGGGCAAAGGCTATGAGAAGTTTCAATACATAAAGGAATGTAAATGTCATAACCCTGGAAAAAAAGGCTTCATAATGTAAGCTATTGTTATGGATCAAGGTGAAAATCCAGAAGCCAATTTAAGAATCATTATTATTCTTTGATATTATCTTAACTTAATAAATCAAGAAATAATGGCTTATGTGGACTATTTACATTATAAAATTTATAACATAAAAATAAAATTAAAAATTAATGCAAAAACAAACAAACAAACTAGAAAAGTGCTGGTTCCAAGGAAAGATATGACTTGAGGGGTTAGTAGATTTATTTAAACACTATTTTGCTTAAAGAACCCTAATAACAATTAAGTGGGGGAGATTAGGGTCTGTGTTAAGGTATTGGGCACACGAACAGAAATGAAAAGACTTGCTTGAGAAATATTTTACTTCCTCTAGATCAACAGAATAAAAAGTATATTGGCCTTGTTCTACTCAAGGCTGGCATTCTAAATGATTATTTTATAACAAAACAACAGTTCAGTCCATGCTTCAGCAAAAAAAAAAAAAAAAAATTGAATTATACTTGGTTTTGAAGTTCTGTAAATCTGCACTTTTCCACCTTGCTTGTAACTTACAGTTCAGTTAAAGACCCTGCTAAAATGTAGGTTGTTTTGTTGCACAGCTAAGGGCTGCAAAATAGAATAATATATTAAAGTAAGATATTAGATGTGTATCTGGTGGACCTGTGAAGTAGGAACGTAGAAAAGTTGAGATAAGATTGAGAATAAAATGAATAAGGCATTATGAATTTGAAGGAAACACTTACCTAAAAATAGTTACAAGTTTTGTCATGTTTATGTGCTGGGGAAAAAAAGTAACACCTCAGATTAAATTTTTCTCCAACCAAGAACTGTATATATAATGGTAAAGAAAACTGAAAAGTTGCAAAATGATTAAAATATATTATAGAATTAAATCACAGGTTTCCGGGAAACAAAGTATGAAAGGAGTGACTGAATAATCTAGAATAATAATTCTAGCTATGATATTGAGGTGGCTATTTGCAGTGGGTTCAACTTTCTGCTCCCCTAAAAATAGCTCATATTTTGAGTTCAAAAGAGGATGGGACATTGAGTGCATTCCTGTTGCCGAGAAATACAGATTTCTGCGCTTGATATAGCTGCCATAATTGCAGACTGCTTTGTTTTCACGTTCCTTTATTTCCTCTACAAATATGAAAAGAAGATGATATTCCTAAGGTGATTTACTGGTTTTTTTTTAACCAGCAACTAATAAAACATGAGCTGTAAAGCATTTGGAAAATACAAAATGTGGGGTTAATGTATAATCATTTGTACTGAAGATACCATGTTATAAAGAAAAGACAAGTTGAATGTTTCAGGTGTTTCTAATTTAAATAGGCTAATGACACCAGAGCAGGTATAATTCATTAAAAAAGATAAAGATCCAAGTTCTGCAAGCCAAAAAATGGTCATAATCATTTTAAGACTTTATTTATTATTAAAATATGTAAAAATTAAATAGCCATTACCTCTAACAAAGGATGCCACGACACTATAAAAGTGGACCGCAAATTAATTATTTAGCTTGTATTAGACTATCAGAAGAAGTAAGCGATAGTTTACATTAAAGAATATCTCATTTTAATTTTCACCAGAATCTATGAGAATCAAATACTCAAATCAAGAAGTAAGATAATTGTCCAGTCCATTTTTTCTGTTTTTAGCTTTTTACATTTGCTTCATTGGTACAACCCCCTCGATGCCTTGCACTGACCCAATTCCTGATCGCCAAGAAATATAGCGGTGCCACCGTAAGGGGGCTATATCATCAAATCGGGTTCTTACCTTACAGTCTGTATTGTTGCCTCTTGTTTAACATGCCCTGCAGTCCCTCCCTTGATGGAGACTCCACTTCAGAAAATATATCTTAACTGAGCATTTATTCTATGTTAAAGTTTCTCCTATAAACCTTTTTTAGCTTCAAATATTTTAAAAAATGAGATAATCACATGCCTCTCAGTTCATGGTACCTAAGCATCACTCATCACTATTATAGACTCTTTGTTTATTTTATTATTTTTTCTTCATTCATCATCTCCTTTCTCAATCTCTTCTCCAGCTATTAAGGTGGAAATGGCTGGGGATACACAATGCAAGCAGGGTGGAGTTAATAAAATGCAGAATTCTTTTCGAGGCATCTTTTCATACTCCTATGCATTGTGTTGGCAATTAAAGGAAACAAAAACTCAGACAGGATTCTTAATGGTACATAACCTTAAGGAATGATGTTTGGAGTCACCATATAAGTCAAGAAACCATAGTCATCCAAGGTACTTTCTGAGGCCAAAGGACACATGAAATCGGTAGTGGAAAGTGGAAATTGTTACTACCAGCTACAGACACATGGCCAGTTGCAATGAGCAAGACTAGCAGTAGAGCCATTTCTTTCTCATTTGTTTCTGTGTATGAGTATGTGTGTGTGTATGTGTACGTGTATGTATGTGTGGATTAAAAGCACTTATATAGATAAAATATTTATTTATCTGGATATATGCCAATTGTCATGCTTTTTATGTTTTCACTCCTTTTCCTTTACCATTCACAAGATGTTTTAATTTGTTAATAATGGTTAAGCTTATATTTCAGTAATTTAAGTAAGAGGATATCAAAGTTAGGGAATATCAAAGGGAATGTGTGACTCAGAAAAATGAACATCAGCTCAAAATGAAAAAGTTAGACTTTGCCTATCCTTTATAAGGGAGTGAGCTAGGGTGTTTTGGGTTTTATGAGAAACAGTGCATCTTTTAGAGTGAAACCTATTATATTTATTTGTAAGTTAAATATAGCTAAAATGGTGTGTATAAATACCAAACTGACAAGGTATAGATTGTGGTGTACTCTTCTCTGTGACTTGGTTGTGCTGGAAACCAAATCTTCAAGAACCCCTTTCCTGTATTTCTCTGACTCAAAACTGAGCAAAAGATAAACTCGTTGGAAGTTTGAATTCATGATGGTAGCAATGGCCATAGCCCTTAGAAGATGCATGTCAAATTCAGATGTGATGACTAACAGACTCAGAGATGTGTGATGAATTCCACTGTGCTCTCCTTCACACCCAGCTTTTCCATAAATGCTGGCCCTGCTGAACAACAGTGACTCTAGGCTCACCTCCATATACCTGGTTGTTGGTCCACAGACACAGTGTTGCACAGGGGCTAAAATTTCCATGTAAATTTCCATGAAATTCTCACTGGCGGTCTTGCTTCAGCAGCTGGGTGGGTTTGGTTTCTCCTATTGACTTGTTGGCGATATTCTGCCATGACTTTTCCCCATGAACTTTAAATTCTTGGATCCAAACTATGTGCTAGATACTTTTGCTTAATATATTATACATCACAATCTCAAATGGACAATCCTCAATAAATACTCAATGATTGGTCATGCCACAAAGAATTTACCTTCCCATAATCATCACTATTTCTCTAAATGATAGCTTTATCCTTCTAGAATATTAGTGTAGTTCTTGACTCCTTCTTTTCACAGTCCAAAGTTCACCAAATTCTACTGATTATTTCTTCAAAATATTTACACTTCACTCCCTGATTTAAACCAGTATCATCTTCAGTCTTTCTACTTCTCCCCTTGTCTCTTTTCAACTCAGTATTAGGAGTAATTATTTTCAAGTACATGTCAGCTTACAAGACTCTTTTGCTCAAAATCCTCTAACAGCTCCCTGCTTCAGAATAAAAGTAATATCCCTATGATTTCCTGCAACACCTTACATTAGTGGCTTCAAATGGAAAAGAGCCATATCCTAGACAACATTAAAACAAATGTCTAAGGTTATTTTTGTATTCCACAGTGATTTGATGGGCAATTCTGAGAAGGGAGCAGTGATATTTGATATCCTGAAATTTCATGAGACAGTCTTGAGCAACAAAGTATTTCCCCTTATCTGTATAACTTGAAACTTCCAGTTAAAATTATCTAAAACCAGCGTCCATTTTACATGTGGTCACAAAGAATTTTATATGACTTTAAGTATTCTGCTATTGCAGCAATAAAACCACCATATCAATTAACACAGGATTATACTCTTTTGTTCAAAAATTTTAAAGAAATTGTTGGCTTATTATGAAAACCACATCATTCATGGTAACAGTACTTGCAATATAAAATCATATACACAGCACAGTTGTGTAATATGCTATTTAGCACTTCATGGTAATCCATGGTGATTCTATATATAGATCGAAGCATTTAGTTCCATGATTAGATCTTCTTTCATAATTATATCCAAGCAGTTGAATATAAAATATCAAAATACATATTGTTTTATAAATTAATTCCATTTTATTCTCCTTTATATTAAAGTGGGCATTTTATTAATTTAAAAAAAATACTTATGGGTATATTAAATATTAATTTCATTAATTTCATTAATATTAATGAAACTAGTAGTATAAAATTATCATTACAAGGGGGTACTGAGCCTAACAGAGATTCTCAATCTATATTACCAGGTTCCTCTGCTTCCTCCCTAACCTCTCAGATACTGTATATTCTATTCTACTTGCTTGTTTACAGTCAGTCTGTCTTTGTACATGAGAAATAAGCTCTGTTAATACAACAGCATCCATCACCTGAGAGTTTGTTAGAGCGGCAAAGACACATGTCCCATCCCAGACCTGCTGAGTTAGAAACTACAGATGAAGCCCAGCAATTTGAAGAAAAGATATTTTCAGGTGACTCCGATGAAGTTTGGAAGCTGAACTAGACAAGAGTGTGCCATTGCCTCTCGCTCTCTATCCAGATCCAACCTGTCTCCTTAATTCCCATCCTCCTGTGTCTGTGAACTTGTGTCTCCTGCTGCTTGTCAGAAAGCAGTCACTGTTTCACTATTAATGTATTTGCTTAATTAACATTAGTTCTTTAAGAAATAAATTGGGCCATATCCTGCAGCCTATTTCATACCAAGAATAAATCCTGAAACTGTATCTAGTCCACATTCTTAACTACATTGTTGCTATGACAAAAGCTGTCTTGTTTTTCACATGTTTCCCTGGGGGTTCAGTGTCTTGTTCTTTATTGACTAAATTCCTGATGGGTTCTGGCTTCTCATCTTAGAAGCTTAACTTGGATGGTTATATAGAGTTTTTGCATTCTCTTGATTTGTACAATTCTTCAACTATATGTTGTGAGCATCATATGATAATCAGTCATTTGTTTATGAAGTTATTTAATAGCATTTATGTCTAAAACCATAGGTGTTAGAGGTAAAATTACAAATAAGAATGTTTAGCCTAGCACTGTGAATTTCTTAAATTGCTCTTGGAATATGAGTATTTTTTTTTCACTTACAATGTAAGTAAATCCTGGATATCAGGGCAGTATATGCCATGCAGCGATTAAACACATTTCCCCTGCGTTTCTGAGAAGCAGATGTAACAGTGTGATGGAAGGTGTATAATGGTGCTTTTGCTGCTACACGGTGGGGGACCCATTTTAAGCTTTAGACCAAGCAGAAAATGGCTCATATCATCAAAAAGATTTAAAATGCCTCTCCTATCTCCCCATAACAGAGGACGCTGATTGCAGTAGAAAACATACATTCACACACACACACACTTCTCAGGTAGAAAAAACAGGAACTTCAGTATCACACAGTTACTTCCTTTCAAATGTAAAGCAAGCAGCTAGTTTAAAGCAGTAGATATGAAGAAGAAACAAGGTCTTTCATAACTATTAATATATAAAAACTCAGTACTTACAGGACTGAGACAATGATAAAGAACCTGCTGTGGTTACTGATGAGTTCCTTAAGGTAAGAAGTGTATCTCTCTACATAGATGTCTTAGAAAGGAATAATAGTAAATGATTTAGAAGAGGATCCTGACTCTCTACCTAAAGAGATGTCATCCTGTTGCTTAGGGTTCCTCACCAGTGGATTATAAAAAGCATGGCTCTACTATTTTAGAATAGAAACCTTGGTACATTCTTCCATCTGTTATATACTATGAGGTATGTCCAGAAGGTATCCAGCTATGTACTATGAAAAATAGAGACATTAATTGAAGATGATATAAGATATAATAAACATTGTACACAGGACAATGACACCTCATTCCCTTCAAAGCAGGCACATCGGGACCTGACAGTTTTCCCAATCACCGTTTTCAAATAGCTGAATCATTTTGCATTCCCATAAGCAATGAATGAGCATTCCTGTTGCTTCACATCCTCACCAGCATTTTGGTGTTAGAAGTTTTCCAGTTTCTGATCAGTCTGATAGGCGTGTAGTCGTATAGTTCTCAATCCCAGTTTAAAATGTCAGAGGGCACATAAAAGGGTTTGTGGGGAAAGAGAAAAGTCAAGTTTACAGTGTAGTTGGGAGACATTCAGCTGTTCCATATACTGCACTAATATACACATTTTTCTACCATATTTCATTGTTTAGTTTTACCCATAACTAGAACACTTTTGATGACAAGTGTACTAAATTTCTTATATTATACTCAATAATCTAGTTGCACTAGACATTATAAACTTTAGGGTTCTCATTATTATGATAAGAAAGAAAAATAAATTTTCTTTGCGTTGGGGTGGCAATTGGTATTCCCTTAGAGAGCGTTTATTTGCAAAAATCTAGAAAGTAAAAATAGAGTTAGCATGTTAAATTTAACAGGGGTTTTGTTTAATTGAAGCAAGTGTGTGACCATTCTCTCATAGCAACAGGAAATTATGTTCTCCACACATTCTCATAAAAGAGATACCAGCGACATATAATAAAATTGTTCTTAACCATTGCTGCTTTGATTTTATACAACAATCTGGTAATGTCCTTAACAAAAACTAATGGAATCATTCTGTAAATAAAAAAATACCCCGTAGTTAAAACAATGAAGGAGATAAGGTTTTAAAATGTTCTGAGTGAATGAGTAAATGTATTATTTCCTTAATACAGAGGTAGAATTATCCCTGCAGACAGAGAGATTATGCTTTTTAGTAACAGTCATGAAAATTTGCAAGAGTTTACCTATATTCTATTAATTCACCTTGAAGTTTAATGGGACATATGTAGCTTCCCTTAACTGAGAAATCCTTCAATCTTTTTTAATTTTGTAAGACATGTATATATTTATTTTATTATAGTTTTACTGTACTATATAATTGCTACTTATGATTACTAGTATATTTTTATTTGTTTATTAAACACACAATATTATAGCTTTTCTTGGCAAATTATAATATATTTAACAAAAATTTATATTTACGTATTTCTGCTCTTCCTCTGATAAACCCTCTCAGATTTAATTCAGAATATAAATGTGTTGTATTTATATTTCCATCTCAGTTCCTATTTTAATAGCTGAAACATTGCATGTGCTTGATTGCTGTTTGTTGATTTTGAAAGCAATTATGTAGTATTGTGGTTAAAAGATATGTTATTTGTATTAATTTTGATAAAAGGAGTTGCTATAAAAAATAAATACCAGTTTCCCAGTGGTTTAACAAAATAAGAATTTATTTTCTTTTATATAAGCATCCAACACAGATGTCCTGGTTGGCTGTGAGCATCTTTCACTTATGTGATGATTCAGGGCCCCCATCTTTTCCATCTTGTGGCTCCCCATTCTTCAGCCTTCCACAGTGGGGAATGGGATTCATCAGACAAACCTTAATATCCTGAAGAACCCATTTTATATAATGAATTAACTTCTCTCTTAGGCATCTAACATGGTAATCGTTTTGTGGAGTTTTGAGAGAGCTTTGATAAGTCAATTATATCATTTTCTGCATTCTGTGGTTTAGACAAAAGCCCCAGTTGAGAAAGACTCTCTCAGAATCCTCTCCACTAGTGTTTTGACAGCTCATACCATTAGTTAAGGTTTACAAAATAAAAATAACAGCAACAGCTCTTTTGTCACTAATCTCTTAGTTTAAGAGATGAGTTTTATTCTCCTGAATTATCACCTATCCTCCTACCTGAGCACAACACAAATTTATATTCTTACTTCCATAGTCTCCATGTAGTAACAAGTCATCCTTTCAAAATGAAAGTTAAAATGTGCATACTACCCAAAGCAGTCTATAGATTTGATGCAATTCCTATCAAAATATTAATGGCATTTTTCACAAAACTAAAACAGCTAATCTTAAAATTTATATGGACCTCAAATAACCTAAACAAGATTGAGGGGAAAAAAACAGAGCTGAAGGTATCATGTTACTGATATCAAACTCTACTACAAGGCAATACTAATCAAAACAGCATGGTACTGGCATAAATACAGATACACAGATCAATGGAACAGAAGAGAGAACCTAGAACCCACACTTATATGGTTAATTGGTTAAGTAATCTATGAGGCAGGACTGTACACTGGTGTAAAGAGTGTCTCTTCAATAAATAGTGTTGGAAAAACTGGAGATATATTCCCCCTAAAATGAAACTATCCCATTTTTTTACACCCTATACAAGAATAAACTCAAAATGGATTAAAGACTTAAATGTAAGACCCAAACCCATAAAACTTCTAGAAAAAACATAGGCAGTAAAATCTCTGGCAGTGTTCTTAGTAATATTTTTTGTATATCTCCCTCAGGGAAGGGAAACAAAAGAAAAAATAAATAAGCGGCACTACAGCAAAATAAAAAGGTTTTTCACAGCAAATGAAACCACCAACAAAACAAAAAAACAACTTATTGAAAGGAAGAAGATATTAATCAATGATACACGTGATAAGGGGTCAATTTCCAAAATATATAAAGAACTGATTTGTTAGAGCAAGTTTATATTTATGTCTTAAAATTTTTAAGAATAATTATTTATATGTATGTTTTTAATTTCAGATATTGTATTTTTATTTCTAAAATATGTTATTTTTTGTTTATTTGCATCAATTATTTTTCACTAAGCTTAAAGAAAAGAAGGGTTTTCCTATCCATGATTTTCTTGTTATCACAATAGCAAAGGCCTTTCATATACTTCTTTATCTTAGGTAGAAGAGTTAGTGTATACCTTAGTATACCTGAGAAAACATACTGACCACTAAATACTTCTAAAAAACACCAAAGAAATAAATTAAATTTTCAAAAATTAGAAACTTGTTAATGATATAATAAATATCAAAATAATTTAACTTGAACAAAATCTGTTTTGACATAGTTTTTCTAAATAGTATATGTATCACTAGATTTTCAAAACCTCCTGCATAACCCCTCAAATCAGTGGTTCTCAACCTGTGGGTTACGACCCCTTTGGGGGTTGAATGACCCTTTCACAGGGGTCACCTAAGATCATCGGAAAACACATATATAATTACATATTCTTTTGGTGATTAATCACTATGCTTTAATTATGTTCAATTTGAAACAATGAAAATACATCCTGCATATCAGATATTTACATTGTGATTCATAATAGTAGCAAAATTACAGTTATGAAGTAGCAACAAAAATAATTTTATGCCTGGCTACTGTGGCTCAGTGGATTGAGCGTTGGCCTGGGAGCCAAGTGTCGCTGGTTTGATTCCCAGTCAGGGCACATTACTAGGTTGCACATTAGAACCCCAGTTTGGGGCGCAAGTGAGAGGCAAGCACACAGTGATGTTTCTCTCCCTCTATTTCTTCTTTCCCCTCTCTCTACAAATAAATAAACAAACAAATAAATAAATTTAAAAAATAATAATAATAATTTTATGGTTGGGGGTCACCACAACATGAGGAACTGTATTAAAGGGTTGCAGCATTAGGAAGGTTGAAAACCACTGCCTTAAATGATCATAGACATTTATATTTGACAATTATTATTATTATTATTTACTTTTTAATGCCAATTCCACTTTTATTTAGAAATAAAAGTGGCACATAAGGAAGAAAAAAAGCATTCAATCAGAACACTAAGACGAAGAAAAAAATTCAAAGTAACAAGGATAATTTGAGAAGCCTCTGGGATATCACCAAACATACTAACATCTGAATCATAGGGATATCAGATGGAGAAGAGGAAGAGCAAGAAATTGAAAGTGTATTTGAAAAAATAATAAAATAAAACTTCCTAATTTGGTGAAGAAAATAGACATATGAGTCCAGGAAGCACAGAAAGTCCCAAGCAATTTGACCCAAAGAGGACCACACCAAGACACATCATAATTAAAATGCCAAATGTTAAAGATAAAGAGAGAATCTTAAAAGCAGCAAGAGAAAAGCAGAGAGTTACCCACAAAGGAGTTCCCATAAGACTGTCAGCTGATTTCTTAAAAGAAATTCTACAGCCAAGAAGGAGCTGGCAGGAAGCATTCAAAGTAATAAAAAACAAGGACCTAACACCAAGATTACTCTATCCAGCAAAACTATTATTTAGAATGAAAAGGCAGATAAAGTGTTTCCCAGACAAGGTAAAGATAAAAAAGTTGATCATCACCAAACCATTATTACATGAAATGTTAAAGGGACTTATTTAAGAAAAAGAAGATCAAAACTAAGAACATTAAAAAAGCAACAAATTCACAAGTATCAAAATTGAATAAAAAACAAGACAAACTAAGCAAACAACCAGAACAGGAATAAAATCATAGATATGGAGATCATTTGGAGCATTATCAGCTGGGAGGAGGGAGGACAAGGACGGGGAAAAGATGCAGAGATTAAGAAGCATAATTGGCAAGTACAAAATAGACAGAGGGATGTAAAGAATAGTTTAGGAAATGGAGAAGCCAGAGAACTTATATGCATAACCCATGGACATCAACTAAGGGGGGGTATTGCTGGAGGGAATGTGGGTACTGAGAGGAGGGGGTCAAAGTGGGAAAAATTGGGATAACTGTAATAGCATAATCAATAAAATATATTTTTAAAAAGATCTTTTGTAGAAAAGGGAAGAGGAAGAACCTCTAATAGCATTTTAAGAAAGTGATCCACTATGCATTAACCTTTTAAGTAAATGGGTTTTATAACTTATTTTTATTTAGCTTCAAGATTTTATTATTGCATATTAATAAAATACAAACAAAGGTAGTGCTTGTAATATATGTAGATAGTTGATGCCTTTAAAATTTGCCAAACTATTCAAAACAATACATGTAGTTCTCTCTTACATTGCAGGAATAAATCAATTAAGCATTCATTATAGTATTGTCATGACCCAGTGATGCATTGGGATTAGTTAAAACTAGTTTGTTACACAACAAAATACAGAGTGGGACAAAAGTGAGTATGTGAAACAGTTTATTCTTGTATTGTTTAATTATTGTATTATTTCCCATATGAAGCTACTTTTGCTCTACCCTATATAGACATTTTCATGGTAGTTAACTTTTTTAATAAATTAGAGGAATTTAATCTTATTCCTGATAGTAGCCCCACTCATCTATAATTTTTCTTTCCACAGTTACAGTTACCCAAAGTCAACTGCGGTTTGAAAATATTAAATAAAAACTTCCAGAATTAAACAATTCATAAGTTTTAAACTGCACGCCATTCTGAGTACACTCTGAGTAGCATAATGGAATCTTGTGCCTTCCCACTACATCCCACCTGAAACACAAGTCATCCCATAGTCACACAGAACCAGGTACATATGCTTCCCACCCATTAGTTACTTAGTAGTAGCCTTCTTGGTTATCAGATCAACTATTTCAGTATAGATGCTGTCCTTCATTGAGATAACTCTTATTTTACTTACAAATGGCCTCAAGGCACAAGAATAATGACGTTGGCACTTTGGATATGCCAAAGAGAAATCATGAAATACTTCCTTTAAGTGAAAATATACATAGATATAAGAAAAAAACAATACATATAAGGCTTCATACTATCTATGATTTCAGACATTCATTATGGACCTTGCAACTTCTGCAAATAAGAGAGGACTACTGTCACGACTATATGTTGTTTGCATTGCTGTATATTTTTTTTCTGTGTGTGCGGGGGGTGAAATATGAAAAACAGTGTCTTTTGAATTGAGCACACTCTATAGTCTGCCTTTTTTTAAGCCTCTGCCCATAGAGAGGAACTCTTTTTGGGACTTAGTAGCCGAAATGAATATAAATTATTGAGGAGCTTTACTTCCTTAAAAAATTATTTTGGTTTCATCAAAATATGAATGCTTCCAGAGCACTGTCATGAATATAAATGCCATCCATTATGAATAAGTTTACATTAAGGGAAGAAGGACTTTGAGATTCAACTGACTGAGATTGTCACCTTTATTTACTCCATAAACCTTTACTGGGTTCTTGATAAGTGAAAGTCACTGAAAATCTGCTAACTCTATTTCTAAGTTCTTCTAATTAGTAAATGAAATATTAATCCTAAAAAATAGTTTTTTAAAACATCAGACCATTAATTATTTTTCAGTTTACTTTCTAGTACTTAGACCTACCTCAGTACTAAACAAATATTTTTTTAAAACTGCCAAATATCTATTGCTAAAGGTGCATCCATGGGCTTGTATTAAGGAAGAAAAATTGATCTTACCAAAAAAGAACATATATAATGACATTTTGAAAGAGATCACATGACATATGGTTTATATCGTCAATTTAGGGGCTGTTGGGCTAAACAAGGTTTACTTTAGCTTCATTTATTTAGGATCCTTAAGCTAGTTCATTGTAAAATTCAACCTGATTCATGTTAAGCACACAGACACCCAAAAGCAAAGAGAAGTGACTATGGAGCTTCTATTAGGGGGTTTTAAAGCACAGTGACTCATAAATAATTATATCTCTAATTCCAAAGTCTATATTATTTTGCTTTTAGTTACTCTCTATGGATATGTGTGTAAATAAACTATTTATGTATTAATTTAAAAATTGTATATATATATTCCTTACCCTGGCTGGTTTGGCTCAGTGGATTGAGCGTCGGCCTGTGAGCTAAGTGTCGCTGGTTCGATCTTCCAGTCAGGGCACATCAGAGAAGGAAAACTCTGACTCCAAAAAACCTCCGCTGCCTTGCGGCATACCTCTTCAGGGGAAAGGCTAAGGGAGTAAACCCCGACAGAAAATCCGGAGCCGGAGTCCCTAAGGCGGTTCGACGTTGTAGTCAACACCGGCAACTCCTGCGGCGCACCTGAAGCCAAGCTGTATTGACTCCGTCTTTCCCTTGGATCCTTCAGCTGCGAAGAGAGGGGGGGTCTGCTGCATGGGCAACAGCAGACCCTCCATATCACCCTGCCCAGGCTCTGTAGCTTCAGCTCCACTGGAGAGGACACTCCAGCGTCATCGCAAGATGTCGATTCAACACGGGAGGAGACAGATACCTGTCACTCCCGAGTCGGACTGCACAGCCATTCTCGGCGGTGCAGATAGACTCTTAAGAAGCTACACCATCGTCTCTCGAGGCTTTGTAGCTTCAGCTTCACTGGAGAGGACACTCCAGCGTCATCGCAAGATGTCGATTCAACACGGGAGGAGACAGATACCGTGTCACTCCCGAGTCGGACTGCACAGCCATTCTCGGCAGTGCAGATAGACTCTTAAGAAGCTACACCATCGTCTCTTGAGACGGACGGCTGCCGACTGATATATATATTCCTTAACAATAAATTTTCATTTTCTTTGCATATTAATACATTTAAAAAGCAATTTTGGAAAGAATCTTTAGGAAAAATCTCATTAGGTTAAAATGATAAATTATTGGTTTTGTTTGCAATAGATGAGATCTTTTAAAAAACAAAACCTCTGTTTTTTTCATGGTAAGACTTCTCTTCTGGGGCAACAGAACAATCTCAAATATCTCTCTTTAAGTGTGTCTTTAATATTTTAATAAAAGTCCATCCAGATTTGTAAATAAGCCTTCTCAACCACCCAAATTGAATACAAATATTTTTAAGTAATGGGAAAAAAAATACAAATACTTCTAAGCATGTGAAACTAGTCCATAGTTAAAAAAGAAATGCTTTCTGAAGAATGAGATAAAAACGTATGTTTCCCTAAGGATTGTAACTTACTACAAGAAAGAAAAAAAAGTCAGACAGCTATAAATTGTATGAAATATTTAAAAGTTATAATATAGGTACTTTAAATGGGAATGATTTAAGGTTACAAATATTGCTTTTGAGTAAAAAAATTTAGCTGCGAAAATGTGTACTTTAATACATTCAATAAAAAGCAGTTTAGATACTATAAAATTAATCAGTTGTATTTTAAAATAGCTTAAGATACATTTCTTTATCTAGAACAAAAAATATTTCTAAACAAGTCTACAAATTAAAAAATTGGATATTAAGTACTAGTTAAATCTCTGGAAAGTGTCTGTGTATATGAAGACATGTAGAGAGAGTGGTTTCTGAAGTAGGAAAATAAAATTAAATTGTCACATCTCTGAACCATAAAATGTAAGAAAATAACAAAATATGTGTTCTGTATTCTAAACACAAGCATTATAGAGCTCTAATCCTATACTAGTATAAGATATTCTTTATAAATACAAAAAATTTAAACACATGTTCTGATTTTCAAGAAGTCAGAAAAATATATATAATATCTGATAAAAGAATACTCAGAAAATTATTCCAAAATACCAGGCAAGATTACTAGTTTCATTATTTAGTACTAATTTCAGCACTGCAATAAGAGAAAAATAAGGTATATTTTCACAAGTTTTTCCTTTTGTGATAGAGCCTATTTTCTCTCAAGAAATATCCCAGGTGATAAAAAATGGGGGTGAGAGGAACAGATAATTAAACACACAAGTGCTGCTATAGAAAGCTAGCCCCACTCACTAGTCCTATACAATCTAATCACTGACACTTGTTTTGTCTCGAGATTTCCTGGCCCAAAACAAATTATTGGTCCTTTCATGTGGCATGCTACCTTTGGGAAGAAAAGCCATCTTTAAAATCTCAGGTTACTAAGAAAAGCCCTCACTCTCATATGCGGCAGACCTGCCTCAACACATCCCAAAGCAAGTTTCACTCACTACTATTTCAGTTTTGAGGGGTTAAACACGCTTGTCTCAAACTTAACAGCCACTCACCCAAATGCTAATCACCACAGCCCTGATATTTTTCCATATTGTCTTTTGCCTCACAAAAGGCCTGGCACAATCATAAGAGGAATGATTAAAGAACTCAAAATGTGATTGAGGGAAGGACTTTACTTTTGCTATGAGGAAAAAGAACTATCTAAATCATGCCCATGAGCATCAAAGAGATTGGACAAAGAGACCACATTTGGTCCCACTGCCAGTACAGAAATAGGCTGCCTAGTTCACAGCCAAAGCAGTTACCTAGGCCTAAAATGGATCTGAGATGAAGGGAGATAGAGAAGTATTGCATCAGGGCAAAAAGGCAATAGCTCTCTTATTATACAGCTGCATAAATCCAAAGAGAGGGAGAAAGAGCAATAAACATGCCCTATGTCTTCTTGACCATGCAGCTGCAAGAAACACAAAAAGGACCCAGGGCATCGTGTCTTCATTTAGGGTAAAGGACAATCTTAGGTTTTGAAGATGATTCAAAATTACACTGTGCTTTACATCAAGTTGATATACTATAATAAAAGCTTTGAGTTTCCTTTGCAGTAACTCATGACAGACAGTGACAGGATAGATAGTAAGAAGCTAGGCAAATTCCTGGGGAAGAGTGATGGGGAAACTGAGGCAAGAAAATTAAACAAGGCCAAACAGTTTGAGCAATTTACAGCAGCTTGTGAATCGAAGAACTTATCTCCCCTAACCAAGGACACTTGAGAGTAAATGGTTTATACCACTCCTCCCTAACCAAAGATTGCATAGCTTAAATCTCCCTTGTCTGGAAAATAGAAAACAGAGACTCCACCATTAATGTCATTTGTGCCAGCTAAAACCCAAGGACAGATGAAATCAGAGGAACAAATAAAAAATAAAATAAAACATTAACAGTCAGACAGACTCAAGATAAAAGTAAAACAGTATAGCAGACCAAAGAATAGTCCTCAAATCCTCTACATCAGCAGTTCTCTCTACCTGTGGGTTGCGACCCCTTTGGGGGTCAAACGACCCTTTCACATGGGTTGCCTAAGACCATTGGAAAACACATATATAATTACATATTGCTTTTGTGATTAATCACTATGCTTTAGTTATGGTTGGAGGTCACCACAACATGAGGAACTGTATTAAAGGGTCGCGGCATTAGGAAGGTTGAGAACCACTGGTCTATATGCTCATTTTGACACATCAGCATATTAAAAATGCACCTGAAAAGCTGATGAATATTCTGCTGAAACCCTCTCCTAAGATTCTCACCTGCACATAAAAGATGAAAAGCCCTCAGGACAAAGACTCGGTGTGAGCTCGCTCTAGAGCACACCCGTGTCCCTTCCAGGGTATGAATCCTTTATTTCCTTCTAAACTCTAAGGAGGCTTGCAGCCAGGGGAGCAGTGGGCAGCAGCAGCTCGACTCAGGCTTACCCCCTGGTCCTGTCTCCTAGGCCACCTTTTCTCTTACCTCCCAGTGAGCCAAATCAGCCCTGTCTTGGCTCACTTCTGTCATGTGACTTTCACTTCCCAGTGAGCTAACAGCAGTCCCACCTTTGCTCATTCTTTTCCTATAATTATTTTTAGGGGACCAAAGCAGAGCACTGCCTAGGCTCTCTCCTGTTACTTCTTTTGCCCTTAATCCTTCCTTCATTTCACTGTCTCCAGCTTTAATAAGCATACCCTCAAAATCACCTGGGCTCATGTTGTGAAATCTTTCCTCCATGAAGTCAAGAGCCCACACACTACAGGCCAGCCTCAGGCGGACGCGCTCCAGACCAATTCCCGTTTGGTAACAAGACCACTGAGATTTAGAACTACTTCACCACTTAGCTATGCCCAGTGCCCAACTTACTCGCAAGGATGACTTTGGGGTCTCAGGAAGGGTCTAAAGACAGCAGAGAATGCCACCTGGTAAGGACTGTTCCTATCTGCTGAGGTAAACAGTAAGAGCGGGGAAATGAAAACTTAAAAGAATGAAAATTCTGTAGCTGAGAACAGCAAATAAGAAACCATTGATGAGAAGGACTAGATAGAAACATTGAGGAAGATGATGACACAATCAGCAGTGAGCAATTTAAACTCCAAATCGAGTGGAAATATCAAGTAAGTAACTCTTACAGACTCTGGACTCCTCCAGCTCAGTTTCAGAGACTTCCAGGCAAACGGATTTCTTTTTCAACCTGAGTTTAAATGAAAGTCCCTACTTCCGAGAACTGAGAATTTAGGATTTGTGTCCTAAGACTAGATAAAAGTCAGTGGCCAAAATTACCAGGTTGTATTGGAAATAGTGACTATCAAAAAAAAAAAAAAAAAAAAGAAGTTTAACCTTGCAGAAGAAATGGACATCTTTGGAAATAAATACAAATATCTGGTAAGAAAGATTAGGAATTTGGGGTCCAGAATGGGAAAACAGAATAAAATCAGCAGCAGGAAAAATTGTTGCATAATGAAAGGTGTTTCTGCACAAAATTCAGAACTGCACCTGAGTTAAACAGAACGCTCAAGATGACAGCATTACAAGAGAAGTGCTGCTAATAAAAATAAAACTTGGAAAATATACAAGAAACACTTGAAATATAGGAAAAATAGACAGAGAATCTAAATTTCACTATAAGCTTCCAAATGCAAATATGCTTCATTCTTGTTTTCTAGTATTCGGAGGAAAAATACTATGATTGAAATTACACTATAATTTTTTATCTTAATCACTACTGTGTTCTTGTACTTGTAGAACCATGTTACTAAAGCATGCAGTAAGCAAGTCAATTTTATCTGATCTACATACAGTGGCACCTCAGTACTCATCATTCATTCCAGCACTCGTGATGAGTGCTGAAACCAAGTACCAAACGATGAAGCATTTTCTCTTGCAGGGTCGTGCTATGACTCATACAAGTTCTAGCAAATGCAATGAGTCCCAAGCAAGTGCCAAGTGCTGAAACTTTCTTTTTTCCATCAAAATGTGATAAGTACAGGGTACCAAGAAATGACTGCATATTTGTTTCCTTGTCTTGACTAAAAGGATACCAGAAAAAAATTTGGATTAGAATTTTCTTGAACCAGCACACCTGTGACTCTGAGCTTGAAGATAGTTCCTTAATAATAAACCTTTACTTTCACTGGCCAGTGTGGTTCAGTTGGTTAGAGTGTTATCCCATAACCAAAAGGTTGTAGGTTCAATTCCCAGTCAGGGCACATACCTAGATTGTGCGTTTGGTCCCCTGTCCAGATGCATAAGGAGGCAACCAATTGATGCTTCTCCTCTGCATTGATGTTTCTCTCTCTCCCTTCCTCTCTCTCTGGAAGCAATGAAAAAAAAAAAAAATCCCCAGGGGAGGATTAAATAAATAAATAAATAAACCTTTACTTTCTTGGCTGTACACTTCTGTTGAAGTTTGATTTGACTTTGATGCATGCAGGCAAATAGACATCTTTGGTTCAGGAACAAATTGAGTTTATATATTCTCAGTTCCTTATACATATTGGGTTAATACTTGCTCATAGAGGGTTTTAGAGGAGTCAGCCTATAATATATGTAAACATTTGAAACTATATCTGGTATTAAGCACTCAATAAATGTTAGATAATGTGAGGGAGGAAAATTAATTTTTCCCCCACCATTCTAGGTTCTTGTCTGAGACATCTCTTACAATAAAAGACAGATTAGCAGGAGAAAAACAGTTTAACACCATGTATAACTTCTGCCCACGTGGGAGAGACCCAGAAAAACTTAGTAACTCTCATAAGTGACCCCAGCCACTACCTTAAATGCCATCTCCATCTGAAGACAAAAAATGTTGGGGGTGGGGCATTTGTGAAAGGTTATTAGAAAAAAATCACAGTGAACAAGAGTGAGGTTGTAATGCAACCTTCTCCACTGATAAGAATTTCTAGAAATTTAGAGACATCCTTCTCCTTTAGGTACAAAGAAGACACCCTTAGAAATGGAGATTTTTCTCATAAACATAAATGTCTTTTACAGAAGACATTTTGTTTTCAGAGCTTCTTTTGTTTTTGCTGTTTCTTAAAAAATAACCAGCTCAAAATAATCAATATAGCAAAGAGGCATATATTTTGCTCTCATGCAGCATCAGCATCATCACCATCACCATCATCATCATCTGGTTTATTTATTTAGT
This sequence comes from Furipterus horrens, assembly GCF_987537825.1. Classification (NCBI taxonomy): domain Eukaryota; kingdom Metazoa; phylum Chordata; class Mammalia; order Chiroptera; family Furipteridae; genus Furipterus; species Furipterus horrens. Next base: position 190,778,968 of record NW_028327172.1, read on the forward strand.
ATCACACCACAGATTTCTGTGTCTACTCCTTAGAGCTATCTTTAGAGCAGAAATTTTACCTTATGCCCCCACAAGCTTTAACTTTATCCCCCAATGCATGAAGTAACCTGAATAAGTCATGACCCTTCTCAAGCAGTCTTTAGTTATTCTTTCCTTCATCCACCTATTGAACGATGCCTAGTAGGCAGGATACTGTGTGTTCAACACCAAGCTCAAAGCTGATTTTGGAAGGCAGAAAGAAGACAAACTCTGTTCCCACTTTCCTGAATAGTTCCTAATTTCTTATTAACTCTTTCTTCATGCTTTAGCTTTAATTCTCAAACACTATTTTAATAGACAAAATGATCACTCTTCCCAAATCAGTTTTTTATGTGCTATTACTTCTAAATCAATTATAAGAGATCTCTATGAGTAAATACAAAATTTAAAGTGTCATTTTTAGTATCTAATAGAGTAATTAATAATATTTATTGAACACTCTCTCTGTTTCTTACTTTTTAAAAAATTCTTCATGTATGTTACCATAACAGGCCCCATTTATTTATCTTTCTAGCTTTTGGTATGCTCAGTGCAAGAACTGCTCCCCATACCATCATGGTCAATAAAGGATACACCCCAGCACTTTGACTGACTGTCTAAAGTAATATAACCCCATTGAATATTTATCATAATAGTGTGAAGTAGATAAAGACACTGAAATATAGGGAAGTGAATTAACTTGCCTAAGTTACAGAGATGCTAAGTAGCAAAGATATTATTAAAACCTGTCTAACTTTAAAGGCCATGTTTGTGATTATGAATCTACTCTACCTATCATTTCCCAGTATCAATAACAACAGACATACCTTGTTCTGTTGCATTTCGCCTTATTGCAGTTCACAGGTGTTGTATTTTTTTTTTAGAAATTGAAAGCTTGTGTCAACCCTGCATCGAGCAAGCTGGTGTTATTTTTCAAACAGGATCAGATAACAGTTATCATTTTTAGCAATAAAAATTATTTTAAATTAAAGTAAGCACATTGTTGGGGTTGTTTTTTAGCATAAGGCTGTTCCACACTTAATAGACTATAGTGTAAGCATAACTTTTATGTGCAATGGGAAGCAAAAAAGTTTATCTAACTTCCTTGTTATATATTCTTTATTATGCTGGTCTATAACTAAATCCTCCATATCTCCAAAGGAATCGTAACCAAATGCAGGTCCAGCTGCCTGCCACTATGAAAGCCAATACTCGAGAGGCAGGTGCTGATGTCAAGGGAAGTGGTTTATTCAGATGCTAGCCATCTGGAAGATGGGGGACTCTCATCTCAAAGCCGATCTCCTGGGAAGATGGGGGCAGAGGTTTCAATAAGGATGGAGAAGGAAACAGAAGAAAGAGATCAAGGAAGGGCTTAAAAGTTTTCTATGTGCAGATGGGCACAGTCTATTTCAATATGGCAAATGATGGTCTAGTGTGTATTATCCTGGTTTAGTCATCCTCTGGTTTCATATCATGGCTCCATGCATGAGAGTTAGCAAACTTCCCAGACCTGGGATGCTCGAAGGTCAGAATCTGTCTTTTGAAACTAGTTCCTAGGATTCTTATACAAACATGTCATTTATCTATCAACTATATATTAGTTAGAGTTGGTACTTACAGAAACAATGTCAAAAGAATGGTGTGGTGGGTTACAATTTCCCACTGTCAATTTTTCCACTGTTACAGTATGCCTGTACATTAATCAAATTCACTTCACCATGTTAACATATTCTTGCATCATCTTTTATTTGTAATACCCTCATCTAGACTTCCTAATTTTTCCTCACAATAAATCTTAAAATATGACAAATAAAATAACCCTTTATAGAATAGGGTTTCGGGAGTCTTTGCAAGATATCCCCCTGTGATGTGTGGATTACTTTGAGGTAAAGGCAATAGAGGCCCTGCAAGCTCACAAGAAAAATTTACCTCCCCTTTTAAGACTTTAAATTAGTGACCTTGCCCATAATGAGTTATCACCAGAAATAAATTTTTATGACCTTTCTATAGGGCAAGGCAACCTTTTAATTACTGAACATCTGCTCTTCTTATCATCCTTTGAATGACTTTCCTTTTTTTTATTTTTTGAAGCCTTATCTCATCCTTAACTCAGAATGTTATATATACTTAATTTTTCCCTTTCTGGCTTGGAACCTCTTGTATATGAGGGGTCTCTGGCTCTCTCATGTATGCGGGTTTCCCATACCTATGTATGTAATTAAATTTGGTTACTTTCCTTAGTTAATCTGTCTCGTGTATATTTAATTATTAGACCAGAGAGTAAAAGAAAGTTTCTTCTTCCCCCACAACAACAACAACAAAAGAAAACAAAACAGGAAATCAGAGTTTTGGAAATTGATGAGATGGTGCCAAGTCTAGTTATCAAGGGGAAGAGCCAAGACAAAAACTACTGACCCCGAATCTCATTTGTGAATTAAAAGCCTATCAATGTGAGTCATAAGCAATAATAAAGCATGGTCTACCAGAATGATTTGGATGAGAAGAAGTTGAGCAAGGATAGTAAAATCAGCAAGCTTTTTAATAGAGACAGAAATTGAGGAAAACATCTACTTGGGGAAAAAGTTAAAAGCTCAAGTGGCTGGCGCAGAATGAGTGCACCAAGATGGCATAACAAAGTTATCATCTAAGCTTATGATCACACACATGCAAAGTGAGTCAGCTTGCATCTTCCAGGCTATAAGAGAGGTTTAATGGGAAAATAAACCAGAGAAGGGGACTAATGTAAATCAGATCACATTATTTCCTGTTTTTACATCTGCCAAGCTCTTCATAGCCTGTATGATATAGATCAGAATCATTAGGATAATTTGCAAGCCTTCCAATATATAACCCACATTTCTAGTTATCTTTATTATCCAACTAAGCTTATTTGAGCTTTTCAAAGTGGCCATGATCTCTTGTCTATAAGCCTTTAAAGTATATTGCATATTTTAAATTCAAAGACAAAACGAGAGGGTCTGACTTGGTCTAGCAATCACTAACCAGTAATATGCAATAGCTCTGCTCAAAGAAAATAGTCAGTTAGATAGTGGTCATTCATCCAGATGCCATTTCCTCCACTGTGACACTAGGTGATCTATAGTTACAAAATGACTTGCAGTCACTTCCTTCAACAAGAGTTTGTGAGAGTAGGATGCCCCAAGACTGAAAATTACAGCAGAAGAGCCAGTCAAAATGCAGAGAAAACAAACAAAATCCTCATTAGTAACACCTCAGAGATAGTCACACATCATTACATAGTGCCTTAAAGCTGGACCAATGACTTGTTAATTATTCCCTATAAGTTAGTAGGTATGAAGAGGCTAAACAGTGAACTTGGATTAGTGCCTTAAACAAGCAACAGCCATTAGCAAACATTAGGATTATGTTTACCCTTTTGTCTCCAACTCTAATTATTTGTTTGAACTGAGATCCTGTTATTATTACTCCACACTGCAGGAAGTAAAGGAAAATACGCTTACATTTCTCAAGTATGAATTGCAGAATTTTGCCAAGCTCAGTTCTAGTTTTGACTTACTTTTTTAATAACAAGGTTGTTAAGGAGATGCTTTTTTTTTTACAACAAGTATAGGAATCTCACTAGTGAATCTGCTAATTAGTCTGGCTTTAATAAACACATTGAAGTTGGAAGACAAACTAATCAGTTTTCCCAAAGGAGGTGGTGGGTTACCTTCCATTTCAAAAACCCTTGCGCTAATAGTGAGATATATTAGTTCCAGTGAAAAATCTTTGAAAAACATATTATAACACAACTGCAACATTTTAAAATTTCACATCACTAGTCATAGTGGATTGATAATCATAACTGCTATTACCATTATCCCTTTCAAAATAATCTTTAAATACATTGAAAGGTCATTTACATATAGTACCATTATAATAGTCCTAAAGACACTGACAAAAATCATTAAACAAGTTTTTTCATGGCTTGGGAAATTCCAACTAGACCATATATTTTGGAGTTTGTTGTGAATAAATCTGACCTGACAATCAACGAATTAAAACAGTTTTATACACTGTTTGATTTTTTCACAGTGAATAAATCAAATAATATATTTAAATAGATTTTACTACTTATTCTACTGTTGTATTATTTTTGCTTTCTTATTTCATTAGTGCATTAGCCAAGCTATCATTAAGAAAACTCAAATATTTCAAGAAGCAGACTTTTAAAAGACCTCCACTTACATAGGTGTAGGCAGGGATAAGGAAATAAATAAAGAATGGTGAGACACCCAGAGCAGCAATTTAAAACCATGACCTCTTCTAGGACTGAAAGGACAAGAACATTTTCAGAGCCCACTGAGAACTGGAACTTTGGAAGAGTGGCCAGCTGGCATGCAGCTACTGCTGGAGGCCCTCTAAAAAAAAAAAAAAAAAAAGGGAGGAGCAGAGGAGAAATACCGTGATCTGTTAGTCTATTCTGCTACAATCTGCCAGCAGCCCCCATTGGCTTCACCCAAACAGAAGAGAATCAGCCAAAGAAATCTGAAAATTCAGTTCATGAGGCTTAGCCTCCTAGGGCAGAGCATGGTAAAGAAGGAGAAAGAGTGGATTGGAAGCAAACACAAAATTTAACACAATGAGTAATATAAAGGCCTATAAATAACACCATACGGACATGTTTTTCTAAGATGACTTTTTATTCTAAAAAATGTATTTCATATTATAAAATAATTTAAGTATATAGAAAAGTATAGAATATATTCTACCAAACCATTGTATAACAAAACAGCTTTTTCTAATCTTAAAAATTACCTATGTTTGCTTCCTGTATTTAAATGTTTGATATATAACTATATATTTAAATACATGAAGATATTTATATCATATTACAACAGTTATATATTATACATAGATGAAGCCCTCTATAGAATTTTAACTTATCCCCTTTCTTTCATTCCTATATAGTTCACTTAATTCATAATTGATAATTCCACAAGTGTGTTTAGAATTTTATTTTATATACAAATAATATAAAATATATGCATATAATTATATTAATTGTATAAAACCATATATGTATTGTGTAATATTGTATAGTATGTCTTAGTCTTTAAATAAATTGTATTACACTATATATACTTTTACAAATCCATTTTTCTCATAACTTTATAACTTAAAACTTATTTAGGTAGATACAAGAAACTCTAGTTCATGCATTTTACTGTTATTATATTCCTTTATATTTGATATAAAAATGTTCTTATGAATTTTCATATGGAAGGGTATATAAGAGCTTTCAAATTTTAATAATTAAAAATAGTGCAATAATTGACATAACTATCATTCTCTCTTTGTGTCTTCAGGGTCTGCTCAGTATGGTCAGATATAGGTCATTTCAACTGCTGAAAGGACACTTCTAGGATTCCTTGATTTATGACACAATAGCTCATCACATAACCCCTTAGTTCAGTGTGAGAACTATTTCTTAAATGATTTTATTTTCTAAAAAGCACATGACCTTGAAACAAAATCCAGTTCCTCAGTTTTGGTTACTGATAATGGTTGACTATAAATGAAAAGAATAGCTAAAGAGAATATAATGTATATTTATTAGAAAACAGAAAATAGTCAAAGTAGTATAGAATTATAAAACAAGGATGTAGAAGAAAATTAGGAGAGGTGAGGCTGGTGTTTATAATTGCTCTCAATATGAGAATTCAGCAGAATAGTGAGAGGCTAGGTAATTGAACAGTGTTTTCCACAGACAGATGGGAAAGACAAAGATTAGAGTTTGAGCTCACAAGTAGAGATGCCCTGGAGAATACCTTGAGAGTTTTCATGAAGTCTGACACCCTTGATTAAAACAGTCTCAATCTCTATTGAATTAAAATAATCCAGTATGCCAGTGATTTTAGTCAGGCCATCAGTTGATGGCAAACACAAATCTTCTCTGGAGGAAGAGGATAGTATCTAGAAATTCGATTTATAGATTTTATGTGCAATGCTTGGTACCCAATCAAAAATAACCATGCATGTTTTTAGGTAAAAAATTGGAAGAGATCAGAGACCACAAACCCCAAAAAATTAAGTAATAAGAGTCAGATCATGCTGTTCTTTATTTTATTCATTAAACATTTTTATAGTATTTAATACATGCTAGATCATATTCTGATTACAAAAAAAACACCCTCAAAAGTCATATAAATCATCATAACAATGCTAGGAAACAGGCATTATTACTCCTCTCATTTTACAGATGGGGATTGTGGTAGACATCTTAATGGCCCCCCCTCAAAGATGTTCACATCTTAAAACTGAAATCTGTGCATATTTTGCCTTACATGGCAAAGGGTTTTAAAGGTCTAATTAAGCATCTTGAGATGGGAATATTACCCCAGATTAAACAGATGTACTCAATGTGGTAAACCACAAATGTTCTTATAAGAAGGAGGAGGAGGATGAGAACCAGAAAAGATGCTGAACAAAGCACAAGTTGAAGTCATAAGAAAGGGTTTTGTGCAGGGGATGCAGGGAATGTCTTAAAGCTGGAAGAAGCAAGTAAATGGATTATATATCTGAGAGGATCCAGAAGAAACAGCTGCCAATGTCTTGATTTGAGGACTTTTGACTTCCAGAGTTATACAACAATAATTAAATAATTCCTGGTGTTTTATGCAACTAAATTTGTTATTTATTTCAACCCTTTTTCTTCCTACTCCCCTCTTTCCCTCTTACTCTCTCTTCTTTTCTCTGTCCTTCTCTCTCTCCCTCCCTCCCCCTCCATCTGCATCCCCACCCCATTCCCTTTCCATTTTTCAGTCTATGTAGAAGAACCCAAATAGTGAGACACTGTAGCCTCCCACCAACAGACTTGAGAGTGAACTTGGAAGAGTAACTTCCAGCTCAGTCAATTCTGAGCCTGCTGTTCTGGCCAACAGGCCAACAGGCCAACTGTTTGACCACAAACTTATAAGAGACCTTGAACCTGACAACCCAGCTAATACTTGTTTTAAGTGGTTATATTGTCGGACAATTTTTTATGTATTAATAAATAACTAATGCATTCTTCTATTGGAACAATGATTTTAGATATATATTATATTTTCTCAACGTATCCTACATGTCACTTTCCACTTTTCTTCTCCTCTTCTGTTTGGTTACTTTTTTCAGGTTTGTTTTTCTCTTTACTTTTCAATTGTGTCTACTTTACCCAGCCATTGTGAATTTATTTTTATTTCAACAAACGTGTATTTTAAAATTCATTTATTAATATTTGATTTTCTAAATACTCTGTCTTTTAAAAGTAATTCTATCACCTAATTTTTTAAATTTTAAATAACATATAAATATACATATTTCATTGACATTTAATATCCTGTATTTGATTTCAAATTGTATGCCCTAAATAGGCACTGTATCTACTAATTATTACTGTTGTCTCTCATACAAGGTGGTTTTTTTTTCTTTGTAGTTGAGGACCTTCGTTGTCTCATTTCTGTTAACTAAACTCACAAGAATCCTAAAGGCCTGCGTTGGGAATCATATAAACTCTAGAAAAGATTTGCAGTTGCTTGTGATGAGATTCATAGTTAGTGCCAAATTGGGGCCATTTCAGCCTCTTTCTGAAAATCGTAGAGTTACTGTGAAAACCTCAGACCTAATTCTGCCACTGGGTGGACAGGCTTGTTGTCATGCTGATGCTTCTATTGTCCTCAAGATCCCACTACATAGTTTGTGCTTAGGTGTGTATGTTGATGGGTGAGCCTTGTGTTTCCCTTTCTTCTTGGGAGTTCCTAAATCTATGAAAAGGAATGATCTACTGAAGATCTAGCTGTTTTATACTAGAGGTGCTTCACAATACATAACCCACCAAATTGCTGAAAGCAGATATTTTTGTGCTCTTAATTAATTCATGTTATTCCATCACATGATTTTACTTATTTAATTTATGTGACAACTCCTCATAGCTGGACACTCAAGGTATTTCCTTTCTTTTTCACTTTTGTGATAACACTGAGATACACACTTTCGTGCATAACTTAAAACATAGCTCTGATTATTTCCTTGAAATAAAGGTCTAGGGATTGAATTACTGAATCAAAATGTTCATAATATTTAAAGGTTTGAAAATCTGTTGTTAGATTGTATTCCAGAAAGTGCCTACAATTTGTACCCCCACCAGCAGTGTAGTAGTATATAAAAATGCATATATTGTAGTATGATTTATTTATTCAGGTTATTTTTCCTTGGTATGTGAGCTCTAGTACCTAGAATTAATTAATTGCATGGTGAATATGGCAGTGAGAAATTAGGAGATATTCCTGTACTGTGTAAGTTAAACCCTTCAAGGATGCCTTTTTTTTTTTTATCAGTCTGAGAGGATCATGGAGAACTTGACACAGGTATTCAAAGGAATATGAGAAAATGGAGTCAGGAAGTTAACTGTAACAAATGAGGTATATCAATTTTGGAGATTTGCTAAGAGCTGATTCAGTTTAAAGGATAAGAAATTCTAATAGATTAAACATCCTCTAGGTCACATACACTTTTTAAGAAGTAATTTTCCTAAGGAAAAAAAGTCTATGCAGTTTATTTTTATTCCTAAGGTAAATGGGACAAAAAATGGCTATACTAAGAAAACCACTTTTACTTACATTCCTGCTGGCAGGGCCCAAACCAGCAAAACAAGCACGCTAGGTTTCAGCTGGCTAAATGATTAACTTGGCAAAAGCCGAAGCTGCTGACATGCTAATAAGAAAAGATTTATTTCCAAAATATTTGTTGTTGCATCTGCAGAAGATTATATAACTGTGTGCTGTATTCTTTTTTCTAAAAAATATGTGTTAACTCTGAAATATCTCCAGAAGATTGGAAACTCTTAAAGGGACTGAGTGTTATGCAAGGAAAATATATAAGGCAATATTTTTGTCTTCTCTTCACTGCTTTTCTGTAAGCTAGCTATTGAAACAAGGTGGTATTCACTTCAAAATCTTTGTCAGTGTATGCTCTTCATTTCAAATTGATTTTGACCTGTGCACGTGTATAAAATGTGGCCTAAACAAATACTTAATATTCTGGAACATATTTCTGATTCCTCTAACTTATTCATGTGATGTGAGTCTTTCGTTATCTTTATGCTCTTACAATCTTTGAATTTCAAAGTGCTAAAATATCATGAAACAAGTCATAAACTCATTGATGCCAGCCCAGAATTTAGATATTTGCTTTACCATCTTTATGATTTTAAAAGTGTATCCTGAGGTAAACTGCCTCTAGAATTAACATTTAACAGATAGAAACATTGATCCATACTTGTGACAGTGTTACAATTCCTGCTTTGAAAAAGTATTTTGTGTCCTAGAGACTTATATTTCCTTGACTGCTATCACCCAATAAAGTTGTTATTCCTCAGTTGTTGCCCAAATACATGGCCTATGCTCATTGTAAGATTTTCCTTTGTAACATTTATAGTACTTTCAAAATTCTTTATTATTTTTACATAAATAAACTAAGAATGTCAGTTGAAGAATCTTAAACAATAAACATAATTCTTATATCATGAAAATATAGTTTTAAACCTGCTGTACTGCCAAGTAGTGTTCCTACTACTGATATTAAAATATGGAAAGGTTACTGATTTCTTTTAAAAGAATATCCTTAGTCACTAACAGAAGTTTTCAAGTTAATCAGAATGTGTTGAAGTAGGTTTTAAAATGAAAGCTAGAGCCCTGACCTGTGTGGCTCCATGGGTTGGGTGTCATCCTGTAAACCAAAAAGTCGCTGGTTTGATTCCCACTCAGGGCACATGACTGGGTTGCACCCAGGTCCCTGGTCTGATTGCTGTTTCTCTCTCACATCAAAGTTTCTCTCTCTCTCTTTCTCCTGACTTTCCCCTCTCTAAAAATAAATAAATAAACTCTTACAATGAAAGCTAGAGTACAAGCCATCATGGAAACTTCAGATAATTTTAAATGCATACTGGCTTGAAAAATTTTATTAGTACTGTTTGAAAATATGTGTTTCAAAGATATAAAAGAATTCTTCAAAAATAAAATAATTTTGAAACTTACAATAATGAGTTCATTTCAAAAGGTGCTAACCAGCAATTTCTTCAATCTGATCATTGACTACCCATGTGTGAAATAATAAGCTTTTTTTTTTTTTTGCCTGGCCCCGCCCACCCGCCCGCTGGAGTGTCGGAGGCGAATCAGCGCAGAGCCATCAAATAAGCTTTATTTTCTATCGGTATGGAACATAAAACAACAGAAGCCGTGGTGATGAAAATGTCAATAGGACCAGTACTCTTCCTGGACAAGCACCAGCCTAGAGCGCGTCTGCCTCATGCAGACCTGTCGTGTGGAGGTTCATGACCTCGTGCAGGAAAGAGTTCCCAACTCAAATCCAGGTGACTTTGAAAGAGTGTTTATTAAGACTGGGGGCAGTGAAACAAAAGAAAGTTTAGGTAGAAGTAATAGGAGAGCGCCTAGGTGGTGCTCTGCTTGGGCTCCCCAGGAAAGGTGTAAGAAACAAGTAAGCCAAGGTAGGGCTACATTTAGATCACTGGAAAGTCAGAGCTAAAGCGGGGCTTGGAAGCAGGATCGGGGGATAACACAGGTCATACTGCTGCAGGGAAAAGGAGGGAGAAAAAGATGGAGAGAAACATCAGTGTGTAAGAGATACCTTGACCGATTTTACCTCTCGCATGCCCCCAAATGGGGACCTGTCCTATAACGCAGGCATGTGTCCAGACTGGGAATTGAACCGGTGACCTTTTGCTTCACAGGGTGGCGCCCATTCCACTGAAACACACCAGCCAGGCTTCTGTTTTCATCTTAATAGTCGTTTTTAAACATTTCACATGTTTAACAAATTCTAAAGTTAATATATATGTATGTTCCTTCTGAGCAATTCGGTATGCTTTGATTTCCATTAGTTCCTTCCCTTTTTATTCATTAGTAATTCAGCACATTGGGTTTACACCCCTGCTAGCTGCCAGCTCTTTTCTGGGATGTCTCCAGGTGCAGCAGCCTGTTGGTTAGGGCTTTGTGTCCACTCCACCTCACAGTGTTTCACAGCTGACTGGTGAGGCTGGTGGCCAGGGCAGACATGGAGAAAGTGCACCTGCCTCGGGCTTCCAAGAGAAGCTGAAAAGGTCCCCTGAGGAGGTGGGCCATGTCCAGGAAGGAGCCGGGTGGCTCCCGTACTGACTTTGAGCAGGACCTGGCCCCTGGGACAACAGTGGGGCAGGCGCCAAAGCTCCCACAGAGCCAGTGGCCAGACACGGTGATGTCAGGCAGGTGGGGCCTCAGTGGTATGGGACAAAGGCCTCATGGAGGGCTAGGCAGGTGCCAAACACTTGCTACACAGAGATGCAGGTCCCAGGTGCTAGAAGGTCATGATGGGATTGGCCATTCAGGGAGGCCCCGCCCCTTCCTCTGTGACCTCTCAAGGTCCACTGATGTTTCCATGGAGACATCAGAAGGTCCTGGCTGAAGTCAGTTCAGTGCATGCTAGAACCCCAGAGGAGGAGGAAGCAAAGGAGAGACTCTCCCTGTTTCCACTCTTATTTGAGTTCGTTTGGCGCACAACTGCCCCTACATGGGCAATTTCCTTTCTCGGATTCGCTTGTTCTTCTGCCGCCTCCGCCGCGGCCACCATCCCTTGCCTGGTGGCCATCACCCTGTCACCCGTGATTATGGCCCACCTGGCTGGGACCACCCTGCTGTCAGCCGTTTCCACCCACTATTTCATTTCTGTCATGCTGCTGGTCCATCGGCCTTCGGCCTTGTCCCGAGAGGGCGGTGTCCTCTCGCACAGACTGTGCGCTTCCCTCTGGAAGTCCACCGGTTGGTGAAATGGAAGGACCCCCCGCAGAAGCCTGTGCTTCCTGCTTGTACATCTGGGAGGTCTGGAAGCTTGAGACCGGGCCCTATTCGTCATTCAGGTCGCAGATCTTCTGGCCTGCGCTCACCACCTGAGCAGGCAGTCAAGGCTGAGGAGCCGGGACCCTCTATAATCGTCCCACTTCCTTTCCCAAAGGAGGTGGTGGGGAAGGTCCGGGAAGAGTCCCCAAAGGGCCCGGCACACAAGACCAGCCAGGTAGAGGAAAAAGGGCAGGATCATGGGGACAGCCCCCACAGCAATGGGCATCTGCCCAGCACTCCAGATTCAGTATGTGTAAGGAAGGAGAAGCAATCCAGCAGCAATTCTCCCCCGGCCTCTGCCAGCAGGAGGCCCTGCAAAAGAAAGCAGTCTGGGCCGCTCTTGCTTCCACTGCCACCACTGCGGTGGGATCGAGGTGAGCTGCCCCCGCCTGCTAAACTTCCTTGCCTTGCCATGGACCCAAAGCTGCACACCATGGGAAGATCTGAGGGTCCAAGGAAAAAGACTGCGGGGGACAAGACCCAGGTCACTCAGCCTGCTGCTTCTCTGCCTCCACCTGCCTCAGTGCCTGCAGGAACCCTTCCCCTGGCCACTCAAATGGTGCAGGCCCCTGTTACCATCACTGCCAGAGCATCTACACGTTTGACCTCTCGGCCCGCTTTACAGGATGATGACACTGAAATGGACACGACTCCTCCGTACTATGCCACCACAGTCGTATCATCTCCAGGTGGCAGTGTAAGATCCATGGCAGTTCACCAAATCCCTGCCATGGACCCCGAGGAGCCTATGGACACCACTCCTGCTCCATAGGAAAACCACTGCCCCCTGTCCTTGCCCTTCCTAATTCTGACCACATACCACCCAGTGGCAACATTCCCTTGGCTAAAGTCACCACCTCTTTTCTTAACTGGGGATCCATCTGGCCACAGCATGGCTGCTGCAGGAGGAGGAACATCCACAACCTCATTGCAGAGTATAACACCTTCCCCATGATCACAGGCACTAGTGTTCACGCTTGCCACCAGTGCACCTGCAGTCCACCTGGCGTACAAGATCTCCGACACTTGCAACAGCCACCACCATGGAGAATACAGGTATGTCATGAGACATGTCTCTTTCCACCTTCTGTCAGACCACTGGGGGCATTTCTGGCTGCGTCACAGCCATTATTGTTGCAAGTCTTAGCATCATCCTGTGTTTAGACACACTTGTAGCTGCACTGTATTTCAAACCTGGAACCTACCTGCGCTGAATCTAGGTGATGCTATGGCAGGTTACAACTTCCCTCCCGTGATGGGAGGGCGTGTTCTTCCCACTTTGCATTAGTACAACGGGGGCCCACCTGGCCATGGTGGCTGATTTTTTTTAATGACAAAGTCAATAGAGTAATAATTTGTGGTATAATCAGTAGCTTCTAATTCTTTTGATTTGTCCAAAGTTTGTTTAGAGGAAGGTCGTGATGCTTTGGTCATGAGTTCAATCTCTGGGTCCTGCTTTCGGTTTAGAAATTATTGATGAGATAGTTTGATCTTTTATTTATTCAATTACTGAGAAGTTCTGTCACACAGAATCATCTTTGAATACCTATTTGTCTGTTTATTTTTTTAGACAAAAGCATTTCAAGTTGCTACCAACAACATTTTTAAAACCCATAAAATTGTACAATGGAATGTGTTGCTTCTTTGGATGATATCTTTCTTGGAATATATAGTTTTATGGCAAATGTCCTATAAGAAAATAGTTTCAATAAGACCGTTAAGTAATCTAAGTTTTAGTGAACATAAGCCATAACCTCTGATTTTAGTGATATTAATTACATTTGCAAATATAAATTTATGAACTTTTCTCATGAAAGTCAAATTTTGAGTATTGTAAGCTGATAAGGTTTGATTAGTCTCTTTGTGTTCTAGGCAGTAGGTTATGGAGCTTAGGCTATTCTGGGAAAGGAACTGTCTCTAGGGAGAAATTTAGTTTCACTTACATGGGAAATTTCATAGAGAAGAACTTGTTATTCCAATGAAGATTTTGTTTAGTAGTAGTGCATCATAAAACCGGGGGAGTGTTGTTTACCTAGAAGTTAAACTTTAGGAGCTGGCTTAATGTTTATGAGTAAACAAAGATGTACTTTTCTTTGCGTTTTCTCTATTTTGTTACTCCTTTAACATGTTATCTGAATTCCTCTTAGTGGGTTTTTTTTCCCTTTCAAAAAATGTTCTGTTATCCTATTACAGTTGTCCCAATTTTCCCCCCTTTGCCCTCCTGTGCGGAGCCCACCTCTGCTCCACAGTCAATCCCCACCCTGTTGTCCCTGTCCGTGCGTCATTCACATGTGTTCTTTGACAAGTCCCCTCCCCTTCTTTCCACCATTATCCCCCTCCCCTCTCCCCTCTGACTGTTCCACGTTTTCATGTCTCTGGTTCTGCTGTGCTCATTCGTTTGTTTTTGCTAATTAGGTTCCTCTGATGGGTGAGATGGTATTTGTCTTTCATTGAATCGCTTATTTCACGTAGCGTATACTCTCCAGTCACATACATGCTGTTGCAAAGTTAGGAGTTCTTTCTTTCTGCTGCATAGTGTTCCACTGTGTAAATGTACCACAGTTTTTTGATCCACTCATTTACTGATGGCCCCTCAGGCTGTTTCCAGCATTTGGCTATTGTCAATAATGCTGCTCTGGACATAGGGGTGCATAAGTTCTTTTGAATTGGTGTTTCAGGATTCTTCGGGTATAATCCCAGTAGTGGAATGTCTGGGTCAAAAGGCAGTTCCATTTTTTGTTTTTCGAGGAAATTCCACGCTATTTTTGACAGTGGTTGCACCAGTCTGCATTCCTGCCAACCGTGCACTAGGGTTCCCTTTTGTCCACATTCTCGCCAGCACTTGTTTGTTGATTTATTAATGGTGGCCATTCTGACATGTGTGAGGCACTTTCTCATTGTGATTTTAATTTGCATTTATCTGATGGCTAGTGATGGCTGGTTTGGCTCAGTGGATTGAGCGTTGCCTGCGAGCTAAGTGTCGCTGGTTCGATCTTCCAGTCAGGGCACATCAGAGAAGGAAAACTCTGACTCCAAAAAACCTCCACTGCCTTGCGGCATACCTCTTCAGGGGAAAGGCTAAGGGAGTAAACCCCGACAGAAAATCCGGAGCCGGAGTCCCTAAGGCGGTTTGACGTTGTAGTCAACACCGGCAACTCCTGCGGCGCACCTGAAGCCAAGCTGTATTGACTCCGTCTTTCCCTTGGATCCTTCAGCTGCGAAGAGAGGGGGGGTCTGCTGCATGGGCAACAGCAGACCCTCCATATCACCCTGCCCAGGCTCTGTAGCTTCAGCTTCACTGGAGAGGACACTCCAGCGTCATCGTAAGATGTCGATTCAACACGGGAGGAGACAGATACCGTGTCACTCCCGAGTCGGACTGCACAGCCATTCTTGGCGGTGCAGATAGACTCTTAAGAAGCTACACCATCGTCTCTCGAGATGGACGGCTGCCGACGACGACTGCTGCTGCACACTGCGCCCCTGGCGGCAAGTCTCCTGGGGACCCTTAGAATTTAGGAGGGAATAAAAGGTTCATGCCCTGGAAGGGACGTGGGTGTGCTCTAGAGCGAGCCTACTCCGAGAGCTTTTCCATCTTTTGTATTGCAGTGAGAATCTTAGGAGAAGGATTCAGCAGAATATTCATCAGCTTTCCAGGTACATTTTTAATATGCTGATGTTTCAAAATGAGTGTATAGGGGGGTTTGGGTTATATCCTTTGCTGTACTGCTTTACTTTCATCTTGGGTCTGTCTGGCTTTAATGGGGTTTTTATTATTTGCTCCCCTGATTTCATCTGCCCTTGGGTTAATTGAGATGAATGACATTAATTGGGTCTCTGTTCTCTATCTCCCATACCAGAAAGATTTAAGCTATGCATTCTTTGGTTAGGGAGGAGAGGTACATTTGCTCTCAAGTGTCCTTGGTTGGGGGAGATAAGGTCTTGAGATTCACAAGCTGGCTGTTAGTTGCTCGAACTGTTTGGCCTTGTTTAATTTTCTTGTCTCTTTCCCCATCCCACTTCCCCAGGAATTTTCCTAGCTTCTTACTATCCTGCCTCAGGAGTATTTCTTCATTATGCCTCTTGGATACTTCCCGGTACCTCTTCAAATAAAGTTCTCTAGTCCTTTGGGTTTGAAAATATTGCTTCATAACGCCATCATGGGTCTTAATTCAAATGCCTCACAGTTTTGTGTATGTTAACAAATTTTCATCAAGACAAAGAAGTTTGTGCTGGATTAGCAAAGTATAAGGGACATGACTGAGCTATAGGAATTAGAAAATAATAAACTATTACCTTTGCAATGATAAGGAGAATAAGAAATGTGACTTCTAAATGATCTTCTGTAATCTAATTCTAGTTTCTAACATGTAAGTTTTTAATTTAAAGAAGTAGTTTTAATAAAAATATTCCCTGTTATATTATAAATAATCAAATAATCAATACTTTCGGTGCAGGAACAAATAATGTAACCAAATAGAGCAGGGAATAAAAAGTGTTATGTTTAAGATATCTTTTAAACATTACAAGAGAAAGTTCAAATGCCTTTCAGAAATACCCTAATAAGAAAAGCTGAGAGTTGATGTTAAAAACAAGTTGGGAAAATGTGAAACAGGGCTTTGTAATCTCCCTATTCATAGTAATAAATTATATTTTTCTTTTGGAGAACAAGGAAGTTCCTTCTGTTGAGTCACTGGGAGAAAAAACACGAAGAAGCCATGCACCCTTGGAAAAGATTAATTAAGGGGTAAAGCCCACGTGGCATCTCAAAGGCTAAAAGGATCTATGTTTCCCTAAGTCTGGGTTCTTGACAGGTATTTAAAAGAGGACTAGCTTAGTTAATGCTGTGAAAGGAAAGTGGCTAGGAGGAATTTGCAGCCTCATTTTGAAAAGACAAGCAACTTATTCTTGGTTGTCTCAGAGTTTTCCGAAGATTAGAGACTCTTGCGAGGATAAAGAGAAACAGTAGTGTGTTAAGAGGGTTGAATTCCAGTCAATATGAACCAGATAACACACAGCTTCTGGTGCTAAATAAACTTTAAGTCATGCATACTATGGGATATGTACATCTGCAGTTGTTTTCATGGAGTAAAATTAGTTCACATTACTCTATATTTTGTTCATTAATTTTCTAAATTCCCCATTCAAATTTTGAGGTACTTATTAAATGTTTGACTGCAACCAAAAGTGCCTGGGAGAAAAACTCTGTTTTTACCATTTACCTGTTCAAGAACATTTAAAATTTTAGTTGTATTTACAGTATGAAGTCATCCTCCATTATAGTATTTCTATCCTATGTCCTTAATCTAGTTGATAAAATATGATCTCTTGGGGTTATAATCTTGGTCCCCAAGTGCTATTAGCTAATTGTGTCCCTGACAAATTCATATGTTGAAATTATGACTCCCAGTACCTCAGAGTGTGACTGTAGGACATAGGACCTTCAAAGAGGTGATTTAGTTCAAAACGAGTCATTGAGGTGCCCCTTAACCCTCTATGACTGGTGTCCTTCAAAGAGGAGGAAATTAGAACACAAGCAACACAGACAGAAGATATGGAAGAATGTCAGCCATCTGTCAGCCAACCAGAGAGGCCTCAGAAGAAACAGAATCTGCTAACATCTTGGTCTTGGCCTTCTAGCTTCCAGAATTGTAGAGAATAAATTTTTATTCCTGAGGCCACCCAGTCAGTGATATTTTTTTAATCGGAGCCCTAGTTAAAGTTGATTAAATTTTTTCCAAAAGAAAATCTGTGATGTATTGAATATATTGAACATTTACTAAGTGCAAAATACACACATTTGGGCAAAGGGAGATTTACAGATCTGAGAACATGAAACACAGTGTGTTCTTATATTATTATTTATTAATTGTAGTATTATTTTCCATACAAACAACTGTAAACCTAACTTTGCCCCACACTGTATGTGTTATTTCATTGACACCACAAACAAAAACTGAAAGTGGATTATATTATCCTTGTTTTAAATATAATAGCACTTCGCTTCAAATTATATCATTCGTTAACACGGGTTTCAGCATTTGAATTTGCTCTTATGCTCTATAACATTCCACCTCCCTAATATAAACTCACTACACCCCTCACACACTCCTGCTTAACTTCTTATAATTTCTGGATCTCTGGCTTTTGGACTTCTGTTCTATAATTTTGTACACTATTCCAAATTTTCTCTGACCAGCAATGTCAAAATTATAATAAATTTTATAGCTAGTTCAATACAGTGGAAAGAGAACAGACCTGCATAGAAATCTTGAACCGAGCAATCAGTAGTTGTACAACGTGAACTCGCCTGCTCTCTGTGGCCCTTACACCTTCATCTGAGGAATGGAGTCACACTTAACGTGATGCTCTTCCGAGGTTTGATGTAAAGTCTGTGCATAGTGTCTGGCTTATCACAGATCATAAATATTCTTTAAAATCCATGGTTCTATCATAAGACTTTTCACTTTGCATGATCCTACACTATTAGAACTTTAAGGTTCTTTTACAAAACTACTACTGCAATGCTAGGTCTTGGCAATTAAATATTCATTATTTGCATTGTAATATCAACTACAACAAAGCAGATAATTCTTTGGATGAGTGTTCTCAGCTAAGAATTATTTTCTCATTAGGTGCTCTTAAATGGATAATCAATCGTAAAATTATTGAGAGCACAAGTTATTGTCAACTGAGTTGGCCAACAACATAAGTGAAAGTTACGAATTATTATGAACTTCCGGCCAAGATGGAGGCTTAGACAGACACGCTCAGTCTCCCTCTACAACTAAAGAGGAATACAACTATTTCAAATCAAAAGATAACTAGAAATTCCAGAAAATAAAGCTACATGGAAGCCCAACGTATGAAGCTATAAACCAGCGGTGCTCTTTGGGCAGGTAAGAGCGAAAGTAGGCAGTGCTGTTTGCGGTCGCACCAGGGACAGCGGCAGGGAGAGCAATCCCGGCTGCAGTCGAACCCCCGGCAGCTCGCGACCCCAACGCTGGGGAAAGCAGCCACCACATCGCCTTGAACAGTGAGGCCCAGAGGGCGGGAGGACGGATCCCGGTTTCCTAGCGGAATAACTGTGTGAATCCATCTTGGACCCCCGCCCCCAAAGAAAGCGCCACAGGGCTGAGAAATGGGTCGCGGACAGGCGCCGGTCGCTGGGTTGTGACGAGTACACAGGCACTGCCCCCTATAGCTGGCCCAAGAAAACAAAACGCATCTGTCAAAATGAGGCAGACAACTATAGAAATCCCGGTGGCACAGCTCACCAGGCAACAGATGGAGAACCTGACAGATGAACGAATAAGAAACCTATCGGAGGCTCAGTTCAGGGCCATTGTTATCAGGTGGCTTACAGAATTCACAAAAGATCTGGAAAAAGATGAGAAAGAATTGAAAAACACTCATACTGAAAGGAACAAAACCACATACGAGACAGATGGTGAGGAAATAAAATCCAGAGTTCAAATCAACAAACCAGAACATAGAGAAGGAACAAACAGTCAACCAGTGCAGAAAGAGGAAACGGGAAGCAACGATGAGAGGATCAGAAACCTCTGGGACAGCTATAAAAGGCCCAACATAAGAATCATTGGCTTGCCAGAGAACGAAGAAGATGAACTAGAACTTGAAAAATTGAGTGAAAATATAATAAAGCAGAACTTCCCAAACTTGGGGAAGGAAATAGACTTACAGGTCCAGGAAGCACAGAGAATTCCAAAAAAACTGGACCCAGGGAGAACCGCTCCAAGACACATTATAATCAAAATGTCAAAAATTAAAGATAAAGAGAGAATCTTAAAAGCAGCAAGAGAGAAGAAAAGAATCATGTATAAAGGGGTCCCAATTAGACTATCAGCTGACTTCTCAAGGGAGACCCTGCAGGCAAGAAGGGACTGGCAAGAAATATTCAAAGTAATGAAAATCCAAAACCTACAACCACGAATACTCTATCCAGTGAAATTGTCATTCAGAATAGAAGGGCAGAGAAAGTGTTTCCAGGACAAAATAAAACTGAAAGAGTTCGTTAGATCCAAACCACTGTTATATGAGATGTTAAAGGGACTGGTTTAGAAAAAGGAGGATCAAAACTATGAAATCTAAAATGAAAACTGCATCACAAGAAACAACAGAAGCTAGGGAATTGAAACAAAGGCAAACTAAACAGGCAACGAGAGTGGAAAAAGAACTATAGGTACGGGGAACATATTGGGGGGAGGTCAACAGGGAGGGGGAACGGGGAGAGGGAGGGAGATGATATAGGAATTAAGGATCATGGTAGGAGGGAATGGAATAGACAGAGAGAGGTTGAGAAGAACTATATGCACAACTAATGGACATGGTCTAAAAGGGGGGGACAACTGGAGGGAGGGGGGCCACAAGGTGGAGGGGAGCAGAGGGAAGGGAAATTGGGACAAATGTAATATTATAATCAATAAAACACATTTAAAAAAAAAGAATTATTATGAAAAAATTCTAACCTTTATTATTACTTCATTTGTTGATCCACTCACTCAATAAGTAACTAATGAACAAATGATGTGTGCCAACACTGATATGATACAGAATTTACAAATATAAATAAAAATGACAGAGTTAATAAAATACAGAAATATGATTTAAAAACAGGGTAAAAAGTAAAATTTTCCATAGTAGAATTGCACAAAAATGTCCCAAGAGCCTCTAATTGAAGAGGTTATTTTTAACTAACTTGATTAAGGCAGACAACATAGAAGGCATATATTTTAAACAGGGTTGTAAAAGATGAATAATGTTTAGCCCTTAAGAAAATGGAGGTATTGGAGAAAAAAATATATATGTTTTAAATCGAGGCAAGAAAGCACGGGGCACATACACAAGTATTCAGGAATTGCATTTAGCTATAATGTAGCTATCCTGATGAAAACTAGGTGAAAATTAGCTTGAAAATCATGACTTTCTTAAATGCCAAATTATGGAGTTTTGATTTTTCTAAATGAAATAGATAATAATTATAGATTTGGGGGCAAAGGGGCATTACTTAATCAAAGCTGTGACATTTCTTTAAATTACTCTCATTCTCCAGTCTGCTCCAGCAAAGGGAAAGACTAGCTTCATATCTGAGCTACAGATCACTCTATCTGTTTCCGTACTCAATTTTGGTAAATGTAAGTCCCCATTAAGAGCCCTCCAGATCAGGAGCTTTAATCTTTTACCTATATAGATAGTCTTTAGGAATTCCATGAACTAGGTATAACCCTGAAAAATATATCTCTCACACACACATACATAACACAGTTTTCTTTGATTATCTCTCTGTCATGTTGAAAAATGTCTATTTGTCTATGGAGAAAATGTTATGTTAATGCTTTTATATTCTTTCTGTAAATGGCATGATATACTCCGGTGCATATACATATGTGAGTGTAGTCATTACACCATATTTCATTTAGAATAACTTCTGGTTGATATAAATTACTAAAAAAACCATCTGTTTGCTATCATTAATATTGGGCATAACTTAAGTTCAAAACTATCAAATAAAAATATTAAATGAAAATTAAATTACTTTTAATTTTATGGCCTGATGGCCATAAAACCAAAGTATTAGAGAGTGGCCAACTTTTTTTGCCAATGGTAACCTAAAATCATGAAGACTGAAAAATCTGCTCAGATGTACCTAATCTGAGAATGTGTCACACAGTGTTGGTCCTCCTCATGAGAAGGTGGCTTGGTTGAAGGAGTCTAGAAATTAAAGCTGTCCTGCATCAAACCCTTCCCAGGAAGCATCCTACAAGGCAGCATGTTCCATTGCAACAGAGCTGCTCCTAACTGGAAAGACCTTACCACAACCATGTTGTCTGGCAATGAAAGCAGGTCTGTAGCTTGTTGTTCAGGAAGAAATGGAAGCAGTACCTGGGACAAACAATACCACATGATTCGTGAAGCATGTGTTTGTTTTCCAATATATTACAAAGGTCATGAAAAATTAGTGATGCTGTCCTTTCTCATCAGCATGCAGGTGCGTGAAACTAATGACATCTCTGTGAGGCCAACTCATAGATTTCATTTTATGTGCACTTGGATGACATAAAAAAGAATTCTTACTTTTAGATGGCTCCTTTTAAAATCCTCAAAATCCCCTGAATTTCCTCTGCTATTAAAATCTTTAGCTGGAAGGAAACGATTGATTCTCTGTTCAGAAATATATCTGCAATGCTTGGTGACACTACTTTTTGCTTTTTGGATACATAAAAAATACGTATAAAAGTAGTGATTCAGAAAAAAAATAGTTGTCAAGTAGCAGCCAGGGATTCTGGAAAAAGGCTTAAGTTCTTGCCATGAGGCATTAACTTCAATGAAGCTGCTGATCCCCACTCGTTTAAATGCTTTGGACAAAGATTGAAAGCAAAAGATGAGGCTGTTTCATTGTGGTAGAAAGCGTTTTCGCCTCACAATAAATAATTCCTGAAGTGTTTGAATGAGTTTCAGGAAATCAAACTAATTGGACAGGAAGCTGTTCATTCAAAGCTTCCTTCTTCTATGTCAAAATTTTGATACACAATCAAGTTTACTTCTGACTACTTGATCTCAGTGTTCCTGAGAATAGTACTATTAAATTATATACTTCCAATTATAATTTCTGATTTACATGTACCTTATAGTTCTGCCAAAAAAATTACTTAATATATTTTTAAGTACTTTATACATGTATATGTTAAGTATAATTTCATCTATTGTTCCTTTTATACAATTTATTTTCTTTAAGCTTATTTTTTTCACCTAAAATTCTATTTTTAATTATAAATATTGTTACCTCCATCTTTATAATGATTTCATTTTCCTGGTGTTCTTTATCAATCCTATTATTTTTGACCTTTGATGCATTTTTAAGAGAGAATTTTCAAAACATTGTTGGGTCTTATTTTTTTGTTTTTCTCTTTCTCTTTTTCTGTCTTCTTCTTTTTGTAATCTAGGAGTCCCAAAATCTGAGTTCAACACTAAGGTCTATATGTGTATATATATATATATATGTGTGTGTGTGTCTCTGTGTGTGTGTGTGTGTGTGTGTATTTAATTCAACTCAAAGTATCTTTCTAATTTATAAATTAAGCCAATGGATACTTATTTGAAGGTGCTCTTCAGTTGGGACTCACATGTGTTGTTTTATTTTATATTTTACATTAATCATACTTTCCATTCTTTTTTTCGATTTATGAGTTCATTGGATAGATTGAGGTGCCCTCTGATTGTTTCAAAGTTATACATATGCCTTACATTTTTCAGAAATTATCCATTTTTTTCTTTTTGTTCTTCAAATTCATTTTCTATTCATCTGTCTTCAACTTTGTTGATTTTTCTTCAGATAGTAGCTAAAATCTACCATTAAATGCATCTAGTGAACTTTAAATTTCCATTGTTATTTTTTAACTTCAGAATTTCTATTTTTAACAATTTTTGTTTTTCAGTGGTTTCATATATATATATATATATATATATATATATATATATATATATATATTATTTATATGATGGGGGACCCCCCAATAAACAGAATTATCTTCTGGAGGGCGGGGCCCTTGTAGTACAGGCTTCCCTGGCTAGATGAGTGTTCTAGGAAAACCCATCTGTATCAGTGTACAAGCTGGCATTGTTGTGAGAGGTTGTGTTCAGCTTCAGTGCATTTCTTTGAAGACTCTTTAAATTCACTTGCCCGTTTCATGATGGGTAATTTGCGAGCATGCCTGCCCACACCAGGCTGAGTGTTCAGCAATTTTTACCAAAAATGGCATGACTTCCATGTCTCACACTCCTATTCACCCAATCTCCCCAAGTGACTTTTTTTTTTTTTGGTTTCCCTGGATGAAAAAAGTTCTGAAAGGGAAATGTTTTGCTGATGTGGAAGAGGTAAAACAAAAAATAGCAGAAGCACTAAAAGGCATCAAAATCAATGAGTTCAAAACTCTTCTGAGCAGTGGAAAAATGTCTCAATATGTGTATTGCATCAAGTGGAGAGTACTTTGAAGGTGACAAGTTTAAACATGTAAGAATAAATACACATTTTATAAATATATTTTTTTGTTTTTGGGTCCCCACTTGTGTGTGTGTGTGTGTGTGTATGTATATTTGGTGACATTTTTATCATACCTTCCTTGCACTTTTTAAGCAGAGTTTCCCAGCCTTAGTTGTACTGATCTTGTGGGAAATGCAGTTCAGTGCTCTTGGCTGCACTTACCCAGAGGAGAGTACCTAGGTCAAAGTTTCTATAACATGGAGCCCAAGGATAGAATGTAAGGCAGTGATTCATGGTTCCAATGCCACAGACTATCAAGATTTAGTAAATTTTCTTGGATTAATATATTTCTATTTCTTGTGTTCCTATATTCTGTATGTTTATATCTGTATCCATTCCTGCCCTTAGAAAATTTTTCAGAGACTTTCAATGGTTTATTTTTATAATTTTCACAGCTAAATTGTTGCTTTGCTGTGAAAATGATCCCCTAAGTATATCACTCTGCTATTCTGGTTTTCCCCCACTACATCCTTTTGGATGAGTATTGAAATTTGCATAGCATACTCCAGAGGCAGGACTGTGCTGAGCATTTTACTGAGGCTTGTATGTAGGAGGCACTATGAAATGATGCTGAAAGATACCTGAGTGCTACATGGCATAGGATGTTGAATTCATATTAGGGATTAGGACTTGATCCCATGGATAAAAGAAAGTTTTGGATACAAAAACTTTAAATAAAATAGTGTTATAATCAGATTGTATGATACTGGGAAAATAAAACTAAAAACAAAATCATCTGCCCACCACAAATCTCTCCAAAAAAGTAGAAAAGGAAAAAAACAGTTTTATTATTAAATAAGCATTAATCTGAATTGTGATGCACATCACAAGAATTTTGTTAAAGAGATTACAAAGACATTAAAAAAATAAACCTCATTCTATTCTATAGCCAAACAGATAGAATCCACTACCTGCATGATTTCAGGATAAATAATAACTAGTCTCCAAGTAAGAGGACTTAATGACATCATTGATAACACATGGTTTACTTTAAATTCTACTGGTAATTGGGGTGATCATCTAGGTTATCATATTGGCTTTATCTAAAGGAAAATTAATTTATCATATCTTCATGACAGGAGGTTTGCAACTTGATGCCAGGCACCAGCTAAAGTTGGGCTTTCATCTCCCCACAGAAACTGGGAAATGGGGGAGTTAAGTGTTTTGATGATAATATTTTAAAGATGGTAGCTCCAGGTCCTTGAGAAAGGCATTTATGTTTTTAAATTGGCAAAAAGTCTTAGTTAGCATTTTAAAAAGATTTATATATAGCTCAAAGATTCAGATAAATAACATAATTTTTCTAAAGGCAATGGTCTAAGAAACAGGACAAGAAAAAGGTCTCTCCCTATTTATACAAGAAAATTTTTTTTTCATTTTATATGTCTATTTACATTTATAATTACCAGATCATTTGGTTCAAACTGTGAAGGTTTGTGACATTTGCTTATTATTCATTAATCTTAGAAAAAAATAATTATACAAATATTTCTCCATAAAAAAAAAAATAGCTTCTTTTATTTGCCCTGCTGTTGACCTAATCTTCTTAAAGGCCTAGGACAATATTCTGGTCGAATTGCATATGCGAAGCATATCCATTTTCCTTTACATTTATGAGAGCAACAGTCATTATCTCTCACAAAACTGTGCTTTTTGTTCATATCTTAAGTCAAAAGTAAAATATTTTTTATAGTTTCTTTAAGACAGCTTTATTTTTCTTTTCATGATTTATGTTTAATACTCTGCATTAAAAATAGACTATTAACATAAGATTCTTATAGCAAATCTATAACTATAAAATACATAAAATAATTCTCAAATCTCTCTGCTATATAAAGTACAAAATAACTTGTTTTTGGTAGAATATTATAGGGATACAGTGTTTGCATAGTCACTACCTAATTCCTGAAACAATGCTGTGAGTAGGCAAGATAAATCAAATTATCCATATGGTGCTGATAAGGACTTTGAGACTCAGAAATCTTGAGCAACTTCCGGAATGTAAAGGAATACAGCCGAAATTAAAGCTCAGCATTCCTGATGCCTGATGGCCTAAAACTTTCCACTGCACCACAGTAGCAAGATTTCTTTCAACTTTTATATTACAATTTGTGTGGAACACTAAAATAATGGAGCCCAAAATTATATTGGAGCTTCCAGTCTATTGCCTCAATTTATTTAACACAGAATGGAACTCGTTGGCAGCCGTCCGTCTCGAGAGACGATGGTGTAGCTTCTTAAGAGTCTATCTGCACCGCCGAGAATGGCTGTGCAGTCCGACTCGGGAGTGACACGGTATCTGTCTCCTCCCGTGTTGAATCGACATCTTGCGATGACGCTGGAGTGTCCTCTCCAGTGGAGCTGAAGCTACAGAGTCTGGGCAGGGTGATATGGAGGGTCTGCTGTTGCCCATGCAGCAGACCCCCCCTCTCTTCGCAGCTGAAGGATCCAAGGGAAAGACGGAGTCAATACAGCTTGGCTTCAGGTGCGCCGCAGGAGTTGCCGGTGTTGACTACAACGTCAAACCGCCTTAGGGACTCCGGCTCCAGATTTTCTGTCGGGGTTTACTCCCTTAGCCTTTCCCCTGAAGAGGTATGCCGCAAGGCAGCGGAGGTTTTTTGGAATCAGAGTTTTCCTTCTCTGATGTGCCCTGACTGGAAGATCGAACCAGCAACACTTAGCTTGCAGGCCGACGCTCAATCCACTGAGCCATAACATATATATATAACATATATATATGTTATATATATAACATATATATAACATATATAACATATATAACACATATATTTAATAAGTTAAGCGGTAATGAAAACTATGACTTGGGGGAGCATTAATGAGAACAAGTGTTAATATTTATTATAGTGTTTATAACAAGCTGTTTGTTTAAACTCAGAATACAAAGGCATATTACACCTCTGGAGAAATATGCCAAGATCAATATAAGTTTCAGAGTAATGATGAATACATAGTATGAGAACAAAATTTGAATTTAAAACAAATTTACCTACACTATAATTCATCTACATCTATACACTAGAATACTATGCAGCTATGAAAGAATCTACAATTCTGAAAACCCTTTTGCTACCTTTGGCAAATATACTTGAGTCATGACCATATTAAGTCCTTGGTGGTGTCACCATAAGAGCGATCCCTTTAACAGGGACTTTTAACAGTACAGAGAGTAGAAATGGACAGGTAGAAAGAATAGTTTTTACAGTTTTAGTTCACGAGTATTAATTTCCTTGCAGAAAACACAGGACTTTTACCAATTAAATAATAATATAATAAGAAAGATCTGTACACATATAACCTTGTTCAACAAAAATCTTCTTTGTACATCCAAATTCATGAATAGGCCCAAACTGGCATTACCTGTTGTTCATTTATTACAGGTAGATTTCCCAGAATGGAACTACACTAGAAATATTCCACTCATCGGAACTTGTTTCAATGAGCTGTTACCCTTATCCAGACAAGATTCTTCTGAAAGTTGGGGAATCGAAAATGCTGATGAGTTGTTGATGGAGATATGATATAGACTATCAACAAGTTGATACTATGATACAACTCTCTTAATAGGCACATCCTGGTGGGTACAAAAATATCTGAATTAAGCAAGCATTTTGATTAAAAGAGATTCTTAGAGATACCTTGTGCTATAAAACATGCACTTCTAATTAAGGTATTGTGGGTAAAAAAATAACTGGAGATATAACTTTTAAAATAAAAAAGTTTAGGTTTTTCAAGCACACATATTATAATTTACTGAATATATAACTAATGTAACTTATTTTTAAGAGTATGCCTCAGTAACTTTCTTGTAAACAACATTTTATAAATATAATATAAATTCATGAGTAAAAACATGTTCTGTAATTTAATGTTGACTGGTGTTTGTAACTGATACAAGCAAAACTAGACAAAGGCCAGTCAAAGGTGAATTCACATCTAGATGATAAATTAACTCACCAGACCTTGATAACCTTAAATTTAACCTTAGTCAAGCACTGTATTGCCACCTTCCTAACAGATTAATTGCCAAAGAACATGTGACCTTTTCTTAATAGATTTTTATTCCCTTATCTATCCTGTACCTGTGGGTTTTATTTTTTTCTGCCAAAGTAACTGGATTCAGGATACAGCTCTCTATCTTATCTATTCTGTACTTATGGCTTTTCAGATGCTGATTAAAATCTGATTAAAGACTACTCTTTTAGTAGTTGATTGATTTTATTGTGTAATTATCATCCTTTTGCATATACAAGGTTTGTCCTGAAAAATTCCAGCCATTGTTAATGTAACAAAAACAGTTTGCACAATGTCAGTGTAACCTGGCGGCCAAGGAGAGTGGACTGAAATGCACATGCATGAACAATGACGACTTCACTGTACTAGTTGGTGGGGGTGGTAGACACCGAGTGAACATGTGTACTGTGTGGCAATCGCATTCAAAATGACTGAACAAGTAGAGCAACAAATATGCATCAAATTGTGCGTTAAGCTTGAACATTCCTCCACAGAAAGTATTTGGATGAGTGAGAAGGTTGCAGCTATAGGAAACTGGTGATTGGCAGCTTCATCATGACAACACACCTGCTCATGCATCACATTTCATGCAGAGTTTTTTGGCAAAAGATCAAATCACCCAGGTGACTCAGCCTTTCTACAGACCAGATTTGGCACACTGCAACTTTTGGCTTTTCTCAAAGCTAAAATCATCTTTGAAAGGGAAGAGATTTCAGACCGTCAATGATTTTCAGGAAAATAAGACAGAGCAGCTGCTGGTGGTTGGGAGAACTGTGTGAGGTCCTAGGGTCCTTGTTTTGAAGCAGACTGAACATCATTGTCCTATGTACAATGTCTCTTGTCTTTTGTTCAATAAATGTCTCTATTTTTCATATTACCTGGGTACCTTCTGGATAGATCTTGCATATTCTATGGAATACACATAGGACTTGATGAAGAACACATATTAACTTATTTCAAGGCTTACCTGATGACAGCTTGGGAGAGAAAAATGTTTAATAATGTAGTAAAATACATAATTCTGTGAATAACAATGATTGGGTTTACAAATCAATGAATGATTTTATAAAGTGATGAGATATATAAGTATATTGCAGAATCTTACTACACCTAGTTATCAGGTGGTCTGGTAAAAGGTATTAAAGTTTTAATTTTTGTATCTATAAAATAGGAGTAATAATAGATATTATCAATCATAGATGACAGGTGAGAATTAATGAGGTAAGTTATGTAAAGTGTTTGGCAGTAGTAGTGTTTAATAATGTTAGCCATCTTATTCAATAATTTTAGTCAGTCCTTTCTCTTGATTTAAATGTAGTCTATTAATAATAATGTAAGCAATGATTATTATAAGAAGTATGAGCAGATTATTTCCTTCTTCATCTCCTTTTAGGAGTCAACTTTGTTTTCTGTCTTGTTACCTTAATCAGAGTAGTTGAGTCTGCAGCTTCTGGTTTACAGTTTACGGTTAATGAATACTGATAAAAGATGACATCTGCCTTGCTTAACCAAAACTCTTGGTTTAGCAAAGGCCCTCAAATGCTCAAAGCAGCATCCATGAAATCTCTTTCAAGGACATTTGTTTTTTTACTGAGGTCTAATTGACATATAACAATGTATAAGTTTAAGGTGTACATGTTGATTTGTACACCAATATATTACAGTATGATTATTGCTGTAGTGTTAGCACATCACATCACATAATTATTTATTTGTTGTGGTGAGAACAATTAAGATCTAGCCTCTCAGCAATTTTGAAGTTTATAATACAGTATTGTTGACTATAATCACTATGCTGTGCATTTGATCCCTATGACTTAGGTATCTACCAGTTATGTTTGTACCTTTAACAACATCTCTTTAATTCCTACAATTTCTCAATTCCCACTTTCAGCCTCTGATAAACCTCCCACTTTCAAGTTTCATTTTTTTAGAGTAGTTTCTACATATAAGTGAGATCACACAATATTTATTGCTTGCTGTCTGGCATATTTCACTAGCATAATGCCCTATTGTCGCAATGGCAAAATTTCCTTCTTTTGCACAACAGAATAATATTCGTGTGTGTGTGTGTGTGCGTGCGTGTGTGTGTGTGTATCTTCTTTATTCATTCATTCATTGATGGGCATGTAGGTTGTTGCTGTATTTTGACTATAGTGAATAATGCTGCAATAAACATGGGGTTTTAGATATCTCTTCAAGATCCTATTTTCATATACTTTGGATATACGGTCAGTAGAACTTTCATATAATGTGGTGGTTTATTTCTTATTTTTATTTCTACTGATTTTCATAGTGAGTGAACCAACTTACATGCTCACCAACAGTGCACAAGGGTTTCCTTTTTTCCACATCATGGAAATGTATTTGTTTCCCAAGAATTTTTTAGAATAATGTCAAGATTAATGAGAATTTTCTGGATATATCTAAAAAAGAAATGGTAAAATATGAAAGAAAATGAACCACAGACACTTAACACTGAAAGACACATCAAGAATTCCTGGAGGTCATTTATTTATGGCAGATTATTTATAACAGCCAAGATATAGAAGCAACCTAAGTGCCCATTAACATACAAGTGGATAAAAAAGCTGTGGTACCTGTATGAAATAGAATATTGCTTGGCCATAAAAAAGAATGAAATCTTATCATTTGCAACAGCATGAATGGACCTGGTGATTTTATGCTTAGTGAAGTAAGTCAGTTAGAGTAAAACAAATACCATATGATATCACTTATATGTGGTATACGCCATATGATATCACTTATGTGTGACGTATAAGGAAAAAATAAATGAAAATACAAAATTGAAACAGACTTATAGACACTGGTGGTTACCAGGGCAGGGAGGAGGTTGAAAGACTGGGTGAAAGAGGTGAGGGGATTAAGTCAAGTTGGTAGTTACAAATAGACATGAAGATGTAAAGTAAAACTTAGGAAATATAGTTAATAATATTGTGATAAGTATGAATGGTGCCAGTTGGGTGCTGAAAATATTGAGAACACTAAATAAAGTACATCATTGTCTAACCACTAAGCTGCATACCTAAAACCAATACAAAATAAATTAGAAGTAAACTGCAAAAAACAGAAGTAGAATTCCTAGAGGTTAGTGTTTCTAATTCAAATACGAAAAATGAACAGGCAAGTTATAGGAAAAATTAAAGGTAGTACAAAAGTGAAGGAGCACAACTCTTCTAAGAGAGAAAGCTTTTATCAACTTCATCTAATTTTTGCCATGTAATATACTGAACCCAGCATTGTCATATGTTCATATTTTTCTGAATAAATTAGATACATCTTTATGTATACTTTCTCATATTTTCAATGAAGTCAACTCATATAGAAATGTCAAGAGTAAATCTTTTGCTAGTAATAGCCTAGAGACAGCTAATTTATTAATTTATTAATTCTGAGCTATCCAGCTAGTCAATCTCTTTAGAAATGAAAAAACTGATACTAAAAGAATCCCTATATGATCAATTTCAATATATATATCCAAAAAAAAAGTGTATATGTAGCAAAACTTTTCATTTAATAGTTGAGACAGAGGTAAATTTCTTTACTCTAATATTAAAATAGGATATTCTTATAGTCTTCCTCTACAAAAATCAACCTTTCATTAAGCCCACCTTTGTTAACCTTTCTTATCCATTTTATTATATATTCTGGTGTACTAAACTTTTTTTTCATACTATTCCTTTTTTTTTTTTTTTCACCTGGAATCTGCTACTCCTACCTCTGCATTTTAAAATACTAGCTTTTTTTTTTTCAATATCATAGACAATGTCACTTTTCTGAGGGCAGAGACCATAAATCACTTATCCATCACTTTATCCTTTGCACCTTTCACAGGGCCTGAGGCAATAAGTGTTTACGGGATGAATGAGTGCATGACTGACTGAATGAAAGAATAATAAGCCCAGTCAGAACTGGTGGTTCTGTTCTCTTTAAACCATAGAATTCTATGTGTTTGTAATGGCACTTGTCTTAAATGGCCTGGTTGTACTCTCTTTTAGTAAACCCAAGAAGGGATGTCTTGTTCAAACTCTTTTGTCCACTTTAAAGAGAATGACTCTCTGTAAAATGCAGGAAAATTAGGGCCAGTTTATTTAGAAGTTTGGACTTCAGGAGTGAATTGTGGGACACCAGAAAAGGCCTCATTCAGAAATATGTGTTTTTTATTTACCGTCCCTACAAAACTTCAAGAATTTTGCAGTCGGTTGCCATGTTTCACTCTGTCCTCTCACTCTCACAATTAAGCCAAGGAGTCCCCACGTAGTAATTCCTCCGTAAAGTAAAATGAATCAAACTTGATGAAGAAATGTTTTCACTTTCACTTCACATTTCCCCTTATGTTGGGGGAGGCACTGTTAGTTGTCATCACAGTATTCATCTGAGATGTCCAAAATATCAAAAGGAAGATGAATACACTTTGCAAATTTTGAAAAGTCTACTTTTCTGTTCAAATCATATCAAAACTGAGTTGTCTGATCATGTGTCAAAACCCTATGAGGTGCTAAGAACCCAAAAGCAGGGAAACACATGTAAACAAAAGGAGGTGCAGCCTAGTGACACACTCAATGACAGGCGATGTTCTAGGTGTAGTGGGAGGAAGGAGAAGTAATTGTAGCTGATGGGATGCATAAAGTGCTGACTTACTCAGGAGCTTCATTTTAATGTATCTACTATAGTAAAAATAAAATGAGTGAAATAAAAACAAAGCTCTCCTGAATTGTTGAGCATTTTCTACATATCTAGGAGACAGAGATAAATAGAAATACGTGTAATGACTTTATAAGTCATCTTCTTTCATATTTTTACAGTTGAATTCCCATAGTTGTTCATTTTTATTGGGAAATAAGGTCAATTTAATTTTTAATTTTAATTTTAATTTTTAATTTTATTTTTAGATATAAAATAAGAGTGTGAGGAAGTCATTGGTCATTAGTCCCATCCCATATGCTTTCTTCCCTTTTATCCTGGGACCATGCTTATCCAAAAGGTAAGATGACTGAACTCCAGATTGGAGGGTTACTGTATTACTTATCCATGGCTTGTGACAAGTCACCCCATATTTGGCAGCATAGGACAACAAAAACTTACTATTTCACAAAGTTTCTGAGCACCAGGAATCTCAGAGTAGCTTCATAGAATAAACTTTCAGATTATTTGAGCACCAACTGCAATAATGTCAAAGTTTCACTGAGGCTGAAAAGCCTGCTTCCAAGTTCACTTATGTGGTTGTTGGCAGGTTTCCATTCCTCACTGGCTGCTGGCTGAATTCTTTAGTTTCTCACCATTTGGACTTTTCCACTGGACTGCTCATAACAAGGCAGCTTTCTTCCTCAGAAGTAAGGGTCCCAAAAGAAAGACAAAGAGCGTGGGCAACTGAAGTGAGTCCAGGATCATGAGACCGATAAAGGAAACAAACAAGATCATGAAACGACAGTACTTCACTAGCTTCATAAGGTGGCTCTTGAACAGGGCTGCAAGAAAGAGGAAGTTCCTCACAGTAGGAGACCTTCCAGAGGCAGCATGAGGCCATCACCCAGAAGAGGAAGAAAGCAAGGGATCTTTGGAGGAGAAGAAAGGGGGCTTGCATACCTCGTTGATATCACTCAGCCATGGTGTGAAGCTCTGGATTGATGAGCTCTGAAATGCAGCAGCAATTTGGGTTCTTTTATGGCTTCAGGGTTTTTCATACCCATGGCTGGGAGGTGTTAAGTTCAGTTACATGGGGTATGCAAAGCAAGCAGGCTCAAAATAGCAAAACATATGCTTATCTGAGCTATATTTAAGGCAATTGGATGTGTAAGAATCTGAGTTTGGCACCTGTGGGCTTTGAGCTAATGTCCCTACCCTGCTGTGAAGAAGAAAATAACATAGGGGTCAGTATGCAGAAACCATCTTTGGGCCATATATATAGTAGCATCTAAGATAAAGGTCACAATCTTTCATAACCTAATCTTAGAATTTATGTGTCACTGCTTCTGCAATATGAGAATGGTACAGCCAAATCCTGGTACACACTGCAAGAGGGGACTTCATAAAGCTAAGAAATCTAGGAGATAAAGATCATTGAAAACCATCTTGGAGACTCTCTACTATATCCATAAGGAATCACAGCTTAAGAAGTGTGAACCACTGTTCAATACCAACTTCCTTCATGCCTTTGCTGCCAGAAGCAAAGAGTCAATCTGGGACTGAATATTTAATTTCTAATATTTGGCTCTCTATCTCTTAATCTAAGTTTCTTATCTTTGCCTTAGCTAATTTTCCGGGTTCAAACTTTTGCTTCTTTGAACCTAACGTACCTCCTGGCTCTTGTTTTTAGCTGATCTTCCAGACTTTAACCGGATAAGCCCTGACTCATTGAACACACCATCTGTCATGTAGAGTTAAACTTCTTTTCCTGTCTTCCATAAATATCCACTCATCGATTGTCACAAAACTACATGAGCCAAACCTCTTGAGCACAAGGCTGCAATAGATAACCTCCACCAACTTCACATGAAGATAATTAATTATTGCCATATTATCATATACAATAATAGCATAATCAATCATCTTTATTCAGGGATCTTCCTTTGTGGCTTCTATCTCTGCCCCAACTCACCGCCCCCACCACCATCACCTCCAACTGCTGCCACACACAAAAAAAAATCTCTGCAATAAATGAGCAGGTGTCCAGAAGAAAAAGCATGTGACCTTCAACTCTTAGTATCCACATTATTCTAGAAAAGTTATGATATGGTTCACCTTGAGAATCAGAGAATCTAAAATAATAATTTTACTTAGGCATGAGTGTAAAAAATTAGTTTTGATACTTATGTCTTACTATGTTATAAGATGTCTCTTCTATTTCCCTTCTGTTTTTCTGTGAACTCTGATTCTTAAAGTAGCAAACGACTTTCTTATGCTCTCCAAATGAGACACTTAGTTTTGAAAGTAAAGTTGAGGAGGTGTGTGTCATGATACTGATTTTATATACAGAATCCACATTTTCTAAAAAGATTTGCCCTCCTGCCTTTTTTGCATGTCAGAATATATTGATATTTTATGTCCTATTTTATATTGATATAGAAAATTTCTTTAAGTTGTAGTTCATGGTTTTCTTATCTGATGTCCAGATATATTGTCATTTTTAATGTTATTAAACATATAACAAATTAATTGTATGAGTATGTCAATTAACTATGTTCTTCCACCTTAGAATATTTGGAACAATGAGAAACAAATTCTTCTAATGATGAAAGGTGTGTGTGTTTCTGTCTGTCTGTCTGTGAAGATAATGGAGCACTGAGGGAATATTCCTGCCAGTTCGCATATCATGGATGCTCCATATTCATTGACTCCACAATATTAAGAAAATGAAGTATCCTGAGATAGTGATATCGCTGGGAAACTAGACTGTTAATTGCTTGCTTCCCAGGGGAATCACCCACATTGTATCTGCCAGTAGCTGTACCCACTTTTAAGGAGATCACTTGAACTGGGGACCTATCCCTTTTTGGATTAAGAGAGGATAATTGGGTAATTGTTACTTCTTACTTCTTTGTTTATGCTGTATTTTTTAAACACCTGGTAGAAAAAAAATTCAATTTCATCATCCTACGTGGTTAAGTTAGAGAGGATTGGAATAAATCATTACCACCTGTCCTCAATTCTTCTTACTCTGTGAGCAGACATGCAGAACAATCCCTGTCTAGACAGAGCTGATTCTTTTTATGATCACTCAAGGGTGATCTTTGAGTCATATCTTTCTGGAGGTGAAAGAGATAAACAAAGGTTTTGATTGAAATTAAAGATGTCTCTTTATTGGTTACTTGAGTGTCATGCTTAATAAGGTTATTTATGGTTCAAACCTATTTTTGAATAAGAGAAACACATTTTAAATCACTCAATGCATATTATTATGTATCATACCCTGGGATAAAACAGAGAGTCAACAAACAAGCAAACAAAAAGATATGGCCTATCAGGTAGCTTAAAGTTCAGCTAAAGAAAAAAATCAGCAAAATAAACATGCAAGAGTATAATTGTGATAAATCCTATGATAAGCACAGAGCACTTGCAAGCATACAGCAGGTTCTGATCTTATCTGGAGGGTCAGGACAAACTTTTTTTAGAAACTAACTTTTGAGATAAGAATGGGAAGATTTAAATGGCTTACCTAGAAAAGAGAGGAGGGATGATGAGGAAGGGATATGAAAAGGAGGACTAAAAATGGAGGGATTATGTTACAGTCATAAAATGAATGGAGAAAAAAGTAAGTGTACATGAAATACAGAGAGAGAGAGAGGGTAGCATGAAATGAGAAAGAAGGTGTGGGTATAACCCAGATAATGAAGGTCCCTGTGAATGTGGTGTGCATACAACTTATCGTCCAAACCATCACACTTTTGAGAATGAAAGGCTGGGCTAGTCATTTTTTCAGGACATGCGACATAAATTTGGATTCTTCAAGGCAAGTAAGAATTTTTGATATTTCTACATATGGGCCATGTTAAAGATTTTGGTCTTAAGCATATGAGCAGTGGGAACTACCAGTAATTAAAAAGCAATAAACAAAGGAAAGACATGATTATATTGGTTCTTTAGAAAAACCTCTCCTGGTGAAATAAAAATGGAGATTTAGAGACCTATTAAAGGGCTATAGAACTTGTCTTAGTAAGAAATGCTAGTAACTTGAACAAAGTTTGCTGCAATAGAAATAAAATAATTCAGTCCTAGATCAGACAAAAGAAATGAAAGTATTGAGGTTTTAGATAAATTCTAAACTTCTAATCTGCTCATACTACATAAAAGGTGAAGGTCAGAGCTGGCATAGACCATGCTAAGGGCACTTTTTGTATACCTTGTAATCACAGACCAGCAGGAGCACACTTGTAGTTGAACAAAGTTGGGTTGATCCACTCTTTGCAATGAAACAGATCACACACCATGGAGAACTGTGTGTCTTCTCTTACTGAGCATGTGGGAAAGGACTAACAAAATTTGGCTTCTGTTAGGTGATTTGAGGAAGGTGAAAGTAAGCAGAGATTATCTCTGAATTGGATGTTGTTTGTCAGATGTGAACAGTTCTATGAGAAAGGAGAAATATAGGAAGCCTGAGAAACTTTCTCAAGGTCACAAATTAACAAGAGATTTTAAGAAAGGCAGTCTCACTCCAGTTTATAATCTTAATTGTAACTTCATGTGTGATATATGTACATATTAATTAGTCATA
This sequence comes from Furipterus horrens, assembly GCF_987537825.1. Classification (NCBI taxonomy): domain Eukaryota; kingdom Metazoa; phylum Chordata; class Mammalia; order Chiroptera; family Furipteridae; genus Furipterus; species Furipterus horrens. The sequence goes on from NW_028327172.1 coordinate 190,816,202, forward strand.
AAAATATAAACTTCAGGATAAAAAACAAATGAGTTCATGCTCTTACACTCACCAATTACATCAATTTGAAGACATCACTTAACCTCCATGAATTCAATTTACCTCCTTTACAACAGGGGACAACATAACTTAGAAGATGGTGGGTATTAAAATGTCCACTGTATATAAAGGTGCTTAAGATGTAATAAACACACTGCATATGGTAATTAAACTTAAATTAAAAGTTCTCGGCATGGTCTAGTGCAAGATTCAAAATTAATTTACAAATTAATTTTGTAATTTAATTCAAAATTAAATTACACCAAATGAAAATGGAATATCCAAGACTGGAGGAAAATACAGACTGGGGCAAAAGTAGGTTTACAGTTTTCTGTATGGTGAGTAATACAATCATTAATAAATAATAATACAAGAATAAACTCTCTATTTTGTGTACTTATAACTAAAAAACCTACTTTTGCCCACCTCTGTGTATCTTTAAATAATTCTATTTTCAATGTCTTGTAAAGTTTGCATAACCTTGTTAGAAATGAAAAGGTCAAGGACTTGAGAGCATGAAAGCAAAGAAATATTGGGCCATTATAACAAAATAATCATGGCTATGGAAAGGTAGTAGAACTAACTTTTAATCAATCTACTAAAATGTCCCTGAATGAAGAAATGATAAATAGGATGCTGATATGTACTTACATGACCATAAATTCTACAAGTCGTCTGAGTTTGTTGGATAAAATTATCTTTTCAAAATATTATGAACTGCCAAACTATAAAATTCATGTGGTTGTTATGACACTCTTTTGCCTTCTGCGGCAAGTAAATTTTTAAAAAGTGATTAAGTTTTCATGTTTCAGGAGATTCATGGTGGCTTGTGAGTTGGCACTTATAAATAAATATCTGCTTGAACACTTAATAAAATAACATGTTTGGGGAGGAAATATGTGGGTAGAATAAGATATTTGTTAGATCTGACTTTGTACTTGGAGTGTGCTATCAGTTATGGTAGTGGTCATCAGTGATGTCTTTAGCTACCTGACAGAGAAATCAGCACTTCAAGAGCTGCGAAAGTGTCTTTTATTAGCTGCCAGGACCATTCACATAAGTAGTAGGGTCAGCGAAAATGCTCTAAGGGATTGTCTAGAACCTATCATTCTAATGTTTCACCAAACCCACTCAGCACTCAGGAAATATTGAACCTTGTTGAAGCTATATTTAAATCATCAATTGTCAAGATGAAATTGAAAAGGGTAAGGCTGTTTTGTACAAGACCATGTCTTTAATTTAACCCAGACCAGTTTGAAAAGCTCAAGGCAATGTCGTATAACCCTACTGGAGGCATGATGGAGTATATGCATCAATTTTTTTAATGCAAGTCATTTTTTATGTCACTTTTTCATTAATATAGAGAAAGCCAAGCACATCTCCACCCATCACCAAGAAACAGAATGTTGTCAGCCATTTTTCTGAGAATATTCTTCCTTATGAAATAAAGACTGAAAGAAGATATTCAAAAGTTGTATGTGAAGATACCATGTTGAAACAGTCATTTACATACAAAACACATGGTCTCCAATATTCTAGACATTACAAAAGAAATTATGAAAGGTACCTGTTTAGAATTTTCTGGGGAGTTAGAGGTAAATAGGTTCAGACTACTTGGGACAAATTTGTGTTTGATTAAGCATGTTGTATTTATAGCATCAGATTTATATCTCTTGCAATATTTTTATATTTTCTATGACAAATCCAGTATAGTTTTTTACAATGTGATATATAGCAAAGAGTAGTCGTCGTCGTCGTCGTCGTCGTCGTCGTCGGCAGCCGTCCGTCTCGAGAGACGATGGTGTAGCTTCTTAAGAGTCTATCTGCACCGCCGAGAATGGCTGTGCAGTCCGACTCGGGAGTGACATCGTATCTGTCTCCTCCCGTGTTGCATCGACATCTTGCGATGACGCTGAAGCTACAGAGCCTGGGCAGGGTGATATGGAGGGTCTGCTGTTGCCCATGCAGCAGACCCCCCCTCTCTTCGCAGCTGAAGGGTCCAAGGGAAAGACGGAGTCAATACAGCTTGGCTTCAGGTGCGCTGCAGGAGTTGCCGGTGTTGACTACAACGTCAAACCGCCTTAGGGACTCCGGCTCCGGATTTTCTGTCGGGGTTTACTCCCTTAGCCTTTCCCCTGAAGAGGTATGCCGCAAGGCAGCGGAGGTGTTTTGGAGTCAGAGTTTTCCTTCTCTGATGTACCCTGACTGGAAGATCGAACCAGCGACACTTAGCTCGCAGGCCGATGCTCAATCCACTGAGCTAAACCAGCCAGGGCAAGCAAAGAGTAGTAATGCAGTGGTAAGAGTAGTTCTAGTTTGGAAGCCCAGTTTTGCTACTATATGGTCTTGGGTAGGTTGAGTTAGGTTGGGTAGGTTGCTCATTTAAACTAGCCAAAGCTGAATTTTCTCATTTACAAAATGAATACCTCCTTTGCAGGGTTGCTGTGAGAATCTACCATGGATGATGAAAAAAAAAAAAAAAAAGTTCTCACAATTTGCTTCTTAAATATCAATATTTATAAATAATAAATATTGCTTTTATTGGAGACTGACTTAGAATATAATGTCTTCCTGAACACTAAGATTTTAAAAAGAGGTGGTATAGGCCAAAACAGGCTCTAACTTGTCCCTTTTTTTGATGATCTCTTTGACCTTCTGATTGAATTCCAGGGCTCAGAATATATATCATTCTCACATAGTATTTTTAAAGAACTCTCTAAAATTCTAGTCTCTTTGCAATAGTGGTTGTTTTATTTTTATTTTTTTAGAGTTTGGAATGAACAAAAGTTCAATACCAAAGTTCAGGGGTTTTGTTCTCAGTACTGGTTATAAATGAAAATCTTTTCTAAACTTAAGAAATTCCCAACCCAAGGATTTGAAAACTCATTTGTGTTCTCTAACTAGGAAGAGTCCCCCATGTTTCTTACCTATGTTGGTGAATCAAGTACCATGAAAGCATGTTCCATTACTTCTGACTATAAGCAGGTAAGACATGAAGCACATAGCTGGTATCAGTCCAGGTACCAAAGATGTATTTTTCTCTGATCTAGAGAAACTTTAAAGATGAACAGATACACTCCCCAGAGTCATTCAATGAAGAAGGCTCCTTTTTAAAGTGGCAGAGGTAGCTATATCACAAAGTTATTGAAGTTAAGCTTTTGAGCTTTTTTCTTGGAAGAGGTTTGTTCCAAGAGCTCACAGACATGTATTCTTATGGGCATGTGTTTTATCCATATGGAAAGTAAGACATTTTAACCACAAGGAGGTTAGACAGCTGTCTCTTTTCCCTCTGAGGTCTCCTGGGCTGCATTTTTCCTCATGTCATGTGGCATTGGAATCAATTCATTTCAGCGGGGAATTTCATTGAGGAGAAGTCAAATTGGGAATACAATTTGCTGTATTATGCGAGATATATTTACTTGTCTTTCTGTTAACTTTGTGTGTGGTTAATCTGGTGTTAGCTCTCAGGCATATTCCTACTAGCAACATGTTATTTTGAAATTGAAATATAGGGCTAGAGGTAATTTAACATAAAAATTTGCCCTGCAGTGTCCTACAGTATACAACATAAAAAGTAGATGGAGAATAGGAACACATTTTGGAGACAGAAGCTGGTCTGCAGAAAATTTGTCCTATCATCATATATAAAATTATAAGCCGGAGATTTGGCTCTTATCAATGCTTTGTCAAAATGGAAGTCCTTTCCAATCAGAAAAATACCCAATAATGTAGCATAGCTATAGCTCTTTTTTCCTTCTGATAACATCATGCTAAATATAATTTCTAAGGAACAAATTTGGAGCAGGGATACACATACTAATCACTTCTAAGTCACATGTTTTATTCATTCTAGCATACAGAATCATTTCAGCACACCTAATGCATTTTGTCTTAATGAAGTGTAGTGGATCCGGTGCAAACTGCATACAATTCACAACCAAAGTGGTCATTCATTCAGGTGAGAGAACATTTTTAAACCAAAGTAATGAAGAAGGTCCTGAGTTATTTGATGCATCATTTAATGAAAATCACAATATCATGAGAACACTCATGGAAAATATCAAATTTGTTGCTCATTTGACAAGAAACATGAAATCAATAACAAAAACAAATTAATAATGTGATGGTGGCAGGCAGAACAATGTCATCCCTGAAGATGTCTACATCCTAAACTTCAGAACCTGTGAATATGTTACCCTACATGGCAAAAAGAGCATTGCAGAGGTGATTAAATCAAAGATTTTCAAACTGGAAGATTATTCTAGAGGTTCCAGGATTATCGCTCTGGGCTCAATTTAATCACATGTTTTCACAAAAGCAGATCATTTTTCCCAACTATGGTCAGGGGTTGGGGGGGACGGTGACTAAGGAAGAAGGGTCAGGGATGCAGCATTGCTGGCTTTGAAGATGTAGGACAGGAGCTATGAGCCGAGGTATGTGGCTAGTCTCTAGAAGCCAAAAAAAAAAAAAAAAGACAAGAAATTAGATTCTTCTCTAGAGCTTCCACAAAGAACACAGCCTTGCTGACATTCTTAATGCCCAACAAGACCAGTGTCAGACTTATAACATACAAGACTGCAGGATAATAAATTTGTGTTGGTTTTAGCCACCAGGTGTGTGGTACCTACTTAGAGCAGCAATAAAATAAATAAATACAAAGCCTCTACAATCACATTAACGAGTATGGTGAATCAGAGGACTGTCTGATTAGTTACAGTACTAGAAGATTTGACACGTCCTTCATTATTAAAGGTCAGATAGCAAAGTAATTTGGGGTGGCCATATGTCACAGTCGCTCAGGATATCCTGGGTCAAACCTGTAGTTCCAGAGCAATTAGTAACAGCACTCTTTCTTCTCACAAAGGTTTGGAATAGAAACTATAAAACTTTTCCAAAGAAACCTGATGGAGATTTTCTAAATTTAACAAGAATTTCCAAGTTTACATGAACATTATAAGTCAGGAGTTGCTAAATTGAAAGAAAATTTTCTAAACCAGGAATTAGCAAATGACGTCCATGAATGAGAGCTGACTCATCACCTCTTTTCATATTATTGCTCATGAGCTCAGAATGATTTTTTTACATATTATTCTTTTTCCATTTTAAATGGTTATACAAGCACCCGTGTAATATTGTTGATTTTGGCCCAGGATGAGTAGAATCTCCACTATCTGACCCCTTAAGAGAAAGTTTGCCTACCAAAGTTTTAAACAATCAGTAATCAAACCTGATTTTCCAGCAGTCATATTAGAAGAAAGATAAGAGTATGCAACCAGGAAATGTAGGGGGAAATATTACAAATATGTGTAAGGAGCTCAGATTTTTTAAATGTTATTTGTTTCAAGTGGTATGATATTTGTGTACGTGTCAACATTCAAAATTCAAACTTCATTGTCTTTTTTTTTAAATTTAAAACAGACATTTCCTTTCAAACTTAATTGCATATTTATAATTTTTCTTATGGAGGACCCTAAAATTAAACAAGCCTTAGGCCTCCCTAACCTAGATATGCCTCTGCACACTGAGCAAGTTGCTAAAAGCCAATGTCCTTTCATTTCCTTTCCTCTGACTCTCCCATGGGGCAGGAGGCATTCCAGGTAGTGAGGTCAGTGCAGGTTCTGGTCTGCACCGCCCTCGCATGCAGGTGCAAAGGTCCCACCTGGACTAAAGTACTGCATGTGTGCTACACCCGGTGTAGTAGCCTGCAAGGATACAAGCTACTCACAAGGTAGGTTCAGGGACACTGAGCTTGCCTTGAAAGGCCCTTCCCTTTCTCTGCAGTTCCCCAACTGGCCACTAGGGCCTCTTCCAGCTGTATTTGCATTGAAGAAGGAGTAATACCTTGGGTTCTGTTGAGCAGCAAGTGTCCTCGCGTGCCACAGACCACCATAAATGCAGCTCTTAGTTCACAAGCACAGAGCTGAGCCCTGACAGGAGGCCTGGGTCTGATCCAGCAGTTCATGTACCCTGGATGCAGCCCTACATTCACTCCCCACTGAACACAGCGTCACAGCAAGCCCAGAGGCCCTGGGCCATTCTCCTCCGCGAACTTATTTCAGAGACGCTCCCAAAGATCGCATCAGAACAGAGTGCTTTGCTGTTCCTCTGGCGTTTCGTGCACAGCCCTGCCTTGACATTACACATCCCATTTTTCTCTGCCTGAGAATCAGTTTGCCCTGCTCAAATGTCAAATCCACAGAGAGACTTTTCCTGACGATCCCATCTAAAAGTAGCCGCTATCACTCTTTACAGCCTTAACTCAGGTCATTCTTCTTCGTGGCACTTCATACACCCTGATATTTTTATCACATATCTAGGTTATTTTTTTTCTCTTTCTCGCTGGTATATTACACAATTGTAGGGACTTGGTCTATTGTGGTCTCTCTTGTATTTCCAATACCTAAAACAGTGTCTGTCAGATGGAGGCACTCAAAAATTATATATTTCCTGAATGGATAATTGAATGATTTATTCCTTTTATGCTGGTCAGGGAGCTAGCCACTAACACAGTCATATAACTTGAGATACCTCCCAGAAATTGCTTCCAGGTACAAGAGAGTATTTGACAGATTCTTTCACTGGAAAAGAAAATAATAACAACCAATTTTGGCAGGCTACTCAACAAAATTTGATCTTAGATGATGTGTTTTCTTAAAAAAAGCAGACTGTTAGAAGATGTATATTATTTCTAAATAGTACCTCAGTTTCATGGAAATCATAGGTATTAAATTTGTACAGCAACATTAAGGATGGCAATTAAAACAAAGAGAAATTACTATATCTTTTGCCTGAAGTTGGAATGACAGTATCAAACTAAAAAAAAGTTTTAAAAAAAGATTGTTTTGCTTTTTATGTTTGCTTCTTGGCTTATTTTGTGTTTCACTGTGTAGTCTGATGATTAAATTGTAAACCAATAATGTATTTATGGAAATAAAGAAGGAAAGTACAAAGTTTTGATGGGTATGGAAATTTTATGAACACTTCAACAGAAATGCAACCCTCAATTTATTTTTCCTGTGATTTATAAGAAGTCTCCAATCTTTTGCAACTAAAATTGGATCGTGGAAGAGAAGTGATCATAGGAGATGGAATTATTTATCATTCTGGCTATTTCTGTGCAGGTACAAAAAGTTGCTATGTTACAGAAGCTCAGCAGAATAACACCTTCAGCAGAGGCCAGTGAGTCAATATTGTGCTTTATAGCACCAGCTGTCTCTGAGAAATTGTAGTAACACTTAACTAGCCCTCATCACAAATACTGTGTGACATCAGGAGAAGGGCAGCTAGATACACATTCCAGGAAGACATAGGAGTTACTGGTCAAATGAATCAGAAGCTCAACAAGACTCCTAGTTTATAGATCAATAAACTAAACCTAAGAGATCTGGGCTACAGCCTCACCATTTGCACTGGTAATAACCTGCCAAATGATCCTGATATAGCCTGTTATGAGGAGGACGAATATGTACATTAACCATAAAAGCAGCCAACCAATAAACAAATTTAAATACTTATTATATATAAACTGTGTGCTGGGCATATTGGGGAAGGTGAAGAAGTCTGAGAGAGTTCCTACATCTTAATCCTCAAGAAGCTGCAACTTGATTTGGAAGGCACAGGGCAAAAACAGATACACAGCATGATTTAAGTGACTAATGCCTGGTACTAAAGATTAAAGCTATAGATTCATCACTGAAAGCCAGGGTAATCAGGAAAGATTGGCTTTGAAGAACGGAGAGTCTTGATAAAGAAAGAAAAGGAAGAAGAAGCATTTCTGTCAGGGTTGAAAATTACTCAGTGAAAAGAATTTCAATCAATTTGGTAGAAACAGAGGCTTCATACTGAGAATTAGAGGGGTATAAGATACAAAAGGAAATTTAGTAGGGCCTGAAAAATAAGTAAAATAATCTGTCATATCTTTGGATGGTTTTTCATCAGTATCAGATATAAAACTTTATCTTTATAGCAAATATTTTGTGATAGCTCCTTCATTAATAACCTGGAGTAAATTATAAGTATTTCAAGTATATAAATATAATGAAAAAGAAAAAATGCAGTCATGTGTGACATAACAATGGGGATATATTTTGGGAAGCACATCATTAAGCATTTCATCACTGTTGTGTGAACATCACAGAGTATACTTAACACAAACCTAGATGGTACAGCCTACTATACACCTAGACTATATGGTATAGCATTTGTCCCTAGACTACAAACTTCTGCAGCATGTACTGATCTAAATTCCAAAGGCAACTGTAATAACAATGGCAAGTATTTGTGTATCTAGACATAGAGAAAAGCCACAGTAACAATGCAGTACAAAAGAAAGATAATTGTACCCCTATATAGGGCCCTTACCATGAAGGGAGCTTGCAAGACTGGAACTGCTCTGGGTGAGGCAGTGAGTGAGCGGTGAGTGGATGCGAAGGCCTAGGACATTGCCATTACTGTACACTTTAGAAACACTGTTCCACACCCCTCCCCTGCTGCCTTCTCAAAGGGTCCGAAAGAGAGCATCAAACCTGTCAGTTCTGCCCCAGGGACAGAGGTGTGGGCTAGATTGATTGGAAATATTGAGGAGAAACTGGGTGTATAAGGCATAGATCACCATCATGTTTGTCAGGAGGGAGTGAAAGGTGGCCTGAACATCATTAGAAAGAAGAAATCAAGATGGAGGGATAAAGGAACATGTGGTATAGTCATGTCAATGTCAGCTGTTGCATGCTGGTCAGAATACAGAACTTGATGGTATTTATTTAAAAAGAGAATGTTTGATATGGAGAAGGTATAGAATTGAGGACTCAATATTTTGAGTTTGAAAGTTTGTTTTTGTTTCAATTGATATATAAATAAAACTTATCTATGCTTTAACTTGAAAATATGTCTAAAGTACAAGTTCAAGCTGGCTCCCAGCTACCAGAGAAAACTTACAAAAGTGACAGTAGCACTTAATACATATTAAGGTAGATCTGCAGACCTGTGCCCTTGTACAAGTTCTAAGGTCCCTTACAAAGAATTTAAGGAAATTTACTTTGAAAACTATCACACTAGATCTGGGAGGGCTGTAACCCTCTCTGGTGTAGCTGAAACAGGTCAGTGGCTAACTGATTGGGATGTAATCTGTGCACTCAAAATTGAAATGCTGTGAGTGAGAAGAAATCTCTTTGCACTGATATTGTTTCCATCAGAGAAAGAAATCTTCCTGAACCACATATCTTTTTTCTATTTCTTACAGAAAATTTAGCTCCATTATAATCTTTTGGAAGCACAGTTGTATATGAAGTTCATTGTTGATGGAAATATTATGTGGTTCATGACTGTATGTGGCAAATAATATATAAGAAAATAATACATATTTTGATCTTTAAATGACTACAGAGGAACACATAATAAAATTCAATGGCATCTATATATAGAACCTCCATAAACAAATGTTATATTTAAGCATTTAATATTTGTGCCTTAGAACCTATATATATATCACTGTTAGTCACGTAATTTTCGGAAATAATAAATAACTCTTTGTCAAGTTCTAAAAGAGTCTTCTTTCAATTAAATGGTAGTGGCATATTGGAAAATTCATTATATATTAAAATGTACAAAATACGTTATGTTGCTATATAAAATGAGGGTATTTCCTAGATTTTGACCAAATGGTGGAAATGATACCAGATGACAAGAAACTCTTTGTGCTATAGTCTGGGAAGTGTGGACCCAGAATCCTTGATCACGCCAGTAGTGTTCTGTGAATTCTGGTGAAAAACAAACCCTTGCCCACAAAATTCCAAAACTCACCGTGAGGTTCAGTATCACCCTCCCTGAGAAACACTGACATGGATGATAAAGAACTGTGAAAATGCTTGGAAAAGAAAAGGGGCTAAGCTGGTCGTGCTGAATTAGGAATATGTATGTATTCCCGGTCATGGAGCAATTAGACATTTATTACAACAGTCCTGTCGGAATGGAGCATAAACTTGAAATATGAACACAATGGGAATTTAAAAGAGAATACAAAGTACAAAAAACATAAAGGTAGAATTAATAGAAATTAATGATTGATTTGATGTGAAGAATAAAGGAGAGGGAGAGCCAGAGAAGTTTTGCTTCCTTTTTTTTCTTTGAAACTGCAAGTCACCATTGCTTTTTCAGATGACTGATACGTTTAGAGTAACGATTATATTTTTAGGTATTTTTAAATTTATCATTGAGTTTCTCCCCTTTAAACATTGTGCTTTTAATTAAAGGAAGGGAGTGATTTTTCAAGGATATCACTTAGTGTCATGTTGGGTGATATGTAATAAAAGCTGATGGACACTGACTCCCCACACTCTGGCCACCCTAACAATCAGGCCATCCATTCCGGCAATGGGCAGCTGTGGCCTTCATCTGCTACACCTGAGATACAACAGCAGCGCGCACTAAGGAACGTGCCCTAAAGGCATCCTGGAGGCCAAAGTAATTTCTACTTAGATATCATTACAACCAGCTCTTTTCCATTTTCATTAACATTCAGCATTTGCAGGGGGAATCATGCCGAAAAGAAAAAAGGCAATGGATAAGTAATCAAAACACATCAAAAATACCATGTAACTTTTGAAAAATAATAAGATTTTTGATTGAAAGAGAAAGTTATAAATCAGATTGGGAATTGAAAAGAGAGTTTGATATTATGAATGATGATTTATTTAAAAATAACTTTATAAATTAAAGCATAAAATCTTCTTTCAAAATTTGTATCTCTGGGACTAAATAAAACCCATGCGTATAGAAGTGATTTTTGCTATATTAACTAAATTTTTTTCTATATTTAGTAAATGCATTAGTTTGTGATATTTCTGGGGAAATGCATGCTGCCTCTGTGGGAGAGTAACGCTGAACAATGCTTTTGTAACTCACTGTAATGCACATAGCTGCTAACTTGGATGGGATCTGTAATTATCATTAATACCTCTTCTAAGCATATAGTAGAATTACATTAAGTTGTCATGTGATTGAATCAGGACATATGCTGATTTCCAGCCAGTGAGCTATAAATGGATGTGGCAGATATTTCATCTAGGCTTAGCCTCAATTAGCAGTGTGCGGCATTCTAGGACTTATATTTCCTTTTCACATATCAATCCAAAAATATATGAGATAAAGGCTGCTCCCTCAGCTGGGACCCTAAATGACAAAAAGAGGAATCCCCTTCCAGTGCATTATTGAGGAAATAGAAGCATTTGTTGCTTTAGACCAATGCAACCAGAGGGTGTTTTACTACTACAGTATATTCTAGCCTGTCTTGTCTAATACTGGGTTGAAGAATGAATATCCAGGAATCTCTTGGAGGCCAACACCCACTTGAAGTTAGGAGAGTCCATGTGACAACCTCTGGCCAAAACAAATTGTAAGCAGAAGCAACCTGCATCATTTCTGTGCAGAAGCTTTAAGAGCCAGTGTATGCTTCACAACTTTCTATCTACAGTGATGAAAGCAATTTTAAATAATTGGTTGTTCCCTCATCCCAGATCTTGGTTCGAAAATGAAGCTGTACAGACCCCCAGTCAACTTTGAGTGGATGTGCAGTGAGGTATTATGCCTGGGATTACTTAATACTGTGATATAACCTGGTCATCTGGACTGGTTCTTCCTGGATGCTCTCAGAGAGAATTTGTTCCATGTTTCTTTCCTAGTTCCTGGTAATAGCTGGCAATTCTTGGCATTCCTTGGATTGTAGCTGCATCACCTCAATCTCTGTTTCCGTCTTCACATGGCTGTCTTCTCTGTGTGTGTCTAGGTGTATCCCCTCCTCTTCTTGTAACTTGTAGTTGTTTGATTATAGCAACCATTAGCTTACCAGGACTTCAGTTAGGTGTAATTCCACTAATACTAACTCTACTAAAGCACTTACTAAGCACAAAGACATCGAAAGCAAATTCTTTCTTATCAGATGTCTTTTACCCTCTCTTCTTTTCTCCTTTCATTTCAATAATGTATCTGCTGAAGTTCAAGAAAAAATGTTCCCAAGTATGTGAGAAAAAGAATGCTAAAAAGAGAAATTAACCTGTCAGATCCACAACTAATTAGGTTCATTTTTGCAGCTTGATGGTGAAAATGTGTAAGTTTAAGAAGATTGTGCGCAACCTAGTTTAGATATCATTAAACTTTTAAAGTAAATACACAAAAACACAGAAAGATTAATACCTATCACTGTGACTGAAACATTGTAGTTGTCCAATAAATATTTTGTCTACTGAATTAGCTACTTAGTTTTGGTGACAGAGATAAAGTTACTGGGGTACTTCTCTGCCGCAGGAAAAGGAAATGAATTGACATTCCCTTGATGTCTTTATCCTATTATTCTGTCCTTAAATGCCTGTAGAAATACTCCAATCTGATTAGAACTTGTAAAGCACAGCTTCTCTCTGTTTTTGAAAAAACAATTATGTTCTCAATTTTCTACATTCCCATTTCCCACATGGCCTTTCCCCGATGTACACTTTCCTGTCAACTCATGAAACATCCAAGTCCTTTCTGAGACAGGAGGCTATTAAAACAGCTTTGCACTTAAAATGGGAAGCTTGTTATGTTAAAAATGTTGCCTGCTTACACCAGGAGATATAGCCAACAATGACAATAGATCCTGTTTACGGTTATCAGGGAACAGTAAGGCTTCCAAGCCTCTCTCCAGTCTCATCTTGTACAACTCAGTGGTCTCCTAATTGAACAGCTTCTAGTTCATAGCATACAGCTTGTAGTTCACAGCATATTCCAATAAAACTTTCTCCCTATTCAAACCATTCTCTACCTTCTCCTTCCCTGAGGTGTGTTCATTCTTCTTTGTCTCTCAGTCATAACCTCTGATGTAGGAAAACTTCCCTGACTTGCCTAGGTTGGAGCAAATGGCCTTCCTCTAGATTTCCACAGCATCTCGTACATACCTGTCACCATTTTCTCTTGTGTCATTCTCTCAGAGAGATATTCCTGAGGTCCCACTGTGCACCCAACCATGTTTTCTCTGTCTCGTTTCTTTATGTGTGGCCTTAGAAACACATATCACAATTACTTACATGTTTGTTTGTACACCGACTTGATGTCTTCTCTCTTATTAAAAGGAAGTCTTCAAGAGGAAGCACCATTTTTCCCTTTAGTGTAGGGTGGGTACTCAATCAGCAGGTGTTGGCACATGAATGGATGATGCGTAAATTAATTTGAATTTATCTGTTTAATTTCTAAAAGGAACAGTAGTTATATAAAGGGAAATGTATACGCACTTCGAATCTTTAATACCTATGAGAGGGCTTGGAGCACAATAGACATGCAATAGGTGTTGACAAACAGTTGAATTTAAATGACACTCTAAATCAAAATATCTCTTTCCTTGGTACAATATGGGAAGGAGTTCAGTTCTTATTAAACCCAGTTAAATGCTTCTCTTTTCACAATTATAAGATTTCAAATATGTCTGGAAACGTATTCACTCTTATAGGAGTTGAGTGGCCATATTTTTTCTTTAGAGCATAACAAGAACTAAAAGAGCCTAAAAATGCCTAATTATACATCAAGAAAATATAAATAGAAAACCATGTTAAATGGTAAACAGTTTTTCTCAATAGTTTTTAAACATACAACCATGATTTCCAAAATCCTCAAGGAAAGTGAAAAGGTGTTCAAAATTAAATAAGGCCCCTGCAACTCATCAAAAATCATGTTTTTGAATAAAACATAGTAAAAAAGCATCCAATATCTAAATGTTTGTTGTCTTCTAAGAAACTCTAAAAACTAACTCAAATTTAGAAACTCATACTCCACTAGTAGTGAGTTCCTTTGACTCAAAAAATTCCCTAAACCTGCACTTATAAACATTATGGTCAAGAAAAAATAGCATTGATTTTTACCAAGACTCCATGAAGCATTTAATCAGCTCCTACAGGAGAACTGAAATTGCTCAGTTTCCATTTAGAAAAGACATAAGTCACTATTTCCAGACATGTACTGCCCTGAAATATAATAAACCTGTGAGTCTGGATACCATGATGCTTTTCACAGTTCAAATATTTTAAAATACAGAGATGGGCAAGGTAGGTTGACAGTTGTAAGTACATCAAATAGTTTATTATTTTATTATTTATTTATTATTGGATTATTTATTATTATTAACTTACTTTTACCCACTCCTTTATTATATTTAAAATCTTTATTTTCTATTTGTTTTATTGTTCCATCTTATCTTCTTTATCTCTACCATTTCTCTACCCTTTCCCACTGTCACCACTGTCAATAAATACTGGTTTTCCCATAGCTCTTTTTTTCTGACAAAGATTTAATGATATAATTCACACTCAGGTTCATAGTGACTGAAAACAGCTTAGTATGTCCAACTAGGAGTATTTCTCTTTTCCAGACAACAAAATATGTATATCTTAAAGGGACATCATTTTTATGCAAGATGGGAGCTTTTTAGAGCTTTTCAACTCGTTATGAACATTAAAATGACAACAAAGTCACAGCTATCAACATCTGAATCTAAAAAATAAAAACAAAATCCAACTAAGCAAACCAGAATAGGAACAGAATCATAGATATGGATATCATTTGGAGGGTTAGCAGCTGGAGGGGAGGAGGGGGAGAGATGAGGAAATGGTGCAGGGATTAAGAAGCAGAATTGGTTGGTACAAAAATAGACAGGGGAAGTTAAGAATAATATAGGAAAGGGTGAAGACAAAGAACTTATATGCATGACCCATGGACATGAAGTAAGGAGGGTAGGATTGCTGGAGGGAAGGGGGGTAATGGGCAGAGGGGAACAAAGGGAAAAAATTGGGCCTACTGTAACAATATAATTAATAAAATATACTTTAAAAAAGAATGAAAAAATAACTCTTTGTCATGTTGTAAGTGCAAATGCCTCTTTACATGGAAACTCTATATTACATTCATTGACTTCATTATTTCATAGTTGTTTTTCTCTGATTATTTTGAACCCATGGAAACATAAGAAAACACACAGAAATTATGTAGGATAAAAAAAACTCATCCAAACATGCTTTCTCTCTCCCATTCTCTGTCACTTACACTTATATAAACATACATATTACGACTGAGTTTTACCCAAAGTCTCTTCATTGGTAATCAAAATATGAATTTTTGACTCATGTCTTGGTACCAGGAGCTAAGAAATTATGGGAAGAACTTCTCAGATTTCTAAAGAATGGAGTAATAGGAAGAAGATGTCCAGCATTAATTTGGTGAATCAAGAAGAGTATTGAAAGAAAATAATTATCAGTGAAAATAGTTAATAGAGATAACATATTATGAAGAAACTGTTGGAAAATTCCAATATACAAAAGCTTAAAAATGAATTACATATTATATTTCACATCATAACATATGTCCAGGTATATTTTTCAATCTAGTTCATCAAATATTTTGAAATTTGATTGCAAAATGTGAAATATAGTAGACACCATTAACAAAATGTACATAAGTCACAACCCAAATTTCAATTAACTCTCTCCTCTTATCAGATTCTTGGGCTAAAAAAAAAGTGCTAAAATGCTATTGTTTTTTAAGTTAAATTCTAAACAATTGAATGTCCCAAATTTATCCTCCCCATTGTTTCACCTCAAGAGTTTCAATTGAAGGGCTTTTGAGACTCACACTTATAAATTTTGTCTTTGCCACTGTAAGTCATATGTATTTCCCCACATACAATGTACTACATAACCGTTTATCTTGATTTAAACAGCAACTACCAATTTTAAAGAAATATGTGTATTGCTTAATTTATCTCTACTGGTTGTTGTCTTATAAACTAGTGTTTCCTTGGGTAATGTTGAAAAGCAGATGGCTAGTAGGTTGTTACTTCAGGACCCTGCAAGATCACCTTTCACAGTCTATCCTCACTACATACTTAAGAATGACTGAATGATGTATCTGCCAAGACTTCTGGCCAAGATGGAGCATAGGTAGACATGCTTCACCTCCTTCCACAGCATAAAAAGGAATACAACTACTTCAAAACTAAAAACAACCAGAATTACCAGAAAGTTGAACTGCATGGAAGTCCAACAAAGATATAAAGAAGTAATACTTATCCAGACAGGTAGAAGGGGTGGAGAAGGGGCAGAGAGGATGAGGTATAGCAGCATCAGCAGTGGCAGCAAGGCAGTGGCTGTGGCTGACCAGTGGAAAGAGTAGTTATACATTATAAAAGTCAAAAGGGACACCTGGGGAATGACCCCAGCCCCAGACCAGACTGCACAGCTCACAGCTCCAGCACCAGGGAAAATAAAACCTCATTGCTTCTGACTATGAAAACCAGTGGGGGTTGGGGCAACAGAAGAAACTGCTGGTCTCTCAGCAAAGTCCATTTGTTTAGTGGGCCCCACTGTCCTAGAATGTCCTCAGACCCACCCACTCTGGGAACCACAACCAAGGCAACAGCTAGAGGGGCACCAGGAAGTGGGAGAAGTACCTGGACAAGGAGCGAGTGCTGAGCAAGTGGCATTGTTCCCTCTCAGACCCTTCCCCCAATACAATGCCACAAGGTGGTGAAATGGGTCACCTGCATTGATGAATACATAAGGTTCCACTCCTTATAATGTAACAGGTGCAACAACTCTACCTAAGACACACAGGAAAATACAGAAGGCTGTCAAGTTGAGAAGACAGAGAAGTATGGCTCCAGTGAGAGAACTAAGTGACAAGGAGATAGCCAACCAAACAGATAAAGAGTTCAAAACACTGGTGATAATGATGCTCACAGACTTGACAGACAAGATTTAAGTACAACAAATGCAAAAGGGAGGAAATGAAGGCTATGCTAAGTAAAATTAAGCAAAACCCACATAAAGTCAATGGTGAAAGGCAGGAAGTTGAGGTTCAATTCAATGATTTGGAACCTAAGGAAGAAATAAATAGTCAACCAGTACAGAATGAAGAAACAAGAATCGGAAAAAAAAAAAATGAGGAGAAACTTAGAAACCTCTGGAACAACTTTAAACTTGCCAACATCTGAATCATAGGGGTGACAGAAAGAGAAGAGGAAGAGCAAGAAACTGAACAGTTATGTGAATAAACAATGATGGAAAACTTCCTGATTTGGCGAAGAGAATAGACATACTGGTCCAGAAAGCACAGAGAGTTCCAAACAAGCTAGACCCAAAGAGGACCACACCAAGACACATCATCATTAAAATATCAAAAGTTAAAGATAAAGAGAGAACCTTAAAAACAGCAACAAAAGGGAGTTACCTACAAAGGGGTACCTGTAAGACTATCAGCTGACTTTTCAAAAAAACTTTGCAAGCTAGAAGGGGCTGGCAAGCAGTATTCAATGTGATGAAAAGCAAGGACCTACAACCTAGATTACTCTATCCAGCAAAGCTATCATTTAGAATGGAAGGGCAAAAAGTGCTTCCCAGACAAGGTAAAGCTAAAGGAGTTCATCATCACCAAGCCATTATTATATGAAATGTTAAAGGAACTTATTTAAGAAAAAGAATAAGATCAAAATTATGAACATTAAAATGACAACAAACTTAGAACTATCAACAATAAAACCTAAAAATAAAAAAAAAAATTAAAAAAAACTAAGCAAACAACCAGAATAGGAACAGAATCATAGGTATGGTGATCATTTGGAGGGTTATCAGCTGGGAGGGGGAGGGGAAAGGGGGAGAAATTGAGAAATGATGCAAGGATTAAGAAGCATAATTGGTAGGTACAAAATAGACAGGAGGATGTTAAGGATAGTATAGGAAATGGAGAAGCCAAAGAACTTACATGCATGACCCATGGACATGAACTAAAGGAGGTGGGACTACTGGAGGGAAGAAGGATACTAGGCAGAAGAGAGCAAAGGGGAAAAAATATTGGGACAACTGTAACAGCATAATCAATTAAATGTACTTAAAAAAAAAAAGAATGGCAATGCGATGTTTGTCAGCTGACTTGTAAAGTAGCAGTTGGATGATGATACCTAAAGTGTGGCCTATGGATAACATCAAAATCTTCATGACACAGTGAATATCCCTTTAAAATAGAATAACTTAACTTATGATATAGAGTAAAAGACTTTTCCCCCCTAGATTTGGAAGCTTTATATGATATTTATATAGATCATTTTGCCTTCTTATATTTATGAGCCTACTTGTAAATCCCAAGCATTCAGAAATTTAATATTCACTATTTCATCAATTTTTGAGTTGGCCAGAGGATCATCACATGTCATTTCTCATTTTCCTGAGGTGTGAATTGAAATCATAAAACCAGAAAGGCTAATGAGATGGGTGAGACATCTGATACATTTGTGAGGCCAACAAGGGGAATAACATGGCCCCTGTAACAATGAAGACCAGAGGGTTTCATCAGGATTAGTAAAGCCTATGAGGAAAGCAATCTTGATTACTCACCAAATTTCTTTGGGAAACCTGAAGTGGATCTTAAAAGGCAACAAAATAGGAGCCCAGTGTTATAATAGGAATAGATAGCACATTGACGAGTCTTTCATTCAAGGAAGGTGAAGCCTAAATGTTTTACATGGGCTGCTATATTTGGAACACATGGCAACCAGTGTGTGGGGATTAGAGACAAGGTTTAACACCCATTTCTATTGCAAAACTATGGAGACTATCAACTCCACTGGATCCCCATTCAAATTACGATAGAATACTCACCAGAAACTGAGAATAAAGCACAGTAAGATAGAAAGAACCAGTATCGCATTCTAGGGCAGCTGGTAGCTCATTGGGTGTGAGGAGGCCTGTTTAACCTCAGCTAACATGATATGGGTTACAGACTTGACCACTGGAGGAGGTAGAACACACACTCAGAACTGATTCAGAAACTTAGTTGTGTCCTTAATTGAATAGCGCTGAAGATAATAGGGACTGATATATAGCTTGTGACTATCAAAAAGTGATGTATTGTAACTAAAATTAGAACTTCCAGATTAATAGAGAGAAATGTAAAATATTAAGAAAATACACCACACAATTAGTGAACACCTCTTCTGATTATTGCATCCTGTATAATGGTTTACAGTAGTCCCTCTCTATATCGCGGTTCACTTATCGTGGCCTCACTGTATCGCGGGATTTTTAAAAATATATTTAATTATTTATCGCAGATTTTTCACTATATTGCGGGATTTTGTGGTATTGTATACATATGTTGTTAAAGTTACGTAGATTTAAGAGTGTAGAATAAATGGAAGGTTCCTACTTCTTGGGGTGCAGGGGGAAGTCTAGAATGTAATACCTGTGATAAGTGAGGGAATACTGTATTTATTTGTGTTGTTTCATTACTTGCTATACTTTCCCTTTCTCTCATAAGTCAACGTTTTCAGAATGTCCTTGAAGTTTATTTTACCATGTGAACTTTAGAATCCATTTACCCTATTTTATTTCAACCATGCTAAATATATAGATTAAGATGAAATGACATATCTCTAACAATAAATCTTCCTATGAAAACTACATAATTTATTCAAAACTACTTCTCTGTGTCTTTTGCAGTTTAAGTTTCATCCACATAGATCTTTCACATTTATTGTTAAGCTTATTTCTAGGGCTTTATTATTTTGTTGCTTTTGTTTTTATTTCATTATATTTTGAGCAAATGATTATTTATTGAAAAGTACTTTTTTGATCTTTAATGTACTTACAGACTGAAGTAATTTACTATAATTTGTGGAAATTGAGGATAAAGGAATAAGAAGTAAGTTTGTAAAGGTAAGCTAAAGCAAATCATGAATGATTGGATTTTATCTTATAAGTGATGGAACTGCTTTCAATAGAAGAATATCATGTTCAGATTTGTATTTTAGAATATTGCAATGTTGCTGGTGTAAAGAATGGCTTATTGGGACAAGATTGAAAATGTGAAGACTTCAAAGGTGTGTGTTATAAGTGAGAAATGAGAAAATATTGGACTAAGGTAATGAGATTAAGAATTGAGAAAGGGGACAAGATTTATTTCCTGAAAAATCAACAAGCCTTCATCACAGATTGAAAGGGGTATAGGGGAGGAAGAGAAAATCAGTAGTCAATGAAGGATACAACAGCTGGAATTGAGTAGAGTTTCTATAAATTCCAAGAAGGAAGATATCAGATATCACCTAAAATATGACAGATATGGGAAACAAGACTTGAATTATCAATAAAACATTATAGTGGCCTCAGATTATAGACCATTAGTAGTGCCTGTGTATAAACACCAGATTGCAGCAAACTGAGGAGCAAAGAATAGCAGGAAAAGAGCCAGACACAATACAGAGGTACATGACATTTGGTCATAGAAAGAAAGAAAGAATAAAATAACATCTTAGGGGTTACCAAGTCCAAGGAAAAAAGCTTTCTGTTTTTGTTTTTGTAGAGCCTGACACTCAGAGCCCTGTAGTTCTGTGGGAATGTAGAGTAAAAAGAAAATGTGTATACTCTCAAGTTTCTGATGACAAGAGCAGGCCAAATTCTGGTGGAACTGCAAGCTTGGTGTTACAAACACAGGTGGAAGCAAAGAAGACTGATGCTGCAATTGGCTGTGGTTTCCAAAAATAATAAAATATGGATAAAATCTGGAATAAAATGAAGTTAATTTACTCATGGTTTGTAAAGCTTTAAATGTATTTCCCCTGACAATTAAAATCATAATTCCTGTTTAAGATATTAGTTTTGAATTGATTATTCATGACTTTATAGAGATATTATTTTCTACTCTGCTTAATTTTCTTCAAATAGAACAAACAATAAAAGCAAGTTCAGGAATTCACATAGCAAAGTTATCATTTCCATTCATGTTAGAATATGATTTAATACAGTTTCATTTACATTGATATAGATAGAGATTAGATATAGATATAGATGATATAGCTATAGATAGTGAATGACGGCAATGAAAACTGTTAATTAAAATCCCACATTGATTTATTCAACAAAACAATGGCAATTAACTTTAATATTAGTTAAAATGTATTTGTGCTAAAAGCTATGTTCTTAAATATTTAATTATTTTTTAACTCTGTGGAATGCAGAATGTGTACATAGCTACTTGAGCCATCTGTCTTTCATATGTTTTGGGGCTTTTTATTGTTGTTTTTCAAGAAATATTCTCAGACCTTGCTATTTAATGCATGCTCCATGGAGCTGAAGTATAATCTGGAGACCTCAGTCTCCACCCAAGACCTGCAGATTCAGAATCTGTATTTTAACAAGGTCTGCAGGTGGTTTATATGCCATATGCTCCTTAAAGCTCAGAAGCACTGATCAAAAATTAAACATTCATTATTTAGGCCAATACAGTACTGCATCTATGGCCAAATGGAAGAAAAACCATCTAAACCTTCAATGGTTCTCTTCACATAGATTTAGTAAGATTTATGGCATCTAAAATTGTAATCTTAATGTGATATTTTAAATAACAATGTACTAGTTCAGTTGTGATTTTATAAGCTTTGATATAGGAAATTGCATCACTCAGTTTTAACATCATATTGAGTATGAATTCCAGGAAAAAAAAAAAAAACCACCCCTTTGTGGACATTGCACTTTGAAATAAAATTTGAAATTGTAATCACTGTATATATTCAATTCTCCCTTTAGAAATCTAATGTATCTGTAATTAAATGTTAGGAAATAGATTTTTTAAAAGCCAAGAAACAGAGGTAGTGAGTTAACATGTGAAACATTTGGTGAATGAGGATCTAGTCAAGAGTATCACATAATCTTTAATTTGCACAATGTTTAATTTTTACAAGTGTAGTCAAGTTTGTTAAAGCAATGCATTAATTCTCCTGACTCAGCTCTACAAATTCTGCAACTTTAAAAACCTAAAAAATTACTCCTGCTAAAAATAATTTGAGAACTGTATTAGTCATATTTTATAAATAACAAATAATGTCAAAAGCTCAGTGACTAACAGTAAATGTATAATCTCATGCCCCTGGCATGCAGGTTGACTCGAGCTCCCTTGATCCAAATTGGGTTCAACTGGGTCAGGCTAAACTCCAGGCTTTCTCTCAGGTTCAGGTCTCCTCAATTTATCTTCATTCTGGGACCCAGGCTGAAGCAGCTATTGCTGAATGCTTTTATTCATGGATCACAGGAGCATGGAAGTTTATGGGGAAACACAGAATGCTCCTTCAGGCTTCCACTGACAATTTGCACACTGTTATTTACATCCACATTCCACTGACTAAAGCAAGTCATTTCACCCATTCCTTAATCAATGGAGCAGAAGAATCTACCCCATCCATAGGACAAGTCATTGTGAATCTATGAGGCAAAAAGTGTGGGTGCATATTTTCAGTACATGAGGAAGGGATGCTTGCTCTCTCTGCTAGAATAATTAGCTTCAAACTTTTAGTATTTTTGACATGGATTATGTGCCCTTCCTGTCAATTTTTTGAAAGCAAGATGAAAACATATGCATTTCATTCTGATCTTCTCTAATCCCTTCAAAAATCAGGAATTAAATCTGTTTTGCTGAATGCATTTGAGAAAGAAATTTGAAAGAAAAACAGATTGGTGAAGTCTTTAAACAACTAAGTTTGGAACATTAGGTTTAGAGCTTCCATGTTTAATCTTCAGGCTACATAATCATTTACAGTACAAAGCGGTCTTCAGTCCATTTTTCTTCTATTTTAATGTTCTCCATAATAACTTCTATGCATGATGAGTGTTTCTCCTTAATTATATTCATTATTTTGATAATGTGTATAAATCTACCCACCTGCGTAAAATGGGCAAATTACAACTACAACCTCTTTACATCTCATAGAGATGTTGGATTAAACAAAATAAGTAAAGATTTAGTATATTACATTATATATAATAAATGCTAAAAAAAAAATCAATCCTCCCTCCTTTTTGAAAGTTTATGTTTTGTCTTTATTCAACAATCTTTTCTTTGGAGTGGTGATGTATTTGTTCCGTAAAATTCTGGTATTATTTCTGCCTTTCATATATATACAGCCTTTATATGTTCAAGTTGGAAGACACTTTATCTAATTTAAATATACCATTTTACATGAAGAAATTTATAACAGAAAATGACTGGACATTGTTTAAAATTATTCAGAAGGTAAGCCTCAGGCTTAGGACCAGGATTTAGGCACTCAGGCAGTCAGTTCAGTCTACTAGCTGTGTGGGCAGAACACATACGTGGTCACCATCTCTCCCAAAACTCATACCCAATATGCTGATGGGATGTGCCTACTTCTCTAGTACATTCATTTCTTATCCCCCAAATACAACTCTAATGAAAACATACACATTCTAGACCCTATTCTTTTGAGGTGCACTTTTTATGGGTTCTGTTCTAACATTCTTATAGGGCAGTGGATGAATCTGAGTTTTTTTACTATGATCTGGATATATGTTAATGGCCATTTCTAATCAATCCACAGATATAAGAACTGGAGAACAAATCTGGTTCTTTATGTCTCAAGCCCGGGGAAGAGTAGAAGGGCATTTGACAGTACAGTGCATAGTTTCCTGTATTTGGTTTAATCATGGAGACACACCGTGGAAAATTTTGCTTGTTGGCAGCAATATAAGCAATTATTGGATATTTAGGAGCAAATTTTATTTATCTTTGTCTAAATAAATGGAAATAAATCGACCTTTGCATTAATTACCTAGTACATTTTTTGGTATATATTCTCAAAGCTATTTCTCTTAATATTAGTTCAACTTGAGTATATATTTGCCCCAAGGGTCCATCTACAACTTAATATTTTAAAATTACAGGTACTTCCTAATTCTCCTGATGTTCATGTAGCTCCTTCTTTTAGATCATCCTACTGAACACCTGTTCACTTCCTAAGAATGACCAATTATAAATAAAATATTGCATACATGATAATGATTAAACTCAAAGAAATCTAAGGGTAAAATCTATTTAATTCTATATTAGTTCTGATTAATAAAAATAGATTTTTTAATACTTAAAGTATTTGTCAGAATTAATGTACTGGCACAAGTGCAATAATAGAATATTATCTTCATATAAAATTTATAGAATTACAACCTTTTGTACAACATAAATTCCATCAATATTTAATTTTTTTTACATGACATTCAAATAGTTCTCCTGACAGTCTCTCCAAACTGAAGATCACCTCACTGCTTTGGCAATGATCACAACAGAACAGTTACTACAGAAAAGTTAGGAAGTCTGAGCTGGGCAGTGCATAATTTTCCCTAACTTTATGAATTATATAGTTCAGGAAGCAGCACTGCTTTCCCCTTTTCTCTGTAAGAAATAGCTAATGCTTAATAAAATCTATAATAAAAGTGGCCCATTATCTCCTGTGTGGAGAGAGGGTGCATTTAGCAGTACTCTCTGGGTTTTAATTTTAACTTACTACCTAATACAGTATGTGATATTCAGCACTACTTTTGACTTGCCACATACAAAAACAGAATCCCACTGTGCCTCCACAGGCAAAGCACTATACAACTGATGGACCTCCAGGTGGTGGCCCTGCAAGCCTATATCATATATCATTTTGATCTCAAACAGGGAGTATGGAAACACATGAGTTAACTAATGCAGAACAAAAGACTTGAGTGTGTGAGCATGCATGCTTGTGTGTGTGGATGTGATGGACTAGTAAATTTTATAACTTCCGAAAGAAAAGAAGCTGAAAAGAAGCAGAGTGATGTAAAGTGATTTTGTTGGCTAAATGCTTTCTTGGGGGAGAAGAAAAATGGCAAGAATGAAGCCAAAGCCTATCATGCTTGCCTGTTACTGACTTGGGCCTTCAGAATAAAACTAAAGTTGTTTAATAGGATTCAAAATATACTTAACTCTCTGGTCCTAACCAGCTCTAAATACAATAAACAATGGCCATTCTGGTCTCCCTTTTTGGGTGTTAGTACACTTTAATTTCTACAGGTAAACCCTAGCATCTGTATAGGTTTCTTCAGAGTTCTAGGTGAAGTCCTAAAGTTAAAGATTTATCTTCCCTACATTTAAGGGCTATAATGACTATTTAACTCCTGTCTCTTAGCTATCAAGGAAAATACAGTGAGATTGAAAGAAGAGGGAGAGAAATCACTTTTCTTATCCTTTATTTATTATCAGGTTCTTATATTTAATCTTGAATTTTTCTTTAAGTGTTTTCACTTTCATTTTCTCATTTTATTCTGAATCAATCAAGTATGCTGCATCTCTTTCCTGCAGGAATTCTTTTCTCATTTTTACTACCTTAGATCTAAAACCATACACTTCACTTATTCTTGGTATTTTGAAATTCTCACCTTGTGTACAGTATCTAATTTCTGGACTATTTTGATTTTGAAATATGTATATGTATCATCGTCATCGGCAGCCATCCGTCTTGAGAGATGATGGTGTAGCTTCTTAAGAGTCTATCTGCACCGCCGAGAATGGCTGTGCAGTCCGACTCGGGAGTGACACGGTATCTGTCTCCTCCCGTGTTGAATCGACATCTTACGATGACGCTGGGGTGTCCTCTCCAGTGAAGCTGAAGCTACAGAGCCTGGGCAGGGTGATATGGAGGGTCTGCTGTTGCCCATGCAGCAGACCCCCCCTCTCTTCGCAGCTGAAGGGTCCAAGGGAAAGACGGAGTCAATACAGCTTGGCTTCAGGTGCGCCGCAGGAGTTGCCGGTGTTGACTACAATGTCAAACCGCCTTAGGGACTCTGGCTCCGGATTTTCTGTCAGGGTTTACTCCCTTAGCCTTTCCCCTGAAGAGGTATGCCGCAAGGCAGCGGAGGTTTTTTGGAGTCAGAGTTTTCCTTCTCTGATATATGTACATATACATGTATATATTCTATTATATAATGTAATATTTTATATTTACCTGCTTGATATCTTGATATTAACTCATCTCTACCCTTATACCATAGTTTAGTCTATTATACTTTACCTAAGTCTACTTTGGCTATAAAGGTACCTTCTTTTGGCAGTATCCTGCCATGAGAAATACTCTTATCCAATTCTTAATCTCCCTGTTCTTCAGAACCAGCCAGTTCTCTAAGACTTCTTCTGCATGAACAAAACAAGAAGACAATGATAAGCAGATTATGCTCTTGTACCACAGTTATCAAAGAAAGTTTTGAACATCTTTCTCCATTTGTGCCCCAAACCAAAGGGGATGGCTTTCCAATAACCTTTCTTTTCAACCTCTTCCAGAGCTGTCCCACCTTCCTAACCTGCAGCGACTTACCTCCAACTATAACTTCATAAACCCCTCATCTGAAGCAAATCACCTCTGCTTTTGCATAAAACATTTATCCTATCAACATTTTTGTGATGAGCAAGATGATTCTTATATGTTCCTTCAGTTAATTGGACTGAGACTTTACAGACAACTAACATTTCAGACAAAATTCAATGCAAAATTTACTGTGTTTTAGAAGGTCACAGGTAAAAACTTCGTGTATCTATAATCCCATATTCTGACTTCTATATGAAAACATCAACACAAACTGAATGTATTCCAACTGATTTAGGAAGTTATAAAGAAGGACGACATAGGGGAACAATTTTTAACATAATTCCTGTTGAGTTCAATTTTTCAGCTTTTTTAGACTTAAATATGCATCCCGATTTCAAAACTGCAGTTAGTTTTCTTCTATCACTTCAAGTTTTTCTGTATAGCTTATTTTAATGCGACTACTCTAGGCTGGATTGAGCCTGGATCAAGGGAAGCACTAGTGCTCTCCTATTGGCTGAGAGCAAATCCCCCTTGAGTGGTGAGGGGTGGGGGATGACCTTGGAGACCAGTGACAGGTTCATACTTGTCTAGGCTGTTCAGTTACACATGAGACAGTGTGGTAAGAGGTTGTGTGCTGCTCTATATAGTGAATCGTATTCCAAAGTGTAGTCCAAGTTCTTGTCTATATACAAGGAGTTAGCAGAATTTACTTTTTTATTTACATACATATTTATTTCCTTTCCTTCAGATCACATCTGCCTCTGCTATTTCTCGTCTTAGGTGCCTAAACAACCCTGATTCGTTTTGTTATATCTGTGGCAGTTTCACTATTCCCAGTCAAAGGACAGACATCAGCACATTTATCAGGCAAACTTATTTTGCATATTTTAAAGTAAAACTTGGTGATCAAGATAAGTCTTTCACCCCTCACAAAGTGTACAAGCAGTGTGTTGAGAGTTTACAGATGTGGACGAAGGGAACATGTAATAAATTGCCATTTGGTATACCTATGTTTTGACAAAAGCCCAGAGATCATTCAAGTGACTATTACTTTTGTATAGTGAAAACATCAGGATATAACATGAAAAATCTATGTAAAATAGAGTATCCTACTCTACCATCAGCTATATGCCCAGTGCCTCATTCAGCTGAAATCCCATTGCTAATTTTCATTAAATTACCCTCTTTCAGAAAACAGGAGTATGGTGAAGAACTAAGTGACAGCAATGATGAAGATTTTGAAATTGAAGATGACTCAGTTCATAAGATATTTGATCAGCATGGATTGAATGATTTGGCATGAGATTTGGGACTATCCAAAAAGACTTCAGGACTCCTAGCATCAAGACTGCTTGAGAAAAACTTGCTTGAAAAAGGAGTGAAGGCATCCTACTTTTGATCAACAGAAAGTGCATTTCTGCAGTACTTTCGAAGTGAAGGTGACTTTGTGTATTGCCATAAAGTACATGGTTTAGTGGAGGAATTGGGAACCCCAATCCATAACGCAACTGTATGGCGACTGTTCATCAATAGCTCAAAGTGGAGCTTAAAGTGTGTCCTCCTCCACAATGGCAATTTATTTGGTGCAGTCCCAATTGGCCAGTCAGCTTGTTTTCATGAAGAATATGAAGACATAAAGGGAGTCATTGATCTGTTGCAATATCATAAGCACAATTGGATCATCTGTGTGGACTTTAAAATGGTCTGCTTCCTTCTTGATCAGCAACGCAGATACACCAAGTATCCCTGTTTTCTGTGTATGTGGGACAGCAGAGCTCATGAGAAGTAATGGATGGAGTTGGATTGGCCTCCAAGATCTGACCTCAAACCTGGTGATTCAAACATTCTACATGAGCCACTTGTTAACAGAAAAAACATTATATTCCCACCTCCACACATAAAACTGGGTCTCATGAAGCAATTTGTTAAAGCTTTGCCAACTGAAGGAGACTGTTTCAAGTATCTCATTTTGGCATTTCCTAGCCTGTCATTTGAAAAGATAAAATACCTTAATATGTATGTTTGGTAGCAGAACTTTACTACTTGTACACAATTTGACTTATATGAATAAAATATCTCTAAATAAACAGTATATTCAGGTAATTTTTTTCTTTATTTTCCTTTTTATGTACATTTTGTATGATTTTTGGAACATAGGGAGGGTATTCTGTACCTTAAAAAGAGAAAAACTGGGTCAGTTTTGAATTCAGATGCTAAGAGTTAGTCAAAAACAAGTGTCAAATCTAACTCAAAAAAATTGTGTTCCCCAGAGCAATTCAAAAATAGATGTTCAAATCATGTCTAAGAAATCCTCTTCTAACAGGAAAGATGACACCAGACTGGATCATTCTCCAAAGGACAGGATTTTTATTTTAATTAATTAATTAATTAATTTTTAGAGAGAAGGGAAGGGAAGAAGAAAGAGAGGGAAAGAAACATCATTGTGTGGTTGCTTCTTATGCAACCCCAATGGGGGACCTGGCCTGCAACCCAGGCACGTGCCCTGACTGGGAATTGAACTGGCTACCCTTTGGTTCGCAGGCCAGCAGTCAATACACTGAACCACACCAGCCAGGGCCTCACATGGGGCAGTTTTCATATCAGTTACAGCACGGTGGGCCTGGTGTTTGTTGATGTCTTGTTGTCACCCAGTGAAGTTTACCCCAGTGCCACTCTGGTCACAGCTTCATGTGGCGCTGTGTCTATCAGAAAATGCTTTTCTCTTTTCTTATATGAATGCTTCTCCTTTGGCACTCAAACATAATGCAATGTTTCTGCAGTGTTGTCTCGGTAACATGAGCATATTCTGAAGTTGACAAGTAGGTTTCCTCCTCTTAGATATGTGGCAGTTGTGACATTGAAATATGTCTTGAACTTACTGAACTAGTTTCCCTGAAGTCTTAGAAATGACATAAACAACAGGAACGATGGGTGGTGAACTATTCTTGTAGGCTTTTTTCTGACACTGGTCCAGATTTTTCCTCTCCCTCCTTTACCAGACATACGTCTCCCTGAGCTTCCAGGATAGGTAGTTACTAGGGCACCTTGCAGTTTGTAGGACATTTGGCTTCTGTGTTTTAATACCTGAGCAAATGTTCAATGTGAACCAACACTTTTATTTCCCTTAGGGAAGTTTTATCCTTTAAAGTGTTTCCAGTTTTCATTTTAGAATATCAAAACAATTTTCATTTTATAAGTCTGCTTGAAAATGAACAAGATAATGCATGGTAAAGTGTAGACCTAGATTTAGCCTTGAAGTTCTTAAATCTGTTTCATAAAAATATTAAGTTATATTTCTACTCTGACAAAGAAGAAAATATTTAACTTCCCCTTCCCCAGAATAGAAGCAAACTAGATAGGTATTTTCTATCACATTAGTATAAAGTGATGTTTTTAGAAATATGCCTGTTTTTCTTAGAATAAATAATTCATGTCAATTTTGGGAAGAATATTCTAAGGCCAAAATTACAATTTATATCAAACCTAATAAAAATTTAAATGGTTCAGATACACATTAACATTTATAATTTGGTTACCTGTTTAATGTTAAAACAAATTCTAAATACATAACAACACAATTTGGAAAACAAACAGATCATAAGTCTGATATTTACTCAAATGTATATTAAGTCAAAGTTCTTTAATACATTTTTGAAGAGATTTTTCATTTTTATTTTATTTAACTTCAGACAAATGCTGACAATGAGTAATTCATTTCTAAGAGTTAGTCAGTGATTAGCCAAGTCCTCTTTCCACACCAAAATCTCACCATGCTGAAAAAATATATATATGCAGGAGGTTTGAATAAGAATGCATTGTTTACTATTCTGATTCTAATATGCACATTGCACATGCTGCTTAACTCTGCCTAAGAACAGGTCTTGAAGATAATTTTTTTGTATTGGTAGTATATGATCAACCTATCCTATCATGATACTCAAGTCTATCTCATTGAAAGGAGATAAAGAAGCAAGACGCATCATGAGTTCTTTTAGAATTCAAGTGTCTGAGAAAGGCATATATGTAAGCCTTTTAAACACTGTGATATCACAAAAGACAACATGTTGATTTTTAAGACCATATATGCATAGGAGCCAGTAAAACACGGATGGTTCTAAGCTGCCTGGCACACAGTAATAACTCAACAATATTGCTATCAAATTTACTACCATCATTATTGTAATTAGAAATTTTTATCACAGTCAAGATGGAAGAAATATTTTTCTAAAAGTATGAGACACAAGAAAAGATTCAAATGTAATTTGAAAATGTGTATTTATAATAAGGAGAAGGAACAAAGTTTAATTACATAAAAAAGTTTTAGAACATGTTTGGACAACTAGGTTATTGAAAAAAATTCACTATCTTCAACATCTGATGTGATATCATGTATTGATAATAACTTCTTTTATTAGCATGCATTTTTATATGTGAAGATAACTCTCTTCTATGTGAGCATATGAGAAATGACCCCCACTGGCTGGTACAGTAACATCTTCAAGACTATGAACACATTCACATATGCAGATGCATTCTGCTAGGCATCTAATGGTATACATTGCAAGAAAAAACAAAAACCCTTTATAAATAAGGAAAATTTTTTAATTTTTTACAAGGATGTCACTACTTGATTTTAAACTTTAAATTTCAATTAGTGCTTTATTATTAAATGAAATTTTGCATATGCTTCTTCTCTTACATATATAATTACAGGTGTGTGGAAAACATGTTTTAAAACATAAAATGAGCTTCTCATCTTGGCCTCTATTACCATGAAACCATTCTTAAAAGGAAGCTTTCACTGGTTTTACAAAGAGTTTTGAGTTTCTGGGTTTCAATAAACTTCAAAGCTTCAGAGACAGAAGGAGCTCTGCTTCTTCTGGTTTAAAAACCTGATGTCCATTTGACTGGGAATTAAAAAGTTAGACCTGTGATTATTTTTATTTATTTATTTATTTTTTTGTCAGAGAAGTAACAACTGATAGCTGCAGGCATTTACCTTTTTCTGGAGTCTGAGTTAGTAAAAGTGTTGTATATTTGTATGTATAAAATGTTTCTCCTATAACAAGGTATGTATTTCAAAAAGCTTATAAATCATCCTAAGTATTGTTGCCTTATTATTACTCAACACTTTATGTCCAGTCAGTGTCTGCTTTCATTACTAGTAAAGAAACATGAAGAAATGATTCCTCTCCCTCCTCTTTCCCTGAAAAGTGCACAAAAGGAAATGTCAGGATGAGGACTTGTTTCTTTGTCAACATTGACCAATTCAATATGGAAGCACAAATACCAATTTTAATTACTTTTCTAATAAAATCCTCAGACAGAACCTAATTAGCTGCATTTTAAAAACCCAAAGGAAACCAGCACTTACTGCAGAATATTATTAGTCTATGTCTACATAGAATTACTAAGTTAAAAGCTGAAGCTCCAAGTGATTCTGGAAATCTACCAAAGTTATGATTTTCTTGGTAGGTCATTTTCTGCACAATACCCTTCTGAACTCAAGTAGATACATATGCACACATGCACACATAGACATCATAAATATTTTAATGCAACCTAGATACTCCTCATCCCACAAAAACCTAAATTACTTTACATGATCCTCCAGATGTTTCTCCAGGGCTCTCTAACAAAGACATAGTGACCATAACTCATTGGTAGCCTGAGTGGCTTACAGTACCCTTCAATATTTGCTTTCTTAGAGGATGTCTATGTCCAAATGAATGAGCTTAATGGTGCAAATTATAAGCATCAAGGCCATCTGATAGTGAATCCCTTAGGAAAAAGTTCCATGCCCTTTCTTACTCACAGGACTATAATGCTAGAAGAGCCTCAAAAATATTTTTGTCTACCTTCCCTTATTTTAAAGATAAGAAAACTAAAGTTTAGTAAAATTTAATGCATTTTTAAATATATGAGGTAATCTGTCTATAGTTATTGAATGACATAGAACATGACCTTACCTTGACTTTACCTACAATGGGCTATATGTTCATTGACCTATATTATAAGTTGTCTATAGGAATATTAAACCCCTTTTGCATGGCATACAAAGTGCTTTTCAGAGAAGGAAAACTCTGACTCCAAAAAACCTCCGCTGCCTTGCGGCATACCTCTTCAGGGGAAAGGCTAAGGGAGTAAACCCCGACAGAAAATCCGGAGCCGGAGTCCCTAAGGCGGTTTGACGTTGTAGTCAACACCGGCAACTCCTGCGGCGCACCTGAAGCCAAGCTGTATTGACTCCGTCTTTCCCTTGGACCCTTCAGCTGCGAAGAGAGGGGGGGTCTGCTGCATGGGCAACAGCAGACCCTCCATATTACCCTGCCCAGGCTCTGTAGCTTCAGCGTCATCACAAGATGTCGATTCAACACGGGAGGAGACAGATACCATGTCACTCCCAAGTCGGACTGCACAGCCATTCTCGGCGGTGCAGATAGACTCTTAAGAAGCTACACCATCGTCTCTCGAGACGGACGGCTGCCGACGACGACGACGACAAAGTGCTTTACAGATTATCACCAAATGATTTTTACCAGCCTCATCTCTCCTCACTGGGTAACAATCAAATATGTTCTATATACCCATGGAGAACATCTCATATTTTATAAAGAAAATGAACTCTACTTCTGTATATGTTTTCACAGAATCCTCTCCTCTATTTAAAACACTGAATCTGGGCATTTCTACACTTGTTTACTATGCTCCTCCCATAAAACTTGGGACAAATCTCTATTACAGCATATGCCATATTGAATTGGAATAAACTACTTGCTTGTTTGTCCCTGGACACCAGGCTTCCAGCATTCTGTTTGGCACATAGTAAGCCCTCATTAATGCCTGTAGAACCAATAAATAAACAAAATGCAGAGTAAAATCCATGTGTTTATAATCTAAGTCTGGAGAGCTTCCTTCGGTTCACTGGGATGATTTGGTAAATCCTAAAATCCTATCTCTTGGGATCTGGGTGTCTTCCGTATGGCAGTCAGTACTATGAATGAGGCCAATCAGCCTCAATTTAAATTTCCATTTAACTCAAATGGCATGAATCCAAACCTTCATTCACTGCCACTGGAAAATTTGGTTTGCGTTAAATAGCTCTATTCATTCATTCATTCATTTGTTATTCTACCATACTTCAGTCCCTACTAAGCTCATTTGAGACAGGAGCAACTGTCTCCATGGCACTTTCTGGTCCAGGCTCATTTCACTGCTCCACATACACGTAGTTTTAAAGAGCTACTGTAAGGGCCTTCCACATAAACCAGTTTAGCTCCTCATCCTTTTTTCCAATAGCTTGTTTATTTGTTTTTGCATATTCAGTAGTATAATGTAAAAATATCCTAAATACAGACTGCATTCTTTTCCTATGGACTACATACATTTACTCAACCATCCCAAGTTGCATTACTTAGATTTACTGTCTGTAATTTCAGAGAAACAAATTGCTAAACTGTGGAGTGTTAACTAAGTATATAATAATTTGCATAATTACCATAAATAAGAATAAATATCTGTTAATTTCTATTATAAAACAAAATCATTTAACCAAGTCCCCTTGAAGATTTTGATGGAATTACAAACTTTTCTATTCTTGGGAAGCAGACATCTATGCATTATTTTAAAAACCAAATATGTCGCAAATATGTCGTTGGCACCTTATTCAGATCATAACTCCCTTATTCCAGGAAACTAAAAAAAAAAAAAAAAAAAAAAAAAAAAAAAAAAAAAATTAAATGATATAGTAGAATAAGCCAGATAAGATTCAAACACAAAGAAATTAACATCCAGAACCAAGTTTCTAGCAGAAACCAGTGGACATATGGCTTGGAGACATATGGCACATCATTTTCACTAGACAACTTAGATAAGGGGAAGAAGAATTGTTTCAATTCTCCAGTCTCAGGACATTGTCCCTCTAATTTCAGTGAAATATACACATGTGGGAGTAAGAACTACAAGTTATTTATTTTTTTAACTGTTTACAGTGAAAATAGTTTTGGGTGACAGAGTTGATAGGTCTTTCCTCAAACTTGATTCATTTAGGACGTGGGGAGTCTTTTATTCCAAACCCGACAAAAATAAAGGAGTAACTTGGACTTTCTCCTGGGGTAACAGGCTGCAAGCAGGCTGCTTTTCTGAGGCCCTGTTTCAAGGTCTTCTGATAAGCAAGGGAGATCTATCTTTACAGGTTACCAATAGTTCTTCGTATCTGAAATTATGTGAAAATAATATATTTCATCAGGTGTAAATTCAGTTTTTCCTTTTGATAAGAAATCTCAGAATAGATGGAGACAAGGCTAAAGATAAACTTAATGACATTCTCATTGTGAACATAACTGCTTCCCTTTATCCACATGCAATAAATAAATAAAACAATCATCCTGACCATGGTAGTATGAATTCTCACCACACAAAAGCAGTTTTGAGCCTGTAATCAGGCTCCACAAACTACTTCGGGCTCCATGTCCTTTTGTATCCAGAAATTCAGCCTTGATGGTATCACTGAGGAGAAATCGCAATGAGCTTGTTGAGAGTATCAATTTCATCACAGTCAAATGACTGAAGAAATTGAAATGGAGTTTTCTCTCATTGCCCCTCCTCCCCAAAAACACAGTGAATTCACTGTTGATTTTCTGCCTTTTTCCCTCCATCATCTTTGCTCTCTAAGGTTCACCTAGACTTCAAAGCATAAGAATAGTTCCATTTTGTGCAGCGAAACTATAACATGGCTGAGAAATGGTTCCCTTTCTAAACACTTGGGGACCCTTATTCTCCTTTAAATTATTCATGCTTTTTACAGACCTCTCACTTTCCTAAATATATGTTAAATATATGTCAAACTGTCTTATTCCACATTATATGCACAGTACTCAGAAGAGAGTCCTACACACAGTAAATAATTATAAATAAAATTATTTGACAATTCAGTTTTGAAGCGATGTTGCGTGTAGTTAACAGCAAAGCTCTGAAATTTATTCCTTAATTTTGTAAACTGGCACCTCTATTTACTCATTGTGTGACCTTGGACAGATTACTTTATTGTCATACACCTAGGTTTCCCTATCTATAAAATAGATGTGATAATTATATGTTCTCCTTAGGGCTGTAAGAATGAAAAGAGTTAATAAATATGTAGTATCAAGCACAAAGTAAATGTTCTGTGAAGGTTAGAAATTACTTAATAAAGAAACGGCTTCTTAATGAAGCTCTGATATGTGCCAGGCGATGTACAGTTTTATATGTGTTATATCACTTCCAGAAAAAAAAAGATATGATGAGTTAGATATGATTGATATTCTAAAGATAAGGAAGTTTATGATCAGAGGACACAAAGCATAAGGAGTGATATAGTAGAATTGAGATTCTGTTCATATATGTTTGACCACAAAGCACAGACTCTTTTGTCCATATACACATTGACACCTATGAGTATATACTGGGTACATTTTACATATATCAATTTGTTTGATCATAATAATTATTTCAATGTCAGAGGTATTATTATACTTGTATTACCTCTGAGAAAACTGGTGTTTATAAAAGCCAGTTTATCTAAGTTCAGAAGTGAAGCAACATATTTCAGAGATAAGACTGTGAACCAACTCTCTCAACATCCAAGCCAGTGGTCTTTCTGCCACATGAGGCATAATGACAGCTCTCCTCTGTGTACATTACCCATGAACACTGCTCCACCGTCATTTAGTGAGAGTGGGCACCTTACATTTTCCTTAAGAATATGAGCGTGTCTGACATGAACTGTGCAATGTTCCTAATGATGACTGATTTTTTTCCCTTAGATCACATGGAGCTAAAGCATCTCCACGGTGTTTGTGTTGCATGTTCATGAGCTCCTTAATGAACTTCCCTGGTGAGCCTACTGTGACGTGCCTCATCTGTCACCATTTTAAAAGCCTGTCACAGGCTTTTGTGAATCACAGAATGCCTCAAACATGTATGCAAGAATGATCATCCATTGCTTTGTATTTGCACACACTGTTGGTTTTGTAGCCAGACTACATGTCAGAAACTGCACTTAGTTGCCAGCTGTATCAAACATGCCCTTGTCCTAGTTATAGAATTATTAGATGTACCAATGTGGATAAGAAATAAGCAAAATCATGTTTTAAAAGTTTATGAGCAATTTACAAGAGTCACATGAAGAAATTCTTCTGTTATTTAGAAATTTTTAAAAGCATGAAAAGAACAAATTTTACATTAGTAACTGAAAATCTATTTTAAGTAATCATTAATCATGGTTGTTAGGAATGAAGTAGTTTAGAGAAATAATCCTGTAATATTATATTCATACATTTTTTTCTTCCAACAAAAATGACTCTGGGAAAATACTCTTTGTTTTGGTTATTTACAATTTCTTTCTTGCTCTTATTATCTTGTTTACTAATAACCTCCTATATACAGGAAATTATTCATATCTCTGCTGCTTTATTTTATATCCAAAAATCTTTTTACTCATCTGACCAGTGGTTAATATTTGGTACCATTTCTATGAGTGTGCATGTATATATAATGTAAAACTAAAAATACTTGCATGGGAAATGCAAAAACAATGACTATGATTTTCTCTTATTACTATAATTGATTATAGATGGTAGCATAAAAAATAATACAAATTGGAAATATGTTATGAATGTCAGTCAAGTTATTAATATCTAAATTTCTTTCACTTAAAAAAAATATTTTTTTAACTCCTTTCAGAAGAACTTCCAAGCCAAGCTGACCATTTCATTAGCATTTTTTGCATGTATTTCGTTGATTTTTGTGTAACCCTGTGTGTATGTTTTTTAAAATTTGTTTCTCTTTTACATGTACCCAAACAAAACAATACATAGTGAACTAGTTCAAATAGAAGGTCTCCAGATACAGTAATAATTCTTTACATTTCCATGCAGCAATATTCTTCCAAATGATCCCTTTGATACTATAGGTATTATTTACCTATAGTAACACTCTAATATCTCTATTATGCAGATCATTGTCACTCAATTTATCCTCTTATCACTCATAAAAATATGGACACTCAAGTTAAAATAACAAAATACAATAAAGCCAAACTCTGCTTACACAAAATATGTAATTTCAAATGGGGCTAAAGCTAAACTTTCTGTACTCTATTGCTGTAGAGTTGGCTAATCAAACACCAAATATTTAAACATCTGTCTTCTGGAAGCTTGGCCAGGATTCCAGAATTTGTAGTTCACTTTCAGGTTGGCATTATCGGACCCACGTGACTTATGCGGCACTGGCTTTATAGCTGTGATTATTCTAAACTGAAAGCAAAAAAGTTTGAAGTAGCTCTAGCTAAATGCTTCTGTTAATGGTGGTCTGCCAAATGTATCTACTGCCAAGGAAAATCATAACTGGACAGCAGTTTGTGGTAAAAGGATATTTTACTCAGGAACAATTGCAATAAGGGGAAAGAAGCCTCAGGACAGAACTGGGTTCAATCCCAAATACAGCTAAGACACGTGGGGATTTATGGCCAAGGACCAGGTTGCATGGTTGGGAGATGGAAACATTAGGGGGACTCCAAGTAGGCCTTGACAGGATTCTTGCTGAAGGCAGGCTTGTGTGACTGATCAGTTACCAAGATAGGCAATGAGGAACATGATCAAATATCAATGGTGATCAGATATTGAGGATGAAAGATTCTTGCTACACAGACTTAACAGGATTCTTGCTAAAATAGGTCCATAAAAGGAAGAACATGAAAGCCCAAGGGTCAGGATTGAGAAAAGTGTTCAGAGGAACCTGATTAAAGGTGGTCAAAGAGGGAGCCTTTATCACCACTCTTAATTTTACAAGGCCTGTTACTAATATTAATGGGGGACTTATATTAGTAATAGGACAATGGTGCTTTGTTATTTTTACTTCTCTTTGAGAAAGAGCTGCCCTATCATGGAACTTTAGGTATCATGCTACTTATTAACAGAAATCTGTTACAAATGTCTCTACTTCTCCCCCAGAAATAGACCTCAAGAAAAGCTGTGAGTATAGCAGTTCATTGAGTATATGATTCTGGGAGGCACCAGTAGGGTAGTGGAGAACTAAGAAAAGGGAAGAAAGAGCATAAGGAATGCCTAATGAAACAGGATACCACTGTGGGTACTGGAGCTCAGTCTTAATGGGGGGCAAGAAAGCTAAGATTTTCACCCAACAATTTCAGTTAGTCTTCAGTAGAGCACTGTTTCTGTGAAATGATAACTTCCTAGCATCTCAGGTCTTCCGTGTACACAGATGGAATGGGCTTCAGTAGTCAGAGAAGACCTTGAGATGAAGACTTGCTGTTGCTTTGAGTAGGAAGCCATTAGCTCACAGAAAAAATATTGAGTGCTCAGGATCATCTGATGTGGTACTGACAGAGTCTACAACATTGATGAAGTATTGCTTTCCTTTCATCTGCCTTGAGATCCACTTACTTATAATGGGAACACCTCCTGGGCACTCATTGTGGCTCTACATTTTTATTAAGAGAGGCTTATTGAGGTATATTTTATATACAGAGAAATTCACTTTTATTTTAATACATGCAGTTCTACAAATGTTGGCGACCCCATGCAATCATGCAAACACCATACAATTAAGATGTAGAATATTTCCATCACACCAAAAAGTATATTTTGTTATGTTCCATCTCCTTCTCTCACATTTGGGATCTGGAAAGCATCAGTCTAATTTTTGTATCTGTAGTTTCACCTTTTCTAGAATGTAATACAAAGAAAATTACACAGTATGTAGTCTTCATCAGAAAGAGAAGTTGGTTAAGAGATGAAAACTAAACTGAAACAAACAAAAAAAGTAGAAAAGATTCAATGTCAAGTGAAATGCTAATTTTTGTGTTTGGTCTTATTGTACAAGTATGAAAAAATTGAATAAGCTTAAAGAAGGAAAGAAGAGGAGAGAGTACAGGATAAAAGATCATTGTGAGAACAAGGTTGTTATGAAAAAATAAGGTACACCAAACACATAATGTGTGTATCCATGAAGAGACCATAGGTCTTGATAATTAACAGGTTTCTATTTGGTACAGAAGTTAGCGTGTTTTACAGCAACCTGAATTGCAGACGGTAAGTTTTGGTGGCTGGGTTGTTATGATGACAGATGTTCTCTACACCTGCAACTCATCCTGTATGTTATGAAAGCCACTCCAGATACTTTAAAAGGTGACTTAACTGAGAATACCTACTCTTGAGATTATTGTGACATGTAACGTTTGATAACCAAAATAAAAATTTTACACTATGCCCAAAATTTCGGTGAATAGAAATTGTAACTCATGACTGCAATTCATTTGAATTAATTGAGGTGTCTTTATTAAAGTCTTGAAAGTGACATTGTGTTCCACTTTTGTGTAAGAGGAATCTTTTCAAAATGAAAAGAAAAAATAAATATTTTGAGAGAGCATTTCTACCTTTAAATAAGTTGAAATGTAGAGTTAGTTTGCAGTGCCTATTCTATCTTAAGCCCTGTGTCAACAGCATAAAAGTCTGTCTCATGAAATAGAATGTTTAACACTTATTAGTTTTTCCTTGAAGCATGAAATATATATTTACACCCAAGATTTTTTTTTTAATTTCAGGCTTGTTCTGATTAAAAAAAACTTTCATCTGGTTTTTCTTTTCTTTTTTTTTTTTTTTGCAATACATCATGTGCTTGAATTTTTGATGCAAGCATGTTAGAAAAAGCCAATTTATTTCATTTCAGTCGGTTGGACACAATATATCATCAGTTTTCCTAGAGTGAGATTTGTTTTTTTCATCACAAGGTTAATCCTTAGAGACCCCCAGGTGCCAGCCTGAACACAAAACTCTCCTCTCAACAGTATATTCGACCAAACAGTAAGTAGCAAGAGGTTTTAATAGGCAGATATTGAAACTCACCACATCCATAAAGGTACAATTAAAATACAGTGTATTGCTGAATACATAGTCTCCCACTCACCATTTCTTATTCAACATATACTCTTACTCATACAATCTCCAAAGTTATGTCTGAAAATAGATAAAGAAGTCTGCTTATCTATCACTTTCTTACTTGTAAACATGTATGTATGCCATTTAAATTAAATTATAATATCTTTAGAAATCATCCATTACTAATTAAACTGCCATTTCTATTTTAAAATATATACTAGACAACATATTTTAAACATATTAAACATACTTTTATGGTGACAATTTTCATTTTAAAAGACTTTTGAATATACTCAGTGACTTGAGATTGGGTTCAAATTCCTTAGTGTTCCACACTTTTTTACAATCTGGCTCCAACATAACTTTTCAGGTGTATTTTCTATAATCGTCATGAATTTACAATTAATTCTATTTAAACTGGTCTGCTTGTGAATCCCTCAAACCACTTGCAGTTGGTACTACCTGCTTTTCTCTCTGCTCTTTTCCCATCTGCATAATCTACTTTCCTCTTCTTTGCATACTTCAAGATCTAAGTCTATTTATAGCCCTTAGGGTTGTGTCTTTTCTTTAGTCAGTTAAGTGATCTCAATTTTTCTGAAACCATTTAAGTATTATATCCATAAATAAAACATTGTATTTTTCTATTTCTATACCATTCAAACTAATCTGGGTATATATTTTCACAAAATGTAGGTGCTATGTCTTTGATAGGCTCTGTGTCCTACATGAAACTTAGGACTTCATGGAAACCTTCAAGGGATAGGCTGTCACCTTCCTGAACAGCTGAAACTGGGGTATTAGTCTATCTTCCAGGCTATGTGGCATGTGAAAATTAACTATGGGGAAAAGAAGAAAGTTGGGATATTTCACAGAGATAAGCATTTAGTCCCTTATACAGCTGAAATAAAAATATAACAAAGTTTTCTTTTTTATAGGTGTGCCATTAGTATTAAGATACCATGAACACAGAAAATATATAATGGTTCCAAAAATGATTTCAAATTTTCAAATCAAAAGTCACAAATGTAGATGTCTAAATTACAGGAAAAGAGTAGTAGCTGAGATGTTTTTCACATAAAAAAAACACTACAGAGCATTGCCCAGGGTGAGGAGCAAAAGAGAATTTATTTACTTGATCTTGATTAAAATTGAGGAGGTCAGTAGTAGTTTACATATTTTCCAGTTAGACAGGGACTGTTCTTATTTTTGTATTGAATGATTAGTGTATACTCATTTAATCTCTGATGGCTCTCCTCTCTTTTACAAATACATTGCACATTTATTGAGAGGTCATTTCCTGTGTATCTTAAGAGAGCAGTAAGATGGCAGAATAAATATGTAGAAATCACTGACTAGTGAAAATATTTCCATTAAGAAAATAACTAATTCAAGAAATAAAGGGACTGGGTGAAAAAAGGTGAAGGGATTAAGGAAAAAAACAAGAGACAAACAAACAAACAAAAAAACCTCATAGACACAGACAACCCTATGGTGATGACCAGAGGGGAAGGGTGGCAGGAGGAGGTAGAAGAGGGTAAAGGGATAAACAGTAATGGACAGAGACTTGGCTTGGGGTGGTGAACACACAATACAATATACAGATGATGTATTATAGAATTGCACACCTGAAACCTATATAATTTTATTAACCAATGACACCCCAATACATTTAATAAAAAATTAAATAAATTTTAAAAGAAATAAATATGTTATGGTTTGTTTATTCACTCATTCATTTATTTATTTATTTTACAAACACATTAAATGCTTATCACATGCTAGACTCATCAGTAAGAACCAAGATAAATTTCTTTTTTAAAGTGTGTCACAACTCAGTCTCCTCATTTGTAAAATACAGATGGAATTTATCTATTGGTTTTCTATTGTGTCCCTAACAAATTACTACAAACCTAATTGTTTTTATTAAACCATTTTTATTGTTACTCTGTTATGTATGGTTGTCCCAATTTTTCCCCTTTGCCCTTCTCTGCCCATCCCACCCCTTGCTCCCATAATCAATTCCCACATTATTGTCCATCTCCGTAGGTCATTCACACGTGTTCTTTATCTAGTTCCTTCCTCATCTTTCCACCATTATCTCCCTCCCCACACCCTCTGGTCACTTTCAGTCTCTTCCATGTTTCCATGCCTGTGGTTCTATTTTGTTAGTTGATTTTGTTCATTAGATTCCTCTTATGAGTGTGATCATATAGTATTTGCCCTTCACCAACTGGCTTATTTTATTTAGTATAATATTGTCTAGTTCCATCCATGCTGTCACAAAAGGTAGGAGTTCTTTCCTTCTGATGCATAGTATTCAATTCTTCAAGTGTGCCACAGTTTGTTGATTCGCTCATTTATTGATGGGCACTTATGTTGTTTCCAGCACTTGGCTATTGTAAATAGTGCTGCTATGAACATAGGGGTGCATAAGTTCTTTTGAATTGGTGATCTGGGATTTTTAGGGTATATTCCCAGCAATGGGGTCACTGAATCAAAAGGCAGTTCCATTTTTAGTTTTTTAAGGAAATTGCATATTTTCTTCCATAGCAGCTACATTCCCACCAACAGTGCACTAGGGCTCCCTTTTCTCACATCTTTTCCAGCGCTTGTTGTTTGTAGATTTTTTAATGATGGCCATTCTGACTGGTGTGAAGATATTTCATTATGGTTTTAAATTTCATCTCTCTGATGGCTAGTGATGTTGAGCATCTCTTCATATGCCTATGGGCCATCTCTATGTCCTCCTTGGAGAAGTGTCTGTTTAGGTCCTTTGTTCATTTTTTTGATTGGATTGTTTGTCTTCCTGGTGTTGCTTGGTATGTGTTCTTTATATATTTTGAAGATCAAACCCTTGTCCCTTTTTTAAATTTCTTTTTAACTGTTGTTCTACTACAGTTGACCCATTTTTCTTCCATTGCTCTCCCCTGCCCTGCCCTCCCCCACAGTCAATCCCCACACTGTTGTCCATGTATCATTGGCAAATATGTTTTCCCATAGAGTTGGTTCCCTTTTCATTTTGATGATTATTTCTTTAGCTGTGCAGAAGCTTTTTAGTTTGATGTAGTCCCATTTGTTTATTTTTTCCTTTATTTCCCTTGCCCTAGGAGATATATCAGCAAAAATATTTCTCAAAAATATCTCAAAATTAATATTTTAAACAACAGAAACTTATCTTACAGTTCTAAATTAGAAGTCCAACATGGGTCTCACCAGGCTAAAACCAAGGTATGAGCTGGGCTGTATATTTTATGGACGCTCTGGGAAGAATCCATTTCTGGTTCTTTCAGGTTCTTCTGATGTAGAACTACAGTCTCTATTTCCTAGCTGGCTGCCCTCTGAAGGTTGTTCCAAGCTTCCAGAAGCAGCTACATTCCTTTACTCACAACCTTCTTCTGCCATCCACAAAGTCAGCGATACAGGTTGAGTCTCTCCTGCTCCTTCTGTAGTCACATATCTATGACCCAATTTTATACTTCCTTATTCCACTTCTAAAGGCCCACCCAGATAACCCAGGATCATCTATTTATTTGAGATCCTTATTCTTAATTTCACCTACAATGTCCCTTCTGCCATTCAAGGTAACATATTCACTGGTTGAGAAATTAGGGGACACTTTTGTGGATCTATTTATTAGTCTTCTACCTCCTCTTAAGTCAATTATGAATATAAGTATGATTATTCATACAAAGCACTCAGAGCACTGTATAGCAGATACAAAGAGCTCAACAAATGTTAGTTATGACCATGGTTACTGTTACTATCATGGAGTTCACATGACAGCAAGAAATGATTGTAATGAAATAATGAAAGTAATAGGTGTCTACTAAAAGTATTCCAACTATATATTTCAGGGCTAGATGTGCTTTAAACTAATCTATTCTATAATAATGCATGTTAGAAGATATCTTGCTAAATGTCTTACTAGTGTTTAATCATAGTATTCAGACTGTTTCTTTCCCTTCTTTTTTTCCCCAAAGTTAAGGAAGAAATCAGATATTGAGAATTTATATTTTCTAATAAAAATTTATAACCTAATAATTATTTTTAGATTATTAAAGTGAGCAAGAAAAGGACATGCCAGCAAGCATAATAAAATCCATTGGGTAGTCTCTAGACATATTCCCAATAACAGACTCAGGAAGCAAATTAGAAACAAAAATCTGGCCTACGGCTGATATTTACTATTAGTGTAGATGGCATGGCTTGTCAAAAAAATCCAAAAGCTATTCATAAAAAATACAATGCAACTTAAATAAATAAGTCTGCCCTCAGTTTTGTCAAAAATATAGGGTCAGTCTTACAAAGTCATGATATAAATTTTATTACATAGATTAGCTTGTGTGAAAACCAATAAAATATGTTTAGACTATTTTTAGTCCCATTTACAG
This sequence comes from Furipterus horrens, assembly GCF_987537825.1. Classification (NCBI taxonomy): domain Eukaryota; kingdom Metazoa; phylum Chordata; class Mammalia; order Chiroptera; family Furipteridae; genus Furipterus; species Furipterus horrens. The sequence goes on from NW_028327172.1 coordinate 190,860,739, forward strand.
GAAAAATATATAAAAAATTAACACACTAAGAACTTAAAGTGAAGTTTCCAATATTAACACTAAGTCAATGTCACCATAAGAAATGAATGAAACAATAGATATTTCCACTTCTTATCAGCTGTCTAACTTGGACAACCCATCCACTTAGCGAGAAGTCCATTAGCTTCTGCCCAAACTTGCCCATATTTATAGATTGACTGAAAAGATGAGATGGCAATTCAGTCAATAACCTCTGACACAAATTCAGACAGATCTTGTGCTCCTCACAGTGACAAATTACTGTAGAAAATTAACTGTCGAAAGTGCAGCAATATGATAAAGATTGATTATTTTATTCTTGCAAGTCTGCTTTGAGTTAGAGTAACAGCCTGATCTGAACACAGATGGAACCAAAAGGGAAGCACAGAGCAAGTCCTCCTCTCAGCTGAAGAGGAGAAGATGAATTTTCACAGGATAACAAGGGTGATGATTCTTTTTCCGAAAGAAGGTGCTTTTGTTTTGTGAGTGCCTCTTTAAGGTTATCTTTTACAGTCCCAGCAAAGTGGAAGATCATATTTTTAATCATTTTGTCACCACCTCAAGGCAATTTTAGCCCCTTGCTTCAACTTTTCTAAAAAGCAGAGTTTGAAGAACTTTCTTTCAATTTTATACTTTTTACTAACACAATATGATTCTAAATATTTTAAAATTACTACAGTGTTTTCATAAAAGGTGCAAAAAGGTAATCATTATATATTCCATCTTCTTTATCAAAGATTAAAAATAATAACCTATAGACAAAAGTCTACAAGGAACGTAAATCTTTCCTGAAATTCAGATAGGCATACTGGAAAGCATATTAATCATATCCAACAAAAAGATCACCAAAACTCCCCCTTTAGAATTTGTACACTCTATTATTTACTTGATATCACACCAATACCTCCCACTGTTAAGTGTCTTAAAATAAGACATTATTTTCCAGAGGAAGTATTTGAAAACTTATAACATTACTCCCCAAAAGTAACTAGAAGCTCACTGAAATGTCCCAAATGCATATCTGAAGTTATTTCCTTAAGGGAATGCTTCCTGGTGTATTTTTTTATCCCCATTACAGACCTAAAATCAAATAGGAAAAGTATAGGGTAAAAAAAAAGAAATGGAACCATGTTATCACAGAGATGAGAAAAATAAAAATCTTTAATAATGGAGGGTTTGCTCTGAAGAAGATCTAAACGTGAGAAAAGGGCAGAGGGGAAAGGGGGACATGGGGCATGGCAGCTCCAACACATATTTGCGAGGACACTGCAGCACTAGATGTGGTGGGGAAGAGCTGTCCAGAGTGTGAAGCAAGATATGTGCCCAAATTCATAAGAAACTGACTCTTCAAATAAGTGAACAGGACACTTAACTAATTAACCAAAGGAGTCCAATTTTCTCAATTATAAGCTTTCAAAGAGAAAAGAAATGCCTCGGTGGTCATCAGAATGCATGGAATCATGTAGTTAAAATATCTGGATGCTTGATTACTTCTGATCAGGATCTTTTGGCAGAACGGTCTTAGCAGATGCTGTGGATATTACAGTGTGTAGCTATTAGAGAATTAATATGTTGTGATGACTATTAAGCTTACTAGAAAAAATCACCAAAGACTCGGCAATTTCTCCATCTTTTTATTTGATCATCATTTCTCATCAAATCAAGTGAGATACTGATTCCCCAGTTGCTGGGAATACTGGGTGCTGGCTGCTGACAACTAAGTCATTCTTTGGGAATTGCCCTTGACTTTAGGAAGCATTCTAACCTAAAGTTATGTCCTCACCCCCAGGACAGCCTGCATGTAATGACTGACTGGTCAATGGGGGAGAGTATAATACTAAGGCATATATGCTCAATTTGGAAATAACTTCAAGGAGCCATCATAGGTCTACAGTTCCCTTTGTACCAGCTGAAACTCATGTTCTGTGTTGAGGTTCAATTTCTTGTTCTATCTACCTCTCTCACTCCTTCACAAGTGTTCCTGAGAGCATTCGTGAATAAATTTATTGCATACAGATTTCCTTCTTGAGACTATTTCCTGAGGATCCCAACTAAAAACAACTCTTACTACAAGTGGATGAGGAAGCAGAGTCTAAAAACAAGAGTTTGAAGCTAGATTATCACCAGCTAGCTAGGCAACAAGGACAATATCATGGATGGTAATTGGAGTGATGATAGAAACTGACATATCATTATAGCAATGGAATTTTGAAATGTAAATTAATTGTAAAGTAGGATGGAAAACTAATGAAAGAAAATGCATTAGCAGTTGCACTATCTCAAGCATTTGATAGGTTCTAAAGAGGTAGTTATTATAACTACAATGGAGTAAGGCGGCAGTTGCTCGTGCTATTGATGCATTGGGGAGAGAAAATGAGGATCACATATGCTGATGTCAGACACCAAAAAAGCTAAGAATGAGATCTAGGACTTAATTACAAGCAAAGCAGAGTTTCAGAGAAGCTTGATATGTCAACTCTGGCAATTGTGCTATGCAAAAACCAGGGCTCAGATTAGGAAGAAGTTGGACCATAAAACTTTTCTGGAAACACCTGGCATGAAGCAGTCAAGAACACTGAGACCTGAGCTTTCTCCAAACTTTTAGACCTTCAGAAGTAGCCCAGTACTCCCCATTGAAGACTAGAACTCCCCCGTTTTTTAAAGGTAACAACACACATTTTCTTTTGGAATCTACTTCCACTATCCTTCCTAGTTACTAAAAAATAAATAAATAAAGGTCAACTCACAATGTAATCCAGAGAGATGTTGGCCTGTTAAAAAAGGAAGAGTACTAGACTGAAAAAGCTATAGGATATAGCCCACATATATCTGAAGACCCACGGAATATGTGTGGTTGTAGAATCTGAAGGGCTAGAGTAAGGTGGATTAGGTACGAAGTTGGATATGGAGAATGTATTGATATAGGGACACTCTTCCCCTTATGAAAAAGTGATGTAGGAGGAAAATGGCCAAGCTTGCTTTATATTGAGTTGGCCAAAGATTCTGTTACATTTTTCCATAAAATAAGAGACACCTGTTTTTTATTTTTATCAGTAACACTATTGATCTGGATATTTTGAGTCTTGTTGGCTATCTCCCACTATTGGCTTCTAATGGGTAGCAGCCAGGGTGCTGCTAAACATCTTCCAATGCATAAGACAGCCCTATAGCAAAGATTTATTTGGCCAAAATGTCAATAATACCATGAAACTTTACAAACTACTTTTGACACATTCAATCAGTCACAGCACCTTCTCCATACACTACACAAATCTTTTTTTTTTTGCTTGTTTTTCATTTGAGTTTTTACCTTTCTTGAAATAATAAAGCATAATATGCTGAAAGTGTGCATTTTTTTCCATCTTCAATGTTAAAATAGTCGCACAAAAATTTACTGATTTTAATAAGATTTTTTAATGCATGCTGATATGACAGTTGTCAAAATACAATCTAACCAAATTGTTTTGAATGAAGTTAAAAACAACTAAGCACTACTAGAGCCATCCTATAGAAAAAAATGTAAAGGACATTTTTGCAAACCTAATAAATATGTAAGTTCATTACATGAACTAACAAGCTGAAATATATATTTCTGATAGAGAACAATCTCACTTGGGATGGCTCTGAACACTTCCGTGTGGGAAATCATACTAGTGGAAAAGCTTTTGGCACTGCACCTGATAGTCCATGCTCTTTAGAAAGAGAACTTGTCTAAGCCAAAATACGCATGAATTCATAATGCAAAATGACTTGATTTCTTATTCAGGGGCCTGGAGAGACAAAGATTGATTGGTAAGGGACAAGGAATTCTAGGAGGAAACATGTGTATGGACCAATGTGAGTCATGAAGTATAAAGATCTTTGTGTCTTATGCCAATGCCCATCAGAGAGTACCCACCATGAGAAAGGCACTGAACCACTAAGTAGATAGAATGGCTTAGCCAGTTGACGTTACCCAGCTTCTGTTTTTGGAAAATCTTATCTTGTAACAATGAATTCTTGACCAAAGTAGTCACAGTGGCAGGGATAAAGACTATTCCAAGGCCCAATAGCTAGATGTCCCAAACACCAAGACTGATCTAGTTACTGCTGAAACAAAGACCTATTTGGAGCCCAATATTGCAATATGTTGTCAATTATCTACTTGGTGGCAAGTTGATTTCACAGGAATCTCTACTCTGAAAGTGGCAGCTATTCACCTTGATGAAATCAACACATACTTTAGGTATGTATTTGCTTTCCTTTCTTGTAGAGCATCAGCAAGCTTCCAGAGAACATGAACTGCTACACTCATGAACTGACTGTTAGATGTGTTTCACAAAATGAAAAATTAAACCAAGAAAGTACTCATAGGATTCAGTCATCATAGGTTCTAATGAAAGATATAAATAAGAAGAATCCTCAGGATGATATTTAAGGAAAATACAAAATGACCATTGTGAAGCCAGGAGAGACTTCCTAAAATGTTATGGGAAAAATCAGGCTGTGTGTGTGTGGGGGGGGGGGTGTGACAAACAATATAAAAATAGATGGAACCACATTCATTAGAAAAATATCGGCAAGAAGTATATTATAACATATAATTCTCTGCATTTTAAGTGGATTTGGTTAACTCAGCTCACTATAATATTTTTATATGTAGTTACCAATTTTTACTCTAACTGGGCAAGGTGGGAATTAATTTAATCTTGCTTATTTTAGAGTATAATCAGTGTCTCTGAGGGTTTAAATAACTTGTTAAAAGTCACCCAAAAGGTGAAGTCATACTCCAAACCAGAGCAGTAGTTCTGTTAGAGTTATTATATGTGATTTCTTTTCTACTTCTATTTTTCAAACTTTCTGAAATATGGTTATGCTGATTTTATAGTGAAAATAAATTTGTAAAATAAGAAAAAATAGACTCATTAGATGTTTGATACATATTCATAGAATTTCCAGGGAAACAACAACACAGAACAATTGTCATTCAAGATCATCTGGTTGTACTTTAAAGAGCCTGGTTAAATTTCATACCAAGAAATTGTGTTTTCATCCTGAATTGTCCATACAACCTCAAGCAAGTCATTTTCACTCCTTAATCTAATAACCCTAAATCATTGTATATACCAACTTGCTATTTATGTTTTAGAACTTGCTGAAGAGATTCTTATTTAAACAGTATTGTAGTTTTTATGTAACAAATAGTCAGAATCTTCTATAAGAATAAAAACAATATTTTTAAGTAAAAGAAGAAAATATTGTCATATTACATCTATCAGTTCCATTGGTAACTTTTTGGTTCTTCCTCTCCTTAATTTATATTATGTGTCATAAGTATACTTTAGATATTAAAAAAGAAAATAAAGTGATTGGTTTTGTAGCCTCTGGATAGGTAGCCTCATTCAAAACTAACAGATCATGCTCACTGAAGAGATTAAAAATACAAGAGCTAGGACTGACTAGAGAATATTTTGAGCTAAAAGCTGATTAATAGTGTTCTCATCTCCTCCCCTTCAAAATTATAAATATATCTTTATAAAAAAAGTTTTGTTTTATTTTTTAAGAATATGCTATGATCACAATTGGCCTTACTCACTACATTAAGAATTTAAAATGTACCTGTAGTCAGGTGCTTGAACTTTAATAAAATAATTTTCTTCATTTTAGTCTTTCAACATAAGAACAACAGCTATGTTCTTAACAGCCTAAATCACACTTGTTTCTGTTACCCTATATGATTTGAAAAGTCATTATTATAGAAACAATTGGGTCAAATATCTCTTGAGTTACTTCATGTACAGAGAAGTGGATTGGCATATGAGTGGGCCTAATAACTACTACCAAATGTATCATCAGAACATCATGCTTGGGATAGAGAGAGAAACAAGAACAAATGGTTTTCTTAGCTTAAGACCCACTGTGATAATCAGATAAAATGGATATAAGTTCATTTGTATACCATAGTTAAATTATTTTATTTTTTTAAATATATCAAAATTAATTGTTTCTTATCACTAAAGCTTGTTTTAGTTGATGTATGTTCAGCTCTTAAAATTAACTCTTAAAATATTTAGTAGTGAATGACCAAAGAGATTCAAATACAAACTGCCCTTCTTTTGACTACTCTGTCTTTTCCTTTACCTCTCTTATTATCCAATTGTTAAAAATCTTTGAAAAATGCATTTATTGAAAAATATCTAGTAAATTTGATTTTATATGGATGACTTGGCTTTGTTCTCCATCACGGAGAGATTCCACTTTCTCCCTTATTCCAGTTAAGCACCATCTTTCCCTTTTTATAGCCTATCTATTTACCTTTATGTTGTGATCACTGAAGAAGCAGGATGGATCCCTACCCAAAATTTGGTTCAGAATTCAAGATTGATGACACCACACACATTCCAAGAAGCTGTGAAATTTTTATTACTTACATAAAAAGGCTTTCTGAGGCTTTAAGGGCAGGTTCCCAAGCTGATCTGAAAATGGCTTGAGTGAGCAAAGAAAGGAGTCTAACTTGAAGTTGTTTTTTTAATCGACATTAGCATCTGAGACCAGGATGAGGGTCCCAGTGTGTGGGCAAGGGCTTGCACGGTGTGAATTTTATGTCAGAGTCAAAAGAGAAAGGACCAGACTTTCTAATCAGCTATCCTAAATGTTGGGATCTAGGGAGACTTAAGGCTTAAAAGCTGTCATCAGTCAAACAACAAAAACTGAAGTCAAACTCCTTATTACTTTATGAAATACATTATGTCTCATTTGCACTATTGGCATAGCCTTCCAATGAGTCTCATTTCCTCTAATATATGAATCTTCTAGTCCATCTGTCCCCATCATGTCAGGCTTGTACATTTGCAAATCTGATGATGCTATGACCGTGTTCACAGTTCTTCAGTGGTTCTGCATCCCTGCGCAGGAATTCTCATGGAGAGTTAGAGAACAAAGTCTTGAAGGCAGAGGGTTACTCAAAGTGGTTCACTACAAAACAAAATATTTTTGAACACTATTGTTTTATTTTAAATATCATTGGATTTTGCCTTCTGCTACAAACAGTCATGAGTTTTACTATAAAAATAACCTCCTATATACCAATTTAAAATAGACTAAAAAATTATAATACCCTTACATATTCCTAGAGGAGTCACCATATTGATCCCATAGCTTTTAGCACTTAATCAAGCATACCCTTAGGGCCTGTATTCTTTAGTTTGAGAAGCATAATCTTACACAAAAGAATATAAAGGCTTCCACTTAACATAGGAAATCATTTACTATCATAATCTGTATCTGCCCTCTGGGCTTGTCATCAAGGGTTGCCTCTCTAAATGACACACAGTAAGCACTCTGTGTTGTTTCACTTCCCCATAGTGTCATATGGCGTTTTCTTTGTCAAGGTGCCCTGCCTCCACCTGATCCTAGACACACCTCCTCTTTCTGGGCCTGGTGTACTCTATTATTCATATTAAGGGTGCCAGTCCCTCCTTGAAGTATTCTAGTTTTTCAATGAGCATTATACATAGCTACAATATATCAAGGATCATCTTGGTTTGTTATTTTTGCATAACTACCCTCCTGAAAGTACTCATGGACAGGGAACAGTGTCCTTTCAAGTTGATGAGCTGGCAAAAATCCTACTGTACTTTTGTTGAGCGAATGAAGAAATATTTTTGAAGTGACATTTATAATAACTTTTTCTGCCTTCCTCTTAAATGCTGTAAAAGAAATATCTCTTGTATGGTTGAAATTTTTAATTTACCTCACATGAAAGGTGACTTAAGTATAGTTAAAATTATAGGGTGCATTCATTTTAAAAACTATTATGAAGATAGCCTAAACAGAAAAAATAAATAAAAAAGGACCAATAACAGAACAGAAAAAAAGGAAGGAAAATAAAGAAGAAATCTTGAGGGCAAAAAAGTGTGAGCCAAAAAATTAAGTTAAAAAAAAAAAAAGACCCCTTGAGAACTCCCAAGAGTTAAGAGCAGGGGGAAGGAAATGTATACAATCTCTCAAGACTGGGTGGTATTGGAGGAGAAAGATAACATATGCAAATGATAAGGAAACAAACTGCAGCAGAAGAGTGGCAAAAAATTTTAAATGGGAGGCAAACCCATGAAAGCAGTGTTGGTGGAAATACAATTGGTACAGCCACTATGAAAAATAGTATGAAGATTTCTCAAAACATTGAAAATAGACCTATATTATAATCCAGCATGTTCAATTCTAGGTACATACATATTAAAAGGAAATGAAAGCAGAATCTCAAGGAGATATCTGCAATCTCATGTTCATTGCAGCTTTATTTACAACAACCAAAATGTGGGAACAACCTAAGTATCCATCAACAAATGAATGGATAAAGAATATATGGTATATGTATGTATATATACCAGATATACATATTAGTCAACTATGAGAAAGAAGTAAATTCTACCATTAAAAACAACATGGATGAAACTTGAAGGCATTATGCTAAGTAAAATAAGTCAGACAGAGAAAGACAAATACTGCATGATCTCACTTATATGTGGAATCAAAAATAGATTGATTTCATAGAAATAGAGAGTAGAATGCTTGTTACCAGGAGCTGAGGAGTGAGGAAAATGGAAAAAGGTTGGTCAAAGTGTACAAACTTTGAGTTTTTTGATGAACAATTTCTGGGAGGTATAATGTACAGCATGGTGATTATTATTAATAATACTGTATTATATACTCGAAAGTTGCTAAGAGAACAGATCTTAAATGGTCTTATCAAAAAATGTTTATCATGTTCCATGATGGAGGTATTAACTGACACTGTGGGGATGATCATTTTGCAATATACATATATGTATCAAATCATGTTGTACACATTAAACTTATACAATATGTTAATTATATCTTAATAAAATTGGAGAAAAAATAATCAAAGAAGTAAAAAAAGAAGACTCAGATAAGTTCATATATAAAAGCAAAAATGTCAATCAAAATGTGAAAGATATATTTAAAAAACTAATAAACTGTGTCTTTAAATGAATATATTTTGAGAAAATAGTTTTTAAAATAAAAAATCAAAAAATAAAAATAATAATGCAAGCATCAATGTTATATCATTTGGGAAATTTTATCTTAGTTACCATGGAGATGGTTTCAGAGGAAACCCATGTATTTTAGAAGGTCATGAGATGATATCAACAATTTTTTAATCTACACATGAAATGTTTAAAGCATGTAGAGGTCAATATTGAACATCTGCTGTGCAATTTTAAGTCAGATGTTTAAAATTTTAAGATCAGATATTTACTATATGCATATGATTTATTTTGTAACATTTTTTCAAAAATCCATTCTATTAAAATAGTAAATAGTTGCTTGCTATTATAGACATAATACTTAAAATTATAATTTTTCTATTTTTAAAATAAAAATTTAGATCAAACACAAAGAGCCAGAATTATTTTTTATAGTGCTTTGCTCCTTATTTCTCCTAACTGGCAGTGGTGGGAGAGGGGTGCAAACTGTGTGTAAGGGGAGGTGATATTTTAATATGCCAGAAAAGAGTGAACTGAATAAGAAAGACAAAATGAAAATGAAGCTAAGAAAGGTCAAAAAGACAAAGATACTAAACTTCATTTGCCTCATCTTGTCAAATTCAATTTTCTCTACTACATGTAAAAGATCTTTTGAAAAACAATTAAGTTCAAGAGGCTGCAAGATCAAAATTGATTTCTGAGCTTATAATAAAAATTTCAGGGAGTATAAATATATCTAGGCATTATGCAAAACTTAAGTTTATATGTGAATTAACAAAAACTTCAAAAGTAGCAAGATGGGCCTCAACCAATACCCACTCCAAGTGCCAAGGGACCATTGAGCTCTCAATATTGCAGGAAGCCGAGTGAGTAAGGGTTGGTTAGGAGCATGGTTTAAGCCAACATACTTCTCTAATTGTAATTGTAGATATTAAGAAATCAATTCTAAGTAACTACGTTTTTCAAGAAACTAGACTACTTCATTTTCTGCTTTAATTTCAGCTTTATTCATGATAATTGACATAATATGGTTTAAGATATTTACTATGTACATTGTGGTGATTTAATATACATATACATCATATTAATTAATGTGTCCATCACCTCACATATTAATATTTTTTGATGAAAGTTCTTTTATTCTCTTAGCAAATTTTACTCACAAAAAAAATTTACAAAATATAGTGCTATCAATTATAGTCACCATGTTTTACATTATATCCTCAGAACTTAATTTTCTTATAAAATGCATACCCAGTATACAATTTCCTCCATCTATTAGCTGCTGGAAAACACTTTTCTACTCTCTGTTTCTATGTGTTTTCTTATAATATGCAAACCAACCCAAGTTTATGGTGATTTTGGTAAAGATTTCAGGAATAATTTTAGAAAACCAAGTTCCTCCTGCAATAAATATGATGATAAACAAAAAGATAAATGAAAGAAAAACTTGCAGAGGTGTGTTTCCTGCTCCCAAGTCTTGTGCCCACATAAATGTAACTATCCAAAGAAGCTGCATTCTTTTTTAAAAATAGACACAAAAACTGTCTAAATTAACAACACCACTCACATATTCTGGAAGCTGTCTATGCACTTGTTTGGCAACCAATTATACATAAGCAGTACAAATGACCACAGAATAGTTGTAATGACTTTTTTTTGGGGGGGGGGTTGGAAAACATTTTTTAAAATGCTTTATAATTATGCTGTTACAATTGTCCCAATTACTTTTCCCTTTGTTCCCCTCCACCTGTTACAGAACCCCTGTGCTGCTCCAATTGAAAACAAACCCATGGGCTCTTTAGTTAGGGGTCCGATTGCCCGCTGCCAGAATTACAACTCTTAATAGTTCAGTTCAGTGAAAAGAAAATTGTTTATTTAACAGTTACACATATCCTCGCCTCCCCCCTACCAAACCTAGCCAGTTTTAGGGAGGTCAGAAACACCGTTTCCCTACTTCCCAAACACAGTTCAGCTTTACCAGCGGCTGCCAATCATCCAATCTGATTGGGGAGGTCCTTTCTGTGCTGTGGTGCCCTTCAGCTCTCAATACAAAACCGCCGGGATTCTCAGCCTCCTTGCAAACTGTCTTCTTTCTGTAAACCACGTGGATCTCCTCTCCTTCTCCAGAGCACCCCTGTGAACACCTGCCAGCGAGGGAGACAGCCCCAGAGCGGGCCGTCGCCCCCAAAGTGTTCACAGCTGCCTATATATCCCTGACTGCATCCTCTGACGCAGTGGGTGTTGCCAACCGTTCTGACCATTCACAGAACCCCACGTAGGCTCTGTGTGCTTTCCATACTGTCCCCTGGTTCAAGACTCCTCCCATCCACCTGAGGCCTTGGAAGCATCCAAGCAATTTTGCGTAATGAAAGACACCAGCCACCAGCCTCAGGCATGTGGAGGCATTCTGAAAGCTGCTTCCTTCTCCCCATCCCCCAGCCGCAAACTCCAGGGATTTTTGGACTCCCCTGTTTCTGTAACACACCCAGTGACCACCCTCCCTCCAGTTGCCCCCCACAAGTCCATTGGTTGTATATATAGTTCCCAACATCTTCCTGTCTACTCCATTCCCCCCTACTATGCTCCTTAATTCCTGTACAATCTCCCTCCCTTTGCCCCTCCCTGCTGAACCCCCCCCATAATGTTCCCCATACCTATAATTCTATTCCTACTCTCATTTCCTACTTAGTTTTCCTTTGTTTTTGTTCCCTAGCTTCTGTTGTTGGTTGTTGTGATACAGTTTTCATTTTAATGTTCATAGTTTTGATCCTCCTTCTCCTAAACAAGTCCCTTTAACATTTCATATAACAGTGGTTTGGATCTGATGATCTCCTTTAGTTTTACTTTGTCCTGGAAGCACTTTCTCTGCTGTTCTATTCTGAATGACAGCTTCACTGGATAGAGTAATCATGGTTGTATGTTTTTGCTTTTCATTACTTTGAATATTTCTTGCCAGTCCCTTTTTGACTGCAGAGTTTCTTTTGAACATAATTCTTTTCTTCTCTCTTGCTGCTTTTAAGATTCTCTTTATTCTTAATTTTTGACATTTTGATTATAATGTGTCATGGTGTGGTTTTCCCTTGATCCAGTTTCTTAGGAACTCTGTGCTTCCTGGACCTGTAAGTCTATTTCCTTCCCCAAGTTAGGGAAGTTCTGTTTCATTATTTTTTCACATAATTTTTCAATTTCTAGTTCTTCTTCACCTTCTGGCAAACCTGTGATTTGGATGTTGGCCTGCATATAGCTGTCTGATAAGTTTCTGAGCCTCTCCTCATTTTTCTTACTTTTCATTTCCTCTTTCTGCACTGGTTGACTGTTTGTTACTTCCCTATATTCCAATGTGTTGGTTTGATCTTTGGTTTTCTTTCCCTCACCACTTGTTTCATGTGTGTTTTTGTTCATTTCAGCAGGACTAGCCTTCATTCCTTCCCTGTCTTCTTTAAGATCTGCTATTAAGTCTGTAAGCATTCTTATAACCAAAGCTTTGAACTGTGCCTCAGAAAGATTTCCTATCTGCTGATTCGTTAAATTAGATATTAGCTGTCTGGTAAGTGGTGTCACTGTGGTCTCTATCATGATCTGTGCCATCCTGACAGTTTTGTGTTTACCTTAGTTTCCTGAGTGGGGCTGTCACACCTCCTATGTTATAGGAGATGGAGCCCCATGCACTCATCACTACCAGGTGACCCTTCTCACCACACTGTGGCATTTTCTGTGGGGGTGGGGGCCCAAGATGAATTCCTGCCATTCACTCTCCGCTAAGAGACCTGGAGCCTCCTCCTCTGTCCCCACCCCCATCCAGGCCTCATAGTCCAAGTCAATGGGGGTCTGCCTTCCCTGGCATTGGAATCACAAGCTGATAGGTCTGGTCTACAGCCAGGGATGCTCCCCAGGTGCTACTCGCCTCCCCTTAAATACGGGTGTCTGTGCTTACTGCCATCCCACTGCTGTTGCTGCTGCTGCCACTGCCACCAGCACAGCTTGACCTCTCCACCTCAGCTTCACCCCTCCTACCCATCTGGGTGAGCACCATTTCTTTATAACTTCATACGTTGGACTTCCATATGTTTTCTGAGACTTCTGGTTATTTCTGCTTTTGTAGTAGTTGTATTCCTTCTTAGTTGTGGACGGAGATGGAGTGTGTCAGTCTAGGCCTCCATCTTGGCCAGAAGTCTCCTGTGTATGTTTGCCTCTGTGTCTTAGGTAGAGCTGTCGCTCCTGTTACGTTGTCAGGGGCGGAGCCTTAGGGATTTGTCGATACAGGGCAACCTATTTCACCATGTTGTAGCACTATATATGGAGGAGTGGTCTGAGAAGGAACAATGCCGCTTGCCCAGCACTTTCCCCTTTTCCAGGCACTTCTCCCACTTCTGTATGGGACTGGTGCCCCACTAGCTGTTGCCCTGTCTGTCATTCCCAGAGTGGATGGGTCTTCAGATGTTCTAGGACTGTGGGAGCCCTTTAAACAAGCAGACTCTGCTGAGAGATTGGCAGTTTCTGCCTCCGCCCCAACCCCCACTGACCTGCATAGTCAAAAGCAATGAGGCTTGATTTTCCCCGGTGCTGGGACCATGAGTTATGTGGTCTGGTGAGGAGCTGGGGATGCTCCCCAGGTGTCCCTCCTGACTTTAAAACTTATAACTGTGCTTTCCACTGGCCTGCCACTGCCACCACTGCTGCCACCACCACACCGTGTCCTCTCTGCCCTGGCTCCACCCCTCCTACCTGTCTGGATGAGTATTTCTTCTTTATATCTTTGTTTGTTGGACTTCCATGCAGTTTGATTTTCTGGAACTTCTTGTTGTTTCTAGTTTTGAGGTAGTTGTATTCCTTCTTAGTTGTGGAGGGAGATGCAGCATGTCTGTCTCCACCTCCATCTTGGCTAGAAGTCTACAATGATTTTTTACAAGATCGAATGATGCCATTTTTCAAGATAGAACATTCTTGGCAACCCAAGTTTCAAACCTCTTACACTCCCTTCCTGAACTATTTTATAACTGAGCAATGTCATTTTATTTCAATGGGAAATATATGTGAATGTAAGATTAAATTGCACCAAATAATTTTCTAAAATGGGAGAGATTTTTAAAATTGTTTTTCTATTACAGTTTTCCCATTTTTCACCCCATTGCTTCCTGCTACCCCTCCACCCATACCAGGAGGGACTTATTTTTAAAGTATTGGTAAATAAGTTCATCTGCCAAAAGAAAGGAAAGTACGGATATAAAAATGGCAATTATCTTGCACTCATATTGAATTATTGTAGTTGTTATAAAGACAAAACTTGTTTGCTCAATGTAACAAATATGGGCTTGGTAGAAAATAGACCTCACATTCAAAGGGTTTATGTGAAGATACTTTAATCCAGTTTTACAAATGTATTTGCAGAATTAAGCGAAGCAGTAAGAGATAATGTAGGATATTGGAACTGGCTAGAACGAGGAACTCTTATGATACCTAAATCCGAAGGGAAAAGTGGAAATCAGTGTTACTAGAGTCCAGAAACAGCCAGACTCATGAAAAACGAACCAACCATTAGACTCTGACTGTGGCTGACATAGAAGAAATTGGAAGAATAAATACCCATAACTTTCTCTCCTACCTGTGGTCTTCAACACCACTAATCTCAAATGGAAGCCAAAATGCAAGAGGTTACGGGTGATATAGTTCATGGAGATCACTTTTCAGGGTCCCAAATTTGGGCAGAAAGAGCAGAGAATCTGTAGGAAAAGACAAAGAGGTGTGTCCATTATTTGTATCTTTGCTCTCAAACTCAGTTCACTTTTCCTTTCCTTGATCTGACATTAAAATAGGAAAATGCATTTCCGTGCCAACCTGTTTCTAACCATGTCTGGTCATTGGGAGCTAGTGGGCAGTTTTAAGAATTAAAAGAAATCCGATGTATCTCCCCACGCAAGGAAAACAAAAGAAAAAATAAACAAATGGGATTGCATCAAACTAAAATTTTTTTGCACAAAAAATTTGTCCTTTTTTCCAAAGAGGACATATAGATGGCCATTAGACATATGAAAAGATGCTTGACATCACAGAAATGCAAATTAAAACCACAATGAAAGGTTAGGAGGTGGAGGGATCAAACAGAAAGGAGAAAGGACCCATGGGCATGGACAACAGTGTGGTGATTGCAGGGGAGGAGGAGTATAAGGAGGTTAAATGGTAATGGGAGAAAAATACAATAAAAAAATTAAAATATACATAAATCCTAAAAATATAATAACAATTAAAAGAAATCAAAAGTCATGCTAACTTTCCCAATCTCTCTCTACCTCATACATTATCTCCAGAATGTTTGCATATTGTCAATGGTCAAGCTACCATTTGGATACCCATGGTCCCAACTCCCCTAAACAGGGCAGAACAGAATGAGGCAGAGATGCCTTTACAGTTTCAACTTCAAGACCAGGCTTTTGGGCTGAGGTAGTACTACCTCTTCTGTCCCTCCAGTCTGGGGGTGGTAGTAGTTTCATGGTGTTTCTACTGTCTGGGTTGTTTCATGTTTCTCTGTATGAATTCTTAGGTCTTCCATCACCAGGATACCCAATCACAGGTATTAAATTTTCTCTATTTGCAATAAGAGAGTCATTACTGTTTTTGATGAACTCTGATAAAATTCTGGGTTAATCTGCAACTGAAAGACATTTTCATAGACTTAGGCTTTTACATCCCAAGTTATTTAATAAATTGAAAGTGTGATTTGACATCACAAAATAGATATGGTAAGTAGCAGTATCATGCTACTTTCTTTCAGGCTTATGAGAAAAAAATAGAGACAGAATTTAATAAACTAATAAAATACTTATGTCATTTATAAATGAAGTTATAGCATACTGTGTGAAGAAAACTTTAACCACAGTTTGAATAGATAAAAGTAATGGGGAAATTGAGTCACTTTGTGTCATAAATGGCAGTAGAGATATTAAAAAAATCTTAAAAGGAACTGTCACTTAGCTGTCAGCTTGATATTCCCATTTTGAAGATATATTGTTGAGAGCCCACTTTTGCCATGTAAGATTTCCATTTTTCAATAGGAGTAAGGATAGCAGTAAATGATTAATGATGGACAATACTAAGTAGCAAAAAGAATTACTTTTATTTGTCTGAACTTAACTTGAGAAATTACTTCCAAGATAAATATAAAAAAGTTAGTAAAATGAAATAGCAAAAAAAATTTTTCATATAATAAGGGATTCTTTTTCTGTTTTCAACTAAAATACCTGACATGTAGTAGGACTCAATAATATTGCAAACAGGGTGTTACTGGTAAGTAGACATATCATGGGAAGGCACAGTCTAAAAACAGACTAAAGGATATATGACTGACTATAAAGTACCTTGTCCATGAAAATAAAAGTAAAAATGAGAAGTTCATGGCCTCTTTCTTTGACCTTAGAATTTCTCATAACTATATTCCTGAGTCTGTTTCCCCAGGAAAGACCAGTTAGATACCAACACAGTAAATATAATGACTGTGTAAGAGATCATTAGAAAAGGAAATAGAGATGGCTTGGTTCGGTGATCTTGCCAGCAGTAATTCTGCTCCTTCAATGCAAAATGCCAGTAATCTACCCTTGGTGCACACATTTCTGAGTCAAGAGCATTGACAGACATTGAAACCAAATGTCCCTGCTGACTTCCACTTACGGATATGAAACATCATCTCTTTTGAAAAGGTACTCCCAGGAAAACTTCTCTTCACTCAAAACTGGAAGAGGGGGAATTGCTTTCACTGGAGGTTGTACAGAATATCACTTTCCAAGGAGACATAATTTAAAATATCCAACCAAGTAAGATACTAAACAGAAATGATACAAATCCATTATAAAATCTACAACTTCAAAGACAATCCATCAGCTATATATCAAGAATCAGCTATTGGTGCTGATTTGCAGGCACTTTCCCTTTGAAGTTTTTGTGGTTATAAAATGAGGAAAATGAATGATACTACCATGAAATGCAAAGGAAGAAAAATAATACCATTGGTACTCTGTATTTGTTTATCAGGGTTGCCTTACAACAGTACCAACACCTGTGCCTATTGTGCCCCTTGTGAAAGAAGTAAGAGAATAAAAGGAACTGGCAGAGGAGTGTGTGTAGAGATGGGAAGAGAACCAACATGAATTCGCTATTACAGAAGGAGAACACAGGGTGGTGTTTCTCAGGGGTGTAGTTAACAAAATATTGTGGATGTTATTTAGGCTGTTCACAAAATATTTGGGTCCCTCCTGGTCACATGATAAGGTTGCTCTTACTGCCAATCCCCTGTCCTTCCCTCACTTCATTCAGGGATGGCCAAGTGACTTACTTTGTCCAATAAAATATAAACAGAAGTAACTTTTGTCACTTGCGGGTTGAAGCTTCCCCTGCTATGGCAAACCACAGTCACTGGCAAATTCCAGAAAGTTCTGCTGTACCAGATAAAATCCCAAAGTGAGAATAAGATAGATCAGATCTATCTGACCCTCACTGGATATGCAATGTGACATCATGTCTATGTTCTTATCAGCCAGTGAGATTTTTGCGTTGTTTGTTATATAACATAATCTAGTCTATCCTGACTGTAATAAGTGAAAAATGCAAGCAAGGGGTCAAGGATAATGGGAGCTGAAAAACAGTCCTAAGATTATACCAACATTTTTTTTCAATGGCTTCCTGTTGTCAAAATTAGGACAAACTTTTCTATATTAAGGTCTTTATATTTCTTTTCTTTCTTTTGTATTTATTGCATTGCATTATACTTCATTGAATTATATTATTTCTTTAAGGTTATCTAGGCCCAGATTAGATTATAAAATACTTTAAGTGTTTTAAGATTTCATCTTTTTAACTCCTTAACATATTATGGTTGCTACAACTTATTGTCACTGAAATGAAGTACTTGGAGGCAGAAGGAGAAAGTTTTTCGATTTGGACACTACCTTAAAAATGAAATAGGTTTACAAGAGAATGAGGAGCACACAGGTTAATCAATTCAAGCTAAATTTTGATGACTTTTAATAAGGAGGAATAGTATCAGTTATTGAGCACCAATTATGAGCTAGGTAACATATGGTATGTTTCATTAATGCCATTTTATTGCATACACAGCAATTGTGATAAGTAAATATAATTAATCTTACTGATGTGAAAGGTTACATAAATTGTCCATTCCAGCTGAGGCTGGATTCCACTCTAATATGGAAGAACCAAAATGTGTTCTCATTTCAGAGAGAGGAACTTTGGGATGAATGTCCATTTTTTGTCATTAACATTAATATGATACTTTGACAACAATCAAGTTCCTGTAGAAGATTATTCCTTGTTTTTACAGTTAGGTCTCTATTGCATCTATAACAAATGAACAAAGCCCAAAATTTCCTACAAAACTAAGATTCATTCTGTGTCATTTGTATTTTAAGCCTCTTTCTTAGGGGAAAAAAGAAATTAACGTGTTTTTATATTTTTACAAGATACAATAATTTTCTTTTATAACCTGAATGAAAACACGGTACCAGAAATTATTCTGCTTCCTGTGAGTTTGAGTGATTTGAAATTTTACATTAGTCATAGAAGAAGATTAACTACTTGCAGATAATAATGAAGGCACTGTTGAATTCATTTAAATGATTGAATGAAGTGTTTGAGAAAGGAAGTCATATAGAGGCATATAATTTTCTTTTTCTTTCCTTAAATATATGGAGAGAAAAAAGTGTAGTACCTTGAAATTTCCCATATGACATCTACTGCTGTTGCAATGACAAAGACACCCTGCGGCAAACATTTTCTTTGCATAGCATCTTTCTTGTCATGTTATTTTTGTTGGAAAATGATTTATTAGAAAGTTTCTACAGCTTGGAACCTGAATAAATCATGTTGGCTGGATATTAAGGAACTATAATAATCAATGTAGAGGGGTAAATTCATTAGTTATTAAAAGTCTGTGAGAGTCACCAACACTTCAGTCTACCCAGTGGCTTTCAAACTGTGGTCCCTGCTCTGGCAACATCAGCAGCAACTGGAAGTTTTTTAGAAATGCAAATTCTTAGGCCCTCACCCCAGACCTGCTGAATCAGAAATTCTTGAGGATTGGTCCCTGTAATCTGTGTTTTAACCAGCCCTCCAGCAGAATCTGATATTGCTAAAGTTTGAAAAAATATGCCCACATCCATGGTTAGACTTGGAAAAAATGTATATTTTAACTCCACCCATCTATGACAGTGGTTCTTAATCTGGTTAAATATTAGAATAATATGTCAGTCCTTTGGAAAAAAATACTCATGCTCAGACCTACTCCAGATGAAGGATAGCAGCATCTCCCAGGTGGCTGTGATAACCAGAGAGAATAGAGGGTCACTCATCCATCACAGCATAATTTGTGGTACAATGAAAGAATTTTTAGTACAGTGTCAGCAAATATGGATCAGAATCCTGATCCAAATATTTATTCATGTATAACTTCAAGAAAATCATTAAAAGTTACAGATTTCTCCATCACAAAATTTTGCAAATGCCAACTGAGTTGAATTATGTGATCATGTATTATTAATTATAAATCTTGCTACTTGTGGTTCAGGACTGGAAGTTTCTGATCTTGGTTAGAACTGTAGAAGCTCCAGCCCCACTAGAGAGTTGATGAAAGAGAATTTGCATTTTAAAGTGATCTGTCTTTCATATAAACATTCATGTTTGAGAATCACTGTTCTAAAGCATGAGGCCAAGATAAGTCATCATCATAAGTTATGAAAAAAAATGTGCTTGCATAATATTTTTGCATAATATGTCCCATTATTCAAATTTTATTTAGCTTTAAATGTGTGTGGGGTAAAAACAGGGGCCGGGCATAAATTTAAAATAAGCATTTCAGCCTCACAGTTTCATTGTGATCTTCCACTTCAGAACCGAAAACAAAAAGGCCCTCTTGAGTCTGCTTGTTCAGCAAAGATATAAATGGGCACAGGTCCCCTCAGGGTTTGCTGGGTTACTAAGAACTTAAGAGCAATTCAAGTTTAAAGAATAATTTTCCACATGGCTGCTGTTCAAAGTTTGACACAGAGCAAGAGCATATAGGCTGAGCTGACAAACAACCAAGAATAGTAAGTCTACAGGAAATACTTGTCAATAAACACATGTACAATGAGTATTATTATTATTACTATTACTATTATTATTACTGTTGAGTATCATAAATAGATTTACAAGTTTAAATCAGCACAATGTAGGTAATGTCACTATAATAACATACCAAAAAAAAAACAAACAAAACAAAAAAAAAAGAAACGGTCAAGAGAAAGCAACCAGAAAATGTGACTCATATGGATGATTTAACACTGAGTTTGATTTCCTTCAGCAGGGACCCCTTGCTGTTTACAGAAGTGCGATTATGAAGGCATAAGACATGACTTTTCTTGTAACAAGGTTTCTGTATTCCTCTGCTCTTTGGAGAAAGGAATAAACTGCTAGGCAAACATAAGTTCGGGAAATACCCCCATATGCTTCAGCTCATCAGTTGTGTAAGTTTTATTGACTTCTCAGAATCATTTTACTTGGATTTACTGTTTTTAAGGATGAAAAGCTGTTATAAAGGTGACTAAACGGATCCCACTGGCCCATAAATAAATGTTCGACCAAAAGAGCTGTGCAAGACTAGCTTTGTGTTCCACCATCTGGCGCTTCTGAGGACATTACCAAAACAGCAGTAGGTGGTGGTGGGGAAACATCCATTTCATTTTCATCCTTGAGAAAACAGTGGCATTTGGAAAACACATGCATCCTCTTTTCTGGGTCAACTATTAGACCATCTAATATAAAAGGATTTATATTTCCAAGAGTTTTCCACTTTAGTGAGTCCCACCATGTTAGAGATGGGGGAAGTGCTAGACTGGTAGACCTGACATATAATCTGTCCTATTTTTCTGCATAACTGAAAGAGCACTATGATGAATAATGCAGAATTCCAAAGCTGGGGAAACTGGTGGAAAATGTCTGAATGAAACATGTGTAGAAGTCAATGAATTCTCAGAGGACCAAGAAGTCACACCTCAAAATTTCACTACACTAACCTTCACATTAGTTACAGCATCTTACATGAGGTCCTAAAACTTAAGTATGAATCCACTAATCAAACCATTCTTCTTTTATATTTCAGTCATTCCAAGCATTTTAATTTAGCATTTCTGTCTCAGGCATTTTGAAACCTCATTTATTTATGATCTTTTTTTCTAGCTAAATAAATCTATTTCTTTAATCAGGCTCTACCTTATGAGCATTGTTCCTATATTTTCATAGACATCGAATCAGATGTACAAATAGCTGCAATTTAAATTTTTAACTAGTTCTATTTTATATACTGTTAGGCCCCATTCTGATTGATGTAGAAAACTTATTGAAGTTGTTTTAGTTCAAAGTCTGAATGCAGGGTCAAGATGGAGAAAGAAGAACATTCTGGTTCATATCTTAATATCTTGCCATACTTACATTTAGAAAAGATTCACATCCAATTCTTCCAAATATTTTCACATTCCTCTATCAAATGCTTATGGTGAATGGCATTCTAGACAGTACAGTGCACTGAATGAAAAATGATGAAAAGACAGAAGTTCTAGTATAAGATCTGGTGCTAACAATGAAATCTTGGGTAAAATAAGTCACTTTACTGTGTTTCAGTTTCCATATGTATAAAACATGTAATTTGATATGATCAAATGTATATTCAGTCTATGATTACATAAGTTCCAAATCCTGTAAGAGTTCTTTTATACGCTCATCAACTAAAATCACCCTTAGGAACCAGAAGGAAAACACACCATACTGCTGATCACCTTACACACTACTAACAACTTACATTAATAGAACATTTACTAGGAGTCAGGCACTGTTCTGAACACTTTTTATGAATTATCTTGCTTTATAATCCTAATATTCTATCTGTATTTTGCATGAGAGAAAATTGAGTCTCAAAGAAGTTAACTAACTTGTTTATTGTCTTACAATTAATGAGAGGTG
This sequence comes from Furipterus horrens, assembly GCF_987537825.1. Lineage (NCBI taxonomy): Eukaryota > Metazoa > Chordata > Mammalia > Chiroptera > Furipteridae > Furipterus > Furipterus horrens. The sequence continues at coordinate 190,882,746 of NW_028327172.1, forward strand.
ATCCAAGGGCTTAAATCCAGACAATGAGTTTTTGGATCCTGTAGTATTAACATTTTTCATCTGTGATATGACATCTAAAAATATTTTTACTTCAACATATTTTCAATGCATATTTCCATTGTTCTTACTGTTCCAACTGACTAGTTTACAAAGAAGCATTTCAAACAATAAGTTATATACTCATAAACTACCTAAACTAACTTCTAATAGTAACTGATATTTCCAGAGAGCAGCCTTTGATGTTGGACAATAATCCATTTTATCAGGTAACACAGGTGTATAATTCAAAATGTAGTCTCTTTGAGGTTAAGCTCACAATCTATTTTGTACCCTATAGTGGAACACATTTTAATTCTATTTAATACATATATGGCTAAAATATATACTGGTATGTATAATTCATGTAATTTTTTTTACAGATTTCTACTTTTACCATTCTGTAACATTCATTTACCATCTGTAAAGGGGAGCCAACTAGTTTTCAGTGAATAAGGCAGGCCCAATGGCAATCCTCATATATCATTTATTGACACAATCCCAGTCTGGGTAGACTGCCTCACTTGAAGACTAGGAAAAAAAAAAAAAAAAAAAAAAACAGAACATTTTGCCCTGGCCAGTGTGGCTCAGTTGGTTGAAGTGTTGACCCATAACTTAAAGGTTTTGTGTTCGATTCCCAGTCAGGGCACATACCTAGGTTGCAACTTTGATCCCTAGTCCAGGCAAATACCATCCCTAGCCCAGTACATAAGGGGGGCAACCAATTGATGCTTCTCTCTTTCTTATTGATGTTTCTATTTCTCCTTTCTTCTCTAACTTCCTCATTAAAAGCAATGAAAAATGTCCTCAGGTGAGGGCAAAAAACAACTTAAAAAAAAAAGAAAGAAAGAATTATTTGAAGTTTATTCAAAGGAAGGATAAGACTGAAATTTAGCCAATATCCTCATAGAGAAATGATTCTGCAGGAAAAATAAGTTATCTGAGGAGTTCAGTTCTTAAAAATAAATTGAATAACCTATACTTAGTGAAGCAAAATTAACTGAACAGACATATCAAGAAATTTGAGCAAGTATAATGAATAATTTCAAAGAAGTAATAGAGATTATTAGTGATATGAAGAAACAGTAACAGTTTCAAAAAATAGCTAGGTGCGAATATTAAAATAAATGATGAATAAAATAAAATGACACAATAAAATTAAAAGAAATTGGAGTCTAAATTAGAAACATCATCATCTACATATTAGGAATCCAGCTAAAGAGAACATTAAAAGCTGGAAATGTATATTTGGGATTTTCAGACAGAAATAGCATATTAAATAACAAGAAAAACAAATTAGTCTGACGATGATTTCTCAATAATGACAATGAAAGCCAGAATAATATTATTCAAATAATTAGGGAAAAATAACAATTATTTTAAAACTTTATATACGATCAGATTATCATTCAACAGCTCAGTTGAAACAAAGTTGTTTTAAACAATAGCAGTTTAAAACAAAGAAAATTTATTATTAACAGGCTTCACTTAATGAGATTTCTAAAGGATGTACTACAGAAAGGAAACAGATTAACAATGTCATACATCCACACCTTAAAAAAATACAATAAAAAGTGAACAATTAAAAATAAATAAAAATAAAACACAATTTAAAAAACAAACACTTTTCTATCCTTTGATCAACACAAGAACTTTACACTTGGCATATTCACACAGCATGGAATGCTGTTGTATACCTTCCTTGTTTGCAAATTCTATTCTCTCTCATTCTCATGGATCTGGTGAATTCCCAATAATTGTCACAACCTCAAATCAAAGTTTTCCACCATTGGCTGAATTTCCAAACTATCCTGAGACAAACTGAATAAACCTTGTACATACTTCTTTTACAGCTTCGGTTGCATCTATTGTTTATTTAATAAATAATTACTATGCAACTATTTTGTTTTTGTCATTATTTTTGGTGCTATGAAAGCAATCACATACATATGGAGTCTCGGCTTTCATAATGTTTCCATTAGTAAACAATTACAAATTGTGTTATTGCAATGAATAGGTATAGAATCTTTTCTATTAGCTAAGTCCCTAAGGGCAAAGGAAAACTAATTCATCTCTGGACTCTCATATTTCAGAATCAGTTAATAGTCAGTCCACCACAATCTGTTACATTCAGATGGACATACATGAAGATTGAGTTGGCTATATAGAGCCACTTAATTATGTTTATTAGTAAAATAAATCTTGGTCATTAATGGACAAGAATCACTACTTCATATCTAAAAAGAATAGCTCATCATTTATTTTGGATTTCATCATCTCTAAGCTATAGCCCACACTTAGATTATACAAAGTAGAAGAATTGTTCAATAAGTACCTGCTTTCAAGTACCACATTCTGTTTTAAACACGCAAATAAAAGCATTGCATACTAAAACTTGAAAGAAGAAAGAAAAAGTTCATATTTTGAGAATTAGTTTACTATTCGGAATTACTTAGGATTAGTGAGAAATACTATTTTCTGCCACCTGTAGGATTTGGAAGAAATAAATAAGCTTTGTTCTTGTTATCTGTAAAAAGTGTAACTAATAAAACCTGTCCCAACCGTCCTTTATGGGAATTATAATAGCTAGAAAGGAACAGAGAGGACAAGTTCTTTAAATCTCAAAAGAATAATACAAACAAGAGATTCTACTGAAATGTAAGCTCCAAAAAGATGAAAATTGTTATCCGTTTCGTTCACTGTTCAATCCATAGTATCACACCCAGACTTGTGGATACCATAATAAAAAATTGCTGGCATTAATATATAAATAACAGAAGTAAATAAATACATAAAACCCAACCATTTATTTTTCCCAATTACAAATGTCCCAATTAAATTAAGCATAAAATTTCAGAAATTTGCAGAATTTCTTAATTTGAAATCTGAAAGACATTTATTTTGTCATAGTAGTCAATGAGTAATTATACTGCTACATCTATAAAGCCAAAACAAAGATTTCTCTCTATAATGCTGAAAAATGGGTTGTACTAAAGATTAATTAAGAAAAAAACAAGCAGTGTTTTGATGGAGGCTAATTATTATATGTGTTTGTGCTTGTGCGTTCATGCATGTGTATAAAACTTTGAAATTTGCAGAACATCTCTGCATCTGTTAATTATGATTATTAGATATTCAAAACACTGCAAGCTATGTCATTAAATTCTGTTGGCCCTTGTTCTGTTTCTACAAGTACTCAGTCTACTCCTCCCAAAATGGACCGAGTCATCCTATAAGCTTATGCCCTCATCCTATTGAAAGAGTCATCTTCCTACTGCCTTCCTAACGCTGTTTTCCCACTAGAAAGCCCAAAGTTAAAGGTAGCGTCAGTTCTTACTATGGGCTTCCAGAAACTTGTGCCACTTTTACAAATTTTTCATGATATAATGTATTAAGCAAGATACTCATCCACAGAATATTTTTTAAAAGACTGACTGTGACTCTATCTATTCAAATCAGGGGAGAAAGTAATCTTTACTGAAAGGTTCAGCCTGGTAATGATGATAGAAGAGTATTAAGGGTAACATTTATTAAGATTTCAGTGGAGTGGTGTCAGTTTCTCATTGAAAAACCCTGAATAATATGTGGCATCATATGAATTATTTATCATTCACAACATAACATATGTTAGCAAGCCAAGAAGAAGTGGTCAGATAGCAAATGTTACCCTGTAAATAATATACTTATTCCTTCAACAGCCTTAGCCAAGTCAATGAATGGAGTAAAGGTGGGGAAGCTGGAAGCTTGGGTTCCAAACATTCAGTATTATGTATTCTCATTTGTTCTCTCCCTCTATCCAGAGAAAGCAGTGCTGCTCCCACTGGAAAAGAGCCTGGTCTGGAGTCTGTAAGGATCAGCTAGGTAAAGTAAAATTGAGGGAATAGCCTATGTTTGTTAGCTTAAATGACAACATTCACTGCCATATTGCACCTCCTGGCTGCTAATAACTTCAGCGAATGAGGAATAATTACCTTTTTCTGGGAATTAGATTTTACTGAAACTACTTTGGGCTAAGAGACTCTCTACCAAACTGCCTTTAAACGTTTATTACCTCTTTTTGACCCTTATCAATAAAACCAAACAAATGCAACTCTCAAACATTACACTGACCTGGTGAGTAGATGAGCATCCTTTCCAAAGTGAAAAGATTCTCTGCAGAAACCTAGGAACATGTAGTAGACTCATGTAATGAAAACAGGGCAGAAAAAAAATATATAACTGGAATGTAACTCTAACATACACTAAGGCACTTAATGATCTCAGTAAGTCACTTCATTTCTTTGCATTCATTTCCTACTCTACAGAATAAAAGAAAAGTGGATGAATATACAGCTTCAAAAAAGAAAAGGTAACAAAAGATCCAAGAGATAGGAGTTACGTCTGAAAGTTCCGAGAAATTTCTTTACTTCGGTGGCTTGGTAAGCCCTCAGACAGTGAATTACAGCATGTGTACTGAGCAGTGTGGGTAAAGATGACTCACTGAGTGGTAACATCTTTTGAAAATAGGTCTCCTTAAAATATGTTTTTTTATTCCCCCTATAGATTTCTCTTCTCTGGGAAAAACATTTTATGGAATTCTTTATATCTTGACATTACTGAGACTGGGAGCTCCTCCAGAGGAAAGCCTAAGACAAATAAATTACATTCAATTATCAAAATTAGTAGCGAGATGGTAGAAATGAACAAGGGTGCCTGACCTACTGAAACAATGGAAATTGCTCAAAGAGCATAGTTTTCATTAGAGTGCTGTGTGATCCATACAATCAGAAGCAGTCAGGGAGGAAAGATTAGGAAGCACGGAGAAGTTGCCCCTAAAGAATGTCCTAATCCTTTCCCCCTGGTTCCAGGCCTCAGCTAGAAATTAGACCTACTAACCAGGTACTGAACTATCTTGGCCCCAGGGAAGGAGGACACTTCGACCACACAGCAAAATATATTGTAATAATTTCCCCAGTCTTTTCATAAAGGGATTTATGTTGGTAACTCTACACTTGAAAAAACAGAATAATACCAAGACATTTTAAAGACTTATTGAACATAGGATATGAATTAGTATCAACATCTGTATAAGCAGTGCTGCTCTGTGCTTGCTTTTAGCTTCTAAGTATCCAGCAAAATTAGCTAAGGCCTTTGTTGTAGTTCTACATGTTGAATTCTACTCTTTCCCTTACCCAATCTTCTTTCCCTCTTAATCCCATAGATATAGATCCCAAGCACCTTCCCAATACACTTTATGCATGTTTATATCCATCTCAGAATCTATTTTTCTCTGAAGTTTTGTGCTTATTCATTAAATAATCGATGCAAATATGAAACAGGTGAACAAGCTTTATGAGAAATGAGGGGCTTAATAAAATCAAATATGATTTTTATTTTAAAACTTTCCAGTTCATAAAACTAAACAGCAGGAAGAAACAATGCTGAACAAGCAGAACTTTAAAATTAACAATTTTTATAGGCAGTGAGTGAGTGACAGCCAAAAGCGGGAGTAGAAAATAAAAAGATGAAATTGTACATGACAACACCACAGAATATTAATAATTTATGTGAAAGCTAACTCCTTTTCTAAGGAAAATGAACTCTTGACTTAAGTTAGTTCTTCTTAGTATTACCTGTAAAACTGGGATTTTAGATAGCTTATCTATAATAATTATTGGAATATAAAGAACATAATGAGTAACAAGCACCCTGAACTCTTTACTTCCATCTCATGCTCATTCTCTGCTTCCCCATAAACTTTGTGACAACTGGAAAATATTCAAAATGTGGAAAGTTAACTTGTCATGTGCTCAGAAGAGATTAATGTCTCCATCTGCAAAAGTGAATAAAAGCAATAAGATTCCCAAGTGCTCTGGGTATACAAAATGCTGAAATACAGAAAAAAAAGAAAGAAAAAAAAAACAAAACACTACATGGTGTTTCTTTTTGGACTCAAGGTAAAAAGTGTGCTGCAGTTGAAAATTAACTTTTGCCAAATTAGGTCTAATTGTTGGACTATTCCCAACTCAGATGTCAGCATAAAGTCCTAAGTGAATTTACACTCTAGTGAGCAAAACAAGATACAAATAATGTGCACATAGACATTAATATATATGTGTATAAATATGTTTATGTATTTATATTTATATACTTATATATTTATGTTTATTAACATATTTTATATAGAAACATAAATATATATAAATGTACATATACATATATTATTCCTTTTCAATATTTGTGAGAGCCTACTATGGACCAGTTGCTGTACTTAGTGCTGAGCGTTGCAAGAAAACAAATTAAAATGTTCATTTTACTTGAGGATATGCTAACTTTAGGGCTTTGTTTATAAAATTTGGGAATTACAGAGATTAAATTAAACAGTTTAGTCCTAAATTGCCTCAAAAGAAAAAAGTTAGAGAAAAAATATAATTATAGATAAAACAGGTGATTTTCCTTATGTTAAAATAAGGCTGCTAAGGGAAGACATCAGTGAATTTTAGAAATAGATGGAACCTTAAAAGTTATTTACTGAAAGCCACCCATTTTGCCAATGAAGAATTAGGTACATAGATATAAGAGGAACTCCAGATGTTGTACATATTTATTCATCATTTGTTACCTATATAGATTTGAGCAGGTCATTTTTTCTTTCTGGGTCTCAAGTTCTTAATCTGTAATTTGACAATAATAATACTGTCTTTCTTGTTGGATTGTCTTGAACGTTGAATAATGAGATCTATGCTAAAAGGTTAAAACAGTGTCTGGCAGATGGTAAATACTCAATATGAAGAAGTTCTTAATATTAATGCTATTGGCAAGAGAGCCAGCACCCAGCTTTTACAGTTCTCTATCAAAACTCTGTTCAGTACTGTATTGTATATTTAACCATTTGTTAAGATGGTGGACCTTATGATAAGTATTCTTATTATTAAAAATAATAATAAAGAGAGCAGAAGGAAACTTTTGGAGGTAATAGAGATGTGTATTGCATAGATTGTGGTGATGGTATCAGGGGTGGATACATCACTAGTTCATCAAGTAGTATACATTAATTATGTACAGATTTTTACCAATCATACTTAGATAAAGTAGTTTAAAAAAAAAAACAGAATTCTGTTCACCAGGCTGCATCGCCCTCATTGCACAAATTGACTCATGTATGCTTCAAGTTTAATACTTGTATAACAAACACACACCCCAGAATGAGTCAGCACGTAGTAGTTTATTAGTGAACATGCTGAAAAAGGAAAACTATACAAAACCAATTAACAGAGTCACAAACAAAAGCATGGAAGTTGGGATCAATGTCAAGAAAACAATGAATTTAAAATCCAACCTAGGTGAGCCTGTGAGAGAGAGCCTAACCTCTATTAATGAAAACACAAAATTCTTGGGATCTGAAATAGTTTTATGATACATCACCAGAAGATTACTTGAGCTGTATAGTGTGATAGTTGAGAATAGACAATGTATGCTCATATGGAAATTGCTTTAACACAAGCTTTGCTCAGTTCTATTGTATGTAAAATGGTGTTAATAATGCACTGCCCTTACAACAAAGGTTTAAAAGATTAAACAAATTAATGTTTAATGAAATATGCATCATACAGTGAGAGGCACATATGAAGTACACGACATTAATAATTCCAAGATCTCTGGTTCAAAACTAGCAAAAAAAAAAAAAAAGTTTAAACTGCCTGGTGATTTAAAAATTAAAGTAAGAACCAGATCTTGTTTCTCAAAGTTACAATAGCCCAAACTGGAGCCGTGATAGCTTGTGAGGAGTGTGGGAAGTCAGGCCTAATGAGAGAGTGGATGGCAGCAGAGGTAGCACTGGTGACAGTGGAAAGTACAGGATAAGGAAACCTGTAGACAAGGGCAGAAAGATTGCTGTACCCAGAATGGCGCACCCATGCCAAAACCGAGTCTCAGGAGATCAGATCATAAAAGAAATGGGAGAAAAGGTGTTTCTTTTAAATATATAAAATGTCTGAACAGCACTTCAAATAGATATTTTGATCTATAAATCTGCAACTAATTTGAAATCTATAGCAAAAGGATTGTACTGGAAATATGCCTTTGCTATAAACATTTCATGCCATCCAATAGTTTTGTGAGGTGCTCTTGTGGAAGGCAGCATGCCATCATCCTGAGCCATTAGAGAAAACAGCAATGGGAAGAGGGGCACTTCTGATTCTGAACAGGCAGCTTGTCTTAAAGAACATCACACCTTTAACAACATTCCACCTGAATCACCTCTCCCTGGAAAGGAGGAGAAGCGTGACTGCACCTATTCTAAGAAAAAAAAAACAAAGGAAGTCAATTCTGGGTAGAAAATGCTTAAGACTGAAGCCCGAATATTGCCTGACAAACAGCATTATACTACAGTAACAACTGTGGAAACACAATATCAGGTTCTCTTGTTACCTATAAACTTAATTATCATATCAATCAATAACTATTTGAAAGTGTATGTTGTTTACACATAAAGCTTCAAATCTACTTTCTCTGGGGATCAGATCAATATCTGTGAAAGAATTCAGTGGCTTAAATAACTGGACATTGGAAAGCTTTGGTAATAAAATTAATTTTCTCATAGATTAATATTTTCTTTAACTCATGTGTTCACTCGTTCATTAAAAATCATCACTTTATCCCTGGCTGGTGTGGCTCAGAGGATTGAGCACCAGCTGTGAACCAAAGGGTCACTGGTTCAGTTCCTGGTCAGAGCACATGCTTGGGTTGCGGGCCAAGTCCCTGGTTAGGGGTGTGCGAGGGGCAGCCACACCTTGATGTTTCTCTCCCTCTCTTTCTCCCTCCCTTCCCCTCCCTCTAAAAATAAATAAACAAATTTTTTTTAAATTATCATCTGAATTAACTATCAAACGACCACCATCACAAGCCCTCGTCAAAGCCAGGGCCATCCCAAATGTTCAGTTACACATATATTTTGAGTAATTCTTATGACATCATTAGAAACTGTGGCTTATTTAGAAATATTGTTTTCAAAGCTTTGTGAGAGAGATTAGGGATCTTTGACTCTAGCTCTCAATAAGTGTTCATTTTTATAGTTAAACACAAAGATAGGGAGCAGTTCATAGTCAATCCCCAACTCTGAGATGATGTTTTTGAAGAGAAGCAGAGCTTCTGGAACCCAAGACAAGCAAGAACACTTGGCCTGCCTTTGGCCAAAAAGAAACAGTTATGGGAAGTGAGTACAAAGTCTCTTGGTGGCTCCCCAATCAACCTCCCCAGGAATCTGTGAGACTACAGGCAAGCTTGGCAGAGACAGCAGCAGCAGCTCACAGCTGACAGTTAAGAAGTGCTGACACACTCTGTGCGGAATCGCAGCACGAGGACCCGAAGCTGCAGAAGCAGCTGTGCCAGTCCCCCAGCTCAGCACTTTCCCTTTCGGCCATCTTTAACGCTGAGCAGGAAGCAAGAGCAGAAGCTGGCGAGCATGGAGCAGCAGATCTGACATTTATCCAAAAGACAAAGGCCACCAGAAAATGGCATTCACTACTCTGGATTAATGCTCTGCAAATAAATGGGGAGACCAGAGACAGGGTTGTCTCAACATAGTGTGCCATATCATATATGAGGACAATAAAAATATTTTTAAAAACCTGTCACTTCTAACCTTAAAAGAAAGTGGGTATCACACTTAAAGAATTTTGAATCACTCAACCTGAGTTAAAAGCCCAACTACACACTATGTCAGTGTGGGCCACTGACTTTGTCTTTTTTATGATGTCAAGTATTTAGAGTAGAAGTCAGCAAATGTATTATCTAAAAAGTTAGATAATAAATATTTTAGTGTTTCTGGGCCAACGGGCAAACTTGAGGATTTTACAAAAATACACATAGGAAAAAAAAGAAAGCTATCACAAATGTTTTATTAATGAAATTCAAACTATTTATAAAAATTGAAATTTAAGTATTTATAATAAAATATTTTCTTATAATATTTTTGAAAAATTTGAAAATTATTTTTATCCCATGGAATGAACAAAAACTGTTGGATTTGGCACCTGCACTGTAGTTTGCTACCCTCTCGCTTAGCACACAGCCTACCTCTTGAAAAGTTACTAACAAATGTTACTATTGTTTAAATTATTAAATAATTAATTTTTCAAAACTAATTAATAAACAATTATTACACTATATGCTCCCCAACCAGGATCTCTCCTGATGTCAAGTCACAGCTGAGCAACCCATATACTAATTTGAGTCAATACTTTGAACCGAACACACAAACATGCAAGAAATAATACATTTTAGTATAACTAAAACAACTTGCATCTGTTTCTTCCACAATCACTCATCAAATCTAAGTATGAATCATGTATTGTTTACTGAAAATAAAGCATAAATAAGATCATGCTCTTGTCTTGGAACTGACTACAAACCAGAAATGGAGATTATATAAAAGATACAGAATAAGCAGTTGTGATAAAGTGGCAACTGTCCAACTACAGGTTTAAAAAAACATTGTAGATGCATAAGCCAAAATGAACTTCTTCTCCCAAATACATAAACTTTCAGACAAAAACCTAAAGTTAAGACCAATTAACCTCCACTAAAGTTTCAAATTTGAGCCAGAGACTTAAAAGGCAAGATTTCAAAAGCATTTCTTCTAATCCTCAAACTATATTACAACAATAAGAGAGTTCAACAGAGGATTAGCCTTGCAGACGAGAATAGACCAACTTTCTCTCTCACATAGAAAGAAAAGAGGGAAGATAAAAAAGAAAAATGAGAACTAGTTTTAAAGATGAAAATTGGTTACTAGGGTTGAACTCTTCTCAGGAGAGAGTAAAGATGAAATAAAAGTGATTAGGTTACACTCCTGTGGTGCACATGCTAGCCAAGAAGACAAATGTTATCACTGACAGCAATGCATAGGCTAGAGGGTCACAAAGTCATTGAGACCATATGCAGAGTTGGGTAACTTTATCCATAGAAGAGGGTAGAGTTGGGAGCACTGAAAGAGAAGGATATCAGATCAAATCAAAGAAAGAAAAGGCTCAAGGTTTGGAGGACTGTTAATGCCAACATAGTTAATCAGGTAGTCCCATCTGAATGGGGAGGCAAGTGAAAGCAAGATGTGGCCAATGAACTGGAAGAGGGATTACGACTCACTTGTCTTCTGGTTAGCAAGGTGAAATAAATAAACAATTAGAGGAATAAATATAAAATAATAGCAAGCATGGCCAAGGGGAACGAGATAGAATAAGCCCTGGCTAAATGAGGGGGCAGAGAGAGAGCTAGTCTACCCCACAAAACACCTAGATTTGGCCATGACCTAAGAGTTTTTGATCCATGGACTAGAAACACAAAGGGACTGAAGGTTATCCAGAAGGTAAGTAACACGTTTATTATAAGACTATGGACTGGAAGATTGAAAGGACAAGAGGCATTCAGGAAAAATAAATAAAAATACACGTTAGTCATCCAAAATTCAACTGTACCTACATGTCCTGTATTTTATCTGACAACTCTACTTGTGCAGCAAAAGTAAAGGGATTTTGCATATATAATTAAGGTTTCTAATCAGTTGTTGTTGAGATAATCAAAGGGAGACTATCTTACATGATTAATTAGGTGAGACCTTTAAAGAAGAATTCTCAGAAATTCTTCTTGCTTCCTTAGTAGAAGCAAACAATGATATTGTCAACTTACTATTGAAAAGGAAGCCTCTAGGATCTGAGGACCTCAGTCCTACAGCTGCAAAGCACTGATTTTTGCCAACAACCACATTAACTTGGAGGAGGACCTGAGCTTCCGGTGAGACTACAGCCCCAACTAATAATTGATTGCAGCCTCCTGAGACCAGGAGCAGAGGCGTTACCCAAGCGGAACCCAGACTCCTAACCCATGGAAACTAGGAGATAAGAAATGAATATTGTTTTAAGCCACTAAGCTTGTTACATGGCAATAAAAAACTAATATAAAATGTTATCTCAGAATTTCTTAGTGAGTTTTTTATTGATTTTTGAATTCAAGCTAACTCTGACTTTTTTTAGGTTAAGTAGGGAAAATTATTCTATTTTTCTAAAACATAGGAGTAGATCTAACCTCAAATCCAAGATTTTCTGTTTTCTAAAAGAGAAGGCTTCATGCTGCAAATCCTAAATGTAATGTAGAATAAGGCAAATACCACTGTCCTTTAGCTGTTCTGATAACTGGCTCATCAGCATTTCCACTGTTAGCATTGGAAAGTCCTCTTTGACCCTGTACCTTCCTTGTTTCCTTTAGAGAAGGAAGATTTTAATATCCAACAAAACTTGACTACAAAAGAAATAATAGCCTTCTCAGGGATTGAACAACCCTGCAGTAAATTCTTAATGAGTCCTCAGAACAAGGCTGGGATTATTATATGCATTTTATTAATGAAGAAACAAGGCTGAAATGGATTATATGACTTGCTCAAGGTCACACAGATAGTAAATTGTGGAGTTCGGATTAGAAACTAGTATGATCTGTTATCAAAATCTATACTCTCACTATCATGAAACAAGCCTTCTCATTAAAATATAGACCCTTCCATCTTACCTCCACCCATGATCCACTCACACCCAGTTCAGTGATTCTATAATGGCATCCAACATGAACATTAATCCTGCAATCCAGTTTACCAATGAATTTTACCCATAGATTTTTCATAAGTAGTCTGTACATCTTCCACAGATACATGACATAATGAACCTGTGGAAGGCAAGATAGTGGCAAATTTTTCTACATGAAAAAGGTTTCTGCTGAGGGTCTCAGTGCTCATGGAATTCCATGAAGCTTATACTCCTTGGATATGAAGAGAAAATTATAGGAGATTTGCAAAGAAAAATTATAAATGGCTTTTGCAGCCAAGGATAACTAGTAAGCCATGCCCAGAGCTTAATTATCCTCAGCATATAATGATGTATTTATAATTCTATAAAAATGATTCCATTTTAGTATCTTATATTTTCTATTTTTAGATGTATAATTCTCTAGGAAAAAAACTGAATAGTGTTTTGCAACATTTGCCCTGGTAAGAAAAGAGCTTAAAACAATTGATGAGAAAACAGGATTTGAGTATGTAAGTCAATCAGTAAGATCACATCACATTTTATCAGATCCTAGTAGCAAGGATGGTGCTGATTTTTTTCAGATAATCTTTTACTAAGTATATTGTATCTCTTAAATAAATATTAACTTGCAAGAGACACACATCTAATAGGTTATCAATATCTTGATAGTACTTTTTACTCTATGTAGTGTTTTTTATTAATGGAAAATATGTATTTCAAAAGTTTATATAATAATTAAAAGACTACAGTGGACTTAAAATAAATAAGCATATAGACATATATATAAAATAAATATATTCAAACATATATCTACATATGCACATGTGCGTATATTATATGCATAAACATGTGTGTGGTAATAAATTCCCATGGTTCCCCCAAAATACTGACTAGTGTATTTTTGCTCATCTAATGGTGTTTGGTAATGGATAAATATATACCTTCTTTCAATTCTTTATTCTGGTCTAATTTAAGATAAAGAAGAATATAAGATCCATTGAGTAGAGATTTTTGTCTATTTTATCCAGTATATCATGTGTTAGAGTAATGCCCTAACCACAGTAAATATGTGCTGAATAAATAAATAAATGACCTAAAATTTTATTATTTTTCCACTTACTCAAACTGGAAATCAGGAGAAGATATATTAAGGTGTTAGCAAAACATCTTGCTTCATAAAGGAAAAGCAGTTAAATGTGTGAGCTTTTCTCCTGGATAAAGGTTATGAGGTAGGATGATAGCAGAACGCAGCTTTGTAATCATTTTCAGTATTATTAAGATCACTTTAAATAACAGCAGCTTGAGGATGGATGGATAATTGGCACCCTTTTTCATTTTTCTTTTTATTATCTTCTAAATTTTGTTTTAAAATAAAGGCTGCCATTCCACATGAATTTGTTTTTACATAACATATACTTGCAACATCATATAATAAAATCTTACATTTTTCAAAGGAGGACAATCACATCCTTGTAAAAATGCACAACACTAGTCTCTATTTTACTGTGGAAGGCCTACAGGAATAATAAGCAATTGCAAACATATTAATAACTAAAAATTTTTTAATAAGAAAATATTTATCTTCCCTTGAGGGACACACTTTCTTTATATCCAGAAAAACAACAAGTCCATCATGAACCTTTTATTAATGTATTAAATATGGTGCTAAAACTTACATAGCTTGTAGGTTTTGCTACATAGTTTGTATTACTGCAGAAACAATACCATTTAATTATACCTTTAATCTTAAATTCCTAATATTAAACGAATTTCCATAGTGCCTTCATTATTTTGTGTTGCAAATTATTTTGCTGAATTTATTCAAAATGTATTTGTGCTGACTTCATTAAGGCAGAGTAGTTCATTGGTTAGATCATAAGACTAATTTCAAAAGTCAAAAATTTCATTTAGCTCTAATTGGAAATTTAACTCCATAAACTTGTTTTAATGGTCAATATCCTGCCATTCTGCCTAATTTATCTAAATGGAACAGTATGGGGTTGATGACTCAGAGGAATGAGTCAGAACTGCTAAGCTGTATGTGGTGGTGGAATCCTGCAAACAATGATGTCATTTCTAGACATCACTTAGATAAATAATGCATAACATTATAACCCAGCATGAGACTCAATCTTTTGACATAGGAACAGCTTTGTTCCTTTTCACAAGACAATTAATATCTGGTTAGATGCCACAGTGAATGATAAACTGTTTCTTATAATGTTGTCTGATTTCTTTTCACCTCTTCACTTCGGTGATTTGGTGCAAATAATTTTTTAATGAACCCTTGAGTGCCCAGACAGCAGTACAAGTGCATTCCAACACCATGGTACTGGCCTTGAGACATGGACCTAAGGTCGGACCTTTTCTGCATCACAGAAGCAAATCAGATGTCATGTAAGAAAGGAGAAAGCAGAGAAAACCAGTTTTCAGGGTTAACAGTAATATTCACAGATACATATTTTATTGAGGGTATTTCTTGAATATGAGAGAGTTTTCCTTCCCCAGTTGCTACTAATTTCCCTGTAGTTCACGTGCCTCTCTTACATATGTACTTGCTGTTCCTTAGGCTTCAAGTACACATATGTGCAAATCCATATGAAAAATGTATTATCTGTCAACCCACAAGCTGGGGAAAAATGTGCAGGCGAAGTTATCTTGTGCTATTAAAAAAATAATAATACAGTGGCCCTGGCCTGGTGCTCAGTTAGTTAGAGCATCAGAGTGTCATCATAATATGACCGAGTTGTGGGTTCGATCCCTGGTCAGGGTACTTACAAGAAACCAACAAATGAATACATAAATAAGTGGAATAACAAATCTTTGTCTCTCTCTCTCCCCTCTTCCTCTCTCTTTCTCTCAAATCAATAATAATAATAATAATAATAATAATAATAATAATAATAATAAAGAAATACAGTGGCTTGAGCTCCTGGAGAGTTCCCAATCTTGACATTATATCATAGACACTCAGCTCAGACCTTCACAAACTTCTATCCTCTGGCAAGGCACATCGCACAGTTCCTCTCCATTCCCACCCCTCGTTTGTTGTGATGAAGAAAAGCATTTAAAATGTATCCAGAGAGGAAGCCAGAGAAACAATCCAAGTAAAGTTGTCAGTGAAATCATGATTTCTTGATTATTTCCACTATTTTATTATTTTAAGTCCACATATTCTACCAGATACAAACTACTGTTCACTCATTTGTATGCTCATTTACTCGTCCTCTCTTTATATTGAATTTGAATGTATTTTATGGAGATTGCAAGTAATTCTTCAAAATAAGTGTTTTAAGAGACATGTTCTTCTAGAGAAATAGGTACATAGATAGGTACAAAGCATGTACACACATGTTTACTGATTATTCTCCTGAAGAAGAACTGGTCTTGTTTCCTGCACCAGAACAGAGAGATACCAAGACATATATCTGTCTGTCTACTAAAACATCAGTACATTCATTTCACAGAGCATTCTTACTAATAATGGATGTGCTGGCGGAAAGAATGGGAATCCATAGCCTCTTCCACTCAACTTTCTTAGAGGTGGAAGAAATAGCTGTGAATCACTGATGGCATGCAGGGCTTGAAGCAAGCTTTAAGGGAAGAAAATGACTACTCAAGAAATAATTTATTCTGAAACTTGCTGAATCTTTCCTGTTGGCATAACTTATTACTGCACTTAATGGCTTTCCTGCAGTTGCTGTTTTATCCTACATATGAAACTGTAATGAAAAGGTTAATCATAGCTCACCAGGGTTTATTATAGTTTGAGGCTATTAATGGTTTGAATGGAGTCCAGGTACTCCAAACCCTCCAGCATATTGAAAGAAACCAGTTATTAACTGGGTCCATACCCTGCATGGTAATTTCCATTCTGAACATATCCAGATATAAAAGAACACGAGAAAGTCAAAGGGTCTCTTTCAGCACCTGTTTACTGCTGGCTGCATAAGTCAAACTTAACATTGTAAAAAGAAAAATTTTAATTGACGTAACAATTTCCAGTTAAGTATTAAGAGTGTCAGCTCTGGAGTCAGCATACCTGAATAGGAAACTCAGCTTTGCAAGTTTTTACCTATATGACCTTGAGCCAATTATTTCACCTCCATATGCTTTAGTTCAGTTTCTTTATCCATAAAATGAGGATAATTGAAGTATTTAATCTCTAGAATTGCTGTAAGCATTCATTATGATAATCCATGGAAAGGGCTTAGCGTAGTATCTAACACATAAAAAACACTTAGTTAAATGTCAGCAATTATTATTATTGTTGCTAATTTCATTGCTATTGTTACTCTCCCACTAGAATGAAAACAAAAGATAATAACTTAAAAGGAATCTTCAAACTGGAATTTTTATTTAAAAAGTTTAAAAAATAATGACAGGTACAAAATTGCATTTATAAATGTGTTTAGTACTACAATGTATTAACACTCTTATTAGTCCCCAGGATTTTTAAGAAAACATGCTGTACCCCGTCTACAATTTTTACACTGCTGACCCAGCTGCCCTCTAGTCTAAATGAAGTTTCTGTAATGGTTATGGCTATTCACTGAGCTGTGTACAACTTTTATTGTGGCAACTAATGCCAGGCATTTTTCCAAAGAGTGACAGTATACATGATAGGTTACAATAGTTGCCTGGAAAACACAACAGTAAACTGACCCATAAAAAAAATAATATTCTCAGTTGTGGCTCCCTTAAAATACATGCCTTTATTAGATGAAGCCAGTACACCTCTGTTATATTAATATCATCATAAGGTATTAACTATTATTGGCAAAGCACTTTCAAGGCAAAGCACTTTCAAATCAAAGCTATTTAACCTATGGCAGTTTGATTTTTTATTATTATCTGTTGCCCATAAGTACAGTTTACCTAGTAACTAGATCACATATGTTTGTAATTTTCT
Source organism: Furipterus horrens (assembly GCF_987537825.1). Taxonomy (NCBI): domain Eukaryota; kingdom Metazoa; phylum Chordata; class Mammalia; order Chiroptera; family Furipteridae; genus Furipterus; species Furipterus horrens. Next base: position 190,900,245 of record NW_028327172.1, read on the forward strand.
TCAATGATAGTGAGTTCTGCCATTTAATGTTGCTCCTTCCCATGGAGTGCAAGTTAGGAATTTAAAATACCAGATGCAGGGATTTGCTACCAGAGACTTGACACAGGTTGGCCAGGAATGGGTCAATGACATTTCTTAACCAAAACATAATATTTGGTTTTCCCAATGCAAGTCACTACTTGAAAATCCCAAATTTATTTCATTTGCCACATCCTTTGCTGGGATAAGGTAAGGAGACTTTCAGAAATACAAGAAGGAAAAAAAACAGAAAAAGGGGTGTAAATTTTTACTTTATTTATTGGGGATATACTAAAGATAGTAGATCTACTGATTTTCTTGTAGGCAGCACCTTCTAGGGCCAGATGAACAGACATCCCCTCCCCCTTTCACATTTGCAGATTCAAAGCTTGCCATCTCTTCCTCTGCCCATATCAAAATAGGGGCTCTCTGGAAGTAAGCCTAGATGGAAGTGAACGGTAGACCATTTTAACTGAGACTGAGAAAATAAGATGAGAAACTGGTTGCAATGAGATGGAGGGGGACAAGATGGTGGGGGAAAGGGGATGAGATTGTTATGAGCTGAATTGTTTCTTTCCAAAATTCGAACATTGCAACACTAATACCCATTACATCGGAATGTAACCACATTTGAAGATAGGGTCTGTAAAGCAATAATCAAGTTTTTTTTTTTGGGGGGGGGGGTTTCCTTTCTTTAATTTGCATTTCTCTGATTATTAATGATATTGAACACCTTTTCATATGTATACTGGCCATCTATGTGTCCTCTTTGGAGAAATGTCAGTTCAGGATTTTTGCCCATTTTTTAATTGGATTGTTCAAGATGGCAGCAGTATAAGGCTACACTAAGCTCTTCCAAACACCAAACTGGAACTACAACTAAAGTATAGAAAAATCATCCTGAATAACCAACTATACACTAGCTGGAGAGAAGCCTTGTAACCAAGGACTTACAGAAGAGGACACATCACCGCACTGAGACTGGCAGGAAGGGCACAGGCAAGAGAGGGACACCTGGGCTCCCATGGGTGGCAGCTAAAGTTCCAGAGGGATATTTCTGCAGCAGGGAAAGCATCCCTCCTAGAAGTGTGGTGTCTAAACCTCAATCGGGGCTTGCTATCAGAGAGCACCAGATGGGGAAAGAAACCCAAATAATGTCCAGTAATCAAGAGCAAATGAGGTCTTTAGGGTGGGATCTAATCCAATACAACTAGAAATTTAGACGTAGACATATGTGCCCACACAGGGAAAACCATATAAAGGCAGAAGGGGGAGATGATCATTTACAAGTGAAGGAGAGAGTCTTCAGAAGAAGCCAACTCTGCTCCCTACTGACACCAGGATCTTGGACTTCTAGACCCCAGAACTCTGAAGAAAAGCATTTTTGTTTAAACCACCTAGACTGTGGTACTTTCTTACAACAGCCCTAGCAAACTAGTATACCTAGGCTCTGATGTGCTTTTGTTTCAGTAATGGTAATATCATTTAATGACAGACATTACCACCCCATTGTTCAGCTTTTAATGCTTGCTCCCAGAATTTAATAAATATCGAGCATTGCTATAATTCAGGCATCGTAGTAACGGCAAAGTTAGCAAGGGTGAGCGTGACATTGCCTGTGCTCTCAAGACACCTATATTTTCATTGGGGAGATATATGTGTAAAAACTTCAATTCAAGAGGAACCTAGTCAGGGCTCTTTCAGTGAACAGCTTATGACTTATTTCGAAGTGTTTTTAAAACCATTTCTGTGAGCCCAGTGTCTGGAGATAAATTGTTTTGAGTTCTCAGAAGCTTGTAACCATCTGGGTCACTGCTTCACTCTGGACATTGCATCTCTTGACCATATGCTTTGAACGTGGCCCATGCAAGCTCTGCACGGCAGGAACCACTCTTGAGTTGGAATGATGTTGTTGCATTGATTGTTGCAGATCAAGAAAAATCATACAGGGTCCCCAAGAAATTCACTTTTACTTATTACCCCTCTTTCATAGTTGCATGAGATCCTATTCCCATAAAGAATGTGGTCTCTATAATCAGTAGGTAAGAAGAATCGCTAGGCAACCTAACCATTGCCAGCAACATCTAATATAACAGATTTGCTGTTGGTGAGATGATGCATAAACTTGTAGTAAGTATACTTTGAAGCTCTCTTTGGAGAATTTAGAAAACTCATTTGCACCACTTGCTTTGTTCACCTGGACTGTTGAAACCAAAGTTAGCTTTAGGCAGTACCACTTAAATGTCTTTAATTAAACATGAATAAAAATCTACAGTGGTTCCCCTGAAGGCAGACAAAAGTCTTAAGGATTGTTAGATCTATCCAAACATCTTTCAGGTACATTTTCAAAGTCTCAAGTCTCTAATAATGAATTTTCCATAGCATAGAATAAGTTCTTCCTCTTCTTTACAATTTTTACACTCTAGGCATAAGCTGAGATTTAGCAAGGGCCCCTGAAGAAAAACAAGATCTCCTTATTAGCCTAAGGATCATTCTTCATGCCATAATATAAATTCCCAGAAGGGGAGAAATGACACAATTTTACTATATAGGAAGATTTATCATCTTAGTTTATTTTGTGGAAACTGGAAGTTTCCAATCATATTTTATATGGCAGATTGGTAAAGTAATATCATTGGACACTAGAAATTTATTTTTGTCTATTTTGTTCACATTCACTAAGAGTTAAAGTAACTTTTGAACTCTGGGAATGTCTTTAAAATATTTGACTGTGACAAAGACTTTACTGTGGACAGACTGCAACATTCACAAAAGGTCTAGTTTTGACATATGGTTCTCTGCATGAGTTCAACTGCTGGCTGAGTCCCAATCTGTGAGCTTTACTGCCAGCTAGAATCAATATCATTTTGTAACAGGGGTTCAGCCATTATTCTTTTGCAGAAACAGACATTTGTCTCTTGATTCCAAAGTTATCCATGGTCTGCCCTACATAGTTAGATACTTAATCAAACAATATCTTATTTTCCATTTCATGTTTGTACATTTGGCCTCCCAAGTGAATTTACTTAGGTCAGGAACTATGTTTTGCATGTTTTCGAATCTGTCATAGTTTTACAATAGTGCTAGATACATTCATAGATGCTGGTTAACTATTAAATTAAAACTTTATGTAGATACTAACTACTAAATGCACTTTATATTTTGTTTCTATAATTTAACAGAAAAACTCATTTTAGAATATAAATATTTATAGGTTATACAACCTTACCTTCCTTAAGATATTGCAGAAACATCTCAGCAACGCCACAAGCTCAAGTTAGAATATTCCAGGGAAAGGTGAGTGCAAAACGTTGTCAATGCCGTCATAGGGTGTGGGTGGTGAACAATAAATACAGAAAGTGCCGGTTCATCTAATTTTTTTAATCTAATAGATTCATTATAAATTGAGGTCCCTATAAGGAAATTGAACTTATCTTAAGGAACAGAACGTAAATAACTGACTCCTCTCATGAAGCAGAGACTACTGTGGCAGAATTAATACCTCAAGTGGAGTCCATGCAGTTCCCAGAACAAAAAACCAAGTAGTGCAAAAGAGAAAAGCTATAGGTGACCAAGAATAAATGACATTTTCACACTTGTATACAGTTATGTTTGATTATATCTAAACAGTAGAGTTCTCATTAAATAGGATAAAGTTATGAATTTTTTGAAAATTTTTGTGTAATTCCAATAAAGATTATCCTCTTGGTATTTTTATAAGAATATCAGAAAACTAAGTAGACACTATTGACTACTGCAGTCAAGATTCTGTGGCCAGAGTGAGAAAAAGATGAGTCACGTGTGGAGGGGAGTTGAGCTGTTCTGTTCACCACCCTTCTGGGAAGTCTTTCACTGCTCTCCCATTTCTGCCCCCGTCTCAGTTTGCTCCTCTTTTTTACTGAAGTACACATGCCTATTGCTCCCTGGGAAAATATTTTTTATGTATTTCCTTTTCACCCATGTGCTCTGAAATTCACAGTCATATTCCTTTGGTCCTGTGTTTGGTTCCCATTGTGCTCAACCATAAATTGGGCCTTTTCAGTCTGAACTTTTGTATCTTCAATCCTGAGAAACTTTCCTAAACCACTTTCTTCAGGATTTTCTCTCTTTTATCGTCTCCTTCTTCCTGGAATTTCTCTTACTTTATTCTTGGAACTTCTTTTTCTTTTCTTTTCCCTTTCTTTTTTGCTTTTCTCCCTGAGTGATTTTCTCAATTGTATTTTCTAAGCCCTCTATTAAATTCTCATTTCTGCAGAGAAAACTTAAACTTCTAAGTTCTTTTTACTTCCTTGATTCTTTATTATAATCTCCTTTTGTGGTTCTATTTTTGAAATATCTTCTATTTTTCTAAGTTTATTAATTATGTTTATTTTTCTTTTCGTTTTCTGCCCACCCCCACCCCCACCCCCCCCACCCCGCACACTGCCTCTATTTTGTCCTAATTCACTTCAGTTTCTGTATTTCACAGTAGAGAATTTTTTTAGATGATCCTTGGATTTCTGTTCCTATTGCAGAGAAAGCATGAAAAATCTCACTGGAAGTGTTTTGTGCATAAAGAGGGAAATCGGAGAGCTAAGTGCTGGGCTTCATTAAAAATCACACTACAATGCTATTATTGCGATGTTGGTCTTTCCTGTGACCCTGGTCTGAAGGCAGAATTCTCTGAACCAAGTGAGGAAAAGGGCTGAAGCCTTTACCATTCAGTCTTCAGATTTGCACATAATCCTGCTGTCTTCACTATGGCAACTCACCTCTGCTTTTCAACTCTGCTTGGACCTAGAACAGAGATAATCAGACTTCACTCCACCGAGAGTAAAATTCCCATCTTTGTCAGGGTAGAGAGGGGTACTCTCTGCAAATATATATCTGAGCATCTCACTGCTGTTATAAAATTGGACAGGATCACAACATAATTTATTTACTTATTTCTCTGTTTATTTACTTAGATTATCTCTCACTGCCCCTTTAAATTTTATTTGATGATACTTACCATGCCCTGAAGTGTGTAATTTCCAGGTGACCTATACACTGGAATTATTTCCAGGTCCGCAGTCCCTTTGAACACAATCATGGGAAGTATTTTTCAGGATATGATCCATGAACCATCTGCATAAGAATCACATGGGAATCTTGTTACAATGTTAATTTCCAGACCCTGGTCCCATATTCAATTAATCAGAGTCACTGGAGATGGGATCTGGGATTCTGCATATTTTAGCCAGCATCCCAAGATAAATTTAGTGCTGCTGAAGTTTGGTTACTCCAGGCTGGGATCCGAGGTAGAGGAACATTATGCAGGAGAAGGAACTGATGAGCATCAGGGATAGAAAGACTCTAGGAGATTTAAAAGATATTTAGGGAATAAGAATCTATAACAAAGCAATATGATCCAGCCATTGACACTGATAGGCATAGTAAATTGCCAAACAATTCAATGTACCTGCCAAATAATTTAATGTACATGATGAACAAATTCTCACCAAGGTTTTAACAATTTATAATTTCTTGGTATATTACTGTCCTTTGCTTGCAAAGAAAAAAAATTACATTTCAGCTGATGATTCCTGAGGAATAAATCTGCAAATATTTAGGCTCCCTGACAGGTGCAATAAAAGATATTTTAAGCAGGCATAAGTGATTATGATGAAAGTGAAACATAATGCAGGAGCACCCAGCAGACAAAGCAAGCAGACAACTTAATTCGGGGGGGGGGGGGGCTGCAATTGCCCTACTTCAGTTTGAATGCTACTCTAACAGCACAAGTAATGTTTATACTAAATATCTGAGTTCCTCTGGGAATGAATATAATTGCAAATGTTGAAGAAAAATATATGATCTGCACAGGCCCTTAGCAGGGTCCTCATTAATCCCCAACATTCAATTTTTTAATTCTTAACCACAGAATGTCTGAGTACATGGTCTTATAGCAATCATACACTTATTTTTTGCTATGGTTATGAAAGATGCCCATGAAAAGATAATACTAAACATGTTCGCTGTTTCTGTACCCAGAAAGTGGTACATTAAAAGATGCTGACAAAAATCAGTTTCCTCTCTCTGCCTGGGCAGCTGATATGCTCAGTCCCTAAGAACATATATGTTGAGATGATGCTTGTTTATAGTTCAGTCTGATGACACTATATTCTTTTATAGTACTTAAAGGTTTGTGGAGCTCTTTCATACACATGATCTTAATTTCCACAGTAAATTCATGAGATGATTATTACAACATCTTAGGATAAAGATACTAAGGCTCAGAAAGTTAAATAAGTAGCCCAAGGACATTCATGTAGGCAGTAATGGGCCCACCTGTCGGCCAACGCATTTTGACAAACTATCCAGTGATCTTTCTGCAAGAAGTCCTACGTTTAAGGGTACGTTAAAGAGAAGAACATTGCCTTGGGATCTCTTTCACCTTTGTTTTAGCTCATTTTCTCTCTCTTCTCCCTCCTTTCTCTCCTCTCCCTCTCTCCTGGGATATCTCCCCAGGAACCCAGTAGGCCCATGCTGCAGGTTAGCCTATCAATGAGAAACTATTCAGGTTTCCCTTTCTTTGATAATATTCTGGACTCTGAACTTTCTTGACTTTCAAAGGTTAATGGTGCTGTTTGTCAAAAGGAATAAAGTTTAGGGGTGGGATATCAGACATTTGCTCTCTAACTCAGAGTTTCAAAGTAGGTCTTGTACAGAGAACTTATATCTGAGTGGCTATTTTTTTGAGATCAAGAATAAGAGGTACAGGTGGTTCTTTGCTATTCTTTGGATTTATCACTTGCTTCCTCTCTTCTGAGCTGCCTTTCTGAGCCTCTTATTTGGCCAGAATGCTTTATGCCTTACACATTACCTACTTATCTTCTGCTCATTCATCATGAATCTGTTTCAAAGTCACTTTCTCAGGCAGACCTTACCTGAATCCCCAGTCTACGTTGGGAGGCTTCTGTCATATGTTACTTTTGTAGTTGTAATTGCTTGTCAAGTGTCTGTCTTCCCACAGGCAGAATGCTCTCTGAAGACAAAGACCAGACCCTCCCACTTTCATTATTGCTGCCTTCCAGTGCCTAATCCATTACCAAGCATATGAAATGTATTCAACAAATACTCCTCTAATGAAGGAGAGAAGAGAGCAATAATGGTGTGGGGAGGCAAAATAATTACCATTTTCCAGACTCTCTGGAAACCAGCCAAAATCCCAAGCTTCCAGCTTCCTATTCCTTACAAGTCTGCACATTTAGCTTCCTTACCTTTTGCCTGTGCTGAGATTATAAATCAAAGTTTCGGGGGAAATATTCACAAAGATATGATTGTGACTTTTATAATTACTAATAACTGAGGACTTTTGTGGCAGAAGTTTCAGAGCCTCTCATGCAGCTCAAGCCTGAGAAGAAAACAGTTAATTCTCAGTAATGTCTTTCTAATAAACCAGGCTTCAATAAAGCTAATTAACTAGAAAACACATGACTTGGAAAACCCCATTAAACCTTTCCTAGATTAAATGCTGATGAGAGACTGGACCAATACCCAAGCTGAATCTCTGACTTTGCTGTCAATCTTGTAACAGAAAAGTTGGCCACCGTTAGAACCACCTGGCTACACAGTGATAAGGAATTTGTTGGAACAACTCAGACAAATGGATTATGGACTCAGGTCAGAGTTTTATATCAAAAGGGTTAGAATTTTAACATATGAATTTTGAGGCAGAATATTTAGTCCAGAACATTGCACTTCTGCTCTATAAAGTACTATTTTTTAACATATGCAAAATGCATTGATTCCATTGCAACAACCCCCCAAATCTTAACTCATTCCAGCATCAACTCTGAAGTCTAAAGCCTCCTCTAAATATCTAAATCAGATAGGGGTGAGGCATGAGGGATGATTCATTCTGAGGGAAAGTTCCTCTCTAGCTGTGAACCAGCAAAACCGAGCAACTGTATTTCTCCACAGTGTAATGGTGAGGCAAGAATAAGAGACATTCCCATTGCAAGTGGAAGAAGTAAGAAATAAGAAGAGGTGAAGGCAATTCCTAAACCTAATTAGATTCTAGAATAATCTTTTCAGGCTCCATGCTCTGCTCCCCAGGCCCACTGGGATAGCAGTCCCACCTTCTACCCCACTGAGGCAGTGGTCCTGCCCCATGACTCTGCGACCCAAGGGTCATGCCACCAAAGCTCTGGGAAGCCTTTCACTCACATCTTGGGCAGAGACCATTTGAATTATGAAAGCAAGGTGATACACACACCCCCATCTCATTGAACTTAAGGAGGCAGCCCTGATGATCTCTGAATCATCTCTAAAGTCATTCTTTTCTTGTCCTGAAAAACAGGGCCTAACTTCTGTTTAGATGGCTGGCTAGAGCTGTGGCTCATTTCCACACTAATCTCCTCAGCAAATGGTGACTTGGCCTCACCATTAGTGTTCTCTTCCAAACCCGGGTTCTCAGTTTTGCAATATGGATATGCTGAGAATTTTCCAAATCTTTAAGTTCTGATTTGTTTCAGTTCAAAAAGTTATTTTTTAAATTAATTTCTTCTCACACCTTACTCTAAGCAGTCAAGAGAAACCAAGCCACTCCTTCAACACTTTTTTAATAAATCCCCTCGGCTAAATATGCAATTCCATCACTTATAAGTTCTATCTTCCAGAGAACACTAGGACATGAGCACAATTCAGCCAGGTTCTTTGCCACTTTATAATAAGGATCGCTGTTCTTCCTGTTTCCAATAACATGTTCCTCATTTCTGCCCAAGATCTCATCAAAAGGGCCTTTACTAACTATACACCTACCATTGTGTTCAAGATTGTTTAGGCATTCTCTAAGGAAAAAGGCTTTCTCTACAGACCTCCTTTGAGCTCTTACCAGAATCACCTTTAAAAGACCCTTCACACTATTGATTCTATATCACAATGCTATTTAAGGGCAGGTCTAGCTTTGGAACCCAGATGTTTACTCTTTTCCTACGTGCTACAATTTTCTTGTCCAGGAAAACTGACAGATATTCTAGGACCTAGATAATACAAATGAAGTTCAGGAGAGAAGTGGAACAATAGACAGGTACCAATTTTCTAAAAAGCACAGTTGTGTTGAACAATTCTATTGTCACAGTCACTTTACAGAATGAAACCAAATCAGGTGTTTAACATGTGCCAGGCACTGTGTTACATGCTTGACCTGGGCTATATTTTTTTCAGTTCTCTGATTTTCTTAGCTGTAAAACTATAAATTCCCCCACTGTACAAGTCAACAGAAGCTAAAATTTGACTGTGCATTTGGAATCACTTGGTGGAAGAGCGGTCAAAAATGCTGATATATTAGTCATACTCCAAGAATTCCTTAACAGATATGGAGGCAGAAAGATATGCTCTAGAAATTTTTAATTTCCCCAGTGATTATAATATGCAGCAGCATTTGAGAACCACAAGGTTAAATTATTAGCACAAGGTCAACCATGTAGCACCACATAGGTCAAATATAAGGTTGATGCAAAAATAATGTCCAATTTCAAGGTCTATTTTAAAAATGAAAAAGTCCATAATTATGAAAATGTTTATTTGTTAACATAACCTCCTTTGCTTTCTAGAACCTCATTCCATGTGTCAACTAGCTTATAAATGTCACACTTGTAAAAATTTTTAGGTTGTGAAGCAAAATATGAATCCAACTCATTTTCAACCTCTTCTCTTGTTGTCAACTTAAGACCATTAAAACGGTTCTGTAGTCCCTGAAAAAAATGATAGTCAGAAGGAGAAAGGTCAGGAGAATATGGAGGATGAAGCAATATTTCCCAACCAAGCTCTTTCAAGAATTTTTTGGTCAGTTGAGTTGTGTGAGGACGAGCATTATCATGATGAAAGATGACACACACTTTCTGTTGACTAAGAAGGGTCACTTTTGGCTCAAAGCTGCTTTCAAACAACTAAGTTGTTCACAGTAAAGATTAGCAGTAATTGTTTGATTGTTGTCTAACAGTTCGTAATGGACAATTCCTTCCATATCCCACCATACACTCAACATGATCTTCTTTGGATGAAGTCCTCCTCTTGGTTGTTGAACTCTTCTTCCTCATTGACTGATCCATGACTGGTGGTGTTTAATGTTATGGTAAGGGGTCCACTTCTTAGCACCTGTAACAAGCCTACCTAAAAATGGTACCTGAAGATGTCGTGAAAGTCATGATTCACAACAAGCAACACGCTGTTGCAGATTCTCTGGAGACAGTTCATGTGGGACCCATTTTCCAACTACTGAAACCTTTATGATCCTTTTCAGTTGGTGTAGCACAGTTAAATGGGCTATGTTAAATTGTTCTGCAAGTTCCCCAGGGGTAATGGTGGGGTTTCCTGTGACAACAGCTTCCAACACTTCAGAATCAAGTTTTTTTGGACGACCCTCTTTTGGCTCATTTTTCAAACTGAAATCCCCACTTTGAAAAAGGGAAAAACCACCTCCTGCAACTTATTTCAGTCACTGCATCATCCCCATAAGCACTCTGAACAGACTTTGCTGCTGTACTTGCAATGGCACCTTTATGAAACTCATAGAGTAAAACATTTCTAACGTGGTCTTTAGATGGGACAAACATGGGTGCAAATATTGAGGACGATTATGAACAATACTTCGATAATCTGAAAAAATAAGGTATAAATTAGTCACTGTGACGTCAAAAAATTATAAGAAGAGGCACAAATTTATTAAATACTATTTAAAACTTTGTTTTTAAAAAGTCAGACATTACTTTTGAACCCAGGCAACTTGACTAGGGCACCCATGTCTTAACACTATACCATTCTACCTCTACTTTAGGCATACCTTGTAGCATTTCGTGCTCTCAAAGACCAGAAGAATTTGTAGATTTATTACCACTTTCTGATGATGCACCTGAGGTAGAAAGATGACAAGTGACATAGCAAATCAGTGGCAAACATGGGTGTCCCACCCAAGACTTTCCAGTGTCAATACCCATGTATAATTGTACTGACCTACTCATCAGTGAACACTGGGGAATCAGGTTTCCAGACTAGAGTCTTCACCATGCATAGCAGAGAGGTAGTAGCAGTGAAGGATTAAGAACTGTATGTGTGCAGAAGGTGGTATGTCTATCTCTCTACTGTGATTCATGAAGAAATAAGTTCCTATTGTTGCAATGTATTTTCTCAGACACACCGTATGGAGCATAACAGGATATAGAATTAAAAGAACACTCCGTATAAAACTCCAGATACATGATGCTTAAATTAGTTTTGGTAAACTAGCCTGATAATCTGGGTATCATTTATAACATTATTTCTATGGGGAAATGACAAATTCACAAATGAACTTTAGTGTAACAATTGCAATGTAGGAGATTTCCTGCAATATATAAACACCAGATGTTAATATCATAAATGCTAATTTGTATGTATATAGAGAGGTGTGTTTTAAAACTTTAAATATCAGCTGAATTCATCTATTGAGAAATATTGGGTGAATATTTCTCTTTCTTATCATCAGAGGCCAACAGAATAGCTTTTAAATATGCAATGTGGCATTAAAAATTGTTTCTTTGAATTAAATTCCCCTATTTTAAACAGCTAGCATCTGGCAGTCAAGCCACATGTGTTGACTTGGTTAGTGAAGTCATAAATAATTATACTAGGAAGCAACCACCTGATTCAATTAGTCATTAATCATTTAAAACACATCAAGCTTTGTTTTGACTGCCAGGGCCTTTGCACTAACTAGATAAATCACTGATATTCCCTGTTCAGGTTCACAAAATAAAGATCCTCCTTAATCTTTTCTCCCTACTGTATATGTCCTTCCCCCCTGTCTAGCAAGCCTGCTTCAGTCACTTTGGTCTACTCACACCCTGCAGAAGACATCCTTATTTTTGTTCTGGTCATGCCCTCCTGCCCCATCCCAGACCCGATATGTGTCTTTCCTTTCTTTGCATGAGGACAGCTTGAACAGCAAGTCTTCCCAGAAGCCTTCACAAAAGCTGCCACATGGAATGTCACTTCAAGCCCTCCACCTCCCCTTAGCACAGTCGACTGTAGCTGTGGCATCCTGCACATGAGAGGCCACCTTGCCTCCCTTTCACAAATGCACGAATGCCTGCTCTGTGCTGACCACTGATGTCAGCAAGTCCTGGGGGGGGGGGGGCAGTGAATGTATAAAGTAGATTATAAGAACATAGCTGGACCAGAATTATTGATGTTTTAGTATTTGATTTTTAAGTAGATAATATAGTCATATGTTAAAAGGTTACAAAAAGGTAAAACAGTGAAAATTTTGTCTTCTATCTTTTCTCCCAGTTACTCAGCTTCCTTCTTCAGAGGAAACCAATGTTAACTATTCTTGTATTACTTCCCGTGATAGACCCTGAGTATATGAACAAGTATATATGCTTAGATAAATATGCATGTGTCTATAGAGAGAGAATTTAAAAATTTACACTAGTATTGCAAAAACAAAAAGAAGGTTCTGTAGCTTGATTTTTAATTAATTCTGATATTTTGTATATAACTTGATCAATACATTAAGAACTTTCTCATTTGTTTTAAATTTGGATACATACCCTTTCACCACAGGCATATACCATAATTTATATAATCAAAACAATTGAAGAACATTTTGGCTGCTCTCAATCCTTTGCCATTACACAGATGTTAGTGTATAACCTTTCATATGCATCATGTATGTATATATGCACATATGTATAAAACTCTTCTGCAAAGTGTAAAAATGTCCATTTTCTCACACCTTTACCAACATGCTATCAAATTTTTTTATCTTAGACAACCTGAAAGAGGGGAACAGAATCTCAGTTTAACTTGCATTTCTTTTATTTTAAGTGAAATTGGGTCTCTATTTATGTTTAAGAACCAGTGAATTTTCCTTTTCTATGAACTTTCTGGGCATATTTGTTGCAACTCTTTCTACTGGAGTTGTTGTTTCTTATTGATTTATAGGAGTACTATAAATCAAGAAAATTAACCTCATGTGAAGGAAGCTGCATATGTTTTTACCCTAAGTTAATAATTTGTCTTTTGAGTTAGCCATGCAGAAATCTGGAGCTTTATAAAACTAGATTTATTAATTTTAGAATGAGTAAGAACTTTCCAATTGTAACACAAAACACAGACACCTTAACCGAACTTTTGAAAGTTTATCTGGCTTCCTAGTTAGAGGAGAGGCGAGAAATTATAGTTTGTTTTTGTTTCTTTCATTTCCACATTTATATTACATGTAATACAGGGACCTACACTGAGACTAATAGGGCTACTTTAAGAAGCAATCAGCTAATATCTGTTGTTCCAGTTACTAAGGCTGCAAAGCAAATTATCCCAAAACTCAGTGCATAAAACAACTCTTATTATGCTCATGGAGTCTGTGAATCAGGAATTTGGACAGGACACATCAGGAATGAATGGATTGTCTCTGCTCTGTGATATCAGATGCTGCTAGCAGTAGGTGGAAACCTTAGGTGGGCTGCTGCCCTTGAAACCCTTATATGTGTAGGGTAACTCAGACATGGCCCCTCCGTGACCTCAGAGAACAGGTGGCTGCTGGCCAGCAGCCATAACAAAGAAAACAGTCTGTATCTATATGTTCCAACCTTCTCAAGGCCCTTGTGTTTCAAGGTGATACAGAGAGGTATGATCAGATCATGGGCAAGGAGAAAGAAGGGGCCGTAGGAAGAAGTTGCCCCAGACAATGGTAAACAGCCTAGGATGGGATTGGCTGAGAAAAGAATGCCTCTGGGAGGTATGGAATTATGGAACAGGAGATTTAAAATAAAAGGAGGGCAGAGACTGGTTCTCAAGCTCTCTTCCTCAAGGATGCCTGGATGACCATGCTGCAGCTGCCTGTGTTTCCCAAAGGAGGGCATTTTGGATAGAAGAAACGGCAGGCTCAGCCTAGGAGCAGGCTGGCCCAGCAGAGGGCAGCGGGTTTATTCTTTGGGTGTTCTAAGGGGGTGGACTCTGAGGCAGACACCCGCCATTCTTCCAAAATTGAGTAGCTTTTGTATCTTAGGTTGTTTTAGTTTGTAAACTAACCCTATAGAAACAAGATTATTAAAAACAGTGGGAATGATAGGGGAACTCAGGAGTTAAAGAATTGAACCTTAATTGAGAGGCTTAAGTGAATAAAGCTGTAACTAAGGAGTTAAAAACTTAGCCTTAACCGATAGGCTAAAGTGGTTAAAGTTGTAACTAAAGAGTTAAAGATGTGAGCCTTAATTGAGAGGCTTAAGTGACTAATGCATGTGGAAAGCTGTTATTCCAAAACTGTGAAGGCTTTGAATAAAGACTCCTTTTCTTTATCACCAAACCCTTGCCTCCAGAATGTTGCATAGGAGGTGGCAGCTAGCAGCAGGACCCCACTTGCTGTTCGGTTATGAAGGCTCCTGTGTTTATCACAAAACTGTAGAATTGTCACACACTACTCCCTCCCTGACCCTATAAGTAGCACCAGGGCTGGAGGTGGGTGTGGTCTCTCCCCAGATCCGCCACCATCAATGCACTCCCCTGAAACGTGAGTAGTAGGTGGCATCTCCCCAGCGTGTCCACATCTGCTGCTTCTCCAGGTGGTTTCTTCCTGAATATCACAAACATCAGTGCAGCTCCAGTTTGGAGTTCCTGTGTTAAAATATGGCATCCTCATGTTGCCTGGGTCTCCTCACAACCTGAGAGCTGGGTCCCCTGGTGAGTGCCACAAAAGGAGAGAGCCAGACTGAAGCTGCATCATGTGAGACATAGCGCTACCTCTGCTGTCGTCTGATGGTCAGAGCAGTCTAGACTATCCAGCGTCAAAGGGAGAGAAAATGGGGTGTGTGGGGGGGGTGAGGTCTGGAAGAGCTTGTGTGACAGGAAATATTTCTTCGACCTTTTTGAAAAACACAGCCTGTCATCCCTGTTCAGAGTTCTGTCTTGTCCAAAGAAGGCACCGGTCTCCATTTACAGACAGGACTCACCTGTGGAACCCACTGGATTAGAAGATCACGTCTAGCTTTCCTGTTGCATCAGCCAAAGGATTGCCCCTGCTTTAAGCTGTGGGGCAGGTTAATGAGCTTCCTTCATCAATCACCTTGGAGTAATAATGGTAGTAACAAGAAGCAGTTAATACTTATCTGGCAACACTTCTTTCCTCCACACTTCCACTGGTGATTTTTGTACTTATTATCCTTCTATCAAATAATGGGAAAGACGGGATGAAAGGAAATCCAATCTGCCCACTGGATTACGTATTAGTCACTCTGGAGTGGTCAGTGCTAATGGGAAAAAAAAAAAAAAGATGCTATTTATGAAAGGCAATTTTATGGATTACCTCTGGGTGGATTTCGATTACCCATACCTCCTTCCTTTTGCCATGATTAGCATCATTGACTAATCCTGTTTTTAGAAAGAAGTTCCTATAAAGATTTAATAATTTCATACAGAACATACCCTACCCTGCTCAGTTAAATTAGTCAATAAATGCCATGTTTCCCTTTGGCTGAAATCTACAGGGTTATTTTAACTGAAAAACAAACAAAAAAGAAAAAGTGTTGATTTATCACTATAGCTTTTCACGCAACAGATCCAAATAGCATATTAAATATGAAAACAGAAATCACATGCCCTAACTTGAGTAGCTAAGGTATAAGAGCTTCTTGGTCTTTGTATCAGATCTGAATATAAAGTGAAGACAATTTAATGGGGTGTGATAAAGAACTACCAAGGGTAATTGTCTTGATTCATAAAAGGAGCATTTAGATAGTATAAAAGCAGATACCAGTAGTCTGTGGATTTCTTTTTGAAATTGACATGGGTAGTCAGTTTATGGGATTGCGTAGCAGGGAACTCAGAAAACAGAATTGGAACAATCATTCTAGACAATGTAATACAGCAGGCACCAAAAGACTGAACCATGAAAACCAGGCCCTGTGTTTCAAAGGGCTTTGTGCCTCAGCAACTGTTAGCTAAATGTACGTGGGTCTCTTTAAGAAATACTGGGTGCATTCTGTCACTTAGTAAAAGTGATATATGTGGAGTAGCATGAGCTACTAGCCTAAAACAACAAGCCCCTAGCAAAAAGTCTGATTCTGCTAATTGAGGAAATGGGAAGTTGAGGTCAGGCAATGAATTTAGGAAATCCTGGTTAGACACACAGAGGAGATTCAGGGTATAAATCCAGTAACCCAAGATCAAGCAGTGGGCCGTAGGCTTCTCGGCCTGGGCATATTTAATTTCAAGTCCTCATCCATTACTTAGAAAAGGTTATTTTTACAATGACCTACACTTTGATCTTTTGCAAACTGGCTCAAAAACATGTAAAGATCTGAATCTCTCTAATTTTGAATAAGGATTCAAGAGAAGTTATAACAAAACAGATTCCAAGAAAATGAGACCAGGACAGATAGGATGTTTTAAAAGATGTTTCAACACGAAGAATGGTCCTGACATCTAGTGTACCTGATGGTTCCTTTCCAATGTGCCATCACTTGTGTCAGGTTTTCCACGAAGATTCAACTCTTCTTGATTTTTCAGTACGCCACTGCTTGCTGGAAGGGTACATAGGATCTGACTCTGACAGAACTGTCACTTTGGACTTTGTAAGCAGCCACTGTGTAATGTTTCACCTCCTAGTAATGGATGCGGATAATTGGATACCCTGCTCCAGCAATGAGAGTGCCATGACATCCGACTTCACATCGTGTGCCCTTTCCATAACAAGAGACCATGACAAAATTCCTCACGCTGCCCTGAGCATGTTTTAAATCAGCTGGAAAACAATTGTAGCTCTTTACACTTATTTTGTGCCCTATATACTCCAAGTCAATCCATGCTTCAGTTTTAAGATTTACACTTGGGTGTGATCTTCAGTATCATTTCATCCCCTCCTCTCTAAGTATTTCTTCCCAACAGCAAAAAAGTACAATTTCAAATTGTTTCCTCAGAAATGTACATAGGAATATATGTAATATATTGTTTGAGCAGCCTACAGTGCTTTCCTGGGCCCAACATCACTCTAGTCTTCATATATCATTTTATGGAGCAGAGACACGTGTCAAATAATGATAGTGCACATTTATTGAGGATTACTGCACACTAAACAGTACTTAAGATTTTTTTATATGTAATAGATATAAATATCTTATTTTTACATGTAATATTTCATATAGTGCATATGTAAAATACTACTGATTTTATGTAATATCTCACTTAAGTCTCACCACGTGCTCCCAACACGTATGTGTCACACTAAGTACCCTAAGAAAATTTTACAGATGAAGACATGAAGGCTCAAAGAGATAAAGTCATCTGCTCAAGGTAACAGTTCAGAAATCGTGGTGCTTTTAGTCTCTTACCCGTTGAGATGTGCTGCCTGCAATGGAAAGAAAGACACCCAGGAGGCATAGAGCCACTCACTCCCCAGGACAGTCTGTACCTAAACAAGGGACACGGGAGCTGGATTTCAGAACACTACGGAGGCACGACTGTTCTGCCACAGTGTGCAGAGGCGGAAGGGTGCAGCCCCTCTGCGCGGGTTGGGAGGAGCATTTATCACTGACACCCGCTACACCTGCCTGTGTCTGGTGAGAAAAAGCCTCCTGAGGTTTCGGCAGTTACATTATTGCTCTGAAATGCTTGCGGACGATGCGCTGCCTTCCTGCCCACACACGGCAGACCGTCTCATCGCCCCAGCTGCTCGTGCGGCGGCACTGGGGCTTGCACCCCTGCCCACTCGTTCTGAAAAGTGGCGTTTATTGTGTTTATCTGGTTCCTCACCAGTCAGTGTGTGCTGGGTAAGTGCGAGGCCGGTAACTGTCCCATCGAGTCCCTAGTCATCAGATCCAGAGGACCTGGACCTGAGGAGCTGAGTCCCAGCAAATGCTCTCCAGGAGCATCGCCCATGTCGTGACTGAATTTAGAGACTCGGATATGACACTTGAGTCTAAGTCAGATTCCATAAAGGAAAGAGGTCCTTGGGAGGTCTGCAAAGGGGACGAGTATATCTGTCATGAAAGAGAAATGTGAAATTTTAACCGCAAAAAAATAAATAAATAAAAATAAAAGCTCATGGCGGCCTGCTTCCTGGAGTGTGTTTGCAGGGACTCCTCAAGTTCACTGTAGAGAAACCAGTCATGGAAAAGAAAGGGGACAAAGCTGAGAAAAGATGGAATTTCACATGCAGCCCAAGACTCAGTCTGATCCCACAGGGTCATTCAGGGACTCTAATCCTGTAATATAAAAATACATGTAAATTTCAATAGCCCCAGCTTAAATTTCAATTGGCTGAACATCAGACTTTTTTAAAAAGCATAATTATGATGTATGTACCAAAACTAGGTACAAGTACATTTCTGCTCCAGGAGTTTCTTAAGAATATTGTTTTTACAATGATGGACCACATCAATATCTTTCTATCATCTATCTATCATCTATCTAGTTAAATACTGTAATTGTGAACAAATAATTTTAAAATTTTTTAATCAATGGGAAGAGGGGGAATGGCCCCCACCCCTGAGCTACACAGCTCAGTCTCTGATACCCCTGAGTCCCCCCCAGGACCTTTACACCATGGGCTCAGGCAGCTGGAAGGTCTCCGTGAGCCTGAGTGCAGCAGAGCTGGTGGCAAGGAGGCAGGAAGCGCTCCACCCAAAGGACTGTTCTCTGTGAGAGGTGTCGGAGGGAGACTCAGTGCAGGGACCCTGCTGGCTGTACCTTGAGCTCTCTTCCAGAACAATACAACCCAGTCTGTCCTCAGAGGACTCCGGTCCACCCTGACCTACCTTCTCTCTGCTGGAACCCATCGTTTCACTTATATATAGGGAATTTTTTAAAAAGCAATGCAAACAAACAAACCAGAAACAGATTTACAGGTACAGAGACAGACTGATGGTTGCCAGAAGGGAGGAGTCTTGGGGAACCGGATAAAAAAGGTGAAGGGATTGAGAAGTACAGATTGTTAGTTACAAAATAGTCATAGGCATGTAAAGTACAGCATAGGAAATACAGTCAATAATATCATAACTATATGTGGTGCCAGGCAGGTACTGGAAATAGCAGGAGGGAACACTTTGTAAACTATATGATTGTCTAACCACTGTGCTGTACACCCAAAGATAATACAAAATAATATTGAGTGTATACTGTAAGGGGGAAAAAAAATAAAACTCCCTTTCTCAAAAAAATATCAAACTTACAGATAATTATAAGTAGAGTACCATTTTTTCCTGCATTATTTGAGATTAAGTTGCTGACCTAATGCATCAACACCCCCTTATATTTCAGTGTGCACTTCCTAAAAAAGAATATTTTTCCATACAAATATAATAAAATCATCTAAATAAGGAAATTAACATTGATATATCATTCCTTCTAGTCCTCAGATTTTTTCAAGTTTCACCAGTGGCCTCAATAACATTTTTTACAGAGAAAGCAACTTGTTACATTTATGTGTCCTGTCCCTTTAGTCTCCTTCAGTCTGGGACAGGCCTTAATTTTTCCTTGTATTTTATAACTTTGACTTTTGAACAAGCTAGTTATTTTTTAGATGTCCCTCCTTAGAGTTTCATAAATTAGTATCATCTTCTCCATATCCATGACCAATTATGTTTCCTTTTACAGCTTTCTTGCTCGAACACTGCAGCAGTTTCTAACTGATTTCTCTGGATCCAAACCAACTTTGCCAGTTCTTTAAGCCACTGCCAGAGTGAACGTTCTCAAATTAAAATCTGTCTTTCCCCAGATTAAAAGCGTTAGGGCCAGAGGCCCCATGTTGCCCCCACCCTGAAACCTGCCACCCGTGTCAGGACTTGCAAAAACAGGCTATGGTCAGTGGTCACTGTGTTCTTGGGAACTGTGGCCTGCAGTCTCGCAGGCCCTGAGCCACCACCTGTGCTAAAACAACGAGGGTATCCATCACCGGCCATGCACCTGGTCACAATGTTCCCTACTGTCAGAGGCACCTGAGGCACAGCTGTCAGCGTCCTGCTGAGACCTGGTTTCTCTCCCCTTGAGCATTTCCAAGGAGCAGGGGCCATAAATCCCCTGACTTTCTGTTCCCACAGCAACCATCCCTACCAGAGGGCTGTTATTTCACCTACATCCTGGACTCCGGAGCCGACCAGCAGGGTGACTCAGCCTCCCTGGGGGTTTGCTTCATGCCCTTAAAAATCCCCCCACCCCTCCCCTTGCTGCTGTTGCCTGCTCGGACTCAGTCCACCTGCTTGAACATCCTTCAATAAAGGCTATCAACTGGTCCACCCAATTCCTTCCTTCTTCCAGGCATAAAACTAACAAAAAGTCTTTAATATTTCACCTTCCTTCTAAAAATTCAAGATCAAGTTAAGGCAATCAAATCTGGGGTTTTACAAATTAGCCCAATCTTGCAAAATGGTATGTGACCAGAAATGAATCCAGACACCTTTATGCAACAAAGTTTAAATATTTCAGGTGACAATCTTAACAGTTGCTATCAGTTCCTTATATTTTAACAGACCATCCTCTTCTTGCACATGAGTTTCTCATAAAAAAAAAAAGGTAATATAATCCGTCATTATAGTACACACTTAATCTTGTCAATTCTGTAATTTTGAGTTTCAAAGCCTGGAATACCATCATAAAACAAAACAATAGGTCTGAATGTCAGCAATTTTTAAAATCTTCCCTTACACAATGTGCACTTTATCATCTAAAAAAAGGTGAATCAATGCTGATCCAGCTATGGGAGTTGAATCAGCAAAATCATGCAAAAGGAGTGATGATATTATTATACGAAGGTTTTCTGTTGTTCCCTGGAATACACTTTTCAAACATTTCAACCTGAGACATCCTTTAGGTACAGGAGTTCTTCCCGTGCCACGGCCCACTGTAGTTATTGTATGTTTGTCTTTTTGTTTAACTCAGATATTAAAAAGTATCCTGAAAAACTATCCTACTTTGATTTTGTTTGGCAAAATTAATACTTCAATAGAATCATGCATGCAAAATATGTATAATTGGATGAAAATCAATCTTATGTCTAAGATAATACATATATAACTATATTATGTAGATATCATTAAAAGTATAAGCATTTATGTTTAACTTTAGGAGACTGGTAGACCCTGATTTGTAACTTTATAATGTTTTAAAAGAAACCTCAAATTTTCAGTCTTTGATTACAGATCATAAAATAATGGTGTCTTGAATCATAATAAGTTATAAATTTTATTTGCGTTCTTTTTACAAAGTGTTCCAATATTTAATGGTTCATATATTTTTGCATACTAGAATTTATCATGTAAATTTAACATATACAATATCAATGAATTAAAAATAAAAGACTAAATATAAACTCACATTCCACTGTGTTTGGCATCAAAGAGCTACACAATAATAAGTTTATTATTATAGTATTGTTATAGTTTTTAATAATCTACTGATAGTTTTTCTTCTTTATAGAATGATCTTATCTGTCTCCTTGATTTACATCACTGAATCATTCTAAAAATGATCATTATCCAATAAGCCAAATAAGCATTAAGCTTACATTTCAAATAGTTTTTTAGAGTTTATATACTAAGTAAGTTGAACATAAGAAAGAATTATGCTATCTATAATAACTCATTTCCAATACAGAACTTGCATATTGAGCATAACACTTTCTTACAAAAGAACTCCATTCTTTTAAAGCCAACCACAAGATAATTCCTCAAAAACTTCCAAAAATACAATGAGCACCATATCACTGCAGAATTCAGGAGCGTTTCCAACAACATTCCATATTTCACTTTATGACATAATGAAATATACATGAAAGCAAATCTTTCATTAATCTATTTATTCAAGTATTTGTTGATGAATTTCTATATGATAAATTAGCTGCTAGATTTATATGTGTCTTTTATGTTTGTGTCTCTAATGATAAAATATAGAATCAAAATTAATATACAGAAATAAAAGAAGTGAAAGTATTTTGAAATAAAAAATTTTGAAATGAAAGGGTTAGACATGAATTATTTTGGTAGCCAAAAAATAATAGTTCACACAGGCGGGGCGGCCCTGGGCAGAACACAGGTGGGGGTTACCTTGACCTGCACTACCCAGGAAACCCCAAAACCTGTGTACACAGAACAGATGCTTATCTCAATCCTCTTTCATTTATCTCAAAACAATGCCTTCTTAGTAGCAACAATTCATCTCTCCAAATCTAATACCCTCCTTCTTTTTTTTGGACTCTAAATAATTATTTTGATTTTTCAATTACAGTTGACACACAATACTATATTAGCTTAAGATACACAACCCAATGATCCCTCCTCCTTCTTAATAGGTATCTTAATATTGTGTAACAAAAAAATCAGTGCACTGAGGGTCAAAATATATAAAAGTGCCAATGATATTGTGAATAACACTGAGATGATGTTTTAATAAGCCAGCAAATTTTATGGTGTAAATCAGTCCTCAGGTGACAGCTATTCTCCACCTCGGTGACCGGTTAAATCACTACTTCTGCTGCCAACTGGTCTGACCTCCTGCCCACTCTCTTATCCTCAAAAGTAAGTCTCCCTTTTCCACCCTTTCCTTGGCTTTCTGCGATTTCCCACAGGCGCGCCTCGCCTGTCTCTGTTTTAGGCCCCTTCTCCAAGGTTTGCTCCTGAACACTTTGCTCTTCCCCAGGAACAGTATCACCGTTTGCAGGACACTCTCCTGCTCTCCATGTTCCTCTTGCTTTTCTACTGTATACTCCTCGACTGTGATTTTCCCCGCTTTGACATCCCACGACCTTTTAAGTGGATTATTAAATGAATCCTCACTCTATTCCTGCTGTGTTTTGCTTCTCTTTGAAAGTTACCTGGAGGCTTTCACTGATGAGCCATTAAGGATCAAGCCTATTATTCAGGTCCTGCTTTTCCAACTGCTTCAAAAACTGACAAGATCTTTGGCATTTCACTTTTACTAAGAATTTCATTGAAAAGCTGTTTTTTTTTTTTTTTGTTTGTTTTTTTTAAAGGGCCAATGACTCTGTGTGTCGTTAAAGCATAAACATCTGGAGCTTCAACCTTCTGGGTGCTAAAGTAAGCTTCTCCTCTCTCCATAAAGACTCTGGCAATTTTCTTCATCTAAAGAAAATATTGAAAAAACAAACTTCTGCATTTATTTAAATGAGATGCATAGGTAATTGCTGTAATTCATTTACTTCCAATCTGTTTAAGTATTATACGTTCTCTTCATTGGTGAGATTTCACCATAATAAGACCAATAATCTTACCTCTCACCTCACCCTATGTTAGAGTCAGGGACCTTCCTTCCATCTGAGAGATTTCTGTCACATTTCAGGTTGAGCACCAGGGCTCACCTAGAGGCACCCAAAGGATGCCATGAGCCAGGCGTTGAGTCCAGGTTTCTATCCTAGCTATGATTTTATAGGTGAGATGACCATATCAATTATACCCACAAATTTTTCTGTGATGATGTCTGTGTTGCAGGAGCAAAAGGGCAAGGAAAGATATGACAGAGTCTTCTTGACATCTTTGAAGATTAATGTTTCAGTTGCTTAAGAATAATCTAAAACAATGCAGTATAAGTGAAGGGGAAAGGTCTAATCAAGAAACTAGTATAAATGACCCATGGACAGGGACAACAGGGTGGGGACTGACTGTGGGAAAGGGGAGAGGGGGGCGGGGTGGGGGAGAGCAGCGGGGAGAAAATGGGACAACTGTAATAGAAAAACAATAAAAATTTTTTAAAATTAAATTAGAAAAGAAAAGAAGTACAACATTAGAAACGTGAATAACCAACACAATTGTTGTACAGACAAAATATAATATAAATAAACATTTTTTGTAACTTTAAACACTAAACACAATATATGGTAATAAGAAAAAGTAAAATTGAATTTGAGTCTAAACTTCAGTTCAATAAAAATGTGCTATGCTGAAAACAGAGGCATTAGTCTCTACATATTTTACTTCATAAAATGTGAATGATTACAATTTCTGCTATCTTTAATATTTATTAATCTCTCATTTTGTTAGTGTTTATATCAAACCCACCTTCAAAAGTATTAAAGAGCTATTAAACAAAATAGTGAGAAAAAAATTAAATACTGTTATAAAATCAAAAAGATTCAGAAGAGACATGCAAAAACCCTAGTATGAGATCATCACTATTGTACATCAAATTTGACTCTGGATACCTTAGAAGTCAGGAATGATATATAAGATAAAAATACATCTTGAGGAGATACAAAAAGAAAATAAGAAAAATATTGTTCTCATCTTCTAAGAGGTTAAGCCAATGAAGAAAAAAATACATAAGGGAGTGGTAAAATTATACCATAAAAGTGAGGGCAGAAGTAAGAGTTTGTCTGGCAAAGGGCAAGGATACATTCTTCTGTAAACTTGAAAGTTAGTCAATTGGTAAAGCTACAGACACATTTAAGGGTAAGAGAAAAGACTGGGGAATACATATTTCAGAACTCTTTTCTTCTTATTAACCTAGTAAATAACATTATCTGCTGCTTTGCAATTTGCCTTGTTGTTTCAAGGTCAGTAGAGAAAGTGTACAATTGCCATTGGGTATACAATAGGAAATAGATTTTTTATTATGCCTGTCACTAACAGTAGTCTATCAGTAAATAAAAAATAAAGAGAGCTGATTTTTTTTTCTCAATATAATGCAAGAATATTCTCTAATGATCTTCTTTGAGGTCAGAGTATATTTGATAGGCCAAGAAATTTCTATTAGTAATTCTTTATAGACAATTTTATTTATTAAATATACATTAAAAGAAATGATTTTTCTCCCTTTAGAATCTAAACTTAAGGCACTGTAGACTGAATCCTTTTAATATATGAAAACTAGCTATTTCTATTTTATGAATTAGAAAGTCTCATAACTCTTAAGGCCCACATCCAATTTGTATCTCTAAAATGACTTTTTGTAAACCAGTATAAACATATGATCTTTCTGCAAATCATAGGCTATTTATCCAGACCAAACAAAGATGTCTGAAGATGCTAATTTTCATGTGGTTTTAAAATACATGGTTGGGCTATGTGCATAGACATGCTTTTTATACCATACTTCATTTTACCCCTCCAGTTCACGTGCTTTTTTTCAAACCTGACTTTGAGAAACATTCTGATTAGCAATCAGAATCAAAATCTATAGAGATATCATTTTCCTTGTAAAACCAAAAGTGGAGAGTCTGGAGGTTATCCTGGAGCTTAGAAGTAGTTGCTCTGGCTGAAGAACCAGGGATCAGAACTCCACTGAGTGTGATCTACATAAAGTGTGAAGTTATAATTAATGGAAGAGGTATACATATTCCATCCAGTTCATTTTTATTGGGTTTTAATTGTTTGGGTAGATGATTTTTTCTTAGTTTATAGACTTTAATTTTAGGCAAATATTGAAATTAACCTTGATTTTTGTCAATTTAAAATGGTTAAATATTATGGAGCAGGATATCCATGCAAATGCTAAAACAATGGAAAGACTGTATGTACTGAAATGGAAGATGATCACAAAATTAAGTTAAAAAAAGAGCTGCCAAACAGAACACAGAATAGACTCTTTTTTCTTTCCTTTTTCTTTTTTTGCAAAGCAATGAAACTGGAGTGTATGAATATGTGTTTATAAAGGGAACAAAAATATTTTGAAGGATCTACAATAAACCTAAGAGTGATTCTTCTGGAAATAGAATTGGAGGGGCAAGAAACTTCCACTTTTTATTACATAAATATCAAGACTGTATAACTTTTTGGAAAATGGAATATAAATAAACATAATCAATACACATTTTATAGAAAAATTTATTGAAGACAAGAATAATTATTTTTGGTGATTTCTGTATGAAAATAGTAAATATTTATTTTGTTATAAGATTGACTACATTGTTGTCATTTGGATGTGTCCAAATATACAATGTATGATTCTTCTCAGTTCTGCTTTTGTCTTTCTTATGACTTCAAACTTTCTACTTTATAAGTATTTAAGACTAGTGGATCTTGCAACTCAAAGGTCTTGCTGATTAGGAGCATCTAATGGTTTAATAGAAATGCACACTCTCATGCTTCACCCCAGCTCTGCTCTTTAACAAGAGTCCCAATAGATTCACATTTTCATTAAATATTAAGAAGCACTGTTCCATATGACTCATCTTTAGTCTATGATTCCATAGCAAGTATCTTATTTTTATTCAGATCATATGTTGATGGAGAACCTGCCAAGGTGGCCACAGAGAAGACTAATAGGGATCAGGAGGGCTGAAGCCTCATCTCCACATTGCCTTTATTGGGTTCATGGCTCCAATGATTTTCTTTATTTGAAATCACCTCCGGACAGGTGAGACCAGGGAAGATCACAGTCAGATAGAAAACAGCATGAGGCCCTGTGGCTTCTGACACTGAATTGGCAGTGGCTATTAAAAAATACCAAACATAAAATGTGTGTTTGTATAAACATTTATTTATTCACATTTAAATGAAAGGTCAGAAGTAAAAGTCTGGGTGAAATGAAATGTGGTCAAAATGAAATAAGTAATTTGGGCTATGAAATGGAGGAAAAAACGCACATACCAGGATTGACATTTTCTGAGTTTATTTGAAGTATAACGCACTGTGGAATAAAATGAAAAAATGGACACTTTAGCAATAATGACTGGCACTTTTATTTCATTCATTTATTCTTTTTCTATTGACTTATACCCCATTATATAAAAAAAGTAAAGTAACATTGCTTGTCAACTTGTAGACAGTAAAAGCTTCTTTGAA
Source organism: Furipterus horrens (assembly GCF_987537825.1). Classification (NCBI taxonomy): domain Eukaryota; kingdom Metazoa; phylum Chordata; class Mammalia; order Chiroptera; family Furipteridae; genus Furipterus; species Furipterus horrens. Next base: position 190,926,992 of record NW_028327172.1, read on the forward strand.
TAAATGAACAAATACTATAAGCTTCTTCTGGGTATAAAAACTTTCATTTCCTGTAACACTACAGATTAGATACCCTGAAAACTCTTTTTTACATAACAAATAGAAACTCCAGGTAAAATATAAACATACTCACTTTTGAATTCAAAATTTAAATAAAATGCCCAGGGCCCCAAGGCGGAGAGGTCATTGAAAACCAGAGTGTTAAGCACAAGAACTAACACTCAGCAGCCTTGGGGAATTGTTGCCATCAATAACCTAGAGCCTTGGGTTTTGATGTTCACAGGAGGAGAGGTGACAACCTGGGCAAAATGAAAACTTGGAACTGATATGTCACACTAAGACAGGACATTCAAAAGATTACATCTTCAGTGAAAGGATCAACTTAAAAACTATATGTGTCAGCACAAGAAGTAAATTATGAAGTTCCTGTCTAGACACCTGGGCTCTGGGTAGAAAAATTAGTCTTCTGTAAGAATTTATAAACATGGGCCAAAAGTCACATGTTTTCAAAGTTTCATCTCAACCACCTATGTTTTGTAAGAGACTAGAAATTAAACTAAAGTGTTCTTGAGCTAATGAAGCCCCCACAGTTTCTGGCCAAAGCAAATTAAAATCCTTTCATGAAAATTTATTTCTCAATACAGGTTACATAAGACTCCCACAGATAAAGCCTGCTGGTGACATAAGAGTCAGCAGGCAAAAAAGCAGAAACATCAGAGAATACCACTATTAGAAATTAATAACAAAGCATTTTTTAAATGATGAGAAATACAAAGAAAAAAATTAAGTTTCAATTAAAAAAGAATAGGTTGAAAAAAGAATAGGTTAAATAAAAAACAATAGAACACCTAAGAATGAAAAATATAGTTAGTGAAAGTTAAAGAGAAGCTTTATTTAATTAACTAAATATTATATTAGCCACAGCCAATGAGAGAATTAATGACCTGGAAGAGATGATTCATAATATATCTCCCAAAAATAAAATGTATGAAAGAAAAATTTAGAGTCTAACATAATATAAATAATAGGTGTTACAAAGGAGGAAAATAGAGAGACTGGGGAAAAGATCATTATTCTTAGAAATAATGCCTGAGAAATTTCTAGAATTAATGAAAGACATATTTTTCTTAATTTGTAATCTCAAAGAAGGTGTAAATAAAAATAAATCCACACCTACACATATAACTTGTAAGGTAATCATACAATTCAAAACTATGGAAAAAAACTTAAGGCAAAAATTCAGATTATTACAAAAGGGCAATAATCACACACTAAACTTGCATAATTGAAACAGTATCTGTAGAGTGGAGAGAACAGAGCTGAAACCTATTTTTCTATACTCAGCTTAAATGTCATTTAGGAGTGAAGACAAAATAAACTTAGATAGTCAAACACTGAGTTTACCACTAACAGCTTCCTGTTTTATTTCCTGATTACAAAGAAATAAAGGCTATATGTTTTGGAAAAAAGAAACATGAACTCAGAAGAAAGAAGTTAACTACAGGAATCATTGTAAGGGAAGACAATATGTAAGCAGTACTGATTATGTAAAATAATAATATTGTTGGCTGGTGTGGCTCAGTGGATTGAGCACTGGCCTGTGAACCAAAGGGTCACTGGTTCAATTCCCAGTCACAGCACATGCTTTGGTTGAGGGCAAAGTCCCCAGTTGGGGGAGTGCAAAAGGCAACCAAACATTGATGTTTCTCCCCCTCTCTTTCTCCTTCCCTTCTCCTCTCTCTAAAGATAAATAAGTAAAATCTTTTTAAAAAACAAAGTGAAGCCAAAGACAATAAAAACTTTAAAAAAATAAAATAATAATAGTAATGTCTAATTTGGGGAATATATACCAGGTACAACTAAATTTCTAAATGCCTATGGCACATGAGGTAGGGTATAGTAACCAATATTATGCATTCCAAGGTCTTTGTATTGTTCTAAAGAAGATGAAATATACTCATCATCTTTAAACTATTTAAACTTTAAACTGTTCCAATAAAATACATCATACTAAAATTTTAAGGAAAATCAGTCAAACAATAGGAGAATGTATAACAGTCAAATCAGTAGAAGGGAAAAATCAAAATAAATAAAATTTGAATATTACAAAAGGTATAAGAACAGAGAGGGGAGAAAAGTTGGAAACAAAGAGAGAAATTAGAAAATAGTGTAATAGGAAAAAGAATTCTCACTTTTGGAGATATAAATTGCTTGATGATATAAATTGTAACAGGAAATCTGCCCAACCATTTACCCCTACCCCCATATACATATCCCAGAAAGGGTTTGGGTTAGAAGGTAGAACCTTATCTAACATTTAATCAAGCCCTGTCTTAGAGTTGCTTGACTGACAGCACTATTTGCTGACTCTCAATAATTTAAAGAAAACCACACTTTATCAGAATAATATGGTGTAGCTTGCAGATAAAAAAATATAAGAGCTAAAATCTCTGCTATCAAAAAAGACAGGGGTGAGAACAAATGGCCAATTTCTTTAGGGCCATATAACCAGAATGAATGGTTCTCCATCCTTCTTTCACTTCTCTTCAAATTACCAGTCTTATTAGCCTAGGGAGGTGATTAATAGATGCACTAAGAAAACAAGCAATTGGGCAAAGCAGAAGGGATGGGCAGGGTTTCCCAAAGGAAAATCGAGGTGTCATAACTAAAGAAAGGAAAAAGAAATCTTGGCCCTGAAAAATACATATATATACACCAAACGTAATTCAACTTTATCTGCTGGATTTTTGTCTAAGTATGGCAACAATTATTATATGATATTTGACTCAAGGGAGGTATACATCTCTAGAATAGTTATTAAATTCTTTCTTTTTCTCCTTAAGCATTTATTTTAGTGATCACAAATCAAATGACTGCAGGCATCAGACAACTCAAAGAAACAAGTGGAGCAGTACTGTAATATGACGATAAATGAAAACTGGCATTCAATGGTAGGAATAAAATAGGGCATGGTGAAGGTAAAGGACAAACTGGAGAGCCCCTGACCCAGCCCAAGGAAGAAGTTGTTTCTCAGTTCAAGCTGATTGTTGCCATGCAGAAATGCTAACCAAGTAGAGCCGGATCTTTTTCGAAACAAAAAAAAACAAGTGATAGAAATTTATGCAAAGTAGATCTTTATCTTGATCTCAATTTTTAAATGATACTGGCAACTGATTCAATTTTTAAAATACTGTGTGAACCAACACCAGACAGATCAATTAAACACAGTTGCAGGGCCAGTTTTGTTATCTGCCATTTGTGGATTGTGGCTCACGGACCATGACTTGTGGGTTGTACTGTCTGCGCAAACAGCTAACCTCACAAGGTAATACTGCTGTATTTGCTCTTAGACAGTTTATTGTACATTACAGCACTTAAAATATAAAGTACTATCTTTTATCTGTACCTTTTTATTGTATTTATTTCTTTTACTTGATAGTTTTTATCTTTAAAGCTATTTTAGGTTCACAGCAAAATTAAACAGAAGGTACACAGTTCCCACACAACCTGCCCACGCACACACACATCCTCCTCCGACTGTCAGCTTCTAAGACCAGAGTGGTTCATTGGTTGCAATTGATGAAACTACAGTGACGCACCATTATCCTCCAAAGTTCCTAATTCACATTAGGAGTCACTCTTGGTGGTGTCATTCTATGTGTTTAAACAATTAAGTTTAATGACATGTATCCACCATTATAGTATCATACAGAAAGAATAGTTTCACATCCCTGAAGATCTTCTGTGCTCTGCCTACTCATCCTTCAACTCCTCCTAACTCCAGGTAACCACTGACCTTTCTGCTGTATCTACAGTTTTGCTTTCTCCGGAATGTCATATGGTTTTAATCATACAATACACAGCCTTTGCAGATTGCCTTTTTCATGAATAATATGCATTTAAGGTTTTTGGTAGCCTATTTGTTTTTAGTGCTGAATAATATTCAATTGTCTGTATATACCACAATCTATTTATTCATTCACCTACTTCAGAATATCTTGGTTGTTTCCAAGTTTAGCAAATATGAATAAAGCTGCTATAAACATCCAGGTGCAAAATTTAGCAAAAACATAAGTTTTTGACTGACTTGGCTAAATACCAGAGTATGATTGCTAGATCATATGTTAAGAACATTTTTAGTTTTATGAAAACTGCCTAAATATCTTTCAAAGTGACTGTACAGTTTTGCATTCCCATTAACAATGAATAGGAGTTCCTGTTGTTCCAGAATTTAGGCAAAATTCCCAAATAACATAAAATATTGAGCATCTTTTCATATGCTTATTTGCCATCTATATATCTTCTTTGATATATAGGAGCCATCTTTAAGTTAGGCTATTTGTTTTCTGATGTTGAGTTTTAAGAGCTCTTTGTTTATTTTAGATAACTGTCCTTTATCAGACATGTCTTTTTTCCTAGTCTGTATCTTGTCTTTATTTTTTTTTTTTATATATATGCATATTACTTTATTTATTTTTTTTTAAATATATTTTATTGATTATGCTGTTACAGTAGTTCCAATTTTTTCCCCTTTACTCCCCTCCACCCAGTATCTCCCTCCCCCAGCATCCCCCCCCAAGTCCATACCCATGGTTCGTAAAAAATAACTATCCCTCCCTCTCAGATATTAAGACCCTTTGTAATCTTGTAAAGGACAATGGGCGAAGGTCTCAAGCTCCTCTAGCTGCTTCAAGCTGGACATGGTCGTCGTCCTACCTACCCTTGGGTCCAGAAATCCCTAATAAAAGTGGGGGTGTGGAGGGGAGGGTGGCCTTCCCACATGGGGAAGGATCATGCATACTCCAGGTCAGTTGGCTGTCTCCGGACAACGGCGTGCTTGGTTTAGCAGGCTGGCATCCTTGTTGTGTTCTGGGGGCAACAGATTTGGCAAAAAGGGTTAAAAAGCATCATTCAATCCATAACTACTAGGTGGCAAAAGGCAGGGATTAATTTTTCAATGTTCCACATTAGGAGAAAAAAAAAAAAAAAAAAAAAAGGGCTTCTTTGGAGGAAGGTGTGCTAGGCACATCTCTCCTGTCCAAAACCCTTTTGCCCATTTTATTTAGTTTGGGCTGAGGGAAATAGTTTATGTTTCCCCCCTCTCAGACCTCTGGGCCCTTTCTGTCCAAGCCATTAGGATAGAAAAGAGAATTCAGTTTTAAAGTGAAGCCCACAGACCACCCCATTCTTCACCAACTCAGCCATTTAGTTCAGCCAAACTGTTGAGTCTCCGGAGGCAGCGCTGCAGAGAGGATTAAGTGAGGCTTATGCGTACAGACAATCACTCAGGTAATGCGGTCATAGGCTTATGCCCTTTGAAAACAGAAAACACATGTTAATTTATGTAACATAACCAACAAAAAGTCTCTAAATCTGTAAGACTGTCTTATTGGGAAGACATACAGTTGCAAGGCACTTGACATTCTACTTGCCTGCAACTTGAATCTCTTTGGTGATATCACAGATATGGTTTAATTTTCAAGTGAAACCATTTTTTAAATGAGAAGAAACTTTTAAGACGGTTAGCTGCCCTACTTTACAGTCTGCCACTGATCATTGTGATTTTCCTTGAATAATGATTTTTCTTCCTAAGATTACTCTCCTTGTCTTTAAAGGGACTACATTAAGTCCATTTTTAATTTATCCTGTTCATTTGCATAAGCATAACAAGAGCAGCAAATGATCACTTATGATCTTTAGTTCTGTTTTGCCGGAACTTACCCAAGGAACATTTAGGGTGGCCCTCAGTCTGCTCTTCAGTGCACAGAAGCTGGGCCACATACCTGGCATTCATCCTTGCCTGTACACACCTGTCCTTTCCAAGTCTTTCTGGTTTTCCATTGTGCCTTAAGGTCCCTTCTAGCCATCTTTCAGGAAAACAACCTTCGTTCCTTCCCTGGAGAGATTGCTGTGGACCGCACAACCAACCATGGCAGCAGGCCTTTTATTTCGCGGGCTTTTATTACCTTTGAAAGTCATTCCCAGTTCCTTAGGGCTTTTGGTAACAACATGAGCCCAAGCATGTCTCCTTTAGGCTTGACATTCCAGTCAAAGGCTTGTTCAGAAAAAGGAACCTCTATTAACAACTGGTCTTATTAGGTCTATGCAAAGAAACTTAAGTCATTACTTACTTGTTTAGAATGCCAAACTCTGGAGAGATCAAATAGGGAGAAAAATATACAACGTGAAGAAAAATCTTTGTCCTAATATTCACTGAACTGGCATTTCCATTCTTCATATTTTCATTTTCCCCCACTAAAAAAAATTTTTTTGTTTGTTTTTCCATTACAGTTGTCTCTCTTTTTTTTTTTTTTTTTTCCCCTCTTGCTTCCCTGTATCCTGCCCCTCCCTTCCCCCACATTCAGTCCCCACTCAGTTGCCCATGTCTGTGGGTCATTTATACATGTTCTTTGATTTTACACTTCCCCTTCTTACCCCCTTTTCTCCCTCCCCCCTCCCCCCTTGTTACTGTTAGTCTACTCCTTGTTTACATACCTCTGGTTCAATTTTGCTCATTTGTTTGTGTTGTTCATTAGTTTCCTGTAATAGGTGACAGCATAACGTATTTTTCTTTCGTTGCCTGGCTTATTTCGCTAAGCATAATTCTCTCTAGTTCCATCCATGTTGTTGCAAATGGTAGAAGTTCCTTCTTTCTTTCTGCTACATAGAACTCCATTGTGTAAATGTACCACAGTTTTTTGATCCACTCATCTACAGATGGGCATTTAGGTTGTTTCCAGCACTTGGCTATTGTAAATAGTGCTGCTATGAACATTGGAGTGCATAGGTTCTTTTGAATTGGTGTTTCAGGATTTTTCGGATATAATCCCAGTAATGGAATTGCTGGTTCAAAAGGCAGTTCCATTTTTAGTTTTTTGAGGAAATTCCAAACTGTTTTCCATAGTGGCTGCACCAGTCTGCATTCCCACCAGCAATGCACCAGGGTTCCCGTTTCTCCGCATCCTCTCCAGCACAAGTTGTTTGTTGATTTGTTGATTATGGCCATTCTGACTGGTGTGAGGTGGTATCTCATTGTGGTTTTTATTTGCATCTCTCTGATGGCTAGTGATGTTGAGCATATTTTCATATGTCTATGGGCCCTCTGTATGTCTTCTTTGGAGAAGTGTTTGTTCAGGTCCTTTGCCCATTTTTTAATTGGGTTGTCTGTCTTCTTGGTGTTGAGTCGTATGAGTTCTTTATATATTTTGGAGATCAATCCCTTGTCTGAGATGTCATTGGCGAATATATTTTCCCATATGGTTGGTTTCCTTTTCATCTTGCTGATGTTTTCTTTAGCTGAGCAGAAACTTTTTAGTTTGATGTAGTCCCATTTGTTTATTCTTTCCTTTATTTCCCTTGCCTTAGGAGATATATCAGTGAAAATGTTGCTACGTGGGATATCTGAAATTTTCCTGCCTATTTTTTCCTCTAGGACTTTTATGGTATCACGGCTTACATTTAAGTCTTTGATCCATTTTGAGTTTATTCTGGTGTATGGTGTAAGTTGGTGGTCTAGTTTCATTTTTTTGCATGTCCCTGTCCAGTTCTCCCAACACCATTTGTTGAAGAGGCTCTTTTCACTCCATTTGATGTTCTTTCCCCCTTTGTCAAATATTAGTTGACCATATGAACCTGGGTTTATTTCTGGGCTCTCTATTCTGTTCCATTGATCTATATGTCTGTTTTTATGCCAGTACCAGACTGTTTTGATTACCGTGGCCTTGTAGTATAGTTTGATATCAGGTATTGTGATTCCTCCTACTGTGTTCTTCTTCCTCAAAATTGCTGTGGCTATTCGGGCTCTTTTTTGGTTCCATATAAATTTTTGAAGTATTTGTTCTAGGTCTGTGAAATATGTTGCTGGTATTTTAATAGGGATTGCATTGAATCTATAAATTGCTTTGGGTAGTATGGACATTTTAATGATGTTGATTCTTCCCATCCATGAGCATGGTATATGCTTCCATTTATTTGTATCTTCTTTAATTTCTTTCTTCAATGTTATGTAGTTTTCTGAGTACAGGTCTTTTACCTCCTTGGTTAAGTTTATTCCTAGGTATTTTATTTTTCTTGTTGCTATGGTAAATTGAATTTTTCTTTCAGTTTCTATCTCTGAGTTTTTATTGTTGGTGTATAAAAATGCCTTTGATTTCTTAATATTGACTTTGTATCCTGCTATTTTGCCGAATTCACTTATTAGGTCGAGTAGTTTTTTTGTGGAGTCTATAGGGTTTTCTATGTACACTATCATGTCATCTGCAAATAATGACAGTTTTACTTCCTCTTTTCCAATTTGGATGCCTTTTATTTCTCTTTCTTGTCTGATTGCGGTGGCTAGAACTTCCAAGACTATGTTGAATAGGAGTGGGGAGAGCGGACATCCTTGTCTTGTTCCTGATCTCAGGCGGAATGCTCTCAGTTTTTGCCCATTGAGTATGATGTTGGCTTCAGGTTTCTCATATATGGCCTTTATTATGTTGAGGTATGCTCCCTCTATTCCCATTTTGCTGAGAGTTTTTATCATAAATGGGTGTTGTACTTTATCAAATGCTTTTTCTGCATCTATTGATATTATCATGTGGTTTTTGTCTTTCATTTTGTTTATGTGGTGTATTACATTTATTGATTTATGAATGTTAAACCATCCTTGCATCCCTGGGATGAATCCTACTTGATCGTGGTGTATGATCTTTCTAATGTGTTGCTGGATCCGGTTTGCCAATATTTTGTTGAGGATTTTAGCATCTATGTTCATCAGCGATATTGGCCTGTAGTTTTCTTTCTTTGTTGTGTCTTGACCTGGTTTTGGAATTAGGGTTATACTGGCTTCATAGAATGAGTTTGGCAGTCTTCCCTCTTCTTGTATCTTTTGGAATAGTCTGAGAAGGATAGGAGTTAGTTCTTTCCTAAATGTTTTGTAGAATTCACTTGTGAAGCCATCCGGTCCAGGGCTTTTGTGTGCTGGGAGTTTTTTGATTACTGCTTCAATTTCACTAGCTGTTATTGGTCTATTCAGACTTTCTGCTTCTTCTTGATTCAGTTTGGGAAGACTATAGGTTTCCAGGAATCTGTCCATTTCCTCTAGGTTGTCAAATTTCTTGCCATACAGTTGTTCATAATAATTTCTTATAATCCTTTGTATTTCTGTGGTATCAGTTGTGATTTCTCCTCTTTCATTTCTGATTTTATTTATTTGGGTCCTCTCTCTTTTTTTCTTGATGAGCCTGCTTAAAGGCTTGTCAATTTTGTTTATTTTTTCAAAGAACCAGCTCCTACTTTTGTTGATCTTTTGAATTGTTAGTTTAGACTCTATGTCATTTAATTCTGCTCTGATCTTGATGATTTCCTTCCTTCTACTTGATCTGGGCTTCGCTTGTTGTTCTTCCTCTAGATCTTGTAGCTGTAGGGTTAAATTTTTTATTAGATATTCCTCTAGCTTTTTTAGGTAGGCCTGTATTGCTATGAACTTTCCTCTTAGGACTGCTTTCGCTGTATCCCATAGGTTTTGGGTTGTTGTGTGTTCATTATCATTAGTTTCCAGAAACTTTTTGATTTCTTCCTTGATGTCATTGTTAACCCATTCATTATTTAATAGCATGTTATTCATTCTCCATGAGTTTGAATGTTTTTGAGTTTTTTCCTTGAGGTTGATTTCCAATTTTAAGCCATTGTGATCTGAGAAGATGCTTGATATAATTTCAATTTTCTTGAATTTGTTAAGGCTTGTTTTGTGTCCTACCATGTGGTCTATCTTTGAAAATGTTCCATGTGCACTTGAGAAGTATGTATATTTTGCTTCTTTGGGGTGAAAACTTCTATATATATCGACTAAGTCCATTTGATCTAGAGTGTTGTTCAGTGCCTCCATATCTTTGGTGTTTCTTTGCTTCGAAGATCTGTCCATTGTTGACAATGGGGTGTTAAAGTCCCCTACTATGAGTGTGTTGTTGTCTATATCTTTCTTGGAGTCTTTCAAAAGTTTCCTTACATATTTGGGTGCTCCTAAGTTTGGTGCATATATATTTATAAGGGTTATATCTTCTTGATGGATTTTTCCCTTAAGTATTATGAAATGCCCTTCTTTGTCTCTTTTTATGGACTTTGCTGTGAAATCTGTTTTGTCTGATATAAGTATTGCTACCCCGGCTTTTTTTTTCATGTCCATTTGTTTGGAATACATTTTTCCATCCCTTTACTTTCAGTCTGTGTAGATCTTTTGTTCTAAGGTGGGTCTCTTGTAGACAGCATATATGTGGGTCATTCTTTCTAATCCATTCAGCTACCCTATGTCTTTTAATTGGAGCATTTAATCCATTTACATTTAAGGTTATTACCGATAAGTACTTATTCATTGTCATTTTTCCCCTTTGTACTCGTGTTCTTCTCTGTCTCTCTCTGTTTCTTTATCTTCTTAGAGCAGACCTTTTAGCATCTCTTGCATTGCTGGTTTGGTGGAGATGTATTCTTTTAGCCTTCTTTTGTCTTGGAAGCTCCTTATTTCACCCTCCATTTTGAATGAGAGCTTTGCTGGGTATAGTATTCTAGGTTGTAGGCCTTTGTTTTTCATTGCTTGGAATACTTTTTGCCATTCCCTTCTGGCTTGTAGTGTTTCTGCTGAGAAATCTGATGATAGCCTTATTGGAGTACCCTTGTATGTTATTAGTTGTTTTTCTCTTGCTGCTTTTAGGATCCTCTCTTTGTCTTTGAATGTTGCCATTTTAATTATGATGTGTCTTGAGGTGGGCCTGTTGGGGTTCATCTTCATTGGGACCCTCTGTGCTTCCTGGACTTGCGTGACTCTTTCTCTCGTCATGTTAGGAAAGTTTTCTGTCATTAGTTTTTCAAAGAGGTTTTCTATCCCTTGCTCTTCTTCTTCTCCTTCTGGAATTCCTATGATACGGATATTATTACGTTTCATGTTGTCCTGCAGCTGTCTTAGAACCTCTTCAGTCTTGTTCAGTCTTTTTTCATTTTGTTGCATTGTCTGGGAGTTTTTGTGTAGGTTGTCCTCCAGCTCGCTGATCCGATCTTCTGCTTCCTCTAGCCTGCTTTTAATTCCTTCTACTGTGTTCTTCAATTCAGAGATCGTATTTTTCATTTCCTCCTGGCTCTTATTGATAGCTTCTATGTCCTTTTTCATGCTCACGTAATTTTCTGTGAGTTCCTTGTAGTTTTTCTGGAGTTCTTTGAAGTTTCCGCTGAGCTCATTCAGCTTCTCCATAATCCATGTTTTGAATTCCATATCTGATAGTTCGCTCCCCTCTATTTCATTTAGCACTCTTTCTGGGGATTCTACCTTTCCTTTTGATGGGAGGTTGTTTCTCTGTCTCCCCATTTTTTTGACTCCTATTGTTTGTTGGTGCTTCTTGGAATGATCTGCACTTCCTGGATCTGCCTCTGGTGGCGTCAGATCATGTACCAGTCTGGCCCTAGGCAGCCTGTTGGAGACTTCCAGGGATCTACTGCTGTTGTCTGTCTTCTTTGATTGTTAATCTATTCAATCTGTGATTAGCTGTCAGGCTTAAGAACTGTGGGTGTGGCGGCTTAATTCCTGTAGGCAGGGCTTTTGCTTCCCCTCAGGCTGACGCCACTTGGAGGGGAATGGTCTACCCGCAGTACTGGGGATGAGTCAGCACTGGGACCCAGTCAGCTGCTCCTCCAGTTCTCCCCTCAAAGCCACCGTGCCAAATTCTCCCCAAGTGTCTCCAGTCCTCTCTGCCTTCCCTCTGCTTGAGCCCAGGGTAAGTGGTGGCCAAAATATTTTCGTATGTGATCCACTTAAGAGCTCTTTTTCTCCTGCTGTTTCTCTCCGGCTAGCAAGAAAGCCTTTGGCTTTTCGCTTTTCACAGCTGATACTATTTTACTTTCTGCTCTGTTGCTGTAGGCTGGGAAGCCCAGCTGGGGGTTTAGACCCTGCCCTTCTCAGGGGGAATCCCCGGCTGCTGAGCTGTTTCTCAGTCCCTTCAGCAGCCACCCGTGTGAGCCCAGCCAGCCCTTCCGCGTCTCCGCACTCCCTACCGGTCACGTTGTGATGTAGCGGCCTTTTCTGTCTCTCCGTGGTTATAAGACTTCTTTCCAGCTAGTGTTCCATTGGTTATTCCAGATGATTTCTCCAAAATTAAGTTGTAAATCCAGACTGGTCCTGGGAGGAGGTTAGTGTAGCTTCCACTTACTCCTCCGCCATCTTGGATCTCCGCCTGTATCTTGTCTTTTAATGTGTCTTGATCCTCACTTCCTCTTGATCAAGTTCATTGTGATAACATTGATTAACACTATTACATAGTTTTAAACTGCATATTTCTATGATGCGTGATCTGTATGTTGCCTGTGTGATCATTACAAAATCAGCAGTTATTCTTACCCTGAATTTTAATTTATAATTTTCAATGCATCTAAAGCCAATAGCTGGCTGGAGAGAAAATAATCAAAGTCAAATAAAATCAAAGAGTAAGAAAGGGCCATTCCAAAGAGATTTCTTTCACTTGACTCAAAAACAAAAACTATGTGTGACAAGCACTTAAAGACTATCAAAAAAGAATTAAAATTTATTGTCACACCATGAAACTGAAAGATTCTATGGTTGTTTGGAAACTCTGTATAAAAATATTTATTCCACTCCAGTGGATCACTAGGAAATTTCAAGCTTTGTTATCTTTTGTGTGAGTATAAATAGGGGTGTGAAGACCCTTCCATCCACCTGGATTACAAAAGTACACTCAATGAAAGTTTGTGCTTTTTCATTCTTATTATGTTTATAATAAGTCTTGGCACCTTTTCACAATATAGGTAAAGATTTATCCATTATTTTGGGTAGGTTTTCATTTTAAGGCAATAACTATCCAAAATGTCCCTTTAAGTAAGCAGGGAGCTGGGGTTTTGACCTGAGCTAGATTTCTGGAAAAGGGAAGAAGTGGACCACTGCGGGCATGAGGAAACAGGAGACCAATGTGAAACCCTCAAAGAAAGAAAAGGAAACAAAGACGGGGTGTCAATTATCAGGTGCAAAGCAGGTGGGCAAAGGTCTTTAGCTGTGAGGTAAATAAAAGTCAACAGCTTGGGATGGATAAACAGGAGAAGCTTGAGAAAAGGAGTGTTGTAGGAAATCTGTGGTCTGTGCATTGGTCAGGGATAAAGTGATTAATGAAGAGTCCAGTGAAAGACCTGAAAGTACTACCAACAGTAAAGGAATATTTCATCAAAGATATGGCCATGTCCTCACTCAAAAGATATTATTTGAAAACCTTTTTTCTTTTTTGTTGACTCTGTACATTTCTTGAAAATGAATTGACGGAAAAAAAATTTAAAAAGAAAGAAAAGACCTCAGATTTTAAAAATCTCTATTCACAGTTTTTCACTAGTAAACTGCCACTAATTATTAACATATTTTTGCAAAGAAAAATATTCTTTAAGTGTTTAACATATAAGTAATTATTACAACTTTTCAGCTCTTTTTATTCTTTGTTTCTTCTTGGATATTGGTCCTCCTTTGGACCCATATTATTCAGACATAATATAGGATCATTTTGAAAAAATTCATATGATGATTTAACTTTGATGAGCAAATGAAATTTCAAGAAAGGAAGAATAATTTTCACTCAACTTATTTGCCTTAGAAAAAAATTAAAATTGAATTATACTTGAAATAAGCAGGAATGTAGCATTTACCCACAGAAACAGAAACTCGTGGAACTGCTGCACAAAGAATTAGAGCAAGGAGCAACTCAATTTCATCCTGTGCAGCTGAAATGTACTGTAAGTAATTAATATTAATGTAATTAAAACTGTCTCTGCTCCATGGATCAATAGGTCGCTTAAATGTTGTGCTAGAAAAATCTAAAATTGTTCTCAAGCAAAACAGAAGATAATCACTATATTTCATCTAATTCAGGTACCATCTAAGATCCTAACAGTAAGAGAGCATTTGTGATCCATGCTTCCTTCTGCTTCAAAAAATAATGTAAGCATGACTTCTAGGCGGGAGAAACTTACTTGACCACCATCGGCTGCCACCCAAGACATGTTTAGGTGCCTTCATAGTAATGTTTGCAATGCGATCTGTGTTGTTTCTTTGTAATGCTTCTCAGGATCATAAGTATTCATTTGGGTAAGGAAACGTGAAATGCTCATCTCACTCATTACAGGAACCATCATTGTCATTCAGTGCTCCCAATGCCATAACTAATACTTAGCATAGAATGGATGTTAAGAAAATACTAAAAATAGATTAGTGTGGTAAATGGATTAGGTAGATAGGAGAAAGATATATAAAATAGATGATTGCTAGACAGAGAGACAGGTTTATTCTTCAACTTAAAAGTCTGTTTAGTTTTTTTTCCATAAAGTGAAAAACACATTTTTCATTTTCACCAATAACTTTACTGATTTGGATATTTTGAGTACATCAGCTGTCTCCCTCTATTGGCTTCTTGTGGGTAGAGGCCAGGGGTGCTGCTATACATCTTTCAATGCATAAGACAGCCTCACAGCAAAGAATTATTTGGCCAAAATATCAATAGTACCAGGAAGCTTCACAGACCACTTCTGACACATTTGTTCAGTCACAGTATCTTCTCCATACACTGCGCCAATATTTTTGTGAGTGTCAGTTGAATTTTCACCTTTCTTGAAATAATAAAGCATAATATGCTGAAAATGTTACAGTTGCATATTTTCTTCCATCTTCAATATTAAAATGGCTACACAAAAACTTACCAATTTTGATGTTTTTTTAAATGCACACTGATATGACAACTGTCACTATACAATCTATCTAAATTGTTTTGAATTAAGTTAAAGACAACTAAACACTACCCAAGCTATCATATGGAAAAAACTAAACAAACTTTTTGGCCAACCGAATAACTTAAAATAAAAAGGTACCAACCATCTGAGCACATAATGCTTGGAAGTGAGCACATGTTAGTTTATGTTCTTGCCAAAGCAAACCTTGAGACAAGGACCTGTCTGTAGAAGAAAACACAAATGAGGAAGTTGAGCAGGTAAGACGGGACAGTAAAAACAATAAAATATCCATTAATAAATAGGTTGATTGCTTTGTAAATTTAGTACTGAATACCCCCCTGAGAAGCCCTATGAAATGTGGCTCCGAACTGTCCCACCACAGGATATGGAGGCTGAAAACATGAATCTACCGACTTCAGTCCCGTCGTTTGAGAGTTGAGAGGGTAGCAAGTGCATGCAATGGAGCACGCTCTCTCAGTACATTCAGGTGGCAGTACTCGTTGGGCTGGAGTTGTGAACCACAACTGCAGACTTACTCAGGCGCCCTGAGGGAATGAGGAGGCCAGCAGCAGCTATTACAGAGTGCAAACAGGAATGGAAACAGGGATGAAACATCCTTGTCTCAGTAGGAAATGGTAGGGTTAGTGCTGTTAGATCCAATAGAAAATGTTCAATACTATGATTGAATGTCAAGTCTGACTCACGGTGTTCCTGTGATGTCAAGAATTTTAGGCAACTGTTCTCATGGAAGCCATGCCTAAAAGTATTGGAATGTCACTTAAGAAAGAATTCTTTGGAATTAGAGTAGATATTTCTAGGAGCTAATAGCATTAAGGATTATTTCATTGCAAGACTGTAGTGGAAATTCCAGCTTGATCTTAAGCTATTATCACCCTAGCATTGAAAAAATGCCTGGTACAGTCTAGACAACTGCAGGAATTGGGCCACCTGAGCTCTGTTTATTTAAAGGAGCTCTATATGCTTCTGGGGTAGAACTCACCCAGGAGAAAGGTGTCCAGACATTAACAGTTTGTCCTTGATATGGTCAGATGTCTGTCACTTGGAGTATCTGTGGCCCAGCTTCCAAGTGTTCTATCCTGAGCCCTAATAAAAGGAGTCTACAATAAGTGAGCAAAACTGAAAAGAACTGGTCCCCTAAGCTCTCGAACAGACATTGACTTCATGGTGACAGGGAAAAACCCAGAAATGTCTAGTTTGATTCCATTGGTACCAGTAGTTGCCTCAAACAATGGCATTTTGGGCAATGACAGGAGTCAGTATAGGTGAACTTTCAGGAGATTCATAGCTGGATCAGCAGACATAACCCTGCATATCCATCACTGCTTTGCTGCAGTCTTTGGAAGCATAAGCTACCTCACACAAGAATTGCTTCTGGGAATGGGAAAAGGAGAGAAAGAAAATGTCAACTATCGTTGGTTAGAATATAGTATTACTACAGATCATATTCAAGGCAAGCCTTATGAAATTTTAGAACAACTTAGATGTATATTTAAGAAGGATATAGTGCAGTTTATGTAATTGGAGGAGAGGAAACATATAAAAATTGGGGGGGGGCAGCTATTGTGTGACCCTTAGTTGGTATAACCTGAAGAAACCCAGTTTGCATGAGACCTTATAAGAGCCTTTCTGGAATTTACAGACAATTTAATGTACAGCAAGGTCAAAATCAGGAATCACTGGCAAAGCATAATCTCCTAAGTGCATTGGAAAGTTAACTTGAATTTTTAAACAATCCACTGGCCCCCAGCTCTTTTGAAACACTGGTATCAAGCCATGGGAGTCACACATATTGCCATGGGTGATACAAAGCCATATACCACATCAGAATATTTACAGCCCTGAGAGTACCTATTATCCCATGAACAGTGCATCTTGAAAGAGGGCAGCTTCGCTGTGTTGGCTCTGTTCTCTTCTTATGTTCCACATTGGCTCTGAACCCTTTGCCATTGTGCCTTTCATTAATTTTACATTATAACGTGCAAAAGAGTTCCGATGACTATCTTTATTTGAGATATAATTCCAACATTCAGAAAGTTTTTAATAAGTAAAATATTCATAATATTAGTAATTAGAAAATGTAAAACAAACTTGTTAATTCATATAACAAAGAAAACATTGCTTCGCGTAGCGAAGTTTTCCTTTAAAAATATCAATGTCTTTGGTAGAAGCTATAACAATTGACTTCTTAGAAAGCATACAGAGACCATGAGGAGGGTTCAGAGGAATCAAAAGGACACTTAAGGAATTAGAAAATAATAACTATGTGGAAATGCTTAGAAAATTGGGATTTCCTTTTAGAAAGAAGACAACTTCCCAGGGAATTATTCTTTCATAATAAGAAGGGCTATTAGGAGCAGAATGAAAACCAGCTTCTGTCTCTGTCCACTTAGAGTAAGAGAAGGGAAAGACGGGTGAAGGGAGAGCACCAGGGAGTTACGGGGAGTTAGGCTAGTTGTTGGAAAGGATTAATGCTAACAAGGGACGGTAACCCCCAAACACACTGCCGGCATACATTGTTGAACATATGCCTGTGTGCATTTAAAGTAAATAATAGGCTGCAAAATTTAAAATTCAGAAAGTTGTCCAGAGGTTTCTCAAGATCCCTATGCTTGTCTTTGAACAAGTTAAACAAAAAATAGTATTTCTATCTTGTCATCCCTTTGTTTTAATTGTATGTCAGTATTAGCAAGTTCTTATTTACTGTTTTTTCCACATTAATTGGTTTTACTGAATTCAAGTTTGTCTTAATTTTCAATGAAGTTACTGGTTTGCAAACATTTTGTGCAACAAAATCCTTGCTTCTAACAAAATCTTTTGTGGTTGGTCAACATGGATAAGCAGAACTGCCCTGGTTACTGGAGAGTGAGAGACTAGAGATAGCAGATGGGGCAGGATCCTGTTGATCTTACCCTTCATCCCTTCTCTCCATTCCTGCCCTGCCAACAAGCCCCAAGATATCCTGGAGGAACCTGTATGGCATTTTAAGCATAGTTTAAAAATCGTTGACCCAGATAAGAATGACATATAGCACTCTGGTAGTGTTTTATAGCTCACAAAATGATTTAAAGCATATTGTCTGTGTCCTTCCTGCTTTAGCATTCAGAACCTATGAAAGCATATCATTTAAAAGCATCTGGCAATGACTTTTTAATGGTGATCACAGGTCTAGTTATATTAAGTTTAATGAGAAAAACTAATTTATTTAGAATGGATTTTTTTATTTACAAAAATTATGGGAAGAATTTCTAGTTCTATCATTTTTAGGAAATATGTGAAATGAAAAGTGCTTATATTGAACAAAATACAAGAAAATTCTACGACATAGAATTTGATATTGGACCAGGACCAACTTCTCCTTTGAACATAACAGCATCCAGGACCCCCAATTCTATATGGAACCATGAAAATGTTTTTTTCTTTTTAAAATTGGAATTTAGAAAATGAACTAGGTCAAAGAAAGTAGTTCACTATATAATACTAACGTTTTATTTTGATTGCCTCCTATTCATCCCATTGGTAAGGAAGAGATTTCTGACCTAGGATTACTGCAGTGGCCCAGAACATGGCGCCTGACATTGGAAAGATGGCATTGACAGCAGTTTGTTAGTCACATAAACCTCAGGCTTGGGAGAGGAGCACACTGCACCATGCGGGGCCACACAATGGCACGCTCAGAACACAGTGAACAACTGGGGGCTGTAGGAAGCTGGCTTTGTAATAATGGGGGGATGAAGTGCCCCCTGGTTCCCACAGGAGGATGTGATTGGCTGGTTTGAATAATTTCACAGGTTGGCCAGGAACTGAAATCCACTATTGAGGGAACTGTACCTGGTCCCTTTGATAAAAAAGGATTGTTTAGCTAGCAGACCTTATCTACAGGAGCAGAGTAGGAGAAATAACTTAGGTTAAACCACTTAAGGCCCTCTGGCTTTCACCAGATGTCATGGCAACATTCAATATTGAACTTTTTAGATCTTAGCACCACATATATTCATATTTTACCAATACAGCCATAAAATGTATTTTACATATATATATATATATATATATATATATATATATATTTTTTTTTTTTTTTTCCCCTGATGAATGAAGAACACCAAAGGCAAAAGTACCTAGAGCCCATATGTGGTCCTATTTGGAACTGTTATAGAACTGGTATGCCACCTCTGTTTCACACTAAAACAAATGTCTTAATTAACTTTAAGAACCTTCACAATCTAGCTCTGTTCTTAATCTCCCATTTAAAAATAATGGGGTCCATACATCAAAAGTTACTGCATGAAGGGCGTGTAAGGGAACTGCTTAGTGTCAGAACATGTGATTAATGTGGCTTTCTTTCCTGAAAAGACACTATCTGTAATCTTGATCAAGCTCTTCAATCTCTCTGAACTACAAGTCCCTTATCTGTAAAGGAACAGTATAAAGATTCTATCAGTAAAGTAGGGAAAAGCACCTCCCACAGCGTCCAGCAGGTGATAATTGAATATAAATCATCATTGTAATAAAGTGCTGACTTTATTATTTCTGAACATTCTCTATAAATTGTGTCTGGAATCAGGAGGCACTTAACACATATTAAATGAATGGATGGGTAGGTAAATAAATGAACTTACATATACACAAGGGGTCCTTGTCTTTACTCTCACTGTCTTCCTTACCTAGAATGTCCTCCCCATTCTGCTTTGTTTATCTAAGTTCTGCCCTTCTTTAGAAAACCAAATTTCATCTAATTAAATTATTTTTTTTAACAAACTAGATCTCTTTGCTATTTTCTCTGAGCTTTTGGAGAATTTATTCTCTGAGACACTCATTTTGAACTGAATCCCTGATGACTTGATTATTAATTCTTTAGACTATTTCCTATCTCCCTAGACTGTAGAACTTCAAATGTTAAGGGATATATCATATATCTTTTTGTTTTCTTAGCTTTAATATAATTTCCTGCTCATAATAGGGACTGAGATGAAGATAAATAGGAGTCTTTTCCTCTTCACTATTGTCCGCTTCCTTGTTTTAGTTGATCACATTTTCATTCCTTCAGTCATTTGAACTCAAAATTTTAGTTCCCAAAGATCTGGGGGGACCCTAGATGTAATATGATTCCCATTTCTCTGAAGGTAGTTTTATTGTCAGAGAGCACAGATTTAAAGTGGGGAAGGTTCACTTGCCTACAACACTGAATCTACTGCATCCTCCCTGGAGATCCAGGGTTTCATACCCGCTTAGGTGTCTCCTCAAACCCTTTCACCCTCCCGCTCTGTCCTTCCTCCATTTACACTGCTCTGTCTCTGAACTGTTTCCTGTACACCCCAGTTCCATGTTTTCTAAGCCAGACCTTCATCAGTTCCCTTCTGGATTATTGAAACAGCTTCTAAATGGTTCCATCTCCTTCAATTTATCCTAACTCTTACCACCCAAATTATTATTAATTATGACTATGCATGTGGTTTGAAATAAAAAAATTCATAAGGAAATTCTATGATTACATTTTCTGCTTTTCTTTGAAAAGTACTTCTCAAAATGAAGTTATATTATAATGTCTACATGTCAATAATATTTTCTGTTTCTCTGGCCACATTCAAGTTCCCTCTATTTGTATTGTCTGTACATAAATTGGCCTCTTAAGGTATATTCCCATCATTCGAAATCCCTCTGAAATCTCAAATCTACAATATTAGGCTTTTTGTATCTTCTTCAGGAAGACTACATCTTCTGCTATCTATGCTTTCTAATTTCTAAACATTTTGTCCATTCCTCATTCTAGCATGTTCAAAATTTATCTTTGAGTAATGAGTGTATGTGTGTGTGTGTGTGTCAGAGAGAGAGAGAAAGAGGGAGAGATTCTGATAGTTGGTGAAATTCCATTTGATAAATATTAATGTCTGATTATCCTTCCGTTTCTAATAGTACTTAAAATTATAACTTGCCCAAAGTGGGTAATTAATAAATGCCATTGAATTGAATTTTTTCCCCTGAACTAAAAGATGGAAACCCTCTAGGACTTTAGTGTCAGAAACAAAGAATTCCAATTAGCTATGTCCACCTAAAATGGAACTAAAAGTCAATAAATCTTGTTTCATACATTATCTCATTAATCACCTTAATTTCCTCTTTCAAGTTTGAATGTAGACATTGCCTACTCTTCTACAAGGAACTTTTCAATTATTAGAAATATATATTTAAAAAAGTGATAAACTGATTTTCCCTACAACAACATTTTTCAAATATTTCCTAAGGAAAGGTATTTCACAAATAAAAAGTTCCATGGATATAGGTGTTTTTGAAATGCCAGGTTAAACAAAGTTGAACTAATTTCTTTGCCACAGGTTTTTAGTACATTTCAATGCATTGTGAATATCAAACAGAGAGAAAAAGTACACAGAATTCCCAAAGCAGATGGTTGCACAGAAACATTTTTCTTCCACAGCACACTGCATACTGATGGGATGGTGTTTAATGAAGTATTTTGGAAAATATTCTTCATGGGTGTTAATCTATTTTAATACAAGTATAAATCTATTGTAAAGCTTACATCATTTTTGCAAAAGACAGGTAACTTAATTACCAGCATACTTAAATATATAAGAGTGTCAGAAGATCTCCCTGAAAAATTAAGGGTTTGGTCAATATGATATTGGCTAATGTAAAAACTGTAAACAATCCCTTATAACATCAATGGGGCTATATCTATACCTATCAGAATTATCAGATGCTTGATTAAAATAGCACACTTTTATTTTTTCAGTACAAAACAGTACCTAAACAATTTCCATAAATCTATGAGTTTTGTGCATAATATTTTTAATTTCATGGAACCTAGCCTTTAGGGACTGAGAAAGCTGTTAAATAGCCTGAAGTCACTTAATTTTTAAGCATTTAATTTTTATACAGTATAAACTTCTTACTTTACACAGATGCATAAAATAGAATCTATTTATAAATATCTACATTGGTGGAGTTGGCATAGTATTTTTTATTTTTGTGACCCAGTCATATCCTAAAGTTAGTCACATGGTAAGCATGCGATCCTTGGACAAAGATTAGGAATTAAATAAACAGCTATTCAACACTAATCCAAATAATTTTTGAAAAACTAGTAAAGTCATTTGATTTAGTCATACTTGTGATTTAACATCTGTATTACTATTGTTTTACTCTAAACTGAAGGAGCTCTTTTGCATTTGTAATATATAGTACACACTAAGGAAAAGTTATAATTGCTAGAATACCTTGAAACATTCTGTTCACTGGAGGTACTAGAAGAATGGCTGTGATTACTTTTTAATATTATCTCAATCATCATATCTATAAAAGTATACATTTATCTGGTTTATTGTTTATGCATCAAAAAGTATAACAAAATAATTAAGACTAAAACAATATTATGGAAAAAAAATTACATGTAATGAACACTTTTCACTGTATTTTCCTATCCCATGAGGGGTCATTAATAGGATTCAGAGTTTACATGTTTCAAGCCGATTCAATTGTAAGATATGTGAGCCAAATTGAGCCAGTCCTGCTCTTTTTCACTCTGCATGGAGACAGGAGATTGATAGAGAGCCATTAAGTATCCGCGTGTGACTATGATTCATGTAAACCCTGGACTCAACCTCTGTGTGTGACTGAAGCGTAACATATACTTTCAGCAAACAAGGGAGGCCATATTATTCCAAAGAAAGCTTCTGTTCAGGAAAAAAGAAACAGTGAGAAGAGGTAAAATAAATAATCAGAGAGAAATAGGGGACCGGGAAGGAAAAATACAGAGGAGAGAGAATGTTTTCTAAGTCCCAATGACTTCAAAGTTCTCTTTTCAGGTCTTTCTTCAGGCCTATCTGCATTTCTGTTTTTGCACACTTTGAGTCACTCATATGCTCTGATTTTTTAAATCTCTATTTTGCTCAAGCTAGTTCGAGTTAGATAGTGTTATCTGCCATAGCAAAATTTTCAACAATGCATGCAGAAAATTAACTTCAGCACAATTGTCTATACAGCAAGCTATTGCCAATGCTCTCTAGTCAAAGACCACCAGGAACCCATCTATGGTTGAACAAGTTTGGTTTAATTTCACATTGTAGCAGGGGAGAATGCTTGCCTGGGAGCTATGGAGCAGTAGCCATTGTTTGAACACATTCATTCTCGGATTTGGACTCATGCTTTGTGGCCCAGAAGCCTTAAGGAAGTTCGCTGTTGCTTTGAATTGAATGCCACCAGGAAATGCAGGTAATTCTGTGACTGGGAATCTCAAATCATATCTAGAAAGAGAGAAGACCAGGTGGACGCTTCCAATATAATTGGTAAAGAAGCAGTTACTCATCTTGGCCAATTAGTGTCATTTTTATAGTGAGCTGTTACAAACAAGAGCTCTGAAGTCTGGCCAGTTGAATTAAAAGGTTAACTCTTACACTAGGGTGGGAATGCAGCTGACACAGCCACTGTGGAAAACAGTATGGAATTTCCTTCAAAAATTAAAAATGGAACTGCCTCAAGACCCAGTGATTCCACTGCTGGGAATAGATCTTAAGAATCTCAAAACATCAATTCAAAAGAATATATGCACCCCTATGTTCATAGCAGTATTACCTACAATAGCCAAGGTCTTGAAACAGCCTAAGTGCCCATTAGCAGATGAGTGGATAAAAATGTTGTGGTACATTTACACAATGGAATACTACACAGAAATAAAGAAGAAGGAATTCTTACCTTTTGCAACAACAGGAATGAAACTGGAGACTATTATGTTAAGTGAAATTAGCCAGCCAGTGCAAGACAAATACCATATGATCTCATTTATATGTGGAATCTAATCAATGTAATGAGCAGATTAGAATCAGGGGCATAGAAATATGGAATAGACTGACAGCTGTAAGAAGGGAGCAGGGAGTAGGAGCTGGTTGAAAGAAGGTGAAGGGCTTAGTCAAAAAACACATATGCATGATCTGTGGTCAGGGACAACTGGTGTGGGGATTGCCTGAGGGTATGGAAAGGCTGGGTAGAGGAGGTCAATGGTGGGAAAATTGGGACACCCGTAATAACATAAACAATAAAATATAATTTAATTTTTTTAAGTTAACTCTTCCATTTACAAATTGTGTGACTTTAGTTGTTACTTAATCTCTCTGTGCCATGGGTGCTTTATTTATAAAATGGAGATAATAATAGCATTTGTCTCATAGGGTTACTGTGAAAGCTCAAAGAGAAAACGTGCTTAAGGAATTTATCAGAGCTTGTGGACACAGTAAGTCCCAGTAATCTGCACACAAGACAAGCACACACACAACGACACACACATTTTTCACATGAAATTGTCAAACTGCTTTATGGAGAATTTCATAACTTTTAAGAAAAATATTTATAAAAACAATAAAAAATGAACTCTTCCTATAGGACAAGTATGCATCAATAGTGACAAATATCCATTAGTGATCTCACAAATATCCATTAATAGTCACAAATTTCCCTCAATCTACAAACACAGGTGTTTGCTTACCCATTCACTTCCTAAATTCCTAAACTTTGCTGGGTTCTAGGAATACAAAGATAAAAGCACACATCTGTGATATTAGGTGGTCATTTTTTAAAAGAACAGGCATTTATAGTCTTAGTACTTCTGCACAGTTTTACACTGTTGCTTAATGTTTGAAATTTCAGATTCTAAAGTAAAATAACATCATGGGCTGCCTGAAGGCATGTAAGAAGCAGACATGTATTTTACAAACTTCATATTTCCTGCCCTAGCATTAAAAAAAGGTCATTTGTGATTAAAATGAATATATGCTTCCCTGGGTTCCAGAAGTAGTGAAAAAGTAGACTGGTCTATAAGTAAGAGCTATAATCACTCAATCAATGCTTTTCTTCCAGAAAGTTGCTTCCAATGTATAGGGGCAGAAATATTGTCAAAATAAATCATCATGTAAAATATTGAAATACTTCAAATTCTAAAAAAAAAATACTACATATTTTACTTCCCAGATATATTTCTACTTCTAGGTTTATGGTGGTTTTTATAGAGATTTCTCTTTTGTTATCTTAAGTACAATGACTATTGTTACACACTCAGTAGAAATGACAAATACCAGGCAGATAGTAAAAATTACATAAAAATTGAAAAAGGAAGAATATTGTTAATTATGACTATGCATGTGGTTTGAAAGAAACAATTTATAAAGGAAATGCTATGATTATTTTTTCTGCTTTTCTTTAAAAAGTACTTTTCAAAAGCTAGTTATATTATAATGTCTACATGTTAATAGTCCAGTGGGAAAAAATGCAAAGTCTTACAGATACTATTACCTACTATATTAGTTTTTAAAATATGGGTACTAAATTTAAAAATATCTTTTATCAAATATATTTGGTGATGTACATTGAAAATGCCTCTTAGTTAATAAAATTAAATTATAAGATCTGAATAGTACCCTGATAAATTTTCGAGAACCTTCAATATAACTAGTGCCATCTTTTCTGATAAAGTTGAGTCTCTTTCAGCTAGCATTCATTAATTACTTGCGTAGTGTCAGGCACTGTGCTACATAATTCACATATATCATATACATTTTACTCAAGAAAAATACATGTGAAACACATATCATAGCCACCATTCCACAATTGAGGAAACAAATTTCAGAGAGCCAGTTGACTTGTCCAAGATCACATGAGTAGGAGATGGCAGATCTATTGAAATTCAAAGCCACAACTCTCTCACTAAGCTCCACCTCTCCTCGGCAGTTTTATGTAAGTACTGTGTATATGTGAAGTCTCCCATTATCTCAATTAGTCTGTATAACTATTATGCAGGAGTAGGCATCTGTACATTTTAAAGATGGGAAAATAGAGCTCAAGGTCACAATGTTAGTAAATTAAAAGTAGGATTTAAACTTAGGTTTGTCTAAATCCAAAGCCATGTTTATAATCTGCAAGTCACACTTTCACATTGTCACACATAGGGGGGAAAAAGCATTGTTTTATTCTATGTGTATTCTCGTTCAGACTAACATTGCCCTATAAATCAGTAATATATTTTGGAAGCATTAGGTGTAATAATTACTGTCATTATTATATTTTTTCCCATCCCACCTAAGAAGGAATCTTTAGCAAGCACTTAGAGAATCCCTTGGAATAGTGTCAATGGTATTGAATATAGTTGCAGAAACAGATTTGAATATTTGAACTCAAGCTTAATAAATACACTTTGAAATTTTAATGGGAAAAGTTAAAGTGGAATAAATAAGATTATATATTTCTGACCCCTGTGTGGATATTTTATCACATTCTTAGAGCAAGTAAGAAAGTGCTGCAGGCAAATGCTATCATCTCTAAGAATCTACACTGTGTATTTCTTTAGCTGTTAATAGTAGGACTGCAATCAAAATTCTTATAGAAAAACTGGAAGAATATTAACTTAATGGAATATTTGTATGTGAGTTGTTGTTTACACTTTATTTTTGAACTTACATAATCACAAGGACTCTCACTAAGTTGCCTAAGATTTTAGAATTGCCAGACAAAAATATCTTTATCCACAAATTTTATTTAAAAGGACAGTTTAAGGTAAATTTTGTGACAATAAAAGAAAACCTGTGAACTCGGTGAAACCTTTTTCATGTGACCCTCCCTTATACCCCATCATGCTTCCTAGTCCACAAAAGAAAGTATGCAGATACTAGTAATAGTACGTACCATCAAGGAAGGGCAAGGCATTGGGTCAGCCTAATCCCAGGTCAACAAAAAAGTACAGTAGAAAGTATAAATGATGCTGAAAATAGGAGCATTTAGAAGGTGAGCAACTCTAAAGATATTTCGTAAATGAAACTCAGCTGTCTTCAAAGGAAGTTGCAGGACTTAAAATCTCTACACATATTACCCACAATTTCCACTATACAAAAACAACAAAGTCTGATCACATGAAGAAACAGAAAAATGTGACTCATAATCAAGAGAAAAAGTAGTAAATAGAAACAGACTCAAAGATGACCCAAATGTTGGAACTGGCAGAAAAGGACTTTAAACCTGATGACTAATAGCTGAAGAGATAGAAAATTTCAAGAGAAATTATTTGTAAAAAGTAAAATGAAAGCCCTAAAAATAATAACAATAATATCTGAAATTTAAAAGTATATATAATTGAAGCCAAGCTGTATTGACTCCGTCTTTCCCTTGGATCCTTCAGCTGCGAAGAGAGGGGGGGTCTGCTGCATGGGCAACAGCAGACCCTCCATATCACCCTGCCCAGGCTCTGTAGCTTCAGCTCCACTGGAGAGGACACTCCAGCGTCATCGCAAGATGTCGATTCAACACGGGAGGAGACAGATACCGTGTCACTCCCGAGTCGGACTGCACAACCATTCTCGGCGGTGCAGATAGACTCTTAAGAAGCTACACCATCGTCTCTCGAGACGGACGGCTGCCGACGAGATATAATTGAATAACAGATTAGATGCAATAAGAGAAAAAAACAAACTTAGAGACAAGTAAAGATAGAAATCACCCAAACTAAGGTTTATAGAGAAAAAGTGTTAAAGAAAAAATAAACAGAATCTCCATGACCTGTGGGATGGTGTCAACTGAAATAAATATAATTGGAGTTTTAGGAGCAGAGAGTGAATGAAGCAGGAAAAATATTTATGGAATATTGGCTTATTTTTTTTCCCAAATTGGATCAAAAATAGTAACCTAGAAATTTACAAGATTCAGCAAAGTCCAAGCAAGATGAGTAAAAAGAAAATCACAGCTTATTTCACATTATACAAAACCGTTGAATACTAAAGATGAAAAAAATTCTTAAAGTCAGCCAGAGAAAAAGCATACATTGCATACAGGCAATTATGACTAACTGATCAGAAACAACAGACACCAGAAGGAGGGTATAAGGAAGAGAATATGAAAGCCACTTAAGCTCTGCAGGCTTTAAGTCTCCAGCATAGAATGCTACATGAATATTAATTTAATGGAATGCTAATTGTAAGTATTTTCACTAAATTGTTATTTTATCTGTGCAGAACAAAATGTCCTGTCTAGTATGTTATTTAATAAGAATACTTTTATTTAGGTCCTGGCTGCTGTGGCTCAGTGGATTGAGCATCGGCCTGTGAGCCAAATGTCGCTGGTTTGATTCCCAGTCAAGGCACATGACTAGGTTGCACGTGAGGTCCCCAGTTGGGGGTGCGAGTGAGAGGCAACCACACAGTGATGTTTCTCTCCCTCTCTTTCTCCTTTCCTCTCTCTCAAAAAAAAAAAATAAATAAACAAACAAATTATTTTAAAAATTGTCTTATTAAAAAAAAAGAATACTTTTATTTGTGAGCTTTTGTCTTCAAGTGTTACAGACTTAACACTTGGGAATACAGTATTCCCTCACTTATCGCAGGTATTACGTTCTAGACACACCCACACCCCGTGATAGGTGAAAATCTGCCAAGTAGAAACCTTACATTTATTTTAGTATTTATATATATTTTAAGGCTTTATAAACCCTTCCCACACACTTATAAACTGTTTCTAGTCCATTATTAACCTTTCCCACTCCCTTATTAAACTTTCCCACACTTTTATAAACACTACTTATGTTCTTAAACATATTCTACGCTCTTAAACCTACGTAACTTTAACAACATACATATACAGTATCGCAAAATCCCATGATATAGTGAAAAATCTGAGATATATAGTTAAATATAATATTTTTAAAAATCCCGTGATACAGTGAGGCCATGATAAGTAAACCGCGATATAGAGAGGAACTACTGTAAACTGAATCCTCTCTCCCCCACTCTTAATTCCAAATCACCAAAATGAAACTCCTCTAAATGTCTCATAATGGAAGTTCAGGTGCTTATTCATGAACTAATTAAAAGTGGCCAGTGTCTAGGTCTGTTGTATAATTTGTCAGGAGCTGTTTTCATAGCTTTTTGGATGTGAAGTCAATTCTCACAGAAGGATTTAAGAAAACATAATAAATGTCCTTCACACATGCTCAGAACAAGGTTTCAATCCAAGTATTTCCCCAATGCACAGTTTCAGAAGTAAAAAGTGTATTAGACACCTCTTAAATTGTCTTCCCTGATATTATCTTTCCCTCATTTTGGCTGTCAGTGCAGCCAGGAATTCTGTGTGAGCTGCTGTTCCCTCCCCAGAGGCATCACCTGACCACCCCTATGTTCTTGCTAGTGCTATGTGCTCCTTGCATCCTGCTCTGGTGCTCTTCTGCTCAGGAGTTAGGATGCTTCTGAATAACTATAGGTTAGCCCAAAATGATGGGGGAATTTAACATTATAGGCAAAGTTAGGAGTTAGTGAATACATTCTTGACCGTTCACCCTCCCAGTGTAAGTTTATGGTATCTTATTAAATGGGCTGGTAATATCAAGTTGTCAGACTCAAAAAATGGCCATCAGTTCAATAGTACATTCTCACATTGACTATCCAGACTGCCTTACCTCTCCTTGTCCCTCATGTCTGCTCCCTGGATTGCATTCCCTGATCAAGTAAAAACTGTAAGCCTTTGACTTAGTCTCTGCTTATTCTTAAGTCAGAATGAGATTCTTTAACTTATTGATTCATTCATCAGGCAAACAATAGAAGCTGAGAAAATGAAAGCATTTCTCTACCTCATATATTCCTTCAAAAACATTTATTGAGTGACTATTGTGAACCTGAGAAAGAAGACACCTACTAAGAAGGGCTCCCGGTGGTTAACTGGGCTCAATTTTTTAAAAACAGAGCCTAGTAGCCATTTTTGCACAGGGGTCTCTCATGAAAACTGCAATTCAGGGAGAAGCCTGTACTGAACTGCCTGCCTTGGTGCTGAGATACCTGCCTAAACCATGTTTCTGCCATCAGAGCCAGCCCTTTATAAAGGAGTTCCTGAAACCCTATTTCAACCTGTAGGACTGAGGCTTTCCTCACCCAATTGAAGCTATGCAACTCCGATCAACCAGAGCAGCTCTGTTCTGACCAGTCATGACAGTGCCTTTTGGACCAATCCAAACTGCAAGAACGTGGCGTCCTCATTTATATGAGAACAAACCAATCAGATACCAGGGGCGGGGATTTATATCTATAAAAGCCAGCTCCCCTTGGGCTTTGGGAGCAAACTTTCCTTTTCCAACAAAGACTAAAGACTGAAACACTGAATTTTCTCACCAGAGTGGAGCAAAGAAGCATAGGCCAGAGCAGACTAGCACAGAACAGAGCAGAACAAAGCACAGCAGAGCAGGACAGCATGCAGCAGAGGTGTCTAATGCAAAGGGTCCTGGCCCTAGGGCTACCGGGCCCCAGGGCTGCCTCACAGCCATGGTGTATCACAGTTGAGCTGTTTGGCACCTCCAACTGAAGATTCCTGTTGGCATTGAATTGGTGCCTATGACCAACAGTTGATATTATGAAATGTCAAAAACTGTATCTGCTGCTGTGGCTACAGTGGGCCTAAGAAGATACTATTAACTTTGTCCTCAAAAAATGTTTGGTCTTTCTGGAAGGATGTAAAAGTTAAGTCAATAAATAAACTAATTTGAAATTGTGTTAAGTGTTAAAAAGGAAATAAAACAGCATTCAGAGAAACAGCTAGAGTTGACTCTCAGATAGGTCTGCATTTGAGGATGTTTGACAAAGTTCTTAATTGCATTCAACTAAAGCTAACTCTAGCTGGTTACCAGAAAATAGTGAAAGTGTATCTAGTGCCTTACAATATTGTTGGGAGGAATGGAGAAGGAGGCTCTGAGATAGAGCTTACAGGACAAAGCCAAAATCACATGACAGAACTGTCCTGATGAAGAATAGCTGCTAATGTTTGTGCGGACCCACCATGTTCAAGGTGAATCATTTCTTCTGCCCACCAATATCCCTTTGGTATGAAGAGCTTGAACTTTGACCACTGGTACACTACCACCACTGCCACGGTGGAGGACACATCCAGTGCCTTCTGTGACAGCAAAAGGCAAAGCACCACTTAGAGCTTATTGAGAGTGTGACTGATCAGTGGGCGCTAGTCATCTATCTACTTCCTAATGCAAGGGAGCCTGGGATTCTGAGTTATGGTGTTTCTGTTGGGAAGGTGAAAAGCATAATGTGGGGATGCTCATAAAAGCAAAAAGGCAGCAATAACAAAACAGATGCATTAGGAGAGTATACAAAGGTCTTGGGGAAGTTAGTTTCACAAGTTAGTGTGTAAAGAATTTTTTAGAAAAACCTTTACTTTGAAATAGAACAACAAGGCTATTCTCAGATCTAGACAGAAATACAACTGGCCTATGTTGAAGAGATGCAATATCTGGATCATAGAGGACATGGGCAAAGAGAAGGAAGATGAAGATGGAAAGCTGGACAGGGACACATCATGAAGGACCCAATGCATGTTGTCCTTTGAATATCATCCTTGCATAGCTACCCTCCATTCTGCCTGTTTTTAGTGATGAGATGATTTGGAATCTATGTAAATCACAACTGTAAATTTGGAAACTCATTTTCTCTCCATTGTAAAGGGTTCATGAATCCAATAAATATTCATGTGAAATGAATGAATGGTACACAAGATGAATTTTCATATAAAGGTTTAGGTCTTAAAATTGGAATATTTTAATGAGAACTGAACATTTTCATTTGGATGCTAATATTCTGAAAATTGTTAGTATATAACTAATAATCATGTTCTCCAGCAATTTGTGATATTGTGAAAAATAGAACCACAAAATATTTTGCTGCTTTCTCTTTCTAGGTAAACTATAACCATATGCCTATTTTCTTAAATCACAATATAAATCTACAAGTAATTATTTATGGAACTGAAAAATTTGTTGCAGAGTTCTGGCATGCATTCATTTTTCTATCACTAAAAAATTGGATTTTAAACACTCCTTTCAGAAACTCAACAATAAGCAATATTTAAGGACAAATAGTATGTCATCTTAAAACTTTGAAGGTATTAATATACATTGTGTGAAAACGCTTTATGATGTCATATCATAGATCTACTTCACACAAAATGTGTTAATAGTTCTAATCATTTTTTCTCTTTCAGAAATGACACATGTATAAAAGCATGTAAATCTTTTACATTGGGAAGAAATCAGTGCTTTTTTTCATAACAAAAATAAACTTAGTTTGAGATATTTGGCTCTCTGTTACATATTTTCTGAATTTGTAGCCACAGATTACTTACTATAATAACTAATGGCTACTGTACATAATATCATAGGGCAGATGGTCACATGAGATATCACATTTACTCACCATGTAAGTAAAGTGGTTATTATTCCCATTTTACAGATAAAAGAATAATGGTTCATCAAGGTGTTTTGACCTTGCAAATATTGCAAAGCTAGGATCAAAAAGCAATATCATATAGCTACACAGAATATATGAGCTCAAAGATTCTATCCATGTCCTTGATCAATGAGTCTGGTGTTCTTTGTATTTTTCCCCACTATCATCAGATTATGAACATTTTTCAATAAACATGCTGCTAGTTTGAAAAAATACATAAAAATAAATCTGTGTGTGGTTACTTTATACCTAGTGATACAGCAACAAGGCTACTCTGAACCACATTTTCATCAAATCTAGGTAGAGACATTTCTCCCGCATTTTCCTTCACATCTGATGGGGAAATAGCTGCACACAGCACTTTCTCGGGTGAGAAAAGCAGTCAAGAGTAAAGGCACCTCTCAGGAAGAATAGCTTCCTTACGCTCCTTGTGAAATTGCCAGAAGACAGAGCACAGGGCCCAACAGGGAATTCCAGGTACAGATATGCCACACATTGTCATATATTGTCAGGCAGCACACATTGTCACTTAATATGTCTTACTGTGCCATTGGTTCTAACATATTTTACACTGTTTTCCTTTCCAAAGGTATGAGGAAGGCACAGCCCCAAAAGTATAACCCTCACTATGTACAGATCCTTAAAATAGAAGCAAGGACAGAATTAAGAGGAAAGACTACTATTTACTCAGCTATAGAAAATGTCGGCATGGCCACATGAGACATTACATTTATTCTTTACTTCATATGATGGGACAAAGGCCCTCCTTCCACTGGAAGATACAGGAGGAGAAATGTTCAGAGAACATATACAGAGACAAAATAGCACTATTTGTGAATGAACATAACCTAAAATTGTTAGCTAACAATACCCTATTACTATATGTCTCTACATTTTTCTAAAAAGTAACACTCAGCTGTCTATTTCACCACTTAGTTCTGGAAGCTCCTAGAAGGTATGTCATTATCTGTGTTCACGAATACATTTTTTCTACATCTATTAAAATAGCAATGAGTTTTATTTTGTAGCTTAATGTTCTGAAACCACAAAGGTGTTCTGTGCGATAAATAACACGACACAATCTGTTTTCATCAAGTAGTAGCCTCTTGAGAATTTTTCAAGGATACACTGTTACCATTGAGAAGCAAGCATATGGATTCACTTCTGAATTAGGAGGGTATACATTTTCTTGTTGTCTTCTAGTTCTATTTCATTATTTGAATATCCTGGCTTTCAGGTACCATGTATTTGTATTAGCTTTTCTTGAGTTACATATAAAGGTATTACTCACACATTTCTTTGATATGTCATGAAGGGAAGTTATTCCAAGTTGATTCTCAATTTTGCAGGTCTGAAAATCTGATTTAGTTAGTTCACCCAGAGAACAGACTCAAGCCAACAAAATTAATAAATACTGATTTCTAAATCAGATATCAACTTATTAATTTATGAGGAGAATATTTATTACTTAGGGACATAAATATTCGTGTTTATAGTAGACTATGACTGAAAATTTTCAGTCATTTTGATTTACAATTATGCATTTATTAATATCTCTATTTGCCCAGCATTATGAGTATCCAGAAAACTTGGCTGTCCATATTTTACTTGAAAGAAGAGTCATAACACAAAATATGCCTATAAAAGGCTATTACACCATGTACAATAATAGAAAAGTGCCAACATCTATTCAATGCTTTGTCTACAGATGCCAACTTTTCAGATGCTTTCATCTCATTGAAATGATGGACATGGAATAAAAGAATGCATTGAGAAGCATAAATCATTTTTCTCATTTGTGATCTTTCAGCAATTATATTAGAGTCAATTTAGATACTCAGGCAATTGAACTACATATGTCATTCAAAGTTCTCAAATGGGAGCCTTAACTAGCATTTAAATGAATTATAAATATTAGTTTTAATAAACTCATAGTATACTTTGAATAGGGAAGCAAATGAGAAAACTAAGAAAAGAAATATAGGGTGGGTATTTCATGATTTTTAAATTTTAACTTATCTTTTTATACCTATGCATTTCATACTTTCGACACCTAAATTATTGGGTTGGCCAAAATGTTTGTTTTTTTTCATAAGATAGCTCTAATAGTGCTTAGTTGGCTTTAACTTCATTCAAAACAATTTTGTTAGATTGTATTGTGACAGCTGTCATATCAGCATGCATTAAAAAACATCAAAATTGGTGAATTTTGGTATAACTATTTTAAAAATAAATATTGAAGATGAAAAAAATAAGCAACATTTTTGGTATATTATGCTTTATTATTTCAAGAAAGGTAAAGGTGTAACTGAAATGCAAAAAAAAAAAAAAAAAAAAAAAAGATTTGTGCCATGTATAGAGAAGGTGCTGTTGCTGATCGACCGTGCCACAAGTGATTTGTGAATTTTCATGCTGGAGATTTCTTGCTGGATGATTCTCCACGGTCGGGTAGACCAGTTGAAGTTGATAGTGATCAAATCAAGACATTAATTGAGAATAATCAATGTTATACTATGTGGAAGATAGCCAACATGCTCCAAATATCCACAAATCAAGCACTGAAAATCATTTGCACAAAGGTGGTTGTTTCATTTTTCTGCACATATCTGTTCAATTTTCCAACACCATTTATTGAATAAACTATCTTTAGCCCATTGTTTGTGCTTACTTTCCCTGTCAGACATTAATTGACTATGAAGGTATGGGTTTATTTCTGGGTTCTCTATTCTGTTCTATTGATCTATGTGTCTATTTTCATGCCAGTACCATGCTGTTTTGATTAGTATGGCCTTATAGTATAGGTTAATATTAGGCAGTGTGGTTCCTCTAACTTTGTCCTTCTTTCTCAGGACTGCTGTTGCTATGTAGAGCCTTTTGTGCTTCCATATAAATTTTTGAAATATTTGTTCTAGTTCCATGAAATATGTCATTGGAATCTTGAGAGCAATTGTGTTGAATCTATAAATTGCTTTGAGTAGTATGGATATTTTAATGATGTCAGTTCTTACTGTCCATGAATATGGTATGTGCTTCCATTTTATTTACATCTTCTGTTTCTTTCTTCAGTGTCTTATAATTTTCCAAGTACAGGTTTTAACACTCTTGGTTAGGTTTTTTCCTGGGTATTTTACTCTTTCTGAAGCAATTGTGAATGGGAGTGTTTTCTTATTTTCCCTTTCTGTTAGTTCATTATTGACATATAAAATTGCAACTAATTCTGGATACTAATTTTGTATCCTGCTACCTTGATGAATTCATTTATCAGTTTTCATAGTTTCTTCATGGAATCTTTGGGGTTCTCTATGTACAGCATCATGTCATCCACAAATATAGACAGTTTTACTACTACAAGAATAAATTCAAAATGGGTCAAAGCCTGAAATGTGAGAACTGAGACCATAAAAATCCTAGAAAAAAACATAGACAACAAAATCTTGGATATTGCTCATAACAATTTTTTATCAGATCTATTTCCCCAGGCAATGGAAACAAAAGAAAAAATGAACAAACTAAAAGATTTTGCACAGCAAAGGAAACCATCAACAAAATAAAAAGACAGCCCACAGAATGGGAGAACACATTTTCTGATACATCTGATAAGGGGTTAATACCCAAAATTTATAAAATACTTAACAAAACTCAACCCCAAAGAAACAAACAACCCAATTAAAAAAAAAAAAATGGACAAAGGACCTGAGTAGACACTTCTCCAACGGAGGTATACAGATGGCCAATAGACACATGAAAAGATGCTCAATGGCACTAATCATAAGAGAGATGTAAATTAAAAGGACAATGAGATACCATCTCAAACTTGTAAGCGTGGTTATTATCAATAAATTGACAAACAAGTGCTGGTGAGGATGTGGAGAAAAGGGGAACACTTTTGCACTGTTGATGGGAATGAAGATTGGTGCAGCCACTGTGGAAAGCAGTATGTATAAACCTTAAAAAAATTAAAAATGGATCTGTCTTTTGACCCAGTGACCTCACTTCTGGGAATATGTCCAAAGGAACCCAAAACACGAATTCAAAAAAACATAAGCACCCCTGTGTTCATTGCATCACTATTTACAACAGCCAAGATATGGAAGCAGCCCAAGTGTCCATCAATAGATGAGTGGATAAAACAACTGTGGAACATTTACACAATGTAATACCACCTGGCCATAAAAAAGAAGAGAATTTTACCCTTTGCAGCAGCTGGATTGACCTAGAGAACATTATGCTAAATGAAAGAAGCCAGTCAAAGAAAGAAAAATACCATATGATTTCACTCATACGTGGAATCTAATGAACAAACTGAACTAACAAGATAAATGGGACCAGACTCATAGATACAGAACAGATGACAGCTCGTGGAGTGGGGAGGGTGGAAGGATTCAGCAAAAAGGAAAAAGGGCTCATTGACATGAACAACACTGTGGTGATTGCTGAGAGGAAGGGGCTATAAGGCTACTAAATGGTAATGGAAAAAGACAATTAATGTTGTAAAATATGGCTATAAATGATGTAAATAAATGCAAATTGAAGAAAAGAAATGAAAATCATTTGCACCAGCTTGGTTATGTTAATCACTTTGATGTTTGGGTTCCACATAAGTTAAGTGAAAAAAAACCTTCTTGACTGTATTTTTTTTTTTTATAATATATAATTTTATTTTTTTATTTTTCAATTACAGTTGTCCCGTTTTTCCCTCACTGCACCCCTACCCAGCCCACCCTGTCTCCCGAAATCATATCCCTCCCCATTGTCCATGTCCATGAGTCATTTTTACACGTTCTTTGACTAAACCCTTCCCTTACTTATCTCCTTCTCTCCCTCCCTCCTCCCCACTATTGACTGCTATTCTGCTCCTTGTCCTATTTAGTTCCATTTGTTTATGTTGTTCTTTAGTTTCCTGTATTAGGTGATATCATATGGTATTTTACTTTCTTTGCCTGGCTTATTTCACTAAGCATAATTTTCTCTAGTTCCATCCATGTTGTCGCAAATGGCAGGAGTTCCTTCTTTCTCTCTGCTGCATAGTATTCCATTGTGTAAATGTACCACCGTTTTTTGATCCACTCATCTACAGATGGGCACTTAGGCTGTTTCTAGCACTTAGCTATTGTAAACAGTGCTGCTATGAACATAGGGGTGCATAAGTTCTTTTGAATTAGGGTTTTAGGATTTTTCAGGCATAATCCTAGCAGTGGAATCGCTGGTTCAAAAGGCAGTTCCATTTTTAGTTTTTTGAGGTAATTCCTTACTGTTTTCCATAGTGGCTGCACCAGTCTGCATTCCCACCAGCAGTGCAAGGATGGTTTAATATTCGCAAATCAATAAGTATAATACATCACCTAAACAAAATGAAGGGAAAAAATCACATGATCATATCAATAGATGCAGAAAAAGCATTTGATAAAGTACAACACCCATTTATGATGAAAACACTCAGAAAAATGGGAATAGAGGGAGCATACCTTAACATAATTAAGGCTATATATGAGAAGCCTGAAGCCAACATCATACTCAATGGACACGAACTGAAAGCATTCCCCCTGAAACCAGGAACAAGACAAGGCCGCTCTCTCTCTCCACTCCTATTCAACATAGTGTTGGAAGTCTTGACTGTATTTTTGCATGCAAATCTCTACTTAAATGAAACAAAAATGTTCCATTTTTAAAACAAATGGTGACAGGCAATGAATAGTAGATACTTTACAATAATGTGAAAGGGAAGAGATTGTGGGACAAGCAAAATAAACCACCACCAACTGCACCAAAGGCCAGTCTTCATCCAAAGAAGATGATGTTGTGTATATGGTGGGACTGGAAGGGAGTCCTCTATTATAAACTTCTACTGGAAAATCAAATGATTAATCCTAACCGGTACTGCTCCCAATTAGACCAACTGAGAGCAGCACTTGATGAAAAATGTCCAGAATTAATCAACAGAGAATGCATTATCTTCCATCAGGATAACGCAATACTGCATGTTTCTTCGATGAGCAGGCAAAAACTGTTACAGCTTGGCTGGGAGGTTCTGATTCATCTGCCATATTCACCAGACATTGCGCCTTCAGATTTCCTTCTATGAAGGCGGACCCCCTAAAAACGGGATTTATTTATAAAAAATTGTATATTTATTCTTACATATTTAAACTTCAGTCACCTTCAAAGCACTCTCCATTTGATGCAATGCACCTGTAGAGACCTTCTTTCGCTGCTCAAAACAGTTTTTGAACTTGTTGATATTGACGCCTTTTAGTGCTTCTGCAGTTTTTTTGTTTTGTTTATTTGTTTGTTTCACCTTTTCCACATCAGCATAACGTTTCCCTTTGAGGACTTTTTTCATCTGGAGAAACAAAAAATATATATTGCTCAAGGAGAGAAGAGGTGAAAAGGGAGGATGAGGAATGGGAATCATGCTGTTTTTGGTCAAAAACTGCTGAACACTCAACATGGTGTGGGCAGGTGCCCTCGTAAATCGCCCATCATGAAATGGGCAAATGTGTCGAAAAAGGCTTCAAAAAAATTTTACTGAAGCCAAATGCAGCTTCTTACAACTCCAGCTGGTACACTGATACAGATGGGTTCCTAGAATACTTACTTAGCAGGGGGAGCCTGTACTAATTCTGGTTGGGGGAGGATCCCCTCTCATATTTCAGGTTTTTTTAAAAATTCTCTTAATGGAAATACTTCAATTCCCTGGAAGACTGCAAAAGACACCTGAAACAGTTATTTGCTTAAAACGATAAAAAAAATTTGGGAAGATAGAATTATAAAGTTGCCTGAAACATGGCAGAAGGTAGTGGAACAAAATGGTGAATATGTTGTTTGGTAAAGTTATTGGTGAAAATAAACAATGTTTTTCATTTTTACTTCAAAACCAAATGAATCTTTTGGCCAGCCCAGTATTTCCTCTTTCACTCCATCATGCATTTATCACTAATGTTACCTCATAAATGTAATGCCAATCTTAACTTCTTTAAAAGGGTAAATGTTATGAAAGTAAAGCAAATTAGCATGAGTTAAACTGACCTCAAAATGTTATGGCATCTGGCTTCCACCAAAGCATTAATAATCAAAAGCAAAAATGAGAAGCATCCAAAACAGAACTCTTACTACAGTTTTTCTTAATCAGTTATGTATAATTTCTAAGGTTTTTGTTCCTTGTTATATTTTACTTGGGATTATTTTTAAGAATTTTTAAAAATTCTTCAGTCATTCATTTGGTGATTAATAAAACAGGCTTCAGAACTTACACATAAGTAATAGAGATTTGAACATAACAAAGACTTGGATATTACTAACAAAAAATAAGGCAAAGATTCAAATAAATATTTTCTAAGATAAACTCAAATGACTTGTACTATCATCTTATAACTAATTATGTATACAAATAGTTCTTTTGTCATTTAAATATTATTTTCAATGGCAAATCTTGTCCTCTTCCTCTCAGTACTCTTCTAAAATTCATTTCAAACATAGTTGCAATTATTTTTTTTTTTAGAAAATATAGTTGCTATTGTTGATTTCATTAAATATATCTAAAATCTGAAGCAAGCATATTGAGCATGTAGAGTATTATACTTACGTCTTAAAATAAGATTAGCATGTCATTAACTAAACAAATTATCTCATAAATTGCCTCTAAAAGCTAAAAGGGCCACCCTTTTTTTTTTTTTTTTTTTGTAATATTCTGAGAGTTCTCATTAACTATTTTCTTGAGTCTTCTTAAGTCTACACAATGGTGTATAAAGAATAGGAAGTGAGTTTATGGCATCTAAAGGAACCTGGAACTAGCTACTGCTATATGACAGCTCTTCCTGGTTCTTCTCTTATATTCTCTACAAGTGCATAGTATCTTTAAAAGGGTAAAAAAAAAAAAAAAAGACACTTTCTATTTAAAAAGTGATCACCAAAATAATCACAAGTGTCATTTTTTTTATTTTAGAAGATAGTTCAGTTTAACCATCACTCTCCTTATTAACTCTCTAATTCACATTTGTTGAAAATTAATTGATATGCATGCCTATGGATGTATATATATGTATCTGTTATATCCTGAGGCTCTGTGGTCCTATTTTCCTTCTGCTCTTGTTGCTACACATTTCATCAATATTCTCCTAGTCCATACTAGCCCAAGTGCTTAACTGCATGCCGTGTTCCAAAAGGAGACACATCATCACAGGAATCTTCTAATGTGTGTTAAGTTGAATACTTAATTTGTTCAAATGCTGCAAAGGCCAGTGTAATATGATGGCCAGCAATCACTCCCTGAACTCCACAACACTCACCCCTAGGTTCAGAGTTGGGTTTTACAGACTAACTTCTTTATTTTTCTAGCTGTATGTTTTGCAATTAATTCATAGACCTGACACTTTCAGGTGATCAGCCCTACAATTTGGGCACTGTTGTTCTGGGTGGGATTAATCTATGTGAAATTCTGTGTTAAGGACTTTTTCTAGACACATAGATATTTGAGTTTGTGGCATTAGGCTTGAAGAATAAACTAGCATCACATGTATTCTGTCTAGCTCCACACTTCACTCACCCCTACTACCTAAATTGAATGGAGTTGAATTGTATCTACTTCTTTATCAGAAGCATTTATTTTACATGTTGGTGATAAAATTTGGCAACTTGAAAGTTTAGCTCTACTGTAACTAATTTTGGATGGTTTGTTTATTAAGAAATAAATTATGTCTCCCCAAAATTCATAATTTTATAGCCTAACCCCTGATGTGGCCATATTTGGAGATAGGGCCTGTAGGAGATCATTAAAGTTAAATGAGGTCAATAAGGGTAGGGCCCTGATCCTATGGCATGAGTGTCCTTACAAGAAGAGATGTCAGAGTTTGCTCTTACTCTATCACTGCATTTTGAGGATACAGACAGAAGGAGCCATTTGTAATCCCTTCTAGACTTGATCTTGGACTACTGGTCTCCAAAAATACGAGAAGACAAAATTCTCTTGTTTAAGGCACCAGTCTGTGATATTTGGTTATGTCACTCCTCTCTCACTAATACAATGATAAAAATACTTGATTTCATTATCATCCCAATAATTCAGGAGGAAAGTTTTGGGAAAAAAAAAAAAAAAAACACAGGAGATGACTTTGTGAACTCATCATTTAACAAGTTCATTGTCAGAAGCCTAACCCTTGAACATCTGGTATGACACATTTCAAGCACTCTGTATCTTGGCGTCAGGGCATTTGCTTTTGCTTTAACTAAATGTGAGACAGTAAGAGTAAATCCCCCCTTGTCTAATTAAAGTCATACTAATTTATCTTCCTTTTGCAACACAAATAACAAAGTTCTGATTAATCAGCTCCAGAGAAAAGGTAAACACTCTACTTCACTTAATTAAAAATTAAATTTCTCTGGAGGATTGATTACAGCAGGGAGTTAGGATATGCCTCTGTTGAATATGTGTTGCTTGCAGGACAATGTTAGAGACAGACCTTGGGGACTTGTGCATAAGAACAAACAAGAACACACTCAGACATTCAATTAGGTATTTTCACATTCACTGCAGGGAATAGGTGTGGAGAGGAAATCCAAAGGGACTTTCAAGAATTTTTAAATTACTGAGGCCTAGATTCCAGTTACTCAGGTAATTCCCACTAGAAGAAAAATCAGGTTAGTTATTTTATACATAAAAATAGTGTGACAAATATGCAAAGTTTTGTTTAAATGGGAAGGAGACATAGCAACCTGATTGTATAAAATTATAATCACCAAAGCATTGCAAAATTACCTTAATATACTTGCATTTAAATATATGGAACCATCCCATCAGGAGCAACATCTCACTTTTCAGTCACATGTCCATGTGTATCTTTTCACATTCTATTTCTAAAAAGATACAATCTCAAATAAGGGACCATAGAAGGTTAATTCTTCAAGACAGAGATCAAAAGCTCTGATTGGTACAGAGTCAGGTAGTCAATGTAAAGGAGAAAACAGGCTTGATATGAAAAAGTGTGGAGAATGAAGGTGGCGATACATTCTGGCTGGTGACAGGTGGGAGGATCTGTGGGCTCTCCGGTGTCAGGCTAGTCCCACTACATATGTGGGAAGGAACATATGCCTAATGTACCCTGACTCCTCAAGGGAAAATAAAATCCACATTTTCAATATAAAATATTTTGATTTTTATATATTTGATGAATGTAAAATTATGTTTAAGGTAAACAAAGCACATCTTCACACCCTATTCAACCAAAGTACCACCTCTGCTCCTTTCATTTGTTCAACAAATGGTTTTGAAACCTCATCAATTTTTGCAAATATGAGGCAGAAGAGGATGTTTCTTTATGGTACTATAAAATCTGGTTGTCAGTCAAGTCAATGAAAATCACAATTCCAGTTAATTCAAAGACATGATGAATCAAAGAAATCAGTTCATAGCAAGTATATTTATAACAGTGGAAAATTGTAGCAGTGAGGAACTGTAACCCACCCCACCATTCTTTGGACATTGTTTCTGTAAGTGCTGACTCTGACTTATATGAAGTTTGTAGATGAACAGCATAATTGTATAAGAATCCTAGGAATTAATTTCAAAAAATACAAACTCTGACCTTCAGGCATTATAGCTCTGGGATATTTGCTGACCTTTAATTATAGAAACGGGATGACATGAAGCCAAGATGACTAAATCAGGATGACGGACCCCAGACCATCACTGTCCTTATCGAAATGGACTGTGCC
The DNA here is from genome assembly GCF_987537825.1 of Furipterus horrens. Lineage (NCBI taxonomy): Eukaryota > Metazoa > Chordata > Mammalia > Chiroptera > Furipteridae > Furipterus > Furipterus horrens. Next base: position 190,969,723 of record NW_028327172.1, read on the forward strand.
TATCTGCACACGGAAAACTTTTCAACTCCCACAATTTATCTCTTTGTTCTGTTCCTCTCTCCCTCCTTACAAAAACCTCTGCTTCCACTGAGAGGTCGAGATGGGCTTTGAGACATGAGCCCCCCATCTTCCAGATGGCTGGCATCTGACTAAACACTGTCCTTTATATTTTATTGATTATGATGTTACAGTAGTTCCAGTTTTTTCCCTTTCGCTCCCCTCTTCCCAGTACCCCCCTTCCCTACAGCAATCCCACCCCCCTTAGTTCATGTCCATGGGTTGTGCATATAAGTTCTTTGGCTTCACCCTTTCCTATATTATTCTTAACTTCCCCCTGTCTATTTTGTACCAAGCAATTATGCTTCTTAATCCCTGCACCATTTCCCCATTTCTCCCCCTCCCCCTTCCCAGCTGATAACCCTCCAAATGATCCCCATACCTATGATTCCGTTCCTATTCTGGTTTGCTTGGTTGAATTTTGTTTCTATTTTTAAGATTCAGTTGTTGATAGTTGTGACTTTGTTGTCATTTCAGTGTTCATAGTTTTCATCTTCTTTTTATTAAGTAAGTCCCTTTGACATTTCATATAATAATGGCTTGGTGATGATGAACTCTTTTAGCTTCACCTTCTCTTTTAGCTTCACCTTGTCTGGGAAGCACTTCATCTGCCCTTTCATTCTAAATTATAGCTTTGCTGGATAGAGTAATCATGGTTGTAGGTTGCTTTTCATCACATTGAATACTTATTGCAAATCCCTTCCTGCCTGCAAAGTGTCCTCTGAGAAATCAGCTCATAGTCCTATAGGCACCCCCCTGTAGGAAACTCTCTGCCTCTCTCTTGCTACCCCCAGGACTCTGTCTTTATCTTTCACCTTTGGCATCTCAATCATGATGCATCCTCATGTGGTCCCCTCTGGGTCCAGCTCACCCAGGACCCTCCATGCTTCCCGGACCTGTATGTCCATCTCCTTTGTAAAATTTGGGAAGTTTTCCTCATTTTTTTTTCAGTTATTGCTTCCTCATTCTGCACTGGTTGACTTTTTTTCTTCCTTATGTTCCAAATCATTGATTTGAACCCTGGTTTCCTTCCCTTCACCATTGGTTTTGTGTGAGTTTTCCTTCATTTCACTTAGCATAGCCTTCACTTTTTCTCTTGTGCTTTTGCCATACTTGAGCATATCTGTCAAGACTGTGAGCATCTTTATCACCAGTGTTTTGAATTCTGTATCTGTTAGGTTGTCTATCTCCTCATCTATTAGGTTGGCTATCTCCTCATCGTTTAGTTCTCCCACTGGAACCTTGATATGTTCCACTTTCAGGGCCATACTTCTCTGTCTCCTCATTCTGACAGGCTCCTGTGTTTGTTTGCCTCCTTGTCCCAGGTAGAGCTGTCGCTCCTGTTACATTGTGAGGGGCGGAGCCTTAGGGATTCATCAGTACAGGGTGACCTGTTTCACCATGTTGTGGCACTGTATGTGGGGGAGGGGTCTGAGAGGGAACAATGCCACCTGCCCAGCACTCGCCCCTTTTCTAGGCACCTCTCCCACTTCTGCACTGGACTGGCGCCCCTCTAGCTGCTGCCCTGGCCATTGTTCCCAGAGTGGGTGCATCTGCGGACATTCTAGGACCTTTGGGGCTCTTTAAATAAGCAGACTCTGCTGAGACTAGCAGTTTCTGCCTCCACTCCAACCCCCACTGGTCTGCACAGTCAGAAGCAATGAGGGTTGATTTTCCCCAGTGCTGGGACCGTGAGCTGTGAGGTCCAGTGAAGAGCTGGGAATGCTTCCCAGGTGTCCCTCCTGACTTTTTAAAACATGTGACTGTGCTTTCTGCTGACCTGCTGCTGCCACCACCACACTGCATCCTCTCCCTCCAAGTTCCACCTCTCCTACCTGTCTGAATGAGCATTTCTTCTTTATATCTTTGTTTGCTGGACTTCCATGCAGTTTGATTTTCTGGAACTTCTAATTGTTTCTAGTTTTGAGGTAGTTGTATTCCTTCTTAGTTGTGGAGGGAGATACAGCATGTCTGTCTATGCCTCCATCTTGGCCAAAGTCTAAATCACTGTTGTTTCTATCAGCACTTGCTCTCAAGTATCAGCGTTCTAAGCTTCAGACAGCCAGACCCGCAATCTATTACATATTTAACTATTCAATTGGTTTGTCATGATAAAAACAAGATTTCATTTCAGTTGAAAAAACTCTATAATTTCAGAATAGAAAGTTCATATTCTCTTGATTATTTGACATTTTCTGGTTATTTTGGTATAGTTTAAATAGTCATTGAATGGCATTGTTTAACCTACTTCCTTTTCTGTACAGCAAAGATATGCTTAATAACTGACATACCTTATTATCTAATGTTTCAAGGTAATTACTTAAGACTAGTAGCTGTCACTATAATACTGAACTTCCTGCTTACCCAGTAGAAGCACAATGACACTCACAATCATGCTACCTGGTATTGTTGGCTTAAATGTCTCAGGTTTAAATTTTTAACTGTTCAGTGTTTAATTTACCTTAGTTTGTTTCAGAAATATTTTATACTTAATTCTTTTTTTCTCAACGTAGAAAATTAATTGCCTTTGAAAAATTAAACCAGTCCATTTCATATTTCAGTACAAGATAAATACCAATAAGTAACTATCATTTACCAATGATATTCAGCTCTACATGAATTATTTTCAAGTCATAAGTCTCTGGGTAACAGTTGTCTTTGGTGATGCTCAAATTAGATGGAGACTGTAAACAGTGTAATGAACTAGAACAAAAGTATGTATCTGAGGAACTTGATGAGAATAAGAAAATAATATATCTAAGTATATCATATAATAATTGCCATCAGTATTTATATGGAAATAAATATTTCACATGTAAATAAACTAATTGTGACCTTTACTTCAGTGACCAAAAACAATCTAATTGTTACCTAACGACTGTCTCATTTTAATTCTTTGTAAACTAATAATGTACTTTCAACATTTATAATTTTAAATGCAGTGTAATTATGAACAGATTTTTAACCAGTGTAAAAATAAAACAGAAAAAATTCCACTACTTTAACTGTATTTGCACCTAAGAGAGAAAATGTGGTTTTTCCCTTTTATAGTCAGACTTTATAAAATATGCAATAACATTGGAAATTTTGATATAATTTCAAAAATTAATATAGTGGAGTGTTCTGCCAGAGAATGTACCTAAAATTTCAAAACTGTAAATTGTTTTCTACACCTTCAGAAGATTATTTTTTCTGGGAAAATGTCTCCTTTTAACCTCACTTAAAGACATTTTTTCATTGCTGTTAGAGAGGAAGAGAGGAAGAAATGTCAATGTGAGAAAGAGGCATTGATTGGTTGCCTCCCGTAGGTACCTGGACCAGGGATCATATGCATCCAGGCTGAGGATTGAACCCACTGCCTAGATATGTACTCTGACAGGGAATTGAACCTGCAAACTCTCAGTTATGGGACAACACTGCAACCACCTGAGCCACACGAGCTAGGGTTGGGGAAAAAATCTTTTAATTGGTCTTTTTAGTTAAACAAACACCACGCAAAGGCTTGGATACTGGAATACTGGAGACATTTCATTCTAACCTTGTTTAATGCTCTATAATGGGAAACCAGATCTGAATTTCTATTAATGATTTTCCTCATGTCATAAATGCTTCCTTATTACATATGGTCTGAATTCAATATGACTGTTAGTGCATGCTCTTACAGAATTAGGCAATTCCTGTTTAAAGAGTTGCTCAAGGTAGAAGGAGAATAGAAATGGAGAAAATGTCACGGGAAGTAAAAGATTTTCCTTCACTATGAATTGCAGGAGAGACTCTGCCAACCAAGATGACTGAGCTTGGTACAGCGTATCTTAATCTGGGCTTTCTGTGATCCTCACATGCTATATTGAGAAAGAATGCATACCCCAGATTTTAAGAATCATAGTATATTTATTCTAAAGTTTAAGGAAGTGCCAAAGAACAAAGCCAGGTATCAATAAATTGAGTAAGCTTCCTTATGAAAAGGAATATGTTGACAGTCTTTTGGGATATGAACATACAATAATATACATTGTAAATTTTATATCATTCATTTCTATTATTCTGAACATTTAGGAAAGTCACGTTGAAAGCTAGAGCTTGGACTTTGTGTTTCTGTATAGAATCACAAATTCATCTCTCTTAGGTTTTTTGATTTGTAGCAAAGGGGAAAGCTGGGTCCCTTTCTTAAAGTTAGGATGGACAGTTGTGCCCAGAGAGGTGACACCTCACAGTCATCATCAGCAGAGCCACCATCATTTCTGGAGATTGAAGCAGGATAATGTGGGAGACTTATTTCTGAACACTCATGTGACACCTATTTCTAGAGATCCTAGAAATAGCTAGAGGACATATTGAAAGATGTCAATTTTTGTCATGGAAGGACATAGGGATTATGCCTTTGTAATTTGGATATTTAGTTATTCATGATGATATGTGGTAGTCATAAGCTAGTCAGACCAGAGAACATTTGCACACACTTTATGAACTTTTTTTCATTTTTATTCTAGTGATTTTTTCCCTAAGAGGGTCTCTCTGTTTTGGAAGAGTTTTTTTTAAACTGCAACTTAACAAGAATATATCTTTCTCAAAGAAGTTACTTTGAACCCTAAATAATTTAGTTTAATATGCATATAGCCAATTACTGTTTTATAAACAGAATCTCAGCTGATGGATGAGCCAGTCAATTCAATAAAACTAATCAATTCAAAGAGCAAAATAACAAAGGAAATTGTCAGTCAGTTCAGTCAAAAAGTAAAGTGATATATCTGCTTGCAAAGTCTATGGAGAATAAGATACCTAGATCATATTAACAAAGAAACTGCCAATTCTGCACACACACACACAAAGTTGATCTCACATATTCTATTATTTCACTAATAGTGTAGTCACCTAGAGATCACAAATTCTTTGTAGAGTCATGGGTGGTGTGCTTTAGGGAGGAAGAATCAGAATAAAAATATTAAAACATTTATATTCATTAAAAAGTCTTTGTGATGGATAAAAGGTTAAATGTAATCATAACACATACTATAGCTGTAACCAAGTCACCAAGATGTCCTAGACACTACTGTCATGTAGATTTTCAGCTTAGTATTATTTCTGTTCAAGTAAGGTTTTATCCCAATACCCAATAAAAAAGTCAAAGTAGCTATAAAATTTGTGAGTATAAGTTCAAATGTGCTCCATTTCTTTCCTTCAGTTTCTGCTCAGGTACATGGTCGGAGTCAGGTTCATCATCAAAAAATAATCAAAGAAACATAGGATTTGAAGCCATGTTCTCCTTTACCCCGGAGAAATATGTAGAGCATATTTTCAAAAAAAAAAATTGTATTATTTAATGTTTTGTTCAATTAGAGCAATAAAAGAAGGTTTTTAATGGTGTCAAGAAGCTCAAAGTTGAGACTTCCGGCCAAGATGGAGGCTTAGACGGACACGCTAGGTCTCCCTCTACAACTATAGTGGAATACAACTACTTTAAAACAAAGGATAACTAGAAATTCCAGAAAATAAAGCTACACGGAAGCCCAACATATGAAGTTATAAACCAGCGGTGCCATTTGGGCAGGTAAGAGTTAAAGAAGGCAAAGCTGTTTGCGGAGCGGCGGGGCGGGGCGGCGAAAAATCCTGGAGGCAATCAAGCCCCTGGCGTGCGCGACTCCAATCAAGCCCCTGGCGTGCCGGACTCCGGCGCTGGGGAGCAGCCGCAGCATCACCTTGAACAGTGAGGCCCAGGGGGGTGGGAGGACGGATCCCGGTCTCCTAGCTGAATAACTGTGTGAATCCATCTTGGACCCCCGCCCCCACAGAAAGCACCACAGGGCGGCGAAATAGGTCGCGGACAGGCAGGCGCCGGCGGTCGCTGATTTGTGACGCGTACGCAGGCACTGCCCCCTGCCCCCGACAGCCGGCCCAGGAAAACAAAACGCATCTGTCAAAATGAGGCAGGCAACTATAGAGATCCCGGTAACACAACTCACCAGGCAGCAGATAGAGAACCTGACAGATGAACAGATAAGAAACCTGTCAGAGGCTCAGTTCTGGGCCATTGTTATCAGGTGGCTTACAGAATTCACAAAAGAGCAGGAAAAAGATATGAAAGAAGCGAAAAACTTTCATAACGAAAGGAACAAAACCACATACGAGACAGATGGTGAGGAATCCAGAGTCCATTTCAACAAACTGGAATATGGAGAAGGAACAAGCAGTCAACCAATGCAGCGAGAGGAAATGGCAAGCAACAATGAGAGGATCAGAAACCTCTGGGACAGCTATAAAAGGCCCAACATAAGAATCATTGGTTTGCCAGAGAATGAGGAAGATGAACTAGAACTTGAAAAATTGAGTGAAAATATAATAAAGGAGAACTTCCCAGACTTGGGGAAGGGAATAGACTTGCAGATCCAGGAAGCAAGGAGAGTTCCCAAGAGACGGGACCCAGGGAGAACCACTCCAAGACACATTATAATCAAAATGTCAAAAATTAAAGATAAAGAGAGAATCTTAAAAGCAGAAAGAGAGAAGAAAAGAATTATGTACAAAGGGGTCCCAATTAGACTATCAGCTGACTTCTCAAGGGAAACCCTACAGACAAGAAGGGACTGGCAAGAAATATTCAAAGTAATGAAAATCCAAAACCTACAACCACGAATACTCTATCCAGCGAAATTGTCATTCAGAATAGAAGGACAGAGAAAGTGTTTCCAGGACAAAATAAAACTGAAAGAGTTCATTAGATCCAAACCACTGTTATATGAGAAGTTAAAGGGACTGGTTTAAAAAACAGAAGCTAGGGAGATGAAACAAAGGCAAACGAAACAGGCAACGAGAGTGGAAAAGGAACTGTGGGTAAGGGAAACATAGTGGGGGGAGGCCAACAGGGAGGGGGAGTGGGGAGAGGGAGGGAGATGATATAGGAATTGGGGATCATGGTAGGAGGGAATGGAATAGACGGAGAGAGGTTGGGAGGAACTGTAAGCACAACTAATGGACATAATCTAAAAGGGGGGGACAACTGGAGGGAGGGGGCCACCGGGTGGAGGGGAGCAGAGGGAAGGGAAAGGGGCACAAATGTAATATTTTAATCAATAAAACACATTAAATCTGAAAAAAAAAAAAGAAGCTCAAAGTTCATTAATACACTAATTTAGAAATAAATTAAGCAACTAAGAAATAATGGGGGAGAAAGGAAGAGAGAGAAGAAGAGAAGAAGAGAAGGAAGGGAGGAGAGGGGATGAAAAGAGGGGAAAAGAAGAAGGGAAGGAGACAGAGTATGGGATAATTTTTTAAAAATGAGAGAGAAAGAGGGAAAGAAGGAAAACAGAGAACAAGGAAATAAAAGGGAGAAGGTGAGTTAAAAAAAAAAAAAAACAAGTCCAATCCCTGGCTGCATCTCCCTTTCTAGGGCTGCAGTTACCGCCTCTATACTGTGAGATCCTGCAGCCAGATGTTCCCTTGGTCCATATCAACACAATTTGCTCAAAGGTGAAATTCAACCAGTCGCTTTTTTTTAAGCAGTTACTTCTGCACACTAGTTTATCTCTGCTCAATATAGTGCAGCATTACACAAACATTATCATCACCTTGTATATTCTTCCCCCATTTTCCCTCAAACTGTTCCCTCTGGGATTCCAACTCCTTTAGCAACTCAAGGTCCCCACAGCTGCAGGTCTTCACCAATGATCCAACCACTTTCCCAAAAGAAACATACCCCTCTCCTAAGACCTCACTTTCTTGAAATTCTCTGAAAAAAAAAAAAAAAAGTCATTTTCTCTCTTTCTTTCATGGCCCAGACTTGGGAGGCACTGACAGAACACTGTAATCCCAATTCCATTACAAAGCCATTGTATTTCCAACATTAGGCAAAACCCCATATTTTAATGTTAGATCACTGCCCTTTTCATGGCATCCCCATAGTGGATCCCTGCATTTTCTACCTTCTCTTCGTCCCTCTGATATTTCTTTGCCAATTATCACTTTCTCTTCCCCCATTGACTCCTGTCTCTCACACACGATACACAGGCTCAATCTTCCCCATACTTATTTTAAAAACTGCCCCTTGACCATATGACCCTTGACTCTTCTCGTTCCCTTTTTCTCAACCAAACTCCTTAAACAAGTTGCGTATACTGTCTTGACTTCTGTTGACTCGCTGATCTACTGCAGTCTGACGTCTGCCCAACCATGTTGTCAGAGTGTCTGCTCACGTGCCAACTGTTGAATGTAACAAGTGTGTGTGTTACTTAGCCTTTCTGTAGTATTTGACATTATCAGCTCTGTGCTCTTTACTCCTTTGCTTGCATAACACCTGCTCTCCTGGTTTTTCTTCTCCCTCATTAATCCAGCTGAGCCTCTTTTGCTTGACCCCAGATCTTTAGAGTTCCCCAAGGTCTTTTATTTATCTCTCTTCCTTTCACCATGCTCTCTCTCTCTCTAACCAGGTACATTCACACTTACACATTCAAATTTTCTCTGTAATTGCACCAGAGAAGTTTCCTTAAACATGGAATCCTTAACACATAGATTTATCATTAAAATTAAACCTTAAGGGGCACATAAAGTGTTTAATTGCATGCTTGGCACATAAGACAAACTCAACAAATCATAGTTACTTCATCTCAGATAATTTTCAACTCTTTGTGTTGCATTATTTGGTAATTGGCAAATATGACTCCATCACAGAACCCTACTAAACTTTAGCTTAATATGCAACTGCATATTGCAACTGACAAAGACCTAAAAGATGTATTCAAAACTGAAGTCTCATTCCTTTCCTCAGCCTCTTACCTCCACCCACTTCACATCCCAAAAGTAGGTCTATGGTTCTCCCCTGCATATTTCATATTTGGCTGAAGGCACTAGACTGTGCTTACGCTTCTTATTAATCTGAAAACCATCTATCTATTTTTTAAATTCTAAATCATTACTTCTCCCTCCTACAGTGTCTCATTTTCATCATCCTACAAAAACTCATCACTGTTAGAGTCAAACAATATAAAAGGGTAAGATTCAAATCTGAGTTTGGCCTCTTTGTAACTAGACACTCTTGGGTAAGTCATTTAACTCTTTGCCTCATTTCCCCCACCTACAGAGTGGGAACAGTAATTGAAAAACAGTTAATGAATGTGGATAAAGAATAAACTATCAATAAACTTCAGTTATTATGCACATGTGCAGAATTATATAGGAGGTAAATCATTATTATTTTTGTTGTATTACTCCATCTTCACTACTGGATTATCAGATCTTTGAGGAAAGAGACTTATTGCTATTCTAAATCTTTGTATCTCCAAAACCTAATGCTGTGCCTAGCATTTAGTAGCTCTTCAATAAATACTTGTTGAATAAAATGATGAATACTCACTATTGTTATAGAGATATGAGTGTGTGGGAAATAATGAGAACTCAGCAGTTCTCTCACAGCAGAGAATCCTTTATTAAATGCCTTTGACTAGTCTCCTGTTGCAGTAACAGCACATTTTTAAGTCAATATTCTTGGATACCACAAAATAATTCTGTGAAGGTCAGAGAGTGGGAAATACTGTAGACAAGACTATTTATATGTCTGTGATCAAATGCACAAAGGTAAGAAAGTTTCCAGTTTTGTATCTCTTGAATCTTCTCACTTCAGAATGCATTTCTCTAAGCACATACAGCAGGCTTGTTTCCCTGACAAACTATACCATCTCCCATTTCTGTTTCCAGTGCTTTATGATTAGAAATATTAGCCAGGACTTTTCTCTTTCTTGGTGATCTGGGCACTATCATCTTTTGGTTACTTGCTTCAATTGCCAGTCTAGAATGAACTACTGTTGAATATATTCTACTTTCAAGACCTTACAGAGTATTATTCTTGGTGGCTTCTTATATACACATCTGTATTAAAGTATTGCTTTTTAGATTACAGGGCAATAATAACTCCTGATATTTATAATCACAAATGTAATAATAGCAGCCAGCACACATTGATGGCTTACTATTTCTGAACTGTCTTTCTATATATTATGTATCATTTAATTTTTTTAACAACCCTATGAAGTTGGGTTCTGCTAATACATTTTACAGATAAATAAACTGAGACTTGAAGTTGAGTAAATCGTTCAAACCCAAGTTATTAAACCTTGGAGTCAGAGTAAAACCTTAGGCAGTGAAAATCCAAATTTACCACTAAGAAAAGAGAAAACAAGACTTGAATGTCTGACAGAATATAATTGCAGTCTATAAGCCTATGAATGCATCCTGCTTCATTTTTGCAGTCTGAGAAGTCATTTTTGATACCACTCAGTTGCTGAACTTTCAAGTATTAATTATGAAGATAACAAATGCCCAATCAAATAAAACTGCTGTTAGTTGGTGTCCTACTGCTGAGACCCATATGGATAAGCAGTATGTGTCTGGAAACCTTCACTCAGGTGAAACAAGAAACCAGGTATCAAACTGGCAGGAAGACTTGATTTAAGGAGCAAAGTCTTTGTCAACTCAGACTGGCTCCACCTCGCTGACGGTCACAGCATGAAGTAAGCTGTCTTTACTAATTTCAATATCCCTATTGGGATATTAATTTATTCTTATTATCACAGAGTTAAATGATTAACAATTGTTTTCTGATTCCTTCCTGGAGTGTTATTTTAAAATCATAATCACATAATGAAATTACTTGAAATTTTTATTTTTCCTTTCATTGAAATATTTCCACCAAGTTTTTAGATTTGCTGTCAATGCTTTCATTTTAGATATCTTTTACTGTGCTCATGCCATATTTTAATAGTGACTTGGGGTGAAACACCAATTGAGGACACTAAAACCTGAATTAAATAAATTTTTCCCATTTAGCCAGTAATTCTACTTTTATGTGTCAAACATTGTCTAACATTTTCAGATCAGTATGCTCAGTTTCTTGTCTGAACATGTACAAAATACCACACTGGTTTCTATGGTAGATGACTGAGGATTGTACAGGGTCTTAAGATAGTTGCCATAAACAAAAAGCAGAAGATGTTATTTTTCTGTTCATTTCATCATTAGAGAATCAAAGTGATGAAATGACCTCACCAAGGTCACATACCTAGTTAAAGATTACCAGGGCTAGACATAGGTCTGATATCAATGCCTCAACATTCCTGCTAGTCAAAGTGTAATGTGAGGACCTGCAGCATCAGCACCATCAAGGAGTTTGCTAGGAATGCAGAATCTCACCTCCACCACCACCCCCACACACTGAATTAAATGCACATTTTACAAAATTCTTAAGTGACTTGCATCACATTAAAGCTCAAGTAGCATCACTCTGTAGCACACTGCCAATTCTCCTAATTACCCACCTACAAAATACCATGACCTTTCGTGGATGGATTAGTCTAGAATTTAAAAGATATTTAGAAAAACTGAAGTCTGAAATTTTTTTAAAACTTATGTTGGAATTTTAAATTCATCTTTTTTTAATTATTAGGCACTTTAGAAATAATCCATGATTATGTTTGCAATTAAAAATATAGATCATTATCTATATATGTGTTTAATACATATATACTAAAAGATGTATGTATTTCACATTTTTATTGAATTGCACAGTTCTTTTTTATCATTTTATTGCTATTCTATTACAGTTGTCCCAATTTTTCCCCCTTTTCCCTCTATCCATCCTGCCCCCTCTGCTCCCACAGTCAGTTTCCACACTGTTGCCCTGTCCGTGGGTCATTCATACATGTTCTCTGTCTAGTCTTTTCCCCTTCTTTCCATCATTATCTCCCTCCCCCATCCTCTCTGGTCACTGCCAGTCTGTTCCATGTTTCCATGCCTCTGATTCTAGTTTGTTCATTAATTTTGTTCATTAGTTAATTTTGTTCATTAGATCCCTCTTACAGGTTAGATCATATGGTATTTGTCTTTCACCGAATGGTTTATTTCACTTAGCATAATACTCTCCACTTCCATCCACGCCTTCGTGAAGTGCAGGAGTTCTTCCTTGAATTGCACATTTCTTCATCCCTAGAAGCCCTACAGAGGAGAAGAGAGGAGAGCCACACAACTGTTGCTGCAACCCATCCGACTTCAGCAGTAACAGCGCCTGCCATCCCGGATTGGAAGCACACTATCGCCACCTGCTGACAATGCCCGAGAAAAGCCAGCGAATAGACGCGTCTTCTACCATTTCATTGTAATTTTACTGTTTGGCATTTACATTTCTCCCAATCCCTAATTTCTCTCCAATTCTATGACCACTCCAGCCAACATTTTTCTCTATTTATGATACCCTAATAAAGCAGCTAAAACTTAGCTCATGAAATCAGACAAAAATATTTTAAGATCAGCTTCAGTATATATAAAGTTTACCTTACTGTCCCTCTTGCATGGACTTATAATTACCAAAAGAAATGTCCTTATTTACGATTCAAAAAATAAAATCAGTGTACTAGGTGCATCCTAGTGAGCAACACAGAAGGCTTTATACCTGTGTTCAATAAACAGGTATCTGAGACTCATTAAATATAAAAACTTCTTCCCTTCATCCTCCCCTGTTCCTTGTGTCTGTTTCTAAGAAAGGGGTGCTCTCTCCTCTGTCCTTAGTCTAAAAATGTTAATATTTCCATACGTGAATATTTTTGTACTTGTAAAGGCAAAATTTCTTTAACCCATTTTTAATTTCTCTCCTGAGCACTGATTAATTTACACCCACACTTTTTTAAAAGGAGGGGCACAGTGTATTAGTCTTATAGGGTGCCCAACAGACTTGATGGCTTTAAAGAACAGAATTTTATTTTCTCAAAGTTCTGGATCCTGGAAATCTATGATCAAATTGCTGGCAAATTTGGTTTCCATTGAGAGCTCTCATCCTACTGTGACAATAGTCACCTCTCAGTGTGTCTCCACGTGACCTTTTCTCTGTGAGAGAAAAATCGAATGTCTCTTCCTCTTCTTACAAAAACGCCAAGTCTATTGGGACCCAACCTTGTAACTTCATTTAGCTTTTACCTACCTGAAGACGCTGTTTCCAAATACAGTCGCAATGGGAGTTAGGACATGAACACATGATTTGGCGGGGGTGGAGGTTGGGGGGACACATTTCAGTTCATAACCACATAGCCCTGGCTGCTGTAGCTCAGTGGATTGAGCGTCGGCCTGTGAGCCAAGTGTCGATGGTTCGATTCCCAGTCAGGGCACATGACTAGGTTGCATGTCAGGTTCCCAGTTGGGGGCGCAAGTGAGAGGCAACTACACAGTGATGTTTCTCTCCCTCTCTTTCTCCTTTCCCCTCTCTCTATAAATAAATAAAACAAACAAATTATTTTCTAAAAAAAAAAATAACCACAAACACTAATACACTTACTATATGTCAAGTACTATTCTAAGAGCTAATGTTTACCAATATATTTAATCCTCCCAACAACTTTTTAGGCTACATACTATTATTATCACTATTTTACAGAAAAGCACAGAAAGGTGAACTTTCCTTCATTTGTCCTGCTAGTAGGATAAAATAGAGCCAGGCTTCAAACTTGTACAGGCTCCACAGACTAGACTGAATGAATCTACTAAAATCACATTAAGGATGGAGCTCTAAGTTCCCAACTTGTTTCTCAGCTTTATGAAGAGACAGATGGTCAACACTACCTGCTATTTCACACGGGGGCTCATTGGCTTTTACATAGAGGCATTTTCATTTATCTGTTTGAATTGTAAGAAGAATATTAAGTCTTTCTGGAGAAAACCATCACCTATAAGGTGCTCTGTATTACTGGCACTGGTTTTGCTAGTGCCACTTAGAGAAGACATATTAGCCCATTTGAACAACTACAAATATTTTCACAAAAGAGCATTACATCAGCATTCTGTGTGCAAGAGCAAGTAAAAGGAATAATTGAGAAACTGAGCTCTGGAGTGCACCACTTTATTGAGCTGGCTTGAACCTTTCGTGTCTGAATGGCTTGTTAATGATCTCATCTGAAAAATTCACTAAATATATCATGAAGATTATGCACAGACATCTGAGAGATGTTATGTACAGTCTATATTAATATTTTTCAAACTAGATGACATAATTCATGGAAAAGTAAATATTTGTCATTACTCTCATTTATTTTCCAAAAATAACTTTAAAAGTCACACACATCATGTTTTTTGAAAAATAATTCTCAGTATTTTAACAGCCAAGGCAGTTAAATATCTTCACTTCTTTCCAATTACCTGTGCCCTGGGTTGGGATTTCATTAAAACTAACACACAAATCATCTTTGGCTTTAAAACATTATCTTCATCTCAAATTATTCAACCTAAACCTTCATTTATTATTAACTAGACATAAAGAGCCATCAGTAAGCAATATTTTCAGGGAAAGATCTTTGTAAAATTTATTAGGATTAATATTACTTATATGTCATAGTTACTTTAATTTTTATTTTATATTTTAACAGCAATCTTCTATGTTTTACAGTTATACTCTTTCTCTCTATGGTAGTATAATAAAGTTTCTTTTCTAGAACAAATATACTTGAGTAAAAAGAAATTCATTTTCAAATAAATACTTAATAGATAATAATAAGGGTACATGCATACAGCAAAAACCATGGCAATGACTTATAAATGACTAAGAATTATGAGACAACACTTCAGTATTTGCCCCAAAAATCGAATATTATTTTTATTACTTAACCATATCAAAAAGTTATTTGCAGCATTTGAAAATGAAAACCATACACAATAAAGATAAAAACTACATAAAAAAGGTTAAAAGAAAACATGCTACTACTCATTGCAATTGACAGATAATCTTAAAGATTTCACTTATCTACCCTTCTTCTGATCACTTTAACAACTTACTACCTACCTGCACATTAATTTTTGTATCAATCCACATTGTATACTTACTTATCTTTTTCATATTTATTTCCCCTTACTAAATTGTAAGGTGCTGGAAGCAAGAATTTATCTATTGCAGGTATTTTACACCTAGAGCTGTACTATGCATATAGAGTGCTTTAATAGATGCTTACTAAATAAATGAGCACTGTTATATTGTTATTCCTTTATATCTTGCCCCAACTAATGTATTTTAAACATCTCCAAAAATTGCATATAGTAAAATGTAAATAATATATATTGCAAAATCAAGAAAACTATGAATTAGAAAGGCAAGATAGAAGGAAAATATTAAATGTATATGATAATACATAAATATATCATATGCATAATATATAAATATTGCAATATATAACTTTCAACATGATGTATATAAATATATTATGGGACCTACATAGTAAAATTTGGCAATAGAAATGGGGTCCTTGATTTTTTGATCATTAAAGGGAAAAACGAAAATAAATATAGATATATGGCACAAGATTTTCTTATTCCTTCCATAAGGAAAATACTCCCACATTCTAAGAGGGAAAAAAAACAACAACAACAACAACAAAAAAAAACCCTTCTTCCAGAAGTCATTTCTAAAAACATTTTTCAAAATAATGTCCAAATAAGGAATAGAACCTTAAAAGGTAATGGATAATATGATCAACTCCCTACAATGTGGGATTTTTATTCAGAGATTCTCAATTAAAGCTTAAGCACATAAATTTCAAATGTAACTCAGTGCGCTTTCACTTTTAAACAATGTTGCTTGCCAGACTGAACAGATGAAAGATGTTACTCTAAATGACAAAACCCACTGGTCTATTTTTTCAAACAGGACACATATCAAAATAATAAACTTAATTTTATAGTATTTATAACGTCATTCTGATGATAGTTTGATATCAATAATTTTTACTTCTAATTTGTTAAAACAAATCTATATCAACCATTTTCCTGCATTTTTCTCTGCATCTAAAGAAATGCATCCAAATCATTCAAAGATGTAAGCTTTTTGAAAGAAAAAGAGCTGGGACCAGGAAAGGCTACAATTATGTTCTGTCAGAACATCCTTGCCTACCCAGCTTCTCACAATGGTGCTAAAATGCATGAGTGACCAAGTTCAAAATTTTAGTTTATGCAGATTAATTCACATTATTTCTTTCCATAGTTTGAAAGTTGAGAAAAACTCAACAAAAGTTACAAATAATCATTATTCTTTTAAAATATCTCAACCCATTAATACAGTGGGTTCTAAAACCCACTCTTTGCTTATTTAAATATTTTCCTGAGAAACTCAAAGCTGAAAAGGATTAAGGAGGAAACAGGCATGAGGATTAGTCAGGCTGATTTGCAAACTGACTGCTCTAGACTGAACGTCTGTGTCCCTCCAAACCCAAATTCCTTACGTTGAAATCCAACCCCTAGTATGACAGTGCTTGGAGGTGGGGCTTTTGGGAGGTGGTTAGAGCCCTCAAGAATGGGACTGGTGCCTGGATAAAGGAGCCCCTGAGGTACCTCTCCCCCTCTGCTGCGTGAAGACACAGCAAGTGGGCTTTCACCCGTGGGCTGAATTCGCCAGTGCCTTGATCTTGGACTCCCCAGCCTCCAGAATTGTGAGAAATAAATGTCTGTTGTTCATAAACCACCCATTCCCATCGCCTGTTATAGCAGCTCGAGACACTAAGGCAATGACTGACCACAAATGAGAGGGGAGAGAGAGGTAGCTCCTTTGAGAAGAAGAGTCCATGATACAGGGCCACAGGGAATTCTACATCGGGAGGGGCATCATTAAAGGAAAGAGCTAGTGGAGAATGGAGACCACTAGTTAGACCACAACTGTTTGAAGTTCTGGAAGCAAAAAGTTCCCCCTACAACTTGACCACAGGTGGGAATAGGAGTGAAACCTCCAATGGATGTATACTTTACCTGCCCACTAACAATGCCAGATTTTGTTCATTAATACGTTTGGAGAGTTTTTATTTTTGTTCGAATTAGCACATCTCTCCCTCTACCTAAGAGACTTCTGATGGAGCAGTGTTTTCTTTCCACATTGTATCCAGGAAGGGCCAGAATCGCTATCATCAACTATGTTATTCAAGTCTCAAGAGATGCTCACCTGTGTGTTAGAGGAGACATTTGGAGAACCCAAAACCACTCCTTAGGCCTTATCTCAATGAGCATAAATTACTTTATAATCATAATCAAAGGATAATTTTTAAATAGATGAAGACATAAAACACAAGGCAGCTATGTAACATGCTGTCTCTGCCCAGTCTGCTCTTCAGGGTTTTTTGCATTTTGGATATAAAGTATTATGAAATAGAAAATCCATGAGAAAAGCTAATATATTAGAGCCAACATAAGGGTACATCCTATAACTACAATCTTAATTAAGCATAAGAAAAATAAAGGGAATTTGACAGATATTAAGGCATCATTCTTATTAAATTCAGAGTTTAATACAACTTTCTGGCTGGCTTGACCAGGCCTAGTTCAGGGGTTTCTAAACACCTATTTCTTATGAAAAGTACTTTAAACATGGCCCAATATACCACAAATGTATGTGTGTATTAGTTTGCTAGGGCTGCATAATAAAATACAATAGAGTGGGTAGCTTAAACATCAGAAATGTATTTTTTCACAGTTGTAAAGGTTGAAAGTCCAAGATTAGGTGTCAGCAGGTTTGGTTTCTCCTAAGACCTCTGACCTTGGCTTGCAGACAGCCACCTTTTCATTGTGTCCTTAATGGCTTTTCTCTTGTGTACACATCCCCAGGTATATCTTTCTCTTCTTATAAAGACACTAGTTGTATTAAATTAGGAACTCATCCTTATGACTTCACCTAATTCTAATCATCTCTTTAAAGATCTTTTATTTAAATTAATTGTGAAGGAATGATGATCTTGAATGGAATTTCAGTCTTTATTGAGGGCCCTCTACACCAAATACTATAATAATATTGGACCCCAAATGGGATGATGATCAGATTCCCCTAATTCATTCTCAGGCAATCAGGAAGTATCCAGATGCTTTATGTTTGGGTTGGAGGGTCCTCTGGTCTTCATTTTTTAAAACTAATAGTGACACAGAACAACTCTAAAACTTGGAGATACTGAAAAGAAACAATTATTCAAATAAAAGACCAGATGGTCTCGAGAATGAAAGAAACATGGTGTAGGAAATTTTGAATTTGCTCCATGACTTGAAGGGTATTTCACAGTGGAAAAGCAGTTAAGATAAAAAATTGAATTTTTTTTTAAAAAAGCTTAAAGGGAATGTGTGACAAATTTGTGTTATTAAAACAAAATTTATTATAGTTTTTTGGAAATGTGAGAGAAGATAGAATACTTCCTGACCCACGGGACACTATTTTATAATTTTGTAGAAAGAATCAAAGTGGAAACAAAACTTACAGTGACCTTTCACTCCACCAAACTAGCAGGCGCATTAATGGAGAACTGTAGTGTATGCTTTTAGTACCCTGCTCTGGTCTCCTTTTGGTGTTGGCTGCTAATAGCTCATGGCTGCACCCTTCTCTGGAGGATTCTGCTCAGCAGATGGAAGCCACCATGCTGCAGAGATGCTACACCTCCCTCTGTCTGCTCCCTCCATCACCACTAGCCAGGGCAGTGTGTAGCCAGCGACAGGGTTACAAATAACTGCCCCTTGCTACAAAGCCAGGCTGCCTCTGTAGCTTGTGCTGTAGAACTATCCATGGGATCAGGTAGAGGACGGACTCATACCAAGACCACATCCTCCCTAAACTACTTCCCCTGCCCTGTCCCGGGTCCCCCATTCCTTTCTCAATAAAGCATGTACATCTAAATTCCTCACACATGCACCTGAATTCCTCACACATGCACCTGAATTCCTTACGCATTGCACCTGAATTCCTCACACATGCACCTGAAATATAGGCTCTGAGGCTTGGGGAGACCACATAGCACAAAGGTGAGAAAGTGCTTTTCTGTGGAGATATTACACTCTTATGGACATACCAAGGACCACAGAGGCCACCTTTTATGTCCCATCTGAGTTTCTTCATGGTCTTGACTGTAGTACAATTTGGTGGTAGTGGTTTCTCATGTCCTCGATGTCTCATTTCTGCCTTGGGTCTCATGGGTTCATTGCTATTCCTATAAACTGTTGACAAGCAAGTATTCTCTCACCTCTACATCTGCCTCTCAACTCTCTGTTTTATTTTAGTCTAAATGATGCTTCAACTGCCCCTTGTACTCTAATCCAGGCATCGAGCTCTTCCTAAGAATAACTCTTAAGAGAAAAAAAATGAAGATTCTGAAACTGACAGTGAACAATATAAAATGTCTTCCTCCTAGATATCTGTATCTGGGTAAGAAATTCACGATGAAGATTTTCAAATTCTGGTTTGACCAGTGTTCCCTCCAACCCAATCCTGATACAGGAAACTAAATATTGGCATAGTTCTAGACTCTTCTTTATACGTCACCACAGCAATTCTGGTTGCTGGATTTTCCTCTCAGAAAAACACAATTGTGTGTGTGTGTGTGCTTGTGTGTATTCAGTAAAATCAGGCTCTTCCATGGGATCATAAGGAAATCATTCCAAGGACCCACACATGGAATACAGTGGTGTGGTAAGATGATTTATCTGAGTGGAGATAGGAGTTGCCCACTGGGTTTCTAATGCCCCATCTCCCTCCATCCTGCCATCAAAAAGTCCAACTGTGTCTTCAACAAAACCAAAATGAAAGCCAGTATCCAGAGTTTCTGCTTCATATTACAGCTTAGTCTTTTAGAGCCCAACGCATCTGCCCAACGCATCTACCACTGGCCCCAGTAACTGCGAGACCAGCATGGTCACATGGTCCTGGGCAGGAGAGTATACAGACAAGTGGAGCAAGTACATTACCCAGCGAGAGAGAGAGAGACAGAGACAGACAGACAGACAGAGTGCTTCTTGGTTCCCTCAGGATTATATTAGCCTGGGTTTGGGATAGGCCAGGTGCTTTTTGAAAAAGACAAATCAACTTCGCAAGTTTTTCCCTAATTAGACTGACAGGACTCTGTGTCTGGCATTTCCCAGTAAACCCCCTCCAACAATCCAGTACCAGAGGAGGGAAAGGGAAGAGTATTAATTTCCATGGCAGAGAAATGTTATAATCCCCTGGAGTGTGAAAAGCTGTAGCTTCCTGGTGAAGTAAATAGGCTCATAGTCCCAGCTTATTAAATTCAATGTCTAATTCCCTTTGCTTCCTGTTCTTACTAATAATTAGCTAACTACTTACAGTAACATATGTGTATGTATGTGTGTTTTCTTGGTATATATACTAAAATGTATATGTATAAACATACACACACACACATATATATACAAATATATGTATGCTCATTCTGTAAAGGTTTTATATATGAATATCAGAGTTTCATTCCAATGTTAATTTACTTAAATCTACTCTCTCATGAAGTAAGAGGATATATTTCTTCTGGTTTTGTAGACAGACAATGTGTAAAACACAACATCAGTGTTCCCTACATTATTTTAAAATGTGGAAAATGAATAACAAATTCAGTCCCTTTCCTCTCTTCCTATATCAGTAATTGCAGTACTTTGTTAACTCCGAAAATCTACTAGGCTTCTATCACTAAATTCAACTCCTTAATGCTACAAAAGCAATCTAAGAAAAGCACTTTAGGGGAATTACTACAGTTTCTGATGATTAAAAGCATTCTGTTTGTGCTATCTGGTTCATTCCTGAGGTTTCTTCAGAAGTTAAAATGTGTATCATGACACAAGAGTCAAACTCTCTAATGTCTCCTCCCACAGCCGAGTTGACTAAAAGCTTTTGTTTTCCCACATGAAAGCTTCAGGGCAATAACTTTGCATAGTAAAGAAAGTTGCCATAATGTTATTTTCAGGAAAGTCTAACACACACACACACACACACACACACACACACACACACACAGATGAAGTTGTTGACAGAACTATAAGTGAATTATGGCTTGGCAAAGCATGAAGCCATTAAAAGAAAAATGTCCTCCAAGTCATCCCTAAGGATCAGCCAATTTTATACTTGACAGCTTTTCTTTGCTTAATGGAGTTTCAATGGGAATTATAGTAGTGCCGTTTGCATTAGACGAGTCTTTATTTAATGTGTTGAAATATGGCTTCTAGTCAGAAGCTCTAGAGAGAAGCAGGGAGTAAGGACCGTGGAGGCTTGCCTAGAAATTGGAATGATAGCCCATTTAAAACTAAACAGCCACACTTGTTGTAAGCAATATTTTAGGGAGAAATGCTTCCCTAAGTGAGTGATAGGTTGATGGTTCAGTGGGTTCCACCAAGTTCTAAGTTCTCTGAGTCTTTGACAGTGTTGCAGTGGACTGTGATAAATATCTAAACAGAGGTTTAGGGTTTCCTACACCTAATACTGACTTGGCTCAATTTGTTGTCATAATTGGGACAAGGTATTTTTACTTTATATCCAAAAACACTTACTGTAGAACCCAGGTAATACCATTGACTTCAAAAGGATGGGAATTTCAAAAGGCTAAACATAAAAGTCAACAGGATAATAACATTTATTGTACACCTTGTTTTGACTATACGCTATATTTAAGGTTTTATTTCACACTCTTTTCAAAAGTCAAACGATGCAGCTGGGGTTCTTTTTTTCTTGGCACTAGAAACAAATTGTCTTTTAAAAAACTATGAGATGACTATAAAAGTTGTTATATTGTGTCCTAGAGTGAATATGATGGGTATTTATTTTATTCTAGTTTAATTAAGAAATGTATAACTGAGTTTATTCCAACACCTGTTCTTCCAGTAAAGTAGTTCAGAAAATCTCCATGGTCCTGGCTGAATTGATTCAATCAAAGAAGAGAAAATTCTGTTTAGTGCCATCGATTGAGCATAAGTAAAATGTTTAGGTGTGATGGGTTTAATCATGCACAGTTTCACATAAGAATGTGTCAGTGCATTTATTTTGGAGCATAAATACCTTGTTAAAGGTCAGCTGGTTGATGATTCTCCATGAGCTCTGTGTCCATTGGGATGCCTTAGGTCCCCAGCATCATGTACAATGCACAGGTCAGTTGTAGAGAGCACCCAGGTATTCCCATAGCTCTATGCATGGACTCCTGGGTAGAAACTGTTGAGCCAGCTAGGCTGAATTGACATGGGGAAAACCCTTCTTTGACATATGGGGAAAACACAGCATCTATTTATCTAGAAAATTAAAATTGAATATTTGGAAGAATAGAGAGATTCAATCTCTGTGTGGAAAGTAAATTGAAATGTGAATTAGGAAATCTGGTTGTTAGGGAACCAGTACCCCAATCCTGGCTCTTTCACTGAGCACTTGCTGTGTCTTGGTTTTACCTCTAAAGCGGGGTTGCTAAATGAGGTGTGTTTAATTACCCTTTTCCTCTAATTTTACATCTCTTTCGAAGCTCAAAAAATGTACTAAATTGAACACTTGGCTGCATGTACAGTTCTGCTCTCCATTGATTTGATTCAATTTTCAGCTGAAGCTGATCATGGAACAGTTGATCCTACGGCAGAGATTACTGGGGAGAAAAAAAATACCACTGGGGTCAATTTCACTTATTAGCATGGTTAATACATAGGCATTCTTGGCCATTTGTGACTTGCCTTATTCCTTCTTCTGAGCACTTGTCATGCATAGTATATGTACCAATTTCATGGCATTTAGAAAATGCATTGTATTGTCCTATTTTATATCCATGGAGCCCATGATTCTCACTGCTTACATCAGCAATTTTTAACCTTTTTCATCTCATGGCACACATAAGCTAATTACTAAAATTCTGTGACACACCACAAAATATATCACATTTTTTTACCGATCTGTTGGCCCTTGTCATTTTTTTATTTGACAGTCTAAAGGAAAAGAGGTCAGTTAGTTACTGCATGTTTTATTTGACAATCTAAGGGAAAAGAGGTCAGTTAGATATTTCGTGTTTTAAAAATTCTTGCAGCACGCCAGTTGAAAATCGTTGGCCCAGATACATTTTTTAGTGTCTTGGATTGTAATTTGGCTATACATTTTTACTCATAACTTTGTGGGTAACAAGTACTGAAATAAAAGTTTGCAACTGCTTTATGAATAGTGCTAAGATTAATGTTAAGTATTACCTCATTTTTTGGTGATGAATGCATTTAATATACATATTAAGTTCACTAAATCTAAATACCTGTGAAACAGTCAAAGCTGGAAGTGATAAGATCAGCAAATATAATTTTAGTTGTTTTTATGTGCCAGACATTATTTCAAGTGCTTTGCAGGTATAATTTTATTTTACTTATCTATTTTTAAATTTTAAATGTTTTCAATTATAGTTTACATTCAGTATTATTCTGTACTAAGTTTCAGGTGTACAGCATAGTGGTTAGACAGTCATACACTTTACCAAGTATTCTTCCTGGTTTTTCCAGTACCCACATATCACCACACATAGTTATTACAGTATTACTGACTATATTTCTTCTGCTGTACTTTACATCCCAGTGACTATTCTGTACCTACCAATTGATATTTCTCAATCCTTTCACTTTTTCACCCAAGCCCCCCAACCCCTTCTCCTCTAGCAACCATTATTCCGTTCTCTGTATCTATGAGATAATTTCTGCCTCATGTGTTTGTTTATATTGTTTTTTATATTTCACATAAAAGTAAAATCATAAGCTATTTATCTTTCTCTGGCTGATGTATTTCACTTAGCATAATACCTTTTAGGTCTATCCATGTTGTTACAAATGGTAATATTTTATTCTCTTTCATGGCCAAGTAATATTCCATTATATATGTACCACAGCTCTTTTATCCACTCATCTATTGATGGGTACTTGGGTTGCTTCCATAGCTTGGCCATTGTAAATAGCACTGCAATTAACATAGGGATGCATATATTCTTTTGAATTAGTGTTTTTTGGGTTTCTTCGGATATTACAGGATTAATATTTTGATTTCCACAACAACCCTGTGAGGCTAGTGCTATCCTGAAACTTATATCTCAGTGAGATTAAGTAACTTGGCCAAGTCCACACAGCAGGCAAATGACAGAACTGAAATTTGAACAAAAGCAGCCTGAAACCAGAGCCCGCCATGAAAACCTGAAAATGAGAACTGTTTGTCCCTAAAGTAACCAGCAAAAATGAAATGATGTTTTTGATCAAAATTTTTCTATAGCAGGGTTGGCAAACTACAGTCCATGAGCCAATTTCAGTTCTCCATCTTTTTAAAAATAAAGTTTTATTAAAAACATAGCCACATTCATTTATTTATACCTATCCATAGTTGATTTTGCATTACAATGGCAGGGTTGAATAGCTGAAACACAGACTGTGTGCCCTAAAATTCCTGAAATACTTAGTATCTGACCCTTTACAGAAAAAGTTTACAGACCCATAATCTAGAGGAATTCTACCCAGGTCTTTTCTCTTTGAATAATTCCCCCTTCTTCTACCCTTTTTAAATTGCATAATAAAAAGATCTCACAAAATTATATATATGTATACATATATATACACATATATAATATATATAGTATGTCCAGAAGGTATCCAGCCATGTAATATGAAAAATAGAGATTCTTACTGAAAAAGACACAAGATACAAGAAATATTGTACATAGGACAATGATGCCTCAGTCCCCTTCAAAGTAGGCACCTTGGGACCTCACACAGTTCTCCCAATTGCCATCAACTGCCCCATTGTATTTTCCTGAATTTCATCAACAGTCTTAAGTCTCTTCCCTTTCAAAGGTAATTTTAGTTTTGGGAAAAGCCAGAAGTGCCAGGGTGCCAAATATGGCCTGTAGGGGTCTGAGTCACCTGGGTGATTTGGTGTTTCACCAAAACTTTGCTAAAGATGTGATGCATAAGCAAGCATGTTGTTGTGATGAAGCTGACAATTACCTGTTGCCCATAGCTGCAACCTTCTGAAGCACTGAATAATTTCCAAGGAGGAATGTTCAAGATTAACACAAAATTTGATGCAGATTCATTGCTCTACTTTCTCAATCATTTTGAATGTGATGGCCACACAGTACACATGCTCACTCAATGGCTCCCACTGACTAGTACAATGAATTCATCATTGTTAACACATGTGCATTCCAATCCACTCTCCTTGGCTGCCAGGTTGCATCAAATTTGTGCAAGTCACTCATTATATAAACAATAGCTGGACATTTTCTGGACAGACCATTTTATTTATTTGTTTGTTTGTTTGTTTATTTATATATAAACTCATTCTATCCATTCTATAATTCAAAACATGGCACTTTTGTTTTTCGCCTCTTTAAAAAATCATCTAAGCCATTTTATTGTCTATTTCCTTTTCCATCAATCATTTAAAAATTGTTAACTTTGCTTTGTTAGCATTTATCGCTTTATATTTATTAGTAATATAGTCTCCGTTCTGACTCATTTTTAGTAAAATACCTTTCATATTTTATGTTTATTTAAATATATCAATAAGCAAGTGACTTTTCTCTTATCCTCTTGTGCTGATCCTGGGTCAGTTTCTTCTCATTCTTTCCTCTCCCTTCCTCCTTTGCTCCTATCACAGGAGATCTGGGATAGGATGTATTTCACAGACTCCTCCCACAGTGGCATCAAAGAAGGTTCAGCCAATGGGAGGCCTGAAGGAGATGGAAAGTTAGGGAAAAGCAGAGTATTTCTCCCTCTCCATGCATCACCACTGTGGTCTATTGTGGTTGGTAAGGAGTTGATGAAAACATGGCTATAGCTCTTGGGTTCCAGTAACATCCCCTCCTCCCTCTGTGGGTGATCCAGGGCTCCTTCCAAGGCTCACTTCTGGATTCTCTCATTGTTCTATTAGGCTTGGCCATCCTTCCCTCTGTGTGTAACCATTTCCCTACATTTAATTCTTGTAGGTATAAGTTCTCAATGTGATTTCTTTTCTTTGGCTTGACATTAATTTATATGCTTTTATTTTATATGATCTTTAGAGACAGACTACACTCTTAACATTATGTTTTGTGTCAAACATGACTTTCAAAAAAAGGCCTGCAAGAATTATTCAAATTCTTTACATGTGACTATGTCTGGAGCAGTCCTTCAAAGTGAGTTTTCAAGGGACAGCAACAAGAAAAAAAGATGACAAGTTTTACTTATATTAAACTCTGTTCCAATACAAGTTGCCAAATGCCATAGAAAAATATGAACCCAACCTTAATTTAGGGAGGATGCATTTCAATTTAACAGAAAACATTCCAAAATTTTTGTCTTGAGATATGAATTATTACTGAAAACTTCAAAATAGAATATGGTATGTAGGAATTAAAGAAAAAGTCTCTTTGCTATTTTCTCATGCTTATGCTAAATGCTCAATAAGAACTCAGCGTGTAGACAATACAAATGCTTCCCTTGAGGTTTCTACCTTTCCCAAGAACAGAAACAGAATATGACTTAAAAATAATAATTAATAGTGGCCAATATACATTTCCAGGTTTAGGGGCCAGAATGTATTGTTATGTCTAAAAAGCTTTCATATTTATATTCTATTTTGTACATAACACAGTTTTTTTACATTCTCTATAATATATATTTTGCATGTTTTTGATTTCTAAAAATTTGAGATAAACTACATTATAACACATAGAAAACTTCCTTAAGGAATACTTGTAGAATACCTTTTTGTTATTAGAAATAGCAACTAGTGTTAGAAAACACTTCTTTAAAAATTTCTCTTTACACCAAAAGTGGAATGGCATTAAAGATGTTTTGGTTGGCCAAAGATTCACTGAGTTTTTATTCTTTTCTTCTTTCTTCTGCTCTCATTTTTCCAACTTCTCTTATTCTCATTCCAGGTATGCTTTTTAATGATATGGCAAGAATATAGATTTCAAAATCAGAGACGTCAGGTGCAAATCCCAAATTCCCTACTTTTAAGCTGGGAACACCCCGGTCTTCATCTCCTTACATACAAACTGTGCGTAATACTATCTCTTCTGCAGGATTCTGCTAGGAAAAAATAACTTTTAAAATATGTTATATGTGATAAAAAACTTAAATGCATAATATTTTCTTTATTTTCAAAACTCAGTAAGAAAGGCCTAGTGAAATAACATGTATGAATAACCCATGGGCATGGACAACAGTATGGGAGCAGGGCAAAAATAGTCTTTTTAATAATTGGAATTTCTGTTTTCAGATAGTAATCAAAACTCCAAAGTGCAGTCAAAATTCAAGCTTCCTGTGGCTCAGTGGATTGAGCGTCGGCCTGCGAGCCAAGTGTCGCTGGTTGGATTCCCAGTCAGGTCCCCAGGTGGGGGCACAAGTGAGAGGCAGTGATGTTTATCTCCTTCTCTTTCTCTTTTCCCCTCTCTCTAAAAATAAATAAATAAATAAACAAATAAATAAGTAAATTATTTTTTTTTAAATTCAAGCTTCCTCTCTCTCCCAGCTCAGTGTTACTTAAGGTTGGCACCTAAAGGGACAAATGTTGTGTGACTGGCTTCTTCTGATCTCCCTCCCAACACTAAATGGTCCTTCATTGCAGCACCACAAGCTGGAATTTCTGTCCTCTCCAGTGTCTAACCCAGAAAAGAGCATATTAGGATTATATTAAATAATATCAGGATAATCTGGTTTCTCTAGATGTGTTTTCCTGGAAGTGTTAACTGTTTAAAACTGACCTTTTTGTCTTTGTAAGGGATTTGTATATTTTCTCAAGGCATCCCTCTCCTATTTCTTGTAGTTACTAAAATGTGTCACTGCAGATCCCACGTGGGTGTTGAACTCTCTGATGAGAGAAATGAGATACATGAATAAATAGAGGGACAGACTTATTTTATGGAATAAAAGACTCAATGTTGTTAAGATGCCAATTATACCTAGATTTATCTAAAATATTCAATGCAGTCTTCATCAAAATCTTGAGTGTTTCTAATATAGAATTGACTGACTCAAATTCACAAGGAAATTCATAAGAACTAAAATAGCCAAAAATCTATTTGAAAAAGAATAAAGTTGGAGGACTGATACCACACAGCTTCAGGATTGATGATAAAGCTACAGTGTTCAAGACATGTCAAACTGGCATAAATGTAGAGAAAGTAAGTGATGAAACTGAACAGAGGGTCTAGACATAGCTCTATACCTATATTGTCAATCAATTTCTGAAAAAATACAAAGAACATTTAGCAAGAAATGATATTTTTTCAAAAAATAATGTTAGAACATTAGATAACCATATGTAAAAAGGAATGTTTAACTTTAATACACAGCTTGAATCATATGAAAATTAACTCAAATTGACTTAGATATGCAATTGTGAAGCCTAAAATAATAAAATTTCTAGAAAAAAACAAAAGAAGAAGTCTTCATGCCTTGGATTAGGCAATTTTTTCTTAATTATAATGCCAAAAGCATCATCCATAAAAGAAAACATTAGTAGGTTGGAGTTCATTGAATTAAGAACTTCTACTTTTGAAAGACACTGTTTAAATAATAAAAATATAAGTCAACAAGTGGGAGAAAATATTTGCAGATCAAATATCTGGAAAAGAAAAGATTTGTATCCAGAATACAAGAATTATCAAAAGTCAAAAATAAGAAAACAAACAGCCAAATTTAAAAAATAAGCAAAAGATTTGTTCAGACACTTCACAAATGAAGATATGGAGATAGCAATTAAATATGAAAAGTTGCTCAACATCATTAGTCTTAAGGAAAATGAAAATTAGAACCACAAAATACCACTACACACCTATTAGATAGGCTAAAAATATTTAAATTGACTTTACCAAGTACTGACAAAGATATGATATAATAAAAATTCATTCACTATGGGTGGGAATGTAAATAGTATTATCTCTTTTGAAAATTGTTTTGTTTTTTAAAAAATTAAATATGTACTTACACTGTGACCCAGCCATTTTATTCCCAGGTGTTTACTCAAGCGAACTGAGGGTATAAGTCCACACAAAGAGTTGCATATGAATATCCATAGCAGTTTTATTTGTAACTGCCAAATATTGAAAACAATCCAAATGCCCATCAACAAGTGAATGGAAACAATTTGGGATATATCTATATATCAAAATGCTACTCATCAATAAAAAGAAATAGAGTCAATACAAGCAACAACATAGACATATCTTCAAATTATGAACCCCAAATTGAAAACTAAAGAAAATCAGGGTGTTATTTTCAGAACAAATAATAAGTGTGGAACATATAAAAATACAGCAGATGCTCAATATAGACCAAGTTCTGAAAGTTACTAGGTCTATGACCTTGGACAAGTGACCTAGATATTCTGAATTTTGACGCTTCAAGTATACAATCAGGGTTAATACCAGTATTGCCTAATTTATAATGTCAATTGAGGGTTAAATGAAAGAATGTGAGAGCCCTTTGTAAATAGCCTGCAAGAGTATAAGAAAACAACATTATCTTCTGTTTGACTTCTCTTGGGTTAAAAACATCTGTAATCTTCACTATTTCTTATTTATTTCAATTGATATGCTTAAAAAATCTTCTTGGTAAGTAGGTGTTAGAGTGCACATCTATTGCTTTATAAAGTTCAATGCTTTTCTTTCTTCCATTCAATCATTATTTTCAACATATACCTGCTACGTGTCTGAAAAGATTGAAATCATTCCATGTAAGCTTCCTCAGGGAATCTGACATTTATTTTACCAGTTTTGCCAAAAAGTGTCCTCTTATGTAAAGTTCACCACAATACTTCATTGTTTCCCACTCCCTATGGGACTTTATTGCAATATTTATCTAGTTTTTCTCTCTATTCCTGTGTTCTAACTAAGAGTAGACCCTAAAGTATTTCAAACATTGACTGAAATGAAGCTACGGCATGAAAGTTATAGTTTTCTAGTTCCCAAGTTTAAAGATTTTAATTCTTCTTTGATGCTGTCAATTTTGCCCCCAAGGAAAAGTGTTCCAAGCACACTGACTCCTCAATTATGCAACTATTAAGCCATAAATTAAAATGTGTTGGAAACATTAACTTCAATAGATACGTACATATGTTTTACATTGATAATATGACTGTATTTTCTTGGTTTTTATTTATATATTTGATTACCATATTATTTTTGTATTGTTTCTTTTTCCTGTTGGTCAAGTTATCATAAACTTAATTACTTAACACACATTTATTGTCATTCAGTTCTATAGTCTACAAGTCTGACATGGGTCTCACAGGAATAAAATCAAGATGCCGGGAAGGCTGAATTCCTTTCTGGCAGCTCTAGGGGTGGAACGGTTTCCTTGCCTTTTCCTTCTTCTAGCTATCACCCACATTCCTCAGTTGTAGTTCATTTCCTCCCTCTTCAGACTCAATGACTACATATTTCTGACCATTCTTCCATAGTCAGATCTCCCCCTGACTCTCTTCTTCTACCTCCTTCTTCCAAATTATAGGGACCCTCAGACCCTCATGATTATATTGGGTCCAGTGGTTAATCCAGGTTAATATCCTTATTTTAAGGTCAACTGATATGCAACTTGATCTCCCATTTGTCATGTAAGGCAATATATGTACAGATTCCAAGGATTAGGACGTAGACATCTTTGGAAACCATTATTCTGCTACCACAATTACAGCCATACCTTGTTTTACTTCACTTCACTGTGCTTTATACATGTGTCTTTTACAAACTGAATCCAAACTGAACTCAAGACCCTCCGCCAGCAAAAAACATTGACTCACTTCATTGTAATACTCAAACCAAGCCTGCAATATCTCTGAGATATGCCTATATTGTTTAGTTGACGTATAGAAAAGGAGAGATGGGTATTGTTTACATATGAATTGAGACGTGTAAAGCGTTGGCTTCAATCACTGCATTCTTGTAAAAAAGTAAAATGGAAAGGGGTGGAGATGAGAGTAAAATGTTAGTAATTGTAGAAGAAAAGGGTCAGAAGAGAGAAGGTGGAATAACTTTTTGTAAAAAGCTTTGTAAGTCTCTAGGCACAAAGAGCATCGCACTGGCATAACTTTGGAAATCTGAAAGACAACTCTCTTCATTTGGGCTCTGGCAACTCATAGAGCATCAGCGAGCTCTTTCAGGAAACTTCAAGGACAGTGGACGTTGGCCAGGTGAATCTAATAGGGGGAAAATATGTCTGAAGCACTATGCTTGGTACTTTGTGAACATATGTGGTGCACTTCTTTGGGGATCTCAGAAACAATCGAGGTCACTCTTTGGAGAGATTGTGAGTCCATTGTTCAAGTAGTGGGAGCTACAGCAAAAATTTGGCCTCAGAAAGTAAATTACACTTCAAAAACTCCTCACTCAGAGATCTATCAAACACATTGTTAATGTTTTAATTCCTTATGTATTTTAATTTTCCTTCTATTACTAAATATGACCAAAGGAACCATAAAAGCATTCACTTGGCTACTGCCTTTTTGTTTCTGTGCTTCATGATAGAATTTTGAAGTATTGTTCAGTTTCTGTACATTCTGGTCTCTCTCCATTCATTTAAGCCAGCAATTTGCAACCGGTGTGCCACAGTGGCACACTGGTGTGCCTCAAGAATTGTTTTCTAAAGATTTTATTTATTTACTTTCAGAGAGAGGAAAAGGGAGGGAGAAAGAGAGGGAGCGAAACATCAATGCAATACCTGACTCTTCAATAAGGGTCACTGACTTCTTTATCCTGACATTGTCAACTAAAAAAATGACAGCAGCTAACACAACAATAGCATCCAGTGTGAATGAATCAAAATAATACCTATTTTCTTGTCAGAGTGGCAAAAAATATAATATATTTTTGGTGTGCTGCAGAATTTTAGTAATAAGTTTACGTGTGTCATGAGATGAAAAAGGTTGAAAACCACTGATTTCAGCTTTAGAAATTATGAATTAAAAACAAGGATAATTTAAGCACATTCTTTTAATTTATGGATAACATTAAACTACTGTCATTATGCCAACCTTATTTTGTAAATATGTACATTGTGAATTAGAAAATATTTCAATAATACCCCACAACAATAAAATTGCTATACATTTTCTTGTACATATAGCTGTTATAACATCAATTTCCTTAGATTTTTATTTAAGCAATTAGAAACATTAAATAATATGAATAGAGGCCTTCATAGATAATGTTCAACATCCAAAAGAATGAGACCCATATTTAAAATTTGATTATGGTACAAAATATTTAAACATAAAATCTGCTTTCTTCTGGTTAATTATTCTCAGTGATATCTTGAAATTAGAATCAGCATATGATTATTCTTTTTCTAAAATCTCTGAAATTAAAGTTGAACTGGCAAAAGAATATTTAGAGAACTTTCAAAAACTTACTGCTAAGGGGGGAAGCTAGAACTAACTCTTTATTCTTTATTCTTCAAGTCAGTTCCTTAGACAAGCCTATCAGGCCTCTCAAGTTATTTCATGACTCCCTGGGAGATGCCCTGATATAGCCATACACTTTCATAGTTTATAATTATATTTTTAGTTATGCAAGTTTTTGTTGGTCTCCCTTATTAAAACTGTAAGGTCTACTCCATGAAGGCAGGGTCTGTGTTTCCATGTTCCCAGCTGTATTCCCAGCTCCCCATGATGTCTGGAATGTTATAGGTACTATAGGTATTTGAAAAAAAAAATGAGAGAGGGAACAGGAATTTTGTGAGAGAAAAAAAAAAATCAAAAAAAATTATCATTAACAAAGCAATAACCTAAAAACTGTTTTTAATATTCATAATTCTGAATCAATGAATAAAATTAAATTTATTTATTCAACCAATATTTATGGAGCACCAGCTCTGTCCCAGGCAACGTGTTACTAGACACCGTCTTTACACTTAAGTGTTTGCAAGTACATGGAGAAACAAACTACAAGAAGCAATGATGGGATGCTGTGACAAGCGTCATAGCTGGGTAAGGCTAGAGCGCTAGGAAAGCATACAGGACAGGTACCAGTTCCAGATGTCAATTGCTTTGTTACAAATTATCTCAGTAACTAAAACAATTTGTTATTTTCATGTCACAACATTCAAATTGCATGTCAGCAATTTGAGCAGAGCACAGAGAGAATGACTAAACCATACTTCCTGGGGCCTAGGGCCTCCGCCAGAGTAATTAGAATTTCTGAGGGCTGAAAGAGCCAGAGGATGGCCAAACACCTCTCTGTGTGTCTGTCTGTCTGTCTCTCTGTTGGTCTCTAGCTCTAGCTATGTTGCAAGCTTGGGCTTCTTCATAACATGGCAGCAACTGAAGTAAGACTTCTTACACCGGGGTTCAGAGCTTTAAAACAGGGTGTTTCAAGACACAAGGAGTGGCCATTCCCAGACTCCTAGAACCCGAGCCTTTGATCAGAGTGGGGCTGAATGAGATGTGTGTGTGTTAAATGCTTCTAGCATATCCTGAACAGGAGCAGGGTCAAACATTCTGTAGCATCAACTCAGGCTTGTGGGGTCAAAAAAGGCTTTGTCAAGAGTATGGAATCTCTGCTGACACCTAAAACACATATGGGTTTGGGCAAAGAAGTGGAAGGTAAAGTAGGGGGCAATTTCAAGCAGGGGTCTGTACAGTAGGTCCTCTAATAAGGTCCTTTCATTCAAGAGTTTTGTTGTTGTTGAAAATAAAAAAGACTCTTGGCAGGGCTGCAGTTTGTGTGAAGTTGGTGCATTCTCCTCATGCCTGCGTGGGTTTCCTCTGGGTATTCCAGTTTCCTGTCACAATTCCCATTAGTTTAACTGGCGTATCTACATCGTCCCAGGATGAATGAGTGTGGATGTATGTGTAGGTGGCCCTGTGACAGAAGGGCATCCTATCCAGGGTAAATCCCACCTTGCACCCTGAGCTGCTGGGAGAGGCTCTGGTCACCTGCTACCTCAGACTGGAACCAGCAGGGGTGCAAAAGGATGATCTTACTGGTGTTTTATTCATCTTTCTTAAGTGTATATGTAGCTCACATTTATTTCAATGTTTAAAATTAGGAGGGTTTTGGTTCTTAATTTAGAAGTTTGATAATGTTTTTGTGATCAGAAATATGCCATAGAAACTTAACTCTTGTTTATATCAATTAGTCTCTGATAAAACTGATTTCATTATAAGTTGTCTCATTAAAAGTTGCAGTTTCCAAGGACCTATGGAAGACATTAAGTGAGGACTTAGTGTAAATGCAAAGTCTTAGGGTGGGAATACTCACAGTTTGGCCAGAGACAGGGTGGGTAGAGATGGGGTGGAGAAGGAAGGGATGGGATAGGGGTGAATGATATGAGTGAATGGAGAAAGTGATTCATTTATGAAAGATTTTGTAGGTGGCGCTAAAGAGCTTGGATTATAACCTGGGAAATATGGCTAATCCTTCAAGAGAAGTGATATAGTCAGACTTGTAGAGTCTTTAGAAAGATCACTCTGGTGGCAGAGTAAGGACAGCGGAGTTTCGCAGAAGTCTAAGCCAAAGATGACAGTGGTCTAGATGAAGGAAGTAGTATGTATGAGAAAAGGAGGATGGATTTGAAAGTTCAAGGTAAGAAGGACAAAATGTCAAATTCAGACTGACACTCTCTAACTGTACAACCTTGAACAAGTTCCTTGAGACCCCTGAGTCAAACTTAGTTCATCGTAAATACGATGAATCATTTATCCTCATAATGGTATATCAT
Organism: Furipterus horrens; assembly: GCF_987537825.1. NCBI lineage: Eukaryota > Metazoa > Chordata > Mammalia > Chiroptera > Furipteridae > Furipterus > Furipterus horrens. The sequence continues at coordinate 191,004,229 of NW_028327172.1, forward strand.
GTTAGCTATTAATATAGCTAGTATTTAATGAATATGTAAGACATTGGCTAAACGCGTACCATGTATCATCTTCTTAACAATCATGTGAGATAGGTCATTTCATCCCATTTTAAAAGAGAAGATACAGGCATAAATAAGAAAATTATTTTATGGAGGTTTCCAAAGTTGCAGTGGGTTAGGTAATCTGGTTCCAGAGACAATGTCCTTCTTAATCAGTTCTTGGTGCTTCTATGAAGATAAAATGAAATGCACATTCTAATATGCCTGAGAATCTAACAACCACTCTGGATATTTAATATGTGACAACTGTTATCATTTGAATATGATACCTAATTCTTAATAGCACATCTTGAGAATCCTTGGGAGCACGTCTGCTATTACACACCAATTTCATTAATAGCAGAATTCATTACTATTCAAATACAGAAAGTCATTCACCCCGTATTGGATACCAGGTTGGTGCAAGTCTGTTCTAGCTGTAATGTGAGATGAATGGATAGAGCAGCCAAAATATCTGCTCTCAGTTCACTGAGATATAACCTCAGCTATGGGTTCTACCAGAAGCATGTCCCAGGCAAAGAATCAAACATAAGTAGTTTATTTAGAAGGCAAGCCCAGGAAACACCCACAGGGAGTGAGGTGCAAAACAGTGAAGTGAAGGAAGCCAAGGAGGTGTATTATTGAGCAAATTATCTCTGGGCAATAGAGCTTTACTGCACTGGCAGTCAGAAAGAGGAGAACTTCAGTTATCCCTCCAAAGGGTCAGAGAAACCAGGGGTACCCAACCCTCAACTTCCTGTCCATTGTTAGCTGTAGACTGCTTTGGGGAATTAATTCTCTAGCACTCAGTTCACTTTCCTCTTAAGCCAAAAGTATTTGCGCAGCCAAACAAATAGCCCTCGGACCAAGAGTCAGGTGTTTCAACAACCCCCTTCTCTGGGCTATTAAGCCAGAGTGGGGCTATGGGAGAGGCCCTGGCACATCTGCAATGAGACATATGTTTAAAATGTGAATAATATAAATGAGAAAGTAATAAGTGCTTAGGTATTTTAAGGACAAATAAGCAATAAAAATTCTCCCTGTTAAAAATAAGGGAAAAGATTCCCCTCTTCATTTTCTTAGAACATTTAAGAAAACTTAGAATTGTAAGTAGTTTCAATCATTACATAATATATTTGAAAGCACTTTATGAATTTCAAAGACTTTAATTTCTATGATCTCTTCTGTGCTCTTACATATAACCCTGTGCATGAACGAATTTGATAGCACGTAAGGTATGAAGCACTCCTGCCTTCTCCACTCTGTGTTATCAGTGCCATCATCACAGGCCATGGGGTATCACACGCCAACTCTGAGACACTGGGACTCTACAGAGAGCAGGGAAACGTTAGTAGTTTCAGATAAGGAGCAATATTCTAATAGGCAAAATTACTTGTGCAGCACCAGCTCCACCCACACCATCAAAGACCTAAATAGACCATTTATAAATGAAGGAGTATAAACTGTGAGTGTTTACTCACATCCAAGAAATGATGAAGGACATTTTACAAACTAGCAAGATATTCTGCAACAAGAAATAACCATAATCTCAAAAGGCCAGCTAGATCAAGTGAGGAAGAACAATAAAGATTTAAATAGTAAGATAGAAATTATCTTGAAACTGAAATTTCATACTTTCCTTATTTTATTGGGAGATATTGCTGGTGGGGAGGAATGGGTTTGTATACTCCCGAAGAATAAAATATTCAGGTGCAATCAGTAGTGGATGCGAATGATCTATTGTTCAGCAATAGCAACTGGTGAAGGATTAACATTTCTGGTCTTAAAGTAACAGATCTGTGTGCATAGTTCATAAACCAAGCTGATAAAAAGCCAAACACATGCCTAAATTATAGTCTCCTATGATTTGTTTTGTGTTTGGGAAAACTCATCATAGATTTCTGGTTTCAATGACTTCATCTTTCACATTGGGACACTTCTCACCTAGTACTTTTCAAGGGCATCATAATTAATTCAACTTTTATTTGGTTTTGGAGCAAATATTTACTGTACTCTTGGTAGGCACCATGCCTGACTCTTAATTCTGAGTACTTAGTATTAAAAAGACAGGGACCTTCCCTCAGTGAGTTAAATAATCAGGTAAGTAATTAAAAGTAAGCAAGCCATCATAGCACCATGCAGTGAAAACTTCAGTGTGGGGTGATTACTGATCCAACTCAGGAAACATTTATTACACATCTTCTGTGTGCCCAGCAATATGCTAGACAGTGCTAAGGATAAATAAACCAGCATGTTGGTACTCTCTGAAACAGGATATCATCTAGTGCCCATATATGACCTTGTTTATATATAATTCAAAGTGTGTCCTACAGTGTGGACAGATACCCACAGATTTAGCTCTTGGATCTATAGTCACAGGTAACACCAACTGCTCTTCAGACAGTGTAACTGATGAAAGGTTATCTTTGTGTAGCGTGCATGTCATGAAGGATTTCTCTGCAATAATTACTAGCAACACCTATTTAAGATGTTTAAAGGGTTTTTGATATTATGGCTAAACCCAAATTCAGTTTAGTTTACTAATATGGTCTCAATTTGAGAGAATTGTTACTGCTTATGGCTTAAGACTTTTAACTGACTTTGAGGGCTGCATAAAGTTTGTTGTCTCTGTTTTCTTGCTTGTTTTTAAAAAGAACATCTACATTACTTCAAAATGGAAAATGGTAGATGTAGGCTGGCCCTAGCTTGCAGGCCCTATTTTTTTAGGGAATTTTCCAAAGAATTCCTTAGGTCATTTATTTAGTCATACTCTTAGCCTTCTTCCTTATCTTGTGGCATCTTTCAAAATGTGCAGTTTAAGCAACTTCCTCCCTAAAAATGTTTCTTTTCTTTTTAGCTAACTAGCAGAACATGAGATTGTGAATCCTTAAGTGTCTTGGCATATAAATATTTTTATTTTAATGATAAGCTGAAGGATTCACTCTTGGTACATTGGTATTGAATTTAAACAAATTATAAGTCAAGTGCTAATGGATGTTCCAGACATTATAATCTTTCCTAATGCTCTAATATCATGGTATAAGTTTTGAAAAAATCAAATAAATAGAATAAATATATAATTATATATTCTCCTTCAGCTTGAGTAACTGATTGATCTGCTGTTGGTATGACAAAAGAACCCTCACAAGTAGGTGGCCAAGAACTTGTAGGCTAGTTGAAAATAGGAAAAAGACTATTTGGCTGAGATTCAGATGGGCTGCATGCTAGTGGTTGGTTGAGCTATGATGGTCCATTGGTGACCCCCAATTCCTCAAAGATCCACTACGTTTCTGAAATCCAAAAATTAGACAATGTACAGTCAAGTTTGGCAAATTTTAACCACTCTACCTCATAGATATAACCATTTGAGGAAAAAAATGTTTGAAAGATAGAAGTGCTAACATCGAATTACCCAGCTAAGAAGTCATTGAATCAATAGCAGCGTGTTGAAAGTGACATCTGGCATGAGGTAAATTAACAAATAATTACATTTAGTCCTTTTTAGATTATTTTTATCTAATTATTTTCTCTGATGTTATTTATGGCATTTAAAAATCTTTTATGCTTAAACATTTTCTACTCTTTGCAGTTTTGTTTAGGACAAAATCACCCAGCTTGGGAACTATTCAGAAGTTCCCAAGACAAAACCTACTTTGGGAGGAATGTCAAATTTTTACTTACTGAGAAGACAGATGCACCTGATTATTTCTGGAGAGTGCGCCTTGTATCTACTAAAAGTTCCAAAAAATAAGAAATGTGAAGTATGAAGTTCAGTTTATGAACTTGTCTTTCCCAATGGACATATTAAAAGACATTTAGGACCTGATTTTATTTTATTTTTGAAATTTCATTTTCTGCTTAGCAGAAGAAAGATTAGAAAGGTGGTAAGAATCTGGAGTTAAGTGAAGGAAAATACCAAAGGGAAGAAGGGAACTAAAGGTAGATTATGAGAATGAAGAAAGATTAGGGGGAAGGAGACTAAAATCTGCCATTCAGATGTTAACAGAATGTGGGGTTTAGATGCTGGTGAAAGTATAGACCAAATGCTCTTGCTTCTTTCTGAACCTCAGGACACCCATGCTCTTGCCATGATGTAACCATAAAGCCCTAGGCACATTCAAGACAGTGCTGTGTGTGTGAGGCATTTGGCCCTTGGGGCAGTGTAGATGGCTGTTAACTCTAATAGCATCAGAAGCTCTATGTGATAATTCTTCATAAAGAGATTTAGTAAACATTCCTTGTTTTTGCCACATAACATTCCTTCAGTCTTCTTGTAAAAGAGTACTCCAAATGTCCTAAGGAAAGCTGCATTATACCTAATTTAATATCATGTCATGGAATTTGGGAGACTTGGCTTCAGCAAACAGCTCTAACTAACCCCAAGGGATGGACAGCTGACACACTCAGAGACAGTGAAACACGTGGAGCTTTGGCTGGGAATCCTGAGGGATCCTGCATCTATTTCCCCTGACTCTAAACCTGCTTGAATGTAGACAGGAACTCTATAACCAGCTTGTCCTTGGTGAAGACAGAGAATGAAGACAGCACATCAAAGAAAGCATGGCTGAGCTGAGAAATGACACAGGTCAAGGCCTCAGTTTGAGGTTGTGGCATGATCGAGTTGCAGCTGAAACCAGACTCATCCCAGGAGTTTTTAAGTACATGAAAAGAGAAATCATTGTTTTTATTAAGCCAATTGTATTAATACTAACTCATGCATGGATCTCTGCTGAAAATATAGAGACCTTCTCTAGCATAGCTGAAGAAATTGAGAATTATACACATCTATATATCAATCTTAATTTTATCACTCCCCAGGGTATTACTCTTGGTATGTGAATTAACCTGAGTTCAATTTCCGTGTAATATACAAACCATAAAATCCAAATGGCCAATGAAAAAAATCTATGAAAAGCTTCTGATACACTGTATGCCACACATAATATGCACTCAAAAAAATGGTGAGTATTGTTTTTGCCTCCACAACAGAAATGTTGAACCAATCTGAGAAGTCCTTATTGATATTAACAGCCCAAGTGTCCTTCAGTGAATTAGTGGATAAAACAACTATGGGAAATTTACACAATGGACTACTACTTGGCCATAAAAAAGAAGAAAAGTTTACCCTTTGCAACAGTGTGGATGGACCTGGAGTACATTATGCTAAGTGCAATAAGCCAGTCAGAGAAAGACAAATACCACATGATTTTACTCATATGTGGAATATAATGAACAAACTGAACTAACAAGAAAAATGGGAACAGATTATAGATGGAGAGAAGATGACAGCTATGGGGGGAGAGTAGTGGGTGGAGCAATTGAGGAAAAAGGGAAAAGGACTCATGGACCTGGACAACAGTGTGGTGATTGCTGGTGGGGAGGAGGTATAAGAGGATTAAATGGTAATGGAAAAAGCAATAATGACTAAATTTAAAAAACTAAATGCAGATTGGGGGGGGATAAGAGATGTGAAACTTTTTTCTTGTGTTGTTAACTAAGTTCAAGTGCTCACATGCCTACCAAAGATAAAACTTTAAGAACATCATTCCAGCTCTTTTTTCCCACCTTACTTCTAAAATAACTTGTTTGGATGATGAATTCCAATCCCTCTTTTAGTTCTAAACCTCTGATTCTATAGTTCTTAAATGCAATACACATAATTACAAGAGAACAATATGTTAATCAACATGTTTCTTATACATAAAAATAAAAAAGCCATACTTCATTCTCTCTATATGGCTAGTTACCCTGAAGTTGTAGTTTGGGTAAATAGCTTTCAAAATCTTCTCTTTGAGATTATAAACTCTTAAACTGTTGCCTGCTTTCATACTTTTCTTGTCTTTTTTCCCCTGAATAATTTACCAGTGGGAAGATTCAAGCAAGATAGGAATTGGTCAGGGATGGGGACAGAGGTGACAATTCAGCCTAAGATATTGGAGTCAGAGCAAGATGAGGAGTGTGTGCTCACTGATAGGTGGCACTGGTAGGTTGTTAACAGAGTCTCAGCAGGGTGAGGGAAAAGCATCTACCTTTGGAGTAAGGGGGTGGTAACAGTGGCAAGAGGAGATCGGAAACACACAGGCAGAATGAATTCCCTGTGTTTCTCCAGACAAAAAGAGTTACAAAGATAGAAAGGGGAAAATTAGAATAAATACTTGTTACTGAACTGGAATTGAAGGTGTCAATATGAACTTGTGGTGATTAAATATATATGTGCATATGTCGTCGTCGGCAGCCGTCCGTCTCGAGAGACGATGGTGTAGCTTCTTAAGAGTCTATCTGCACCGCCGAGAATGGCTGTGCAGTCCGACTCGGGAGTGACACGGTATCTGTCTCCTCCCGTGTTGAATCGACATCTTGTGATGACGCTGGAGTGTCCTCTCCAGTGAAGCTGAAGCTACAGAGCCTGGGCAGGGTGATATGGAGGGTCTGCTGTTGCCCATGCAGCAGACCCCCCCTCTCTTCGCAGCTGAAGGGTCCAAGGGAAAGACGGAGTCAATACAGCTTGGCTTCAGGTGCGCTGCAGGAGTTGCCGGTGTTGACTACAACGTCAAACCGCCTTAGGGACTCCGGCTCCGGATTTTCTGTCTGGGTTTACTCCCTTAGCCTTTCCCCTGAAGAGGTATGCCGCAAGGCAGCGGAGGTTTTTTGGAGTCAGAGTTTTCCTTCTCTGATGTACCCTGACTGGAAGATCGAACCAGCGACACTTAGCTCGCAGGCCGACACTCAATCCACTGAGCCAAACCAGCCAGGGACATGTGCATATGTATATGTATACATATATCTCCTAACTCTGTCCACTGAGAAGGTCTGGAGCAGTGACATCCCAATAACAATAAACACACCTATTATCCAGATCTTGGTTTCTAAATACATCTTCCCTCTAAAAGCACTAAGGCTTCTTGGAAAAATGGCTAATTTTATAGCTGGGACATCAAAAATAAAAAATGAACCTGGAAGAGATTATACCAGGAAGAAGAAATTGCTTAAAGAATAATGGAGATGTGTTAAAACAATACAAAGCCTGGCTTAAAAGACTATTCATCCAATTTTAGGGTAATTTGAATTTTAAAATATATAATGGCTGTAAAAGGTTAAAAGTTATTTTAAAAGTAGGAATTCATGAATCTATACTGATATTGTGAGGGACAAAGAAAAGTGATACTCAAACCATTAAGAAATGATTAGCAGCAAAAGAGAAATGTGATAAGCAGGTTAAGAAAACTTTCAAGAGGGGCTAGAGACACAGATGGTCAGAATTAAGGAATATTTACTATATGAGAAAGAAGAAGAGTTAACCCAGAGTGTAAAGGACATAATATTTTTAACCTGAGAAAATGTGGTAAGCAAGTTAAGAAAATTTTCAAGAGGAAATAAGGCTGGAGACATAAACAGAGTTAACCAAGTGTGAAGGGCACCCATCATGGAAGATTTATCACCTGGGAACTATGCATGGTCAGCGAGATAAGGACCCTTAGTTGATTTAGTCAATCTCCTTAGATTCTAACTCCAGAGTATCCAGTAGGGAAAAACGAAGAGGAAGGGGAGGGGGAGGAAAGGGGGTTTTGCATTAGGATAAAAGGCGGCCTGCTCTAAGCCCTGTGCAGGCCCTTTGCACCTGGACTTGCAAATCTGTGAATAAACAAATGCCTCATTTACTGCCTAAGTCCTGTGTCCCAGTGTTTTCATTGTGAGTTATATTTCTCACAATATAAATAAGTAAATAAGTGGATACTGATAAGAGAAAGAATTTTCTTATGGCATAATTTTAACTAATAAGTGTAGGATGAATGACAGAATTAGAAAATCATAGTAATATTAATTCAAGATATATCATCGAATGCTAATGTGAATAAATTAAAGTTTGATGTGCAGTGAGAATTTACACAGTCTCAAAGTACCTCTCTAGAAAATACTTATTAATCACAAAAGGACACATAAGTAATTTTACATGGAGAAACTTAGTAAATGCCACTTTAATCAAACAATCAGTTAACATCACCAATAATAAGACAAATTAAAACTGTTCACCACCTAGTAGAATTCAATGAAAAAAGCACAACATTGTTTCTCTGATACTCTTGCCAAAATATGCATAACTTTCATCTACTCATGGGAAAACATCAGGCAAAATCCCTTTTGAGGAAATTCTACAAGATAACTGGCTCTAATCTTCAAGAAAATATTAAAATCAGGAAAGGCAAGGAAAGACTGAGGAACTGTTTATGATGGAAGGGCATTAAAGAGATTGCAACACGTAGCCTTGGTTTAAACTCTTAGGAAAACTGAAGTTTTAGTAGGACCTGTAGATTCAATGGTGATAATGTATTGGTGCTCATTTTGTTGATTGCATTGTGGTTATGTAGGAAAACTTTCCCTGTTTATAGAAAATATACACCAAAGTATCTGGGATAATAAAACATCATATCCTCAACTAAATCTTAAATGACTAGAGAAAAACTAAAACTCCTTGCGCTATTCTTATACATTTTATCTAAGTTTGAAATTTTTGCAAAATTTAAGTTATTTTAACAGATAATTAAACTAAATTAAATATCACAAAAGCTGAAGACAACCAAAATGTCCATCAAAAAGTGACTAAACAAACAGTAGTGTATTCATACCACATAATACAACTGGGTAAACTGATGTCGTGAACTACTGATACATGCAATAACATGGATGAATCTCATAGGCATTATACTAAATGAAACAAGCAGACACACAAACAAAAAGTACTGTGTGATTTTGTGTATAAGAAATTCTAAAACAAGCAAAACGAATCTATAATAATAGAAATCAGATCCATAGTTGCCCAGCTCTGGAGGGTAGGGGGATGCAGGAGGCACCGGCAGCAAAGGGCACAAGAGAACTTACTGGAAGGATGGAACCGTGCTGTGTTCCTTGGGGTGATAGATGGGAAGGCATGGGATCCTTACGTGGCCCTTCCCCCTCCCATGACTGAGAGCTAGTCAGAGGGCCCTAGCCAGAAGGAATGTGTATTGTTTTGGAAATGGATTGTAACTTCCTCCTTATCGCTTTTTGGGAGTGGCTTCCTATTCTGTAACTGCTTGGTGACCTTTTCTTTACACTGAGGTAATATAGTTCAGAATCAGTAAGACATGTGCCTCCTTTGTCTGGGACCCCTTAAAACATATTTTGGAAAGAGGCAGTGCGATTTCTCTTGTACAATCTGCTGACATCAGTGCACTCCCCTGTACTGTGAGTAATAAATGGGATGTCCATGTTGCAGGAAGACAGATCTCTGGGTAGGGGCATTCTCATGCCCCACCACCCAGGTGGCATCCCGTGACTCAGGAGACGATGAGCAACTCTCGTCTCCGCCTTCGGCTTTAGGCTGTCGAGGCCACTGAGTCATGTAATCCTGGGTAAAACAGGTTCTGTTGTGTACTCCATCTGCTTCCTTATTAATGAAGTCTTGATATGGAGCTGGCCTTGAGGATTAGTGGATCTTCCTTACTTCCTAGACAGGTGCTAGATAAAACAGGAGTTACCCTGGCCGTATTTTACATATTAATGCTCTTGTAAGAATTCTTTCACTTGTAAAATTCTCCTGTTGTTGGCTGGAATGTCACACCCTATTCTATTCCCTAATAAAAAGAGGATGAGGCTTCTCGCTCTCCGCTGATGGTCTGAGCGAGCCACAGCCCTCCGTTCGTTACTGGCCAATCATCCTGCCTGCCGGATTTATTTCAGCATCCGAAACCACAACCAACGCAACATCTGGCGCTCGAGCACGGACCAGAAGGTAAAAACCGGGACGGGTAGGACCGAAAAGGAAATCGCACGGGTCTAAGCAAACTTTTCGGAAAAACGCTTCGGAGTAATGGGGAACAGTCCTTCAGTTAAGGAAGAATATATTAGGCTTTTAAAGTCTTTACTTAGAAGTTCAGGTGTACAGATAAAAGAGAGTGCCTTAACAGATTTATTCTTGCAGGTCAAGAAACACTGTTATTGGTTTACTCCAGAGAGAAGAAATCAGTTAAATTTAAGGGTGTGGAAACAAGTTGGTAAAGCTCTTAGAAGAGCGCACCAGACTGGTCCTCCTATAGCAGGCGAAACATGGGCGGCCTCTAACCAGGTGGCTGTGGCCTTGCAGCCATTTCAATCGGACTCTGAGGCAGATTCAGTAAAAGCTTGTAGTAATCAGTCCTCGCCTCCAATTTATGACCAGTCGGAGATAATTAACAATGAAACTCCGGGAGATATGCAGGGTGCCGTTGTGGCCCCGTCTGTTCTGGCAGAGGATACCGGGAACAATAGCCCTGCTCCTGCGCTGACTGCAGCCGCTGCGCCCAGCCCCCCGCTGTCGGCGGCTCCAGTCCCGCTTTCAGATTTTGAATCAGATGAGGCTCCACCCTGGTATCCTCCTTTGTCGCCACTTCCAACATTTCCTGGTGAGAATGCCCAGCTGTTGGCTGCCTTTAACAACATGTCTAAATTGTTTGAGAAGTTTGCTGTTAATCTAGATACTAAGTTTGAAAAACTTGTTAATCATTTGGATTCTAAGGAGCCTACTGCTCCTCCTGCTGCATTTCTGGCTCAGGAGTCTCCGCCCTTTGTTCCGACGTTGCCTCTGGCTGCCACTACAACATCTTTTGTTCCAAAAAATCCTTCTGATTATACCGATTCAACCTTTTGTTTCGCTAAGCCTCCAAATTTAACAAGGGTTATGCTTAAGGTAGAGGAGGAAACACCTCCCTCGAAAATGTGGACTAATACCTCTTCAATATTCCCAGTATTAAGAATTCAACAACCTCCAAATAACGAACATCCGCAGGGCCAGGTTGTTGTTGCCCATCACAATGTTGAGTTTCAGTTTTTAAAAATTCTTAAATCCTCTGTTTCTAGTTATGGACCGAATTCTCCTTACGTGTACGGTCTCATTTCCTCATTTGCTAATGATAATCTTTTAATCCCAGCGGATTGGGATGTTCTTTCTCGGTCCTCCCTGGAGCCCGCGCAATTTTTACAATTTAAATCTTGGTATAGCGAGGAGGCCAGGCGGGTCAGCCGTGAGAACGCCGCCCTTCAGCCGCCTGGGGCGACATTTGAGCAACTTACGGGTACCGGGACCTTTTCTGCGGTTAACAATCAAATTCAATTATCTAATCAGATTCTTGCGCAAGTGAAGGATATTTGCCTTTTTGCTTGGCAACAATTACAAAATCCTGGGGAGGTGGCAAAATCTTTTGTAAAAATCCTCCAAGAGGCCAATGAGCCCTATACTGAATTTCTTGCCAGACTCCAAAGTGCTATCAAAAAGGCCACTACTGGCATTGAAGCACAGGATATGTTATTCTTAATCCTTGCCTATGAAAATGCTAATGCGGATTGTAAAAGGGTGTTGGCTCCTGTGAAACAAAAGGGTGGAACGGTTGAAGATTATATCAGAGCATGTAGAGAAATTGGATCTCAGACTTATGGTATTAATTTGTTAGCCTCGGTTATGAAAGAAAACTCTCAGAATTCTAAAATTAGGTGTTTTAATTGTGGTAAAATTGGGCATACTAGAAAAGATTGCAGGAAAGGAAAAGGAGAAAAGGGGGTAGAAAAATCCTCCCAGCCTCCGGGACTGTGCCGAAGGTGTTACAAAGGAAGGCACTGGACCAATGAATGCCATTCCAAAAAGGATAAACAGGGCAATCCTTTGCCGCCCCTCCCTTCAGCAGGGTCGGGAAACTGGCAGCAGGGCCCAGCTCGGGGCCCATCAAACAGTACGAGCCTAACTACTCAGTTTCCTGTCAGCTCGGGGGAAACCCATCAGCTGATGAATTAAAACCTAAATCTAAATTATTTATCTCAGAATTATACCACTCGACCAGGTCGAGCGCGGCCTTAGATATACCAGCTCCTGCCGCATTTTCTTTGTCTCCCGACAAAGGAATCCAGAGAATTCCTACAGGTGTTTATGGCCCACTACCGGCTGGCAGTGTTGGCTTGCTAATAGGAAGAAGCAGCCTGACTAGTAAAGGAATTATAGTACATTTAGGAGTAATCGATGCTGATTTTACGGGAGAAATTGAGGTTATGATGACAGCAGAAAAGCCTTGCTCTTTTGAGCAAGGGCAGCGCATTGCCCAATTGTTAATTCTTCCGTACATCCCCGGAAAATCTGTGCCTGCTACACGCACTGGGGGATTTGGAAGTACTGATAAACAAGTTTTTTGGCACACTCTGATTAATGATCAGAGGCCCGAATTAACTGTACAATTTGAGGATGGAACTTCTATTACTGGATTAGCAGATACCGGAGCTGATGTATCCATTATATCTTTGGAACATTGGCCCAAGCATTGGGACACTAATATTATTAAAGCTAGCTTTGTAGGCTTGGGCACCCTTGACAAAATACATCAAAGTACTAAGCCTTATTCTTGCTATGGGCCTGAGGGACAAACTGCAGTTTTGCAGCCTTACATGGCCCCAATATCTGTTACTTTATGGGGAAGAGATTTATTACAGCAATGGGGTGCTACGTTATCAATACCCACAATTTCCCCTGTATCAAAGAATGTTATGTTTAATATGGGTTATAATCCTGCTTTTTCACAACCTAAGCTGCCAGAATTTGATACCAGGACAGGACAGGATCGTCGAGGCCTGGGGCATCCTTCCTCTGATGCAAATTTATTTTAAAGGCCACTGTTGAGCGCTTCGCCCTTCCTCTGAAATGGTTAACAAATAAACCGGTGTGGGTGGAACAGTGGCCTCTAACAAATATTAAATTAGAAGCGCTTCATCAATTAATACAGGAACAAATAAATCAGGATCACATTGAACCAGGTACATCCCCATGGAATTCTCCTATTTTCATATTAAAGAAAAAATCTGGAAAGTGGAGAATGTTAACTGATTTAAGGAAAATTAATGAGGTAATTCAGCCTATGGGACCTTTACAGTCAGGGCTACCTAACCCTGCATTAATTCCAAAGCATTGGCATATTATTATAATTGATTTAAAAGATTGTTTCTTTAATATTCCCTTACAGCCACAGGACTGTGAAAAATTTGCTTTTACTGTACCTGCTCTTAATAATCAAAAGCCTAGTCAAAGATATCAGTGGAAAGTACTTCCTCAAGGAATGTTGAACAGTCCTACAATGTGCCAGCATTTTGTTAATCAACCTCTGGAAGAACTCCGAGGTCAATTTCCAGAGGGAATGTGCCTACATTACATGGATGATATTCTACTAGCACATCCCTCTGAGGCACAACTATTACAAATGTTTAAATTAACTTCTGATTTGTGTGCTAAGTATGGTCTTCAAATTGCTCCAGAAAAAATACAAAAGAAGGAGCCGTGGAATTATTTAGGATACCAAGTCACTAGAAGTCATATAATACCTCAGAAGGTTAAAATTCGTAAGGATTCTCTTCAAACCTTAAATGATTTTCAAAAATTATTAGGAGATATTAATTGGCTCCGACCTTCTATGGGAATTCCTACCTATGCTCTTGAAAATCTTTTTCGCACTCTCGAAGGTGATTCCAATTTAAACAGCCCCCGATCACTAACTAAAGAGGCTGAAAAGGAGCTTGAATTAATTGAACAATATTTCCAAAATTGCCAATTAAATCGTATTCAGCAACTAAGTAATCTTAAGTTAATCATTATCCACAGTGCTCATTCTCCTACTGGGGTGTTATGTCAAGAAGAAAACATTATTGAATGGCTATTCTTACCGCACAAATCAACCAAAAGACTAGAGACTTATCTCAGTAAAATTGCTCAAATTATAATTCGTGGCAGATTACGTTTTAGACAACTTTGTGGTCAAGATCCTGATGAAATCATTGTTCCTTTTACCAATAAAGAAATTGCTAATCATTGGATATTGTGTGAAGAATGGCAAAATGCCTTTTCTGACTTTCTAGGTAAAATTCATAATTCATATCCTTCCTCCAAAAGGTTTCAGTTTTTAAAGCAGACTCAGTGGATACTTCCTAAATGTGTTGTCTCACAACCTTTATCTGAGGCAGAGACATATTTTACTGATGCTAATAAATTTGGTGTTGCTGGTTATAGTAACCTGAAAAATAACAAAACTATTCAAAGCCCTTATACTTCTGTACAAAAGGCAGAGTTATTTGCTATTGTTATGCTTCTAACTGATGTACTTTCAGTTCCTTTAAACATCATTACAGATTCACAGTATGCTGCCCATACTGTTCAAGCCCTGGAGACTGTAACCATACCTCAGAATGGTTCTGAACTTAATACTCTTTTCTTACAGTTGCAGTTCCTCCTTCGAACTCGCCGTCATTTAATCTACATAACTCATATTCGATCCCATACAGGTTTGCCAGGACCCTTAACTAAAGGCAACAATTATATAGACACTCTAGTTGGTTCTGTTATCAAAGCTCAAGCTGAACATCAGCTCCATCATGATAATGCTCGGTCGCTTAGACACCGGCATAACATTACCTGGCGTCAAGCACGTCAAATTATTAGGGACTGTTCTACATGTCAACTTATTAACCAACCTTCCTTACCAATAGGTGTTAATCCTAAAGGTTTGCTACCTAATCAAATCTGGCAAATGGATGTTACTATTGTACCTAGTTTTGGAAAGCTTAAATTTGTTCATCATTCTATTGATACTTGCTCTAAATTTTCATGGGCTACAGCAATGTCTTCTGAACGTGCAGGATGTGTTATTACACACCTCCTCGAAGCTTTTGCTGTTCTTGGAAAGCCAGAAACTATTAAAACAGATAATGCTCCAGCTTATCTCTCTAAAAAATGTCAGGAATTTTTTTCTCAACATGATGTTAAACATGTTACTGGTATTCCATATAACAGCACTGGACAAGCTCTCATTGAACGTCATAATCGAACATTAAAAGAGCTTCTTGAAAAACAAAAAGGGGGATATAGTATGGACTCCCCAAAGAAAAGATTAATGAATGCAGTATTTACTCTAAATTTTTTGCAAATTGGTGATGATTCTCTCGTTCCAGCTCAAAGGCATTGGGCAATGAAAACTGTTTCACCAATAAATCAACCTGTCTATTATTATGATGTTTTAACCTCCAATTGGCTCCCAGCAACTGTTATTCGATGGGGCCGAGGTTATGCTTATATTTCCACAGGCACTCAGAATATTTGGATTCCTGACAAACGCCTTAAGCTGCGTCATGTCCTCCCAGAAGAGGGGACGAGAGGACAGCGGCGAGGAGGACTGGAGGAACCTGCCAGACAGGATGCAGAAAATGACTCTAAAACGGAGAAGGAGACGCCTCCGCACAGCCCAGAGACGAAATCAAGGAACAGACCCACCATCTTGGAATCAAATTAAACATTTAGTAAATGAAGGAAAAGCCTTAGTCCAAGCTAATCATAGCCCACTTACAGCTGAGGCCTTGTTTTTGGCAATGCTTGCCATTTTATCTATTCAGGCCCCTGGAGCTAATGCTGAAAATCATACTTACTGGGCTTATATTGCTAATCCACCTTTAATGAGAGGGGTCTCATGGTGGGACCCTACTGTTCCTATATATCATAATGAAACGGGTTGGCTTCCCGGTCCTTTTGATATACGTGGTCCTTTAAAGCCTGACGAGGAAGGAACAATGGTTCCATATTATGTTACAGGAGTTTCTGGTCCACCTATGTGTTTTGGTGCCGGTTACCACTGCTTTAATATTGGTCTCCAAAAGTGGCTCACAGTAGAAGGAAATACCACCGGGTTATATAATAAGCTGTTAATAATGCTCTCTGCTTATACTCCTACTGGTTATATTCCAAATCATTGTGAATTTTGTTCTCCATCGAATGAGCCACTCTGTAAAATGCCAACGTTTCTCTCAGTAACTGATTGGGTCCATTGGACTCAGTGCAGGGGAGAACAAGTACGAGTTATTGTTAATACTTCCTATGGAAGCGTCATTACTTGGAGTCCGTATGGCTCCGCTCGTACGGCAGATCCTAAGCAAAATATACAATGGGCCAATAACATTACTTGGATGACCGGTATTGCCAGAGATTCCATTGTTTGGCAAGAAAGTGGTTTTTCACCACCATTACCCTATATGAAAGGCTTTTATTCTCAACCTCATTTGTGGAAATTAAGTGCAGCTTTTGAACCTCTTAATGTCTGGACGGGACGGCTATATCAGGCCAATGGTTTTCATAACCTTACTTTTGTGCAAAATGTTACCAGATATTTTCAGGCTTGTGTTAAACTTCCCTATTTACTACTCAAAGGGAAAGTTACCTGGGTTCCTGAGACCGGCGAAATCTCTTGTTTTAATTGTACTTTGCATACCTGTGTTAATCATACTATGAGTTTGTCTCCCAAGGAAAGTCTCTACCTCCTGAGAGCCCGAACTGGAGTCTGGATGCCTGTTCAGCTTGGCCGTGCATGGCAAGACAGCCCTGCCTCTGGACTCCTTCATAAGGTGGCTGAACGACTACTTCGCCGGAGCAAGCGCTTTATTGGCCTCCTTATTGCAGTCATCATGGGACTAATTGCTGTCACCGCTACCGCTGCGACTGCTGGTGTTGCTCTTCATCAGTCTGTGCAGACTGCGGATTTTGTAAGGACTTGGCATCAGAATTCTGACAACGCCAAATTGATGCTGAAATGCAGTCTGAGTTAGCTGATTTAAACCAAGCAGTTGTTTTAGTAGGTGATCAACTACAAAGTGTTAAAAGACAGTTATTGTTAAAATGTGATTGGAACCAATCTTCTTATTGTATTACTCCTGTTCCTTATAATGAAACTGAATTCCCTTGGGAACGGGTTCGTAAGCATTTGTTAAATCATGATAATCTAACCCAGCATATTATTACCTTACAAACTAAAATTCATACTACTTTTGAGAAACATTTAGAACAATTATCTGGTCAAAGTATTTTTGAAGATGTTATGAGTGGAATTGATAAAATGAATCCTGTTCCCTATATTAATGGGTTCATTGGAACTCATGTTGGAACAATTTCTTTATTCCTTATTTTCATTTTAGTAATTGTTATTGTGTTTTTGCGCTATAAGAAAAGACAGAAAGTTAAGTCTGCTATCTTCTCAGTCATGCTCCATAAGACATCTGTAAAACAAAAAGGGGGAGATGTTGCAGGAAGACAGATCTCTGGGTAGGGGCATTCTCATGCCCCACCACCCAGGTGGCATCCCGTGACTCAGGAGACGATGAGCAACTCTCGTCTCCGCCTTCGGCTTTAGGCTGTCGAGGCCACTGAGTCATGTAATCCTGGGTAAAACAGGTTCTGTTGTGTACTCCATCTGCTTCCTTATTAATGAAGTCTTGATATGGAGCTGGCCTTGAGGATTAGTGGATCTTCCTTACTTCCTAGACAGGTGCTAGATAAAACAGGAGTTACCCTGGCCGTATTTTACATATTAATGCTCTTGTAAGAATTCTTTCACTTGTAAAATTCTCCTGTTGTTGGCTGGAATGTCACACCCTATTCTATTCCCTAATAAAAAGAGGATGAGGCTTCTCGCTCTCCGCTGATGGTCTGAGCGAGCCACAGCCCTCCGTTCGTTACTGGCCAATCATCCTGCCTGCCGGATTTATTTCAGCGTCCGAAACCACAACCAACGCAACATGTCCACATCAGCCAGTCCACCAGGTGGTTTTTGTTTGTTTGGTTGGTTGGTTGGTTGTTGTTGCTACTGTTTTTCCAGGAATATCACCACCACTTAAGCAGCAGCATCCTGATTTGGAGCTCCTGCATTATAGCAGATGCATGCTGTTGTCAAGAGTCATAAAGCTGAACTTTATTGTATGCAATTATACCTCATTAAAGTTTATTTTAAAATAAAATAAAATATTGCTGGTAATAAAAAACAATATTAACAAAGGAAATGAAACAGCAAGTAAAATATCAATAAAATAATAAACTTTAAAAAGCCAGTTGCAACTTTTCTCTTTGTATTTTTAATAAACAGTTATAAAATGGTAAATCACTTGTTTATTTACTGAAACTTAATCAGCTAATAAATGTGATAAGCTTATAAAAATTTAATTTACTTATCTCTTTTAATTTTAAATGTCAGGTATTTAATAAAATTCCATTATAAAAACAAAATTTCTAAACCAAACCACTTTATTAAGTAAACTTAATTTAAAGTCTTCCTTATCCATTTAATAGCTTAACTTTATTGTAATTATGCTTTGTTAAAACAATGTCCTACAATATAATCTATAAAATGTAATAATAAAAAATAAATAAATAAATGAATAAAAAAGAAGCATAATTGGTTGGTACAAAATAGACAGGGGGAAGTTAAGAATAATATAGGAAAGGGTGAAACTAAAGAACTTATATGCAGGACCCATGGACATGAACTAAGGGGGGTGGGATTGCATGGGGGAAGGGGGATACTGGGCAGAGGGGAGCAAAGGGAAAAAAACGGGGACTACTGTAACAACATAATCAGTAAAATAAACTAAAAAATACAAAAAATAAACAAAGAACCAATGTCTTTGTGTATAACACCAAACAATTCAGTTTGCATAAAGATTCAAGCAAATGCCTGATTGCCTTGGTCAAGGAGAAGGACTCTGTGACTTCATTTTCCATATCTCCTAAAACATATAGGATTGGTCAAAGTCTATTTAGTTCTTTTCCATAAAATAAAAGACACGATTTTCATTTTTACCAACAACTTTATTGATTTGGATATTTTGAGTGTGTTAGCTATCTCCCACGTGGTATAACATTGATTGTTCTCAACTGATGTCTTGATTTGATCACTATCAACTTCAACTGGTCTGCCTGACTGTGAAGCACCATCCAGTGAGAACTCTCCAGCATGAAACTTCGCACACCACTTTTGACATGTTTGATCAACCACAGCATCTTCTCCATACACTGCACAAATCTTTTCTTTGCATTTCAGTTGTGTTTTTACCTTTCTTGAAGTTGTAAAGCAAAATATGCAGAAAATGTTGCATATTTTCCTCCATCTTCAGTTATTAAAATGGCTACACAAAAATTCACCAATTTTGATGTTTTTTTAATGTATGTTGATATGACAGCTGTCACAATATAAGCTAATAGAATTGTTTCAAATAAAGTTAAAGATAACTAAGTGCTACAAGAGCCATCTTACAGGAAAAAAAAATAGACTTATATGCCAACCTAATATTTAACGTGTTTTCAACCAAAAGTTTTATCATGACCCTAGTGTATCTGGACACAACTTACCGTACTTTTCACTCCATAAGACACTTTTTTTTCCACAAAAGTGGGGGGGAAACGTTTGCATCTTATGGGGCAAATATTGCATCACAGACCATGATGTGTATTACCTGACCTGTCAGTGGTGGTGACAGCTGTTAGAAGAGGAAGCGGAGGGCCCATGCAAAACCCCTGGGGACCCTTAAATGTCCCACTTTACTGCTGAATCTCAGGGCATCTGGTCAGTATGAAGATAGTGAAGAAAGTGAGATCAGTGATTGTGAGCAACTGAGCTTCATAAATTCGGATACTAGCGATGATGGGTTCTTGGGGTTCCCAGAAAACTAGAAGAGTACTTGAACCTTAAAGTCTCTCCTCATTTGTTAATGACAGTGATGATTGTTCTTAATACTGCTGTTGACTGCTGTTCACCTTACATGGTTGAAATGTTACTCTGTTACATTTTATTAAATATTTTAGTACACCATTTGGTTCAGAATATTTTTTTTCTTGTTTTCCTCCTAAACCTAGATGCATCTTATAGTGTGAAAAAATACAGTATTTAATTCCCCTAACACTGAAAGCATTTTTAATTGCAACAGCACTAATTTCTTTTATGAGCAATATACCAAACATTCTAGGGGACAGTATTTCTTTTATAAAAAAGAAATACATGATATCAAAAAAAGGGGAAATGATTTATATGAAGTGAGTCTTGCAGGAAAAGCATGACAAGGCTGCTTGCTGGGCCTCACATGGGGCTGCACCCGTTGAGCTCCTTGCCAAGCACGCATTCAAAGTAGTGCTGATAAACTACTAAGAGCTGATATTTTAAGAGTCTACCCATAACCCACTCCTTTTAAAAGAATTCTTTTCAGATTCATTATGCTGGAATAAAAGAAGAGATATCTAAGATTTAAATATCGAAAGCGATGTACCGTAAGTTTGCTCCTCAATTCATGGCTGGAATATTCGGTGCCCTTAAATGCCACCCCTAAATTATTTAAGGGAAACTAAGTAATCCAAATTCTTCTGCTGCCTGAATTATTTAGGGCATAAATGTTTCCTGTTGAATGCTTTTGTGGTTACAATTTGTGTCTTGGCCTCAGTGAATAAAATTACTTTTAATGCAATAATACAAAAGGAATAGAAATAATACATGAAATGATTGTAATTTTTCTTATGAAAATATGGAGTAGTTATTGGCAATAATGTACATTTTTTATTTTTTCAGCAAAGCTTTGTGCTAACAAGAAATTGTTTTTCTCTTTCTTTCTCTTTCCCTCTGATCGTATACGAAAGCTAATGCTCCTGTACCAAGTTTTTAAGTCATTTCTAAATCTGCCATTGCTAGTTCAGGTTTCCGGTTGCCTATTACAGCAGTTTATATTAACAATAATATACTTACCTGTGTGGCCAAGTACTTTGTTGAAGAGAAATTGGCAATCTGTTTGATGTGGAATCCAACGCCTTCTCTCTGTAGCATAGCTTCGATTATATTTTTAAGGTAATATTGCGCTCTATTTGCCCCACAGGCTTAGGAACAGACTACCATAAAGCCTTCCTAGAACTTCATTTTTGTCATTACATTTAATTGTGTTTCATTTATTTTTTTCATTTAGCAAGTCCAAAACCACATGGTTTGAATTTCAGATTGTATTTATCTTCTCATCTTCTTACTAGTTAAGGAGGTGGGTGATAGGAGGAGAAAGGTCACTTAGAGTTCCAAAATCCCACAACATTAGGAAAAATAAGAATGGGGAAGTAACTAAATGAATCAGGAAGGGAATAAGCAATAGTGGCATTGTTTTATTCATTAGATAGTCTCTTAAATTGAGATATTCTCTGAATTGAATAGTATTTAAAATATAATTAAATTCTTCCTGGGCAGGTATCTCTGTTGGTTGGAGCACTGCATCTCAATATAGCCAAGGATGTGGGTTTGATCCCCAGTCAGGGCACATGCAGGAAGCAACCAATGAACACATAAATGGGTGGAACGACAAGTTGGGGTATGTGTGTGTGTGTGTGTCCCTCTCTCTCTCTAAAATCAATTGAATTTTTTTAAATAAAAATAAATGTAATGAGCATTTGTTTTTGTGATTTATGGTTGCAAGCAACAGAAGCTACCCTTAGGGAAAAGGAAAAAAAATAGCTGAGATAGGCTGAGGAGATAGGATTTACTGTATGGACACAGGGGCATTTCACAGAAGCCAAAGGCCACAAGTCCAGCTCACCAAAAATGGCTACAACAAGGAATTGAAAAGTTGTAGCACTCTCACTGCACCCCTTAGCCTGCTCTCTGCACTTGCTCTTTATCTCCCTCTCTCCATACATGGGCTTCCTTGTCCACTTGGCGCACAGGACTCGGCTAACCCAGAGTTTCTAAAGTTAGATCCAGTATGCTCAAAAGAAGCCCAGACTCACCCACAGTTCCCTGTAAAAAGAATCTTACCAGCCTCACTTGAGCCAATTGTCTTCTTATGGCCAAATCAACTGTGACCAATGATTTCATTATGTGGTTTTAGGGACTAGCATTGTCATAAGTTTCCATAGCAATGGGAGAATTTATTGGTTCAGGAGTTGGGCAAATAGTCAATATATGCCTGCCATAGGAAGTTGTAGCTAAATCATTTTAGGACAAAGTGTCATTTTAGGTCATGTCTTTTAATAATTGACTTTCTTAAAGCAGTTTTCCAAACATTAAGAAGTTAAGCTTCCAGGACTCTCTATTTTGCACACATAAGTATAAGATAATTGGTAAATTGTGTTCAATTTTCTCTTCCCAGTGTCTATTTTGCCAGTATTTTTCAGGTTTTTATATCTGAAACAGAGTTTTCTGTACTTGACTTTGAAAATTGCCAATATCAGTTTACTATGACCTCTGACTTCCTCTGAGGTCTAATCCAGCACTACAGGTATTGACTGTCAAGTCAAAGACTACATTCTATTTCCCATGATTCTCTTCTTTGTATGGTTCAGGTGAAAGCATGCCAGTGAAAAGCATTTACATGAGATTTGTAAGGAACCACTACTTTCCAGAGGAACTTGTAGTCTAATGTGTAGACAAATGAGACTCAAGAGTCTTCCTAGAGAGTTTAGGAACCACCATCCTCACCTCTGAAGACCAAATGTACTCATGGGAGCTTCTTGGAAATGCTTAAGAATTGCAGCAGCTTCCAGGTGAAGACTTGAGAACCATCCATTTGATGTTTTATGCTGAAATGGTCAATGTTGGTTTCCTTGACCCCAGCTCTTCCAACAATTGGTACCTCCTTAATTTATCTTTTATACTTAGAAGATGGCTTTTCTGATTTTGATTACACCATGCCCAATTAAAAAGATTGTTGAAACCTGCTATCAGCTTTAACTGCTTTCATATGCAATAAAATGTATAGTCGTCCAGAGTCAATGCTCTTATAGTCACTCTAAAATCAAGTTCAAGGAACCCAGTTTCATCCTTTTCATCTCAAATAATACTTTTCCTTGTATGATCTATAGTCTGATCTCCTTTACCCAGGATACTCAAGCTTTTCAAAGTTTTCAAACTCAGAAATACCACAAAATTTGTATTGTTAAAAGATGAGTATAATATTATTACTTTTTAATATATCATTCCCTCTTAAAATATCCAGAAGCCTGTGGGAATAAAACTTGTCAATGATTATAAGTTAGTCATAAAGACTGACACTCCAGACATCACCAAATAGCTCCCTTCAAACCTTCAGCCTTTCTCTTTTATGTACTACTTTGGATATGACTGCTAACCCCAAAACTAAAAGTTTTTAGAGGCAAAACTGCCTTTATTTTTGGAAGCCCTTTGGAACCATCATTTCCCTCTACTGATAGAATCCTTAACATGTAACACATGACTCATCTCTCCATACTTTGCTAGTATTTGCTTTCATTAAAACTGGCCCTGGCTCCTAGATTTGCCTTGAATATTGAATTTGAATTAAGTTCATATCAGAGCACTGGGAGAAATAGGCACAACATAAATAAATAAAATAAAATAAAAAAGTATCAGATGGGCTACGCAATGGGGCAGAAGTGTCTGTACGTCTGCAGGAAGTTCAAGAGGAGATTAATGGTTTGGGAAAACATGTGCACAGCTAGGAAAAGGCTTCAAGTGAGCCCGCCAAAGGCAGTAAGCCTCTCGTTCACACTTCAGTGGCCCTTCCAGCTCAGATTTGCATGTCGTTGTAAACACTCTTTTTCACTTTGAAACCAAAGGCACTTGATTCTATCATCGATTTTACAATTAAAACAAACATGTCTGCTGACAGTTTATTATTCTCTTCATTATAGTTTCTGAAAGTGATGAGATAAAGTTTATAGTTAATTGGAAAATGCTGGTCAGGATATATTTACAACGATCAAAGTCTTTCTCTATGAAAAGTCTTTTCAGCAGAATGTGACACCCAGCAGTTGGTTGTGTTAGGTTGTTACAATTCTACTATAGTTTCAGGTGAAAGTTTGTTTTTCAAATGGCAGAAATTTACTCAACCTGTTTTCTTTCTTACAGAACAGTGTCTGTGTTAAAACAAAACAGACTTCCAGGACAGGGTATGTCAAGCAGTGAAAAGTAGTAACACATTTCACCAGCATCCACAGCCATGAAAAAATATCATTGCATTTTCACCCAGACCAGCACTGTTGGCAAGAGTTTGAAAAATGTCTGTAAGATTAAAAAACAGAAAGTGACCATTTCATTTCAATTACATTTAATCTTCCACGCATTGATGAACTTGACTATTTTGAAAAAAAAAGTCATTAACCTAATTACATGCTTTGAGTTTTAATCATTTTCCCTTTAACTTTGGCAAATAAATATACCAATGTATATAGTATATTTTCTAAATATCATTAAGCAGCAAATTTTTAGTAAACATTCTAGTTCATCTCCTGGCTCTCAGGCCTACAGTTTGAGGAGAAAGAAAGTGTGAGTGAAAATAAAAGGAGGCTGACACCTGCTCAGAAAAGTTAAATTAAACTGAGTCCTTTAGAGCAGAGTTCGAGAGTCATCCCCCTCAAGCTTAGCAAAAGCTCTAAACAGAAGAGACAAATATAATTTTAAAAGAAAGCCTATGTCTACATTAGATCTCAGAGGAAGACACTTTACTAAAAACTTGATCTCAATTTTATTGTCAAATCATCAAATCATGTTAGTTTTTTCAGATCTCAGAATGTCAAATCTTCTATGTTTGAGCTCATAATCTATATGGCTTCACAACACACACACACACACACACACACCTAGAAATACTTGTAGCCTTTGCATTAAGACTTCCTATGTGGAGACACGCTGCATCTCCCTCCACAACTAAGAAGGAATATAATTACCTCAAAACTAAAAACAACCAGAAGTTCTAGAAAATCAAACTGCATGGAAGTCCCACAAACAAAGATATAAAGAAGAAATACTCATCCAGACAGGTAGGAGGGGCAGAGCCGGGGCAGACAGGTGGTGGTAGCAGCCGTGGCAGCGGCAGACCAGCCAAAGGCACAAATACATGTTTTAAAAAGTCAAGAGGGACACCTGGGGAGCATTCTCAACTCCTCACCAGACTGCACAGCTCACAGCCCCAGCACTGGGGAAAATCAAGCCTCATTGCTTCTGACTGTGCAAACCAGTGGGATTGGGGTGGGAGCGGAAACTGCCTATCTCTCAGCAGAATCCTCTTGTTTAAAGTGCTCCCACAGCCCTAAAATGTCCACAGACCCATCTACTCTGGGAACGACGGCCACAGCAACAGCTAGAGAGGCACCAGTCCCATATGGAAATGGGAAAAGTGCCTGGAAAGGCAGCAAGTGCTGAGCAAGTGGCATTGTTCCCTCTCAGACGCCCCCACACACACACACACACAGTGCCACAACGTGGTGAAACAAGTCACCCTGTACTGACGAATCCCTAAGACTCCACCCCTTACACATAACAGGAATGACAGCTCTACCTCAGACACTGAGGCAAACAAACACAAGAGCCTATCAAGATGAGGAATTAGAGAAGTATGACCCAAAAGAGGGAACAGATCAAGGTTCCAGTGGGAGAATTAAGTGATGAGGAGATAGCAAACCTAACAGATGAAGAGATAGCTGACCTAAGCGATGCAGAATTCCAAACACTGGTGATAAGGATGCTCACAGATTTGACCGATATGCTGGAGTATGGCAAATGCATAAGAGAAGAAGTGAAGACTATGCTAAGTGAAATGAAGAAAAATCCACACAAAACCAATGGTGAAGGGAAGGAAACTGGGGTTCAAATCAATGATTTGGAACATAAGGAAGAATAAATCAGTCAACCAGTGCAGAATGAGGAAACGAGAATTGAAAAATATGAGTAGAGGCTTGGGAACCTCTGAGGCAACTTTAAACGTGCCGACATCCAAATCATGGGACTGCCAGAAGGAGAAGAAAAAGAGCAAAAAATTGAAAAATTATGTTAAAAAGTAATGGAGGAAAACTTCGCAAATTTTGTGAAGGAAATAGACATACAAGTCCAGGAAGCACAGAGAGTCCTGGGCGAGCTGGACCGAAAGGGGACCACACCAAGACACATCATAATTAAAATGCCAAAGGTGAAAGATAAAGAGAGAATCCTAAAAGCAGCAAGAGAGAAGCAGAGAGTTGCCTACAAAGAGGTGTCTATAAGACTATCAGCTGATTTCTCAAAAGACACTTTGCAGCGGGCAAAAAGGGACTGGCAAGCAGTATTCAATGTGATGAAAAGCAAGGACTTATAACCAAGATTACTCTATCCAGCAAAGCTACTATTTAGAATGGAAGGGCAGATAAAGTGCTTCCCAAACAAGGTAAAGCTAAAGGAGCTCATCATCACCAAGCCATTATTATATGAAATGTCAAAGAGACTTACTTAAGAAAAGAAGATCAAAACTATGAACACTAAAATGATAAAAAACTCACAATATCAACAACTGAATCTAAAAAATAAAAACAAAATCCAACTAAGCAAACCAGAATAGGAAGAGAATCATAGGTATGGGGATGTTTTGGAGGGTTATCAACTGGGAGGGGGAAGGGGGAGAAATGGGGAAATGATGCAGGGACTAAGTAGCATAATTGGTTGGTACAAAATAGACAGAGGGAAGTTAAGAATAATATAGGAAAGGGTGAAGCCAAAGAATTTATATGCATGACCCATGGACATGAACTAAGGGGGGCGGGGGATTGCTGGAAGGAAGGCGGTTACTGGCAGAGGGGAGCAAAGGGAAAAAAATTGGAACTACTGTAACAACATAATCAATGAAATACACTTAAAAAAAGACTTCCTATGTGAAGAAGAATTGATAGAATTATTTGAAACAATATCTCCAAATACAGTCAGGAAATTTACATGGGGAGATCATGTTTATATATGTTGTAAATTTGTGTTCATTTTGTTCATTGCATCATTTTTTTAGCTCATGAAAATCCTGAGTAGTTCAGTTTAAAATCTCTTTTAAAGTTGTCAGATAATATGTAAACACTAGTACAATCTACCATGCAAATAGATAAACCTTGTCACTTTTCTTTAATAAGCACAACTAGCTCTTAGAAGAAGCATAATATAAAGGCATTCCAGTTCTTTATGTTTGAGTTGCCTAATTTATTTGAATGATAATGAATATCACAGTATTTCCCTGCATTTTAGATTAAATGATTATTGGTATCAGATAAGCACCAAAGTGTATTTTGAACCACTCAGAAAAATATTAGCACATTGACACAACAATCAACTTCAAAGGTAGGTCAGATATTCGATGACTCAACTTTATATTTATTATATGCTTACAGCATGCCAATTCTTAGCACGCCAGAAAGTAAGACCTCTACTGAGCAGTGCTGACATTTCCAGCACCTGGAGAGAGAAATGGAGGCGTGGCTGAAATATTGGTGATTATGCTTTATCATGAAGACAGTAACAGCATCAGAAACTGCAAAATACATAGGTCACAAGTGTATTTCTTGTTCTACTTAAAGCTTATGCAAAGATCTGGGAGCTGGTTTGTTTCTTTCATTTTGTAATCTGAACATCACTAATTCTCTCCTAATCTTTTTCAATAATCTTCCACGATGAATATTAGAATGAGTTTCATTTGTTCGCTCCTTTTTAGCATCTTTGTGATATTTAGAATGCACATTGCATTTTTTTCTATACAACACACACAGAGATAATTGGACAAACCAGAGGGAGAAATAATTCTCTCTGAGGAATAAAAAGTGTTTAGGTGTACGCTGATGCCCATGTGAGGGAAATTTTAAGTAATATCAAAACCTTTCATTATGATTTGAATTGCTATTGTCCTGCCATTATTTAGAGAAATAATAACTTTGCCAACTGTGAAGTAAAATTTAAGAATAAATCATCACTTGCACATACACACTTTTTAATTCATGTTGTTGTAGCTGCTCACAAGTCTTAAAATATTTATATTGTTTCAAAGACGATAATATATAGCAAACATTATTGGCAAGGATTTCATTTCCTCTATTGGGGAGTAAATAAGAAATGGAATTTAGCCAAGGGCTTTTTGAAGATTAGAAGAGTACCACTAGATTCAGGCTCTTCCTTATGTCCGGTGATTCCATGGATATGATTTGCGTTGTCAAAAGATTCCTCTAATACATTTCACTCCCTTGGTAGTAGGTCCAGAAGCTTTAATATCACTATCCTCCTTCCTGCACACATTGTGTGACAGCAATACCATTTTCCATCTATAAAAAGGATCAGTCAGATAGCCAAAGAGTAATCTCTTCTGGGTCTGGTGTCAATCAGAAGCTAAAAATGGCCTTATCAAACTCCCAACTTTCAATTCAAAAGACCATTGTTTTGGCTCCTAATGGAAGCACTCCTCCTTTGAATACTAAGAAGTCAATAACCCAATATCATGGGGATAAGAGGAACACAAAACTGTTGAGACAAAACATTCTGATAATGCAAAAAAATTAAATTAAATCAACATTTACTGTCTTGGTTAAGAGTATATACTGCACCCTAAACTCTTAAGTTATTACTGCCAACTTTTTCATTCTTTTAATATATAATTACTTACTTTTTCTAAACTAATGTTTGATGGAATGAATAATGTGTCTGATAAGCCATTTATTTTCAGGTCAAATAAAAAGTCTTGTGCTTTCAAAGTTTTAATAATTTATTCCCACACTAGCTGTAATCCTATATGGCTGGTACTGAAACAAATACTTTACGTGTATTAACTTAATTCTCCCAACACCCCTATAAGTTAAGTACTAGTATTACTGCCATTTTATAAATAATAAAATGAGCCACAGAAAATGTAAGAAATTTGCCTAAAGTCACACAGCTGGTAAATGACAGAACTGGGATTCAAAACCATATGGTCAGAATCCACAGCCTGTGCTCCAAAGTACGGTAACCTACAGCCTATCAGCATCATTTTGGGGATCATCTAGAACATGTAATGAATGCCTTTTATCTGCCATACACTGTGCTAAGCACTTGCTTTCCACCTGCCTGATTCCATACTCCAAGACTTTCTACCTTATTTCACCTATAGAAGTCCTAGATACTACCACAGGCACTGCTTCAAGCTAAGTCTCCCAGGAGTCTCCTGTATTCATACGGTATTCTGCTCTTTTGAGCACACTAACATTTAGTGTCTTGATCACCTGCTAACCAGTCACTTGCATGATAAAACCTGCGTTCTATTTCTCTAGAATATGTCTTATCTCCCAAATCATGGTAGAGACAAAGTCACCTTACATTCATCTTTGTCTTCTTCACAGGGAGTGGTGCATTTTTGACATGGTTAGTCCTAATTCCAGAAACTCAAGGAGTTCTCTTTACTTATGACAATAATATTACTTAAATATTTTATTCAGAGACTGAAGTGCTCCTATTATACTTCACAAATAGCCTCAAAAATCTTCCCCAATCCCTATTTCTACAAACATGTAGAGAAAAGAAGAAAATAGGAAGAGATGTGCTAGAAAGAGGTAACAGCTACTGGCAGCTGTTCACCCATTTATAACAGCAAAGGATTCATAGCAACTCCTGAAAAAGTACACAAAGTACAGACATGTATACCTTAGGGAACAATGTTCTGAAAAGCACATATATTTCTCTTTCCTAAGAATAAAGCATGCTATAATATTTACTAGCCAGAAAACAAAAATATGACAGAAAATATAGTGACAATTTTGTCTCCAAGTAAAATCTACGGCAGAGAGAAAACCACTCACAACAGACCTCTAAAGGTCAAAGAAAATATGTAAACTTCAGAGCAACAGAGTGGCAGCTGGTGTTCCAGGAAACAGCAGCTTCAATTCTGTAAGACTGGTTCTCCTGGGGACTTCTCAGCTTTCACAATGTCTTCATTCGTCAAATCAAATGCAAAACAACTCAGTACACAAAACACCCAACAATTTAAAAGAAAAACATTGAAAAGATCTCTATTTTTCATCAGTTTTAACCTTTTTACTTTTATTGTAATAAATAAGAATACACCTAACACCATTTTCCAGATTATGCTAACATTTTCCTTTTTAACTGATCTGTGTATCTCAGTTTTGGGGTACTCAGATAACATTCTGATTGATATTCCTCTAACAAGGTGACAGGGGGAAAGGTTATGATCACAAAACATATAAAGGAAAAAAAGTAACTACCTAAAAGCATATATTGGCAACTGAGGCAGGCGCACTGCAGAGAATCAATATGGATTTTTTAGATACTGATTAATATTAAG
Organism: Furipterus horrens; assembly: GCF_987537825.1. Classification (NCBI taxonomy): domain Eukaryota; kingdom Metazoa; phylum Chordata; class Mammalia; order Chiroptera; family Furipteridae; genus Furipterus; species Furipterus horrens. The sequence goes on from NW_028327172.1 coordinate 191,034,172, forward strand.
AGTAGGCTTCCTTTTTTTTTCTTTTTTTTCCCCTAATATGGAACATTAAAAAATTAATCCCTGCATTTTGTCATCTAGTGGTTATGGATTGAATGATGTCTTTTAACCCTTTTTGTCAAATCTGTTGCCCCAAGAACACAACAAGGATGCCAGCCTGTTAAACCAAGCACACCGTTGCCCAGGGACAGCCAATTGACCTGGAGTCTGCACGATCCTTCCCATGTGGGAAGGCCACCCTCCCCTCCACACCCCCACTCTTATTAGGGATTTCTGGACCCAAGGGTAGGTAGGATGACGACCATGTCCAGCTTGAAGCAGCTAGAGGAGCTTGAGACCTTCGCCCATTGTCCTTTATAAGATTACAAAGGGTCTTCATATCTGAGAGGGAGGCATTGTTATTTTTTTATTGTTAAAATAATTAATTAATCACATATTTACTAAAAAAAATAGAAGAAGAAGAATATATGAAAGGGTGAAGCGGGAAAGCTTGTGTGTACAAACCATGGGTATGGACTTGTGGGGGGATTGCTGGGGGAGGGAGATGCTGGGTGGGGGGGAGTAAAGGGGAGAAAATTGGAACTATTGTAACAATATAATCAATAAAATGCATTTAAAAAAAAAGAGTAGGCTTCAGTCTTAAGCCTGAAAAGCAATGCTTTTAAAGCATCTTATCTTCTTCTATAAAAGCTATATTACTATCTAAAGTCACCTTGCCACAAAATCATGCATTTTGAGTTTTCCAATGTGTTCTCTGCTAGGTTTAATAAAAGAGTTCAAAAAGTTGAGAATGGAGCCTGAATAAAAAATTTTCATCAGAATGGATGCACTTTCTTTCCCTAGAGGAATTGTTTGAAGCATGGGTGCTTCTCCATGGTAGAAAAAAAATCCCTTCTCTCATCAAAAAGTTTCCAAGGAGGCCAGCGGTTCTCTGAAGGAGAGTGCTTCTTGATAGAAACCCACCGTGCGTGCTTCCAGAGAAGCAAGTCTGTGGCATACTCAATGAGACTTTCTCTTTAACAATGTATTATATCTTATTTTTAATATGAATTGTATATTCCGTATATACTTAAGGTGTACAACATTACGATTTTGTATACATATGCAGTGAAATGATTACTACAGTCAAGCTAACATATCTCCTCACATAGTTACATTTTTTGTGTACGTGGCAAGAGCACCTGAAATCTAGTCTCTTAGCAAATTTCCAGTGCTCAATGCAGTACCATTATTAATTATAGTCATCATGCTGTACCTTTTATCTCTATGACAATTCATTCTGCCTAATGCAACTTTATGTGCTTTGACTAACGTCTCCTGATTTTTCCTCCCTCCCTCCACCTCCCAGTAGCCACCATTCTATTCTCTGCTTCAATGTACCCAGCATTTTTACATTCCACACACAAGTGAGATCATGCCGAAGGCATCATGCTGAGTGAAATAAACCAAACAAGAGAGAGATTGCCTCTTTCTCATGAGGCAGCCGTGGAAATTTCACCCGTGTCTTCAGTCACTCACTGCAGGTCAAACATAACCTCCGCTGGAAATGCTGGTAGCTAAGCCATACCCGCTGCTGACGACCCTGAAGGGTGGTGAGGAAGGTGATGGTGAATAATCTTGAGCATATGATCAATAATGCCCCTTGTTACTGAAATGGTCACCTCAGTTATCTGATGCTTTCTTAGCCAACTTCTGCTTCATACAGTTTCAATGTTTGCAGAACTCCCCATTCCCTCTGTAATACATTCCTTCGGATGCCCTCTGCCCACTGAATGCTTGCAACCAGGAGAAAGAGTCTTATCTGCCTGCAAATTCTGCTACAAGCTGACAATATATCTCCCCAGAGTCGGTTTTGTTTCTTCACAAATCAGTTAGCTTAATAGTTGTGTTTATAATTATATAGTGTCTACTTAAATAGCATATTAATTTTAATTAAGTGAAGTAATGTGTTATAACTAAATATTACATAAGCTTGTTAATATGAGTGCAGGGAAAGATGTTTATTCTATAGAAAGCATGTTCAATGCTTTAGAAATAACTTCATAAAGTCAAGTACTAAGAAAAAATTATTGTCAAGTTATTGTGGGTGAAGAAACTACAAAAGATCAGGAGAAACAATGCCTCCAGATTAAAAGAGATATTACATTTGGATGGCTTGCCAAAAGACTGTCTTAATTTTCACTCCACTTCAAAGAATTTCAGAATGGCTCCTGTGAGGTTTGTACATGAAAGACCAGACAAAACTCTAATCAGTATACAATAACTTATCTTTTTAAAAAAGACTTGGATATGACAAAAAGATTAAAAATAAATATGCATTTGTGTTTATTAGGTGTGTCTTTTTTTAAGATCCCCCCTCCTTTAATTTTTTTTTCAAAATGTATTCATGGACCACCCCAGCCCTGACTATATTACTATGTACCCTTTGTCAGCAACCAGCGTTGCCTGGCTTCGGAAATAAATGGAGAGCTGCAGAGGGGAGCGCAGGAAGCTGCAGGAGCGCAGAGGCACAGCCTTTCCGTCCGTTCTGTTCCCACCGTGTGGCTCATCGCGCAGGTGTTCAACTCTGAGCAAGTTTGCTGTGCTCTCGACCGCATTCTCATTTCGTTCCAGAGATAAAGGCAGCTCGGGTGCACACTTAAGATACAACAAACTAACATAAATTTCAAGACGAGGAAAATTCATTAACAATTCGGATCAAGGTTTCTTCAGAGTGTTGTGAGGAATAAATGAAACACCTTCTAAAACAACAAGCATGCCGAAGGGTTCCAATTAATATTAGTTCGTTTCCTTATGTGGTGAGTAAAAAGATATACTACTGAGGCATAATTTTCATTGTATTTATGAAATTACCCTCTGCCTCTGTATGCCGTTTTGTATTTTTACTTTCCTATAAATTCTAATTAATCCCACACAACAATATGCAATAAATTTAGCAAGTAAAATTATTTATTTATATTTTATAGAATTTAAACAGAGGTGAAGTGTCTAAACCAAGTTCTCTCAGAAAGTTAACATGAATTTATGCTTAAATAAGCCTATTATAAGCTTAATTTCTGAGCCTATTACTCTCATTAACTTCTACAATTCTACGAGATATCGCAGAAAAGTAAATTTCATTACTCTTCCATGACATTCTCCTTTAAAGGCTCATAAATAATAAGCAGAAAACAACACTTTAATTCCATGCCAATGCATTAAAAAAAAAAAAAAGAATAAAAGGCAGAAACAAAAACTGATTCCTTGTGAATGCAATGACAAGTGACAGAGCTTTTGTCCTCTGAGCCTATAGTCCAAGATGTGGCCTGAAAATTATATTCTAATTCTCCAACCTGATTTTAACCCAGACAAGAACATTGGGACTGTGGCTAGATTTGCAGAAACATAGCCAGGGTTTGAGTATTCTGGATAGACCTTACTAACAAACAGAATCTGAGAACCACATTGGGACTGATGAGAAACTCTTCATTAATACAAGAAACCCTTCTCCCCTTTCCTGACAGAGAAGAAATCTCTCAAATAGCCCTAAATTGTACCACTGTCTGAGCTTTCTTCATATTTAATTTCTCCTCCTGCTCCCTCCTGCCTTTGAGGCAATTATCCTATAGATTAATTTTGGCCTGTTCTATAGCTTCGTACAGGATGGGACAAAAGTAGGTTTACAGTTATGAGTATACTAAATACAGAATTTATTCTTGTATTATTTTCCATATGACAACTGTAAACCTACTTTGCCACACCCTGTATAAATGGAACCATATAGTACAAAGCCTTTGTGTATGGCTTAGTTTATTCATATAATGTTTTTGAGATTCATCCATGTGATTGAGAGAATTTAAAGCTTGTTTGTTTTTATGACTAGGTGGTGTGCCCTTACGTTAATACATAACAAATTGCGTATCAATTCTTCTGTCAGTGAGCATTTGAGATCTTTCCACTTTTTGACTATTAATGATATAGCTTCCATGAAACTATCCTATCTTGTGTACATGTTTTTAATTCTCTTAAATAAACAACCAGGAATAAAATTGTTGAGTACACAATTAGTGTATGTTTACCTTCATTGAATCTATCAAATGGTTTTCCTAAGTGGTTATACCACTTCATATTCTCATTAGCAATGTACGAGAGTTCCCATTGCTCCACATTCACACCAACACTTCACATTTCCAGTCTTTTCAAGTTTTAGCTGTTCTAAATATGATTTAGTAAGAGCATGTTGTGATTTTAATTTTCATTCCAAGGTGACTAATAATGTGTATGGTTCCTGTTTTTAACCATCCATATGTCTTCTGTTGTGGAGTGTCTGTTGCCTACTTTTTTATTAGATTGTCTTCATTATTAATTTTTCAGAGTTCTTTAAATTACCTAGATGTAAATCCTTTGGCAGATATTTGTACTATGAATATATCTTCCCGGTTATGACTTCATTTCATTTTCTTAAATAATGTCTTTTAATGAAGAGATTTTAACTTTAGTTAAGTCCAACTTATTATTTTTTATAGTTAGGTATCTGTGATTTGTTCAAAAATATTTGCCTACCCTAATATGGTGAAGATTTTCTCCTGGTTTAGCTTTAACATTTAGATTAGAATTTCTCAGTCTTGACACTATTGACATTTTGGACTGGATAATCCTTTTTGGAGGGGAGGAGTCACTGTGTGTTTCATAGGATGTTTGGTAGTATCACCAGCCTCTAGTCATTACATGACAGTAGAAATAGTAGTTAGTGGTAGCAGTGGTAGCAGTAGTCTTTGAAGTCATTTTTCTCCATAAGGAAATCTACTAGTTTTCAACACTGTTTGTCAAAAAGACTTTTCATTAAGCATTGCTCTGAATTGGCATTTTTCTAGAAAAATAATTGACCTTATCATGTGCATCTAATTCTGTATTTTCTACTAGATTCCATTGATCTATTTGCCTAGGTTTATTTTACTCCCTTTAAAATTTTCTTGAATACTCTAGATTGTTTGGACTTTCATATAAATTTAGAATTATTGCTCAATTCTACAAAATGGATGATGAGATTTTAATTGAGACTGCATGGAAACTATATACATCTTTAAAATGCTGTCACTCAATCTATAAACATGGTAGATTTTACCATGTATCTGGATCTTCCATAATTTCTTGGGAAAATTTGCACTGTAGTTATAAATGTGGAAGTCTTACACACCTTTGGTAAAATTTATTCCATGTGCTTGATGTTTTGTGATAGTATTATAAATTGAGTTAGTTTAGTTTTATATTCTAAGTGTTTGTTGCATGTGTATCGTATTGCTAATTTTTGTCTAATGACTTTGAATTCAACAATTTCGTTAACTTCACTTTGAGATTCAACAGTTTGTACATTCATTTGGATTTTCTGCATTCCAATTGTGTTATTTATAAATAATGAGCTTTTATTCAATCTTTATGACTTTTTGTTTTGTCTTATTTCACTAGCTAGAACCTCTATCACAATGGTGAATAGTGGTGATGAAAGTGAACATTCATGCACTCTTCCTGATATTAAGGGAAAGGTATTTATTATTTTACAAATCATTAAGTATTATGTTAGCTGTAGATTTTCCTGTTCAACAAGTTCCTTTTTATTCCTCATTTGAGTGTTGAGTTTTGTATAACAAGTCAGTCGGCAGCCGTCCGTCTCGAGAGACGATGGTGTAGCTTCTTAAGAGTCTATCTGCACCGCCGAGAATGGCTGTGCAGTCCGACTCGGGAGTGACACTCCGAGTCGGGAGTATAACAAGTAGTCACATACTAAAAGACAGCCATGCCACCATGGAAGTTTGGTTTTATGCCTTCTAAGGACAAGTCTGTTTGTCTGTTTGTTTTTGTTTGTTTGTTTGTTTGTTTTTCCTCAGTTCTACAATACAGCCTTTAATTCTTGGCCTTAGCCTAAAGATGGGCCCCTTCTGAGATTACAAGGAAACATTCAAGTGTTTCCTTGTGAAGTCCAAACTCTGACTTTGCAATATGGACAGCCATTGAACTCTCTACTCAACTCTTTGGCTTCTTAGCTACTTCTTCCCTCTGTGTAATTGTGATTTATAAAAATAAATATATATTTGGACTTCATTCTCTTTTCTAGCACAGAACTCCTAAAAATGTTTAGAATTTCCTAAGTTAAAAAGGCATAAGGGTATCTTTTGTTATGTCAGTGAGATGACTTTTGGACCCCACTTAAGGATGGGGGCCCAGGGCCAGGAGGATGCAATGCTGTGATTACACGGTTGGAACTTTCGGTCCCACTCTGATCTCTGAGCACTGGAGAGGGACTGGAAGTTGAATTAATTGCCCATGGGCAACGATTCAATCAATCACATGTATGTTAGGAAGCTTCCACCAAACCCCAAAGGGAGAAGATTCTGAGAGCTTCTGGGCTGGTGGAAGCATGGAAACTCAGGGAGAGTGGTGCACCTACCTAGGACATGGAAGCTATACCTCCCTGCCCCATACCTTGTCCTATGTATCTCTTTCATCTGGCTTTCCTGAGTTATATCCTTCAGTAGTAAACCTGTGACCTAGTAAGTAAAATGTTTCTCTGAGTTCTGTGAGCTGCTCTAGGAAATTAATCAAACCCAAGAAGGGAGTTGTGATCCATAGCAGTTGGTTAGAAGCATAGGTAACAAATGTGTGGTTAGGGAGGACAGTCTTATAGGACTAAGCCATTAACCTGTGAGATCTGATGCTGTCTTCAGATAGTGTCAGGGCCGAGTTGAATTGTAGGATGCCAAGGAGGTGTCAGAGAACTGCTTGGTGGTATGGGGAAAAGCCCCACACATTGAAATTGATCACAGGATATTACTCTAGATCAGGAATCAGCCAAGGGTTTGAGTGGAATTAATGAACAGATCTGGGGACTCTATTTTGGCCCTCTCCTTTCTTAGAATTTTCCATTCAATTCCAGGCACACTGCAGCCCCGAATTTCACCATATTTTTTTCAGGAAAAGTATGTGAATGCTTACTTTTATCATTTCTATTCAACATTGTGATGAAGGTCTTAAATTAGGCAAGAAAAAAAGCCATACAGATTAGAAGAAAATAAAGTTCATTATTTGTAAATAACACAGTTGGCATGTAGAAATTCAAAGAAATCTATAAACTGTTGAACCTCAAAGTGAAGTTAACAAAATTGTTGAATTCAAGGTCATTAGAAAAAATCAGAAATATAATACATATGCAAGAAACACTTAGAATATAAAACTAAAATAATACAATGTATAATACCATCAGAAAAAAATCAAGTACATGGAATAAATTTTACAAAAGATGTACAAGGCTTCCATATTTAAAACTACAGTGCAGATTTTGCCAAGAAATTATTAAAAAGCCACATACACATAGAAATCTACCATGTTTGTGAATTGGATGACATTTCAAAGATGTATATAGTTCCATTGTACTTCCTGTATGAGCTACATTCAGTACAAACTGGCAAATGCTCTCAGTGGATAAGCTGTATAAATGTGGGGCTTTGTTTCCCATTGTCTAGCGATTGAATCGCTTCCTGTTTCTTTCTATTTTTAGTTGCTTTCCAATACTTTGAACAGTTGTTCATTTTTTTACTGTATTGTTCATGACAAATGCATTATTAGCAGTATGCTTAGTCTGCTCTAAACTGCTCAACTGTTACCAGACTGAAACTCCCCATATTGACTTTCTGACAATCCTTCAAACATACAACTTTCCTCTGACCTCAGAGTCTCCACATATGCTATCCTTCACCTGAAGCAGTCCCTCTTGCCCTTGGACTAACTAGTTTTCAATTACCCTTCATGTCTGTTTAAATATCAGCTGCTCAACAGTCTTTTCTTACCATTATTTAATTTATTTAGGTGGCTTCTTCTTCTACACATTCCCATAGCATACTGTTTCATTTAGCATTTATGTTTCATCCTGCTTATAGTTATTTAATACTTTCTTCCTTCTTAGAGGGTAAGCACCATGAAAGCAGAAATTCTACTGTATACTGTGCCTAGCTGGTTAGAAAGAATTTGATAAATATTTGTAGCTTTTTATAAAACCAAGGATGAAATATTTTAATGATCTTATTAGAAATATTGTGAAGGTCATTTATTAAAATCACTGATAAAGGAATTCATCAGAGTACAGATGTGTGTACAGTTAAGCTTTATCCAATAACTACAGCAAAACTTCTTCTGTCCACTTTGTATTATTGCCTGCTATGTGTTAAGCTATGTGGTTCCCTGTGTCCTGCTCAAGAGGACTATAACAACAGCCTTTTGGAGGACTTTCTGTGACAATAGCACAAAGCAGATGCTTGAAAAAAAATAAGTCCAGGAAAGTCTTCTAGCAGTTTTTTTTTTAAATCATCACCAAGAAACCAACTGGAAACATTAATTATTTATCATTAATATCATTAGCTCTAAGACTTTTAAAAAAATTTACTGTCTAAGAATAAATATGATCATAATCTTTTCCACTATCCAGAGCTCTCTACCTCCTTGCAGCTGGGATACAAACAGAAACGTGTTATACCCGTGGAGAGTTGCATTAACTCATCAATAGGTGACATTGCAATAGCCACCATAAGATACATTTTTTCTTTAGAAAATCGAACACATTTAGGGAGTCACACTTTGGATATCTTGGAATGGTACTCAGTAATTGCAATTAGAAACCAGGATCTAGCACAGGGTTTGGCACATGGAGTCGTTACATGAACATTAATTCAATAAATAAGCAAAATGTTCACAGTAAAAATACAAAACAAAGGCAATTATACTAAACAAAGTTTATTGATTAATCCATGAACATGACCATTTTTAAAAAAGTATAAACCAAATCATTGCTTCGATTAATAAAACAAGGCTTTCCCTGGGTGGAAGCTCTGCCTAACCTGCACAGTTCTTACAGCGCTGAAGACCGTTCTCGTTGCAGGCTGTACACTTCAGGGCTTTGAAAGAGTCTGTGAAGCAGTTTCGAAACACTGACATCTTGCTCCCATGGCACACGGAGCACGGATGAAAGCCAAAGCCTCCACAGGAGCGACACTCATGTGGATGCTGCACTCTCTGCATAGGGTGGCAGGGGGACAGGAGAGAACAGGAAATGAAGGGCGCACACTTAGAGAAAAACTCGTCATATGAGAAATACATATTTATAAACCAAATAATTCAGGGGATAGCAATTTGCATTAAAGGGAAACACCTTAATTTTCTCTCTAGTAGCTCTTAACAGTTTTATGTCTTTGTTTATAGAATAGTATAAATAATAGTGAGTTTAGAATATCAGAATAGGAGCCAATAGCAAATGGAGATCCAATGTTATATTGCACAATTTCATGCATTCTGTTTTCAAGCACTTTCAAATGTATCAATATATATAGAAACTTCTCTCACTCCTCCCTTCACGCATACAGACACCTTTGTAAAGCAGACAATTCAAGCAACTTTTATTTCATTTTATATTTGAAGAAACAGGCATTAAGATCTTAAGAAATTTATCAAAGTCTGTAAAACTTCAAACAGTGGCTATCAACCTTTCTACATCAAGTAAAGTTAAAGAACCCTGATAATAGAATGAAGATAAATAAGCAGTGTGTGGAGGATAATATTTAGAAAATTACCCATTCACATTTTTATTTGCTTTTCTGAGCATGTGACCTTTTCTGGAATTCACTAGTGGCACCTATCAGCTGGGGACAGAGTAGGAGCCATTATAAAATGAAAACAAAAAAAAAGAGTGAGTGAATACCAAGTTTCTGACTTGCAAGTTAGGAATTTGCAACAATGTTTGAAAGTATACTTTCGAAACAAGAATAATAGCAAAATAAAGGTGGGAAATGTGGATCCATTCACACTCACACAGAGAAATATACTGGACATACACATACATATAGCTTTTCTCTAGAGATTCACAATTGCACCTATAAAAGTCTCAAAAATATATGACTGAAAAGGAACCTCATTAACTGTGTTTAACCCACTATTTCCCAAGCACAAACAACTAAATGAACCCTTTTCCCATGAAACATCGATACTTGCCTCAGAGTTACTACCTTGTATAATGTACTTTAGGAAACAAACATTAAGAACATGGTTGCTTTAAAATGTTAGTATTCCCAGACCACTTTTCAGATATGCATTTTCTGTAGATAGCAAGATTCATACACAATTACAGTTCGTAAGAGCTCATTTTTAGTGGCACAGAGTTACTTTGATGTAAAGTAATGGCTGCCAATCAGAATAATGCAAGCAAGGAACTCCATCAAGTTTGTGGAGAGTCAAAGCTCTTCCAAAAAGTTTGAGTGTGTGTAGCAATTCAGTTACTTTGTAGGTGGGTTTTTGTCATTTATTTGTACAAGAATTGACCCCAAAAATGGTATAGTGAACTAAAATTTTGCATGATATTAAAAATGTCTAGGTAAATAGATCCTTGACGTTGATTAGAGCTATGCCAGAACATTGTGAGGTCTGCCAGAAAAAGCCCAACCATTGTTAATATGAGAATAGTTTTTGTGACATCAATGTAACCTGGCAGCCAAGGAGAGTGGACTGGAGTGTGCAGGCCTGAACAATGAAGACTTCGCTGTACTAATCAGTGGGGTTGGGTAGATGTTGTTGAGTGAGCATGTGTACTGTGTGGCTGTTGCATTCAAAATGACTGAGCCAGTAGAGCAATGAATCTGCATCAAATTTTGTGTTAAGCTTGAACATTCCTCCCTGGAAACTATTCAGGTGTTTTAGAAAGCCATGGCTACGGGGAACTGGTGATAGGCAGTTTCTTCACATTCCAGTCTTCTCTTTCTTAATAGTTTATCCACAAGTCAAATCAAATAAATTTCCAAAAATAAAATTAAAATATATATTAAAAGTTAAATTTTCATTTTAAAGAGAATCACAAATGGACCAAGGCCATCCTAAAATAATGTCATCAGAATCCATGCCATGCTATTATGAGATCTGTCTTTCACTCTCAGCATTGTTGAGAGGATTCAATGAGTTCATTCATGAAAAAAATGGATAGAATATCCCTGCACATAGTAACTGGTCAATAAAGTTAGTCATTGTTAGCTATTATTTCATTAATAAATCCTTATTCAAAGGAATTTTTACAAACTGCTGCCTCAAGCTAAATTACTTGTGGTTACATGATACAACTATTTTCTGTAACATTCTTAAAATTATTTTATTCAAACACCTTCTATACTTAGTTTTTTGATTTAAGGTCTTAAGGGAGAGTAAATGTGTTTCAAGTCATGTGTGAATTTTGTTGTCTTGGAGGGCAGCATTGGAAAAATTATGAGGCCACTTTCATTCCAAAGAAAAATTCGCTGTTTCAGCCATTAACTTGGAAAGGATGGCTTACACAGCATGCAGGATTTATACCCAATCCTCACACCAACCTCATTTTACAAATGAGGAAACAATGCCTCTGAATCAGTCTTAAGAAAATGTTTAGGGTACTGAGAATTAGAAAACTGGAAATTAAAGAACTCTCTTCAAGAGCAAAATCCATTGTCTTTTTAACAGTAGTTTCAACCTTTATTTACATCTATTTTTCCCAGGTAATATACTACATAGGATCCCCAAATGTAAAACAGTTAAGAAGATAAATGCTCTGACTGAAAAAAAAAAAGTGGGGCGGAGGTGGGAGTGGGTCTTGAGGCCACTAAGCTCTCCCAGTACTCAATTAGCCTCCAGGAGTCCCATTACAGTTCTGTCATCTAGTACAATCAACTCTATTTGATCATCCAATAAAAATAAAATTTCAGTCACTCCTAGACTTCTCCTTCAAAGAGTACGTTTGTTACATGGGAACTCTGGTTCCATCTTAAAGAGTTCCTTATAAAGAAAAAAGCTGGCTTATGTTAGATGCTCCTGTATCATAAGTCCACCACCTCCATAGACAGTTTTGCCCTCAGGGCGAAATGTAAAAGGAGCTAATGAATTCCCCAAAAGTTAGACAATATTCTATCTTTGAGGAAGAAGCAGTAACTAAAGTTAACAATAGTTATTAGCAACAAAACAGACTTCCACTTTCAAAGAAGAGGTCTACAACAGGACATTGACCTTCAAGCCACTAAGGAATCTGGCAAGCTCTCAGTATCCTAATGTGCAACAAAGTGAGAATTTGTGCAGACTTAGTTGAGAACAGCACTCATAGTACCAAATCTACAGAATGTCGCTATAGTACTTTCAATAGTGGTTTGCATAGATTCATGCCCTTTTGGAGTACGAGTACAAAAAAAAAATGTGATGGAGCATCTTTTTTTCATCTCTTTTTGTCCACATATTATTGGTGAAGGACTTTAAAAAAATAGATACTCGGCCACTGAGACTTATTCATTCATCCCACAAATATTTTGGGGGTGCCCACTTGCCAGAAACTGTGTAAGGCATTAGAGATACTCAGTGGACCAGACACTTCTTTGTTCTCTTAAAGATAGCCCTTACCCTCAACCGTAGGTCTTTGATTAAGTCCACTCCATAATACAGTCAACTGCTAGAAGCAAAAGGAACTCTCAAATCTCTGACAAAGGTCCAAGGGGAAAGGATACAAGGGTGGAGTTCATAAATGATAGTCAAATGGATTTCTTTTGTAGCAAAAACTCAAATTTCAGAAATATAAAATTTTTGCTGTTATCTAATATAGAAATAAAATGCTACAATCAATAATCTTTATGCACCTCCTATTCTTAAGCTCAAATCATCTAATCTTATTCCAGAAGAGCTTGACAGTCCCTTAAGGATCCTACCAAAGAGAAAGCAATTTATCTGAGTCTCTGACCACAAACCTCATCATCTAAATTGTCTATGAAGCAGACTTAATCCCTGTAACAAATTGTCAAATGTGCACACCTGACAGAATCAATTCTGGATGATTCAGGTTGGTGTATATATTTTGCTTTAAACTATATTCAATAATTTAATCCAGCAAATGCTTACTAAATGCCTAATAAACAGCTTTATGTCTGACCAAGCTGCTAATCATAATCCTACCTGATAGTTTCCAGCATCCTCAATTTTCAGACTTGGGAAAGAACCCACTGAACAAAAGACAGACAGAGTCTATTTGTAGCTGATGATACTAAGCGGATAACCCCGAATGCGTGAGTCTGATTCTTGAACCCAATGGGATAGACTGCCATAAACCTACTTAAAAATATGTTCAGATTTCAGAGAGTGGCAGCCTGAGCACATGGCCTGATTTCCCCAGTGAGGGGGTGGTGCTCTGAGGCTGTAGTCTGAGAACACACTGTGGCCATCTCCCCACTGAGAGGGGCCATCATCCAGAACGGTGCCTCTCCTGGGAGGCTCAGGACAGACTTTGACAGCTGGGATGCCTTGTACAGGCAGCCTGGGCCATTTCCAGCATCCTCAGTGTGTTTCTGGGTATCTTACCTCTGTTCTACATGAACATAAAAATACGCAGTCACCAGCCCTCAGGGAAGAATTATGCGTTACAAGAAAAAAAGTGCAGACAATGAATACTGTGTTGGCAATCTCACTAGAAATGACAACAAAACATTTGCTTGTGTCTTTAAAAAAATAGCAAGGCAAATGCTATCTTAGATCTCTACCAACTGAGAACTCTAATCCAGTATCTGCTGTAACAAGGTATTTGCTAACACAGCCTGGGCTCCCTTGCTTTTTCTGCATGGACACCAGCATTATTAGCTACACACCTTGGTTATTGCTTCTGGAGGACCCTTTTCCACTTTTCTGCTTCTAATCTTTAGCCTGTTTATTAGTATAAATCAATACATAAATAATAACAATAAATAAATTTTACCAAAAACAGTGTTGTATTTATTTATCATTTTTACAAAGCTTTTTCCTACATAAAACAATAATTTTTCTCTTCTCTTTCATCAATTAACTGCTTTTCTTTCTCAGAAAAAACACCTTGGGTGAAAAAGGATTCAACTCAAATTGAATCCATTATTTTCCAGTCCCCGTTCTAAGTGCTAGAGGTGAAGAATAAAACAAAATAGATAAGAATCTGTGTCCACATAGGGGCTCATATTCTCTTGGAAGGATCCTCTGTGAATTGTCCCAGAAGTAGAGCCTCCATTGGTACAGCTGTCTTTATTGAACCCAAGTCTCCTACCAGCTATCACTATTTTCTACTTGCTTCTATTGCAATATTCATTTGGGAGAGACATATGCTAAGATTTTTGGACCAGAAAACCTGAAATTATAAACTGACACCAGTTCTGGTGGCCCAACTGCAACTGTTAGCCTCATTCCTCACCATCACCTGGGATAAGTGCTGAGCACTGGGGCCTGAATTATGAGGACCAGGGCAGTCATAGACTACTATATAGCACCCAAGTCATAGCAAATTAGAACTTCGTAGGATCTGTCTGGTTTCTCTCTAAAGTTGTCACCAAGTTGCATACCTTCCATGATGCCCCATGAGTATTGGAGCCCAGTGGTAAAACCCAGTCTGTTCCCTGGACCCAATACTCTGTCTACCTTCCAGTAAACTTCGCACCTGGGCTTCAGGTTCTGCCATGTATGATCAGATTTCCCATAAACCTACATGACACTTAATTCAAGAATGATGACAACATAGATTGATATTTAGGATCATGGGCTTTGGAGTCAAGCTGATTAGAATCAGGACACAAACATTATCAAGTAAGATCTTGTGCAAGTGAATTAATTCTCTGTGACTCCATTACTTTCTCTGTAAATGGGGAAAATAGAACCCACCTTACAGAGTTTTTATGAGGCTTCAGAGTCTTAATACATGAAATATCAAGAATATCATTAGCTACATAGCAAAGACTCCAGGGTTTCCTGCCTCATGAACATTTAATTCCTCCAACAGAAGAATAGAATGGGTTGGGATTTGAATCTTGCATTCCTAATCCACTTTGTTTGGCTCTTCCAAATGATTATCCAGACCCAGTATCTTTATTTGTGTTAGTTTGCCTTAAACTCCAACCCCTTTCACAGGCAGAGTTCAGGGGTTTCTCAGACAGCTTCAAATTCTCACCAGTTTTGTTATATGGACCAAGCAGCTTGAGTTATAGCACCTTACAACTCCTATAACATTAGAAGTCAGTACCATACCATGCGTTTCAAAATTAACAATAGTCTTAAATGTCCGTGCCTTATTTAGGTCATCAGTAGAGTGGAGACAGACTTAATGAAGAGAATAAAAATCTTATTTCCAAAATTCTTTGAGTGGAAAGAGAAAGAGATGTTATGTTAATATAGCTTGGTGGTGTTAATAAAGTTGCAGAATTAAAGATTATAGACCCAAAGGAATGAAAGTCCAAAAATAGTTAAGTCAATAATCAATCTTTAAAGAGAGTAATAAGGGAGATTCACCCTGTAAGAACCTAAAAGCAGTTATTAAATCACAAAAATAAAAACAGTATGATAGTGGCACAAGAAGCAAATAGACTAGTGGAACTTACTAGAGAGCTCAGACAAAGACTCAAGTATATATGGGAATTTACTGCAATACAAAATTGACACAAAAAAGCAATAATTTAGCTGGCTCACCATATGTAAGAAAATGAAATTGGATTTTATATGAATTAAATGCCTAGATGTGAAAAAAGATGAAGTTAATATCAGAAAATGTGAGACAATATCTTCTGACCTTAAGATGGAAGGGCATTCATGAATAAAAATTCAATAGCACAAAACATACAGTACAAATGATGGTTTTCATTGGAGGATTTCTGTTGAATGAACACCACCATGAAAGAAGCTGAAAAAAGAGAATAGAAACATTGCAATGACTAAGATCAACAAAAAATTAACATCTAGAATATAGAAGGGTCTTCTGAAAATCAACCCAAAAAAGGGCAAACCCAAGACATTTGGGCAATGTATAAGAACACACAATTTACAGAAGAAGAAATGGTAAAAATCTGACAAGTATATAATGAATGAAATGTCCAAACTCAGCAGTAATCAGAAAAATGTAAGTTAAAAAAATAAAACAATATACCTCTGTACCTACTACCCTGGCAAAAATTAGACAACTGTAAATTAGAGAACAATGTAAAATAATTGTCAGGGATGTGGGAACATACGAAACCTCTTTCTCTATAGGAGGGGAATGTTGAATGGTGCAACCATTCTGGAAAGCCATCTGGCACCTCCTGCAAAAACTAAGTGTTTGCATAAACTCTGATCCAGCAATTTCTACTCCTAGGAAAATCCATAAGGAACATGTTCAAGGTTGTTTCTTATAGTACTTTTTGTTTGATGGAATAAGTTAGAGGACATCTGGGTGTCCATAGTGGAAAAGAATGTAGATTTTTTAAAATAGGCTTCATGGAGTTACACAGTTCAAAACAGAAGGCACCGGCCTCATGTGGCTATTTCAATTTAAATTTAAATCAAGGAAAATTAAATTAAATTAAAAAGTTAGGTCCTCAGTCACACTAGCCATACTTTAAGTGTTCAGTGGGCACATGCACCCAGTGACTACTATTTTGGCTAGTACAGACATAAAAATTTCATCATCAAAGAAAGTTCTGTTGAAAACTGCTGTCATGAAGGACTGTGCGGCAGTTAGAAGAAACAGATTAAATGTTCACACAGTAGTATAGATGGTAACTAGAAACACGGTGCCTAGAGAAAATAATATGAAACAAAATTAGATATATTCCACCATTTACATAAATTAAAAATGTGCACATAAAAAAACAATACACATTAACCAACCTAACTCACTTAAATAAAAAATACATATTAACCCAAATTAATGGTTTCATGGAGTTGAAGTAGGGTAGAGGTACAAAAAGAAAGGAATTAACTTCATCCATATAGACTTCTCAAGCTGAAAGGAGTCTTAAACTATCAAGTACACACCATTGTGTTTGTCCCTCTGGGGAGGGTCAATATGAATAAAACATGATGCCTAAAACCAAGAAGTATATAGTCATTTGGGACATGAATCAAATATCCAAAGGAAAGTAATACAAAAGTCAAAAGAATCTGATAAGCACCCAACAAAAGATGGTTACAGGGATTCAAATGTGGGAGAGATCAGGAATGATTTGGGGAAGAAGTAATACTGCTGACGGGCCTTGAAGACAGTGGAGGGAAATGAGGGATGGAAGCCACCGCATTCCAGAAAGACAGAACAGCTTTCACAAAGGAGTGGTAGCAATAAGCCACAAAAAGTTCTTCCTTTCAACAGAAGTGGAAGGAATGGTAGACAATCAAAAACAAGGTCAGGAAAGGACCTAGCATAGCAAGCTGGCCGGGGCACATTCACCTGGGAAAGCCCTGGTCCATGTCTGCTGTCCCCAAATAATTACAAATACACACTTGCAATCTCAAAGTATCACAGTTTGCATGATAAAATATTAGATCTTCCTACATACAGAAGAACATAAGTTTAACAGAGAGGTATTGAAGGCTTTCTGGTTGCACATTGTATATTTGAATAAGTATTTCTCTGATGCTGTAATAATCAGTATAGGAACAAAATTTTAAAGTGCACTTCTTTGAAAATAAATTTCCTATAATATTTAGAAATGATGACCTGGTCCATGAGAAAAATAAAATAATTTTAAATGAAAAATTTTTAATGTGTTTCAAGACAAGCATCTGGTTTGAAACACCTCATCAACACCGTCTCCATTGCAGAGAATTAGTCTCTGATAAAGCTGACTGAAATTTTCACCTCATATTGTGTTATGAGGTTGTTAGAAGTTAACACTAAAGTCACTTTAGCTGGAGCAAACTGAAAGGCAGGTCACATCAGATTAAAACTGCTGTATGTATCCTGTTAGCATATTTGTAAGAACATGGGAAAATCTAATTAGGAAAACGCAAGTACAATCAGAATGTGTTTCACATTTTGATTACTAAAAATAAGTTGCTAAAAGCACCATTACCTCAATTTTGGTTAAGAGGTCTTGCAGTTCTCCAGATTCATTCATTGACAAAATTTTCTCAGCACCCTATTAACAAGAGAGGGCAGGGAGAAAAGAAAATCCATTTTGTTAGTATTGGAGAAAACAAATTTCTAGCCAGGACAGTTTAACCTACAAAATATTGAACATGATTCTTCCCATCAGATCCAAGTAAATTTACAGCCAGGAGGCCAAAGCAGAGAAGAAATTTCTCTTTCCTTTCCCACATTCTCCCACCTAGTAAGGCCTATTGAGGGCAAGAGGAGGACTGCCAGGAGGAGGCAAGCACTGGAAAGCCCACAGCTGTCAGAATGAGTCCTGACATGGAAGGCCTTGGCACACCCTTCAGAGTTGTTCAGGGGGCCTGACACCAGCTCTGCCATCTGGGAAAGAAAGCCTTTGAGCAAATCCCTGGCCTGGGCTGTCTTTCCCCTATTCCAGGCAGTCCTAGACACAGTCTTCCTTAGAGTCATGCATGTAAAGATAACAGTAGCTAAAAGAATAAAATTAATGACCACCAACACTAAGTTCATACTGTCACGTAGGCACCCAACATCATCTGATTTGATATAGTTGACTCTATTAATGGCAGAAATAGAGCATCACTGAGATTAAATAACTTCAACTTTACCTAGAAAGGAAGCAGAGTGAGAATTTGAACATAGGCAGGGGACTGACTCCAGAATCAATGTTTTTAACTTCTAAAACTTGACTGTGAGCCCTGGTTGGTGTGACTCAGTGGATTGAGTTTGATTCCCAGTCAGGACACATGCCTGGGTTGCAGGCCAGGTCCCCATCTGGGGACATGTGACAGGCAGCCACACATTGATGTTTCTCTCCCTCTCTTTCTCCCTCCTTTCCCTTCTCTTTAAAAATAAATAAATAAAATCTTTTTTTTTAAAAAAACACTCCTACTTAAAACTTGACTATGAAAATGAGGAGGGCAATGTATGTGCATTTAAACAAACTCATTGTGTTTCTTCTAACTACCAATTTTCTTTTCCTTTTCAGTGTCTTCTTACATTCGCCCACGCTACTTCCCAACATATAGGAATAAAGGGGGGGAGCAAGAAAGCAAGGGGTTATTATTTCCAATCAAAGGCACAGACTATATCTGCCTCGTTCACATCATATCTCCAGTGCAAAATGTTGAATCCACTGTTGATTACTCAACAAGACAGAAGAAAACATCATCACATCATACATACTTTTTGATTCCTGTTTGTGCTTGGCAGGGCAGAAAACACAGTGTCACTTCAAAATAAGAAGGTCCTAGTTCTTAAGGAGGTTACAATATGCTTTCATATAAACACAGAACAAAGTAACACACAGGGTAGAACAGAAAATCAGTGCCAAATGAATGATGCAGTAAAGGGCTGAGCTACAAAATCATTACAGGAGAAATAATAGTTCTGCTTATTGAGGGTTGAGAAGGATTTCTAGAGTTGGTGGCATTTGATCTGGGCCTCGGAGGTCAGGTGAAATCTTTAACATAAGCTAGGCAACTCCTGTTGTGATGTACAGGAGCCTTTAGCTCTGGTGTCACCGTATTTCCGCTTACCTTATATGATTCGTGACATCTTAATCACCATCAGAAATGTGAACTTGATATATTAAAAAGCACTATGAATAAATACATAGGGCTACAGAGAATATATGTAGCTCCAGGAGGCAGGTTATATTCTTTTATTTGTATATAGGTGTGCCAGGAATATAGATGTGACACTCCTAAGTGAGAACAAAGGTAACAAAAGCATCAAAATAAAACATTGAAGTCTAAAACATAGTAATATCTGGTAATATTTTTCTGTTGCTACATCCTATTTCTTTGAAGAGTTAGCTAAGCTAAAATGGGAAAACCCTCTAGGGAATTTGGTACATAAACCAAAGCAGTAAGGACACAATATATAAGTTATTTTTCTTCATTGAAAGAAAATGCTCCGCAGTAACTCCAAGCAAAATGAATGTAGCAGAGAAGCTATCACACACCTGCTCCTCAGCTCATATCTTACTGGCGTGCTTCATGGTTGTTTAGCATGAACTTCATTGGCTGGAAGGACCACCTCATTACCCTTAAATGTATGGAATATGCTCGGCCTCTGTCAAATAATTCCAGCACCATCACTATTGTGGAAGTAGATGCTATGTTTCAGATGAAAGGCAGGCTTTGCTGGGTTGCGGGCCAGTGCCTGGTTGGGGCATCTGTGAGAGGAAACCAATTGATGTTTCTCTCCCTCTCTTTCTCCCTTCCTCCCCCCCCCCCCCAGAAAGAAAGGAAAAAGGATGGAAAGAAAGAAAGAAAAATCTTTAAGAAATGCAGGGTTTTTCCACTTCAAACAATGTACTTAAAAGCATGATAATCATGGCTCTTCAAGAGAGCCAGGGGTGTCTAGCGCACAGGTAGTATACCAAGTGCTTAAAGTGGGGAAACAGCTCTGTAACAGGGAATTGGGAGGCCTCTCTCTCCGTTGTTGCTACTCGGCGTGGCCTCCACCCACAACTGCATCTGTCCAGCCCTTAGTTTTTTTCCTTGGAAGCAGCCCTCTGGTCCTGGTGTACATGCGGAGTGGAAACCATAGCCAGACACATCCTCCTATCCCCACAAGGCCCCATTTCCTCACCCTCCCCCTGACCCTGTGCTTGCTGAACCTAAGTACAAGATCCTCCGGGCAGACGAGGAAATCAGATGGTGCCCTCTCTGCTCCTGAACAGCTGCAGATGGGGTTCTCAGCCCAGTTGGCAGGTTTCAGGGAAAATGTTGATTTCTCCCATCCTGACACTTGGGACTTTAACTCGGGTAGCTCTCAATCTCTCCTGCTCTGCACTGCATTTATATATTGCAAGGGTCTCATTCCTACAGTTTTCCACCTAAAGTATCTCGATTATTACTGGGACTAAAAAGAGACTCTTGTGTCCACAAAAGAGTGTTATTTCCTCACATATTGATATTTTTAGGAAGTAATTGTTTCCTGGATGGCATTTGGCTAAGAATGCCACATGTGAGTTTATTCATTGTTAAATATAACTTCACATTCAATCATTCTACCATCTGGCATAGTTTATCAAGATTTCCCAGATACCTAGAGAAATCATTTTAGAATAGTTTTAAATTGATTCAGAATAATTTTTTCTGAAAGTTAATACAGTCCTGAATATAATGATCATAGCAATGTATTTAGTGCATTACAGACAGTGGCCCTTTTAATCATCAGTGCAAAGAAAGCATTATTATCTCCATTTTTAAAATGAAAAAAATGAAATTGAAAAGGAATAAAGAATATGCCCAGGGCCTTTAGTTAATCAACACAAGGCCTGGCCAGATCTTGAATTCAGGTCTTGCTGACTCCATAGCCTATGCTTTTTCCATTGTGCCATGTATGCTAACTGACATATTGTAATATAATTGTATTAGTGAAAAAAAGTGGTACAGATAACTGGGGACCTTTCAGGCTATATTTAGAATTCACTGCTGAGTAGCTGCCCACAGAGGTGAAGTGAATGAAAGCATTAATCACAATGACTCTAAACAGGATGAATGTGCCAAAGGAGCTACAGAACATCTTAGTTCTTTTCCTTTTATATCTCATTACCATGCTTTTTTCAGTTATTTCTAATACATGGCATATGGCAGAAAGGACCTACTTCATTATCCTTCAATATATGAAATTAGCTTTATTCTCAAACAGTTCCCACCTTAAAATTCTGAGTAGTGAGCTTTGACATGTGAATAAGCCATTTTATTTTACAAGTAACAAATGTCTCAAAGATAAGACAGTTTGCATAATCTTTCCTCTTGTACGGGTCCCCAAGAAGAGACATATCTTCAAGGAACAAGAAAAAGGTTAAGAAATAAATCAGTCCCTTGCTCACTAGTAACTGCCAGACACTTGCCCGTAATTTTTGATCCATGAATGTGCAAGGTGTGCCCCATACTTAATTATACATATGACCATTCATTCATTCCTAGGTCTACATTATTTTTAGCCCCGAGTTATAGGTTAGGTGCTGTGCTAAGTGTAAGAAATATAACAAAAACTAAAAAAATGGCTCTCTGTTCCTGAAGGAATGTAGTCTTTCAGAGGAGAGAGATGTTAAACAAAAGATCACATAAATAAATGTAAACTTACAATTGTCATAAATACTACAAAACAGGCATTGGTACAAGATTCTATGAAAGCATATAAGGTGAATGAACCTAAGAAAATTAGGAAATGTTCTCTCCATAAAGTAATGATTACACAATGCTTCGGAAGAATAGCAGTTAACTGAGCACATAGAATAAGGGAAGAAAATTAATTAGGGCAATAAGGTTATAGCAAGTATCATATGTACATTGCCCTTTGTAATCACCATTTCCTTTCATTCAAAATAAGAAAAATCTATGTTTCATAAAAGTTTCTATGATATTCTGCACAGAATTTTGGATCAGTGCCTTGGTATTATAGGTACATCACCCTTTGTAATCACCATTTCTTTTCATTCAAAATAAGAAAAGCTATGTTTCATAGAACTTTCTATGATATTCTGCATAGAGTTCTGGATCAGTGCCCTGGAGGAAAGGGAGGTGAGAATCCAGGCCACAGTGTAAGCAATCGGTTTTAACAATAAACTGAGAAAGTAATAGATTGGTATAAACCGGTTTGCATTTAACACTCTGTTTGATTTCTGGGAAGAGCTGCCTCGTAAAGAATTTCCAAACATTATTATCAAAAATAAAATAAACAGCCTGTTTGTCGGACGAGGAGACATGGCGGCGGCGCTGAAAAAAAAAAAAAATAAACAAATACCAAAATTCAACTGTTTTTTTCAAAAATCATTTAAAATCACATGCTGGTATATTTCCACATTGATATCCAGGCTCTGGTTTCCACATGGAGTGCTGATATTTGAAAATTGTTCACCTGATATTTCTGAGAGATCCAGAAGAACTAGAAAAATGTTCTCACTAACCAAAACCAAAACCAAACTTTAATTGCATGATATATTTATTATTTTATTTTTACTTGCATTTATTCAGATGCTACTTCATATTAATGAAAATGCAGCTTGCAACCAAAGATCCATATAATAATATATTAATAATAAAATAAAATCTATATAAGAATTCAAGACATACAAAATGTCCTAAATAAATCTCAAAATGATAGCTATGATTGACCCTTAAATATAATTCTGAGCCCGCTCCTCAGTTAAAACAGCTTTTCTTGACAAGGTAGTCCAACAAAGTAATGCCCTACATAAGATTTCAGGTGAACTGGCTGATATAATACATAATGATCTTGCTTTTTAATTAACCATAAAGACATAGTTGCCTGATACATGCCATCAGAGAAGTGGCTCTTGAGTCAAACGTTAAGTTCTCATCCCTCTTGCTGGCTTCAACAAGCTTCCTTTTCTCCCCCACTTAATTACCTCCTTGCAGTTTATTTCTATTTTACTGTATACCATATCCTCCACTGCTCATTGGAACATCTTCTAGTGACTGCAATGAAATCCTAACTCCTTAGCATGGTCTATAAAGGCCTTAACTGTCTGGTCACATCCATCTTTCCAGCCTTGTCTTTTAATATCATATGTTCTGGACCCTCTGAATTCTTCTCTTTCTCCAGGTCCTCCCATGAGATAATACGCCTTCGCACAGACATGCCCCGTCCTTTGCCCAACGTTTCTTGTATTTTCCCTACTACCTTCTGGAAACATCCTATAAGTGCTTCCAGACCCGATGGAAATGTTCCCTACCTTCTCAGCGGGACTTCCTTGGTTTTCCCAGACAAAAATCAACTGTTCCCGCAGACCACACTTTGCCCCACCGCACAGTGAATACAGTGGGAATAATAGAGGCTATGCCACAGAGACTCGGTAAGTATTTGCTGCATTTATATCTTTAGGCTTTCTGTCACAAATGCGGCATTAAATGCCAAAGGGCTGTTTCTTATCATGATTGCTGATTTAAAAAGGAAAAACAAGCAAGGGCATGAATCAAACACACCTCGGTGGAGGGAAATTTGCAAAGGGACCAAGCTGATAGGGTTTGATGCTAGAATGGCAGATGCTAGAGGACTAGAAAGGACGAGCACTGTGTACACGACCTCTCCTAACCATCACTTGTCTCTGCTGAGCACTGAATGGGAAGTGAAGGGCGAACCTCTGGAGGCTGTACTCTCTGGTGCAGAGCAGGAGGCTAGGACTGTCCAGTGCTGGCTGCTAGGGAAGCCTTCTGCTGTGCGATCAGGAGAGCAGATGGTAGGGCTGGCGTTCAGGAGCTCAACCAGCACCTGGCGTGGTGCCTGCCAAAGGATGTGCTCAATAAATGTGTGTTGCTGCGGCTGCCATGCTCGCCACAACGGGAGGCTACATCAACCCTGGAGACCAGCAAAGTCACAATATGCCTCAGCAATCACTTCTGAGCCTCTTCCTGGATGTGAACAGGCTCCATCGAGGCCCTGAATTTCTACATCAAATACTTGGGTCGGAAAATGCCTAAACAGGTGTAGCAGTATCCCAGTAGTATCTTAAAAAACACAGTAAAAGCTCCATGAAAAATCTCATTCTAAAGAGCATAGCTTTCCTGTGTCTCTGGCAGGAAGAATTAAGTACAAAATTAATTAAACTAGTTGACCTGGTTTGTACAATTGTGTAATACAGCCCTTTGGGTGTTAGAAAATCCCTGCCAAAAAAAAGTGATTTTCATTGTATATAATTAATGCTAAGCCATTTTTTTTCATTGTAGCTATGAAGAACAATTTCTCATAGAAGCCAATCTTGATTTTTTTATAATAAAATAAAAAAGAAATATCATCAGAACAGGTGATCATGTGGATGTATTCTTTTTTCTGTATGGTAGAAGGCCATCTCTTCTGTTTCTTTAAAATTAATGTGAAATTATATTAAAAGTGATATCAAATCATCGGGTTAAAAATATATATATAGTTTGGGGGGTTGAGGTAGAAGAAGCCTAAAGACTATTCTATTTAATAAATTTAAGATTGCTTATTACTGTGTCATAAATTCTTTTTTCATTAATTCATTTTTAGAATGTAGTGACTAAGCTCAGCAAAGACTTTTTGAATAAGACTCTGAGTTATATTTTAACTCTTCTTGGACAAGTAACACCAATTCTTTAAGACTCAGTTTCTTCATTTGGAAATCAGGTACAAAAATGTTTATAGTGTTGCAAAGATTGCATGAGATGATATATGAGTCTGGAACATGCATGACACCTAATAGAAATTCAATCAAGGCTAGTTGTATGTATGATTATTACTATCAAACTCCCTGAGAGCATTTATAACTTAGAATCAATGTTGAGCATGCAAAATTTGGTCCATGAACACTTTCTATCTAGAGTCAATAACTTATACAAGATAAATGGAGATTTCCAAGAGCTTATGTTGTTGCTGGATGATATTACAGTAAAGTGATAAAGAATATAATAAAAAAGAGGAAGGCCTCATGCAAAATATAGGAATGACTCTATTTTGTGACTTCTTAAAAAGAAACTGGTATAAAATTTGAGGACTTCCTAGACCATAAAACTTCTCATCTAAGTTTTATAATGGCTAAAGTATTTTTTTATTATGGAAGATTTAACTAGCTTTCAGCCAGTGTTCTCTGAAGAGTGAAAAACTGAAGATAGTGACCAATATTGCTGAAGAAAATTGAGTTGATTGGTTTTCTGGGACAATATGGATATTTAATCACTGAGCAGGAAAAATATTTGAGTAAGAATCAAATGATGAGAGTAACTGAGATGTGTAATTAGTTGATCAAAATGTCAATTAAAATTTCATTATTAGGAGGGTGCTCCAACTTGAATGGGCCTTAATTGCAGACGGTGTCCAGGGATGTTTAGAAATGGATAGGCTCCTAAAGATTGATCACTGCGGCTTATACATTCAATAACAATTATTTTATCTTTCATATTACTATCTTAGTAAATTTACCAAAGATTAAAGATGCCTCCACCCTGCCCCAGTTGCCCCCTAGAGAGGCTTCTCTACAGTGTACTGAAGTTCATGATCATGAAATGAAGCAGATATCCCATTTTATAAGGTACTATAATGCTAAAGAGTCTAACAGTGGATCTTGTTAAAATCATGACAATGACCCAATGCATCTTTCAGGATCCCAGCAGGAAATAGATGGCATTTGTCATTATTTATTTTCTTTTATTTTTAAATTATTTATTTATTTGTTTGTTTGTTTGTTTTATTTTTAGAGGGAGGGGAAAGGAGAAAGAGAGTGAGAGAAACATCACTGTGTGGTTGCCTCTCACTCATGCCCCCAACTGGGGACCTGACATGCAACCTAGTCATGTGCCCTAACCAGAAATCGAACCAGCGATACTTGGCTCACAGTATTTATTTTCTATTATTTGTTAGATGGGCCCAATGAAAGGCCCATCTACAGAAGTGTGGACAACGTTAAGTGAACCAGCTGGGGTGGTGAAGCTCCCAGAGCTTGACAACAGCAGGAAGCTGTTACTATCCCTGGGTCTCATGTCCATGGGGAAGGTGCTATTCCCAGAACTTAACAAAAAAATGTAGCCATGGGAATGGGGCAGAGGGTAATACAGGGTCCACCAAAACTGTACCTCAGCACAATGGGAGCAGAGAAAATAAACATCCTAACTTCCCTATCCTGCCTTACTCAGATGTCCAGCTCTAGTTTCCCTCTGACTGTACTCATGGGGAAAGAACTAGAAATCACAGGGCAAAGGCATCTGTGTGATGCAGCCATAAAGGCTGCCTTCCGGAGGCTCAGAGCAGGCTAGAGCAGGGGAGAGAACGGATCCGAAAGGGAAAAGAGAAAGTAACCTACAAAGCCAGCAAGGAATCAGTTGACTCCTTTCTATTGACGTTGATCCTTGAGTCCATTTACTAGCGTCCTTAGAACAAGAGAACAAGGATGACAAGAATCTTCTCATAATCTTAAAGTGAAGGAAAGTGAATCATGCGGGTAACAAGGTATGCCGGGATGACTAGAGCTTTAGGGTTAAAACTGTAAGCTCAGCCATGCCTTAAATTCTGACTCTGCTACTTCTTTAGTGTGTATGAGCAGAGAAAGTTACTTAACACCTCAAGCCCTGTTTTTTCAGCTATAAAATAAAAGAAAAGTGTCTTTGGCATGTAGAGTGGTAAGAAATAAGTGAGATAATGCATATTATGTGTTTAGCATAGCACCGGGCACACGTAGGGCCTTGGTAACACAAATAATATTTGCTTATTCTTGTTGTTACTTTTAGCAGACTAGGAGAAGTAATAGATTTTCCATTGAGCCTAATTCCAAAGATCCTTTCTGAAGGATTCACTGGCAATATTTTTTAAAATAAATCATAGTGACATTCTCTTATTGGGACTGCCCTACTGTTATTAACAGTGTGTAGAGGATCCTAGTGACCCCTTCCCACTGTCACTGTCCATTCTCCCTTCTCCTTTTTAGAGAGTCCTCTGAAATTTATTTGGGCAGAGCGTAGGGTGAAAGAGTGTTTTTCTTAGCCTCCGTGTGGTTAGATATAGCCGTGTGACTAAGTCCTTGTCAGTGAGGCGTGAAAGAAGTAATGCACACAGCTTCCAGGCCATGCTCTTAAAAGCGAGCTGATCATCCCTTACTTACTCTTTTTACATTTTAACAAGCTGGAAAAAACATGATGGAGTTGAGCCATTTTTAACCATGAGGTTAGGACTCACTGTGAAAGGGAGGTGCAATAAGATGAAATAATCATTCACGGAGCATAGACACCTATAGCTCTGCACCACTCAGACTTATTTGAGAGACAAATACCTACCTTGTCTGGATCAGGAGCCTTTGATTCATGTAGATGATAGATACAAAGACATATATAAATGCATAGATACATGTATATATATATGTATGTATACATAGATGTGTGTATATATGTGTATGTATAGATAGATAAAAGATAGATAGATACATACATAGATTCATAGATAGATAGATAGGTTTATGGAGAGAGAAAGAATGAAGATGACATTAGCTAGAGTGAAATGAAGGCCAGCACAAACTCTGGGGTACTGCCCAAATTTAAGAATTTTTTTAGCTACAACATTTAAGAATATAAGTAAAACAGGGGGGCAATAATAACTTTGTCCAGAGAGATTTAGAAATTTTAAGACTCTTCTCCTCCTTTCTTCCAGGAACTCTCCCTATCAGAACTGTCTCCAGTGTGAAGAAGCAGATTGAGGAATTAATTATGTAAGCAAGTTCAGGGATCATGAATAAACTTGGGTCTTTAAAAATGGAATGAGAACAAAGCCTGGTACTCCTGTGTCATCTCCCTCAGCCCTGGCCTCTGTGGCCTCCAAAGAAAGCAAGCTTGGGATTTCCTCAAAGCTACAGGTTTCTATGATTCACCTCTTGAGGACGTTGGTTATTTCAGTGAGTAGAAAAATGCCAGGAGAACAGGTGTTTTTTTGTTTTTGTTTCTGTTTTTTATTATATATACGCATTCTTATATTGTTACAGAGAAGTGTGTTAGAGTGATCAACAAAAGATTTTCAGGTGCAAACTTATATAATATTAGGGGACAATTCTGGGAGAGGTGAAGGAATAAATATACAAGTTCAAGTTGAAAATGGAATGCTGTACAACTTATGATGCAACGAGGCTAGTTCTTAAGGGGTGTAGGAGAATGAGAAAGCAGCAAACTTTAAGGAGAGGTTTAATGAGCTCCTCCAATGAACCATGTGCTCTATAAACATCACTCACTCAATCTTCTTGGCATCCTCGCAAGTTGTCTTTGCAAACCCTTGGTTTTAAAAAGAGGGAAACTGAGATTCAAAGAGATTATAAAAGCACAAGTGTTACAAGAATGCATGTTCAAGATCATCACACAGCTAACATTTGGCAGGGTCCAGAGGTGATCTTGATCTACCTGACTGGAAAGCCTATACTTTTCTTCATTGATAAGTATACTTTTCATTTATCAATAAATAAATGATGCTTACTTCTAAGGGATACTAGTAGAATAAAGCGTGATACTAACACACATTAAGCCACAGTTTAATGTAGAACATAGAAAATGCTTTAATAAATAACACCTGCTACTACTATTAAAATTACTTTTATTATTATACTCAGACACCATGATAGTAATGTATTATAAATGGTGTCTAATGTTCAGTGATGGCAGACAATAAAGAACATAGATTTTAGATTTTGTCACTTCTTACCACTCACAGACTGTTTCCGCATTTCATTTATGGCATCAGTATAGGCAAAGTTATGTTGTGAAGTTTGACCTGTGTGTCTCCTATCACCTATCAGAAGTAAATGGATAGAAATATAGATCATTTGTTAAAGGATGTAGGCAGGTCTGTTTCAGTGAATGCAAAGAGCGAATGTATATAGTTCCCTGTCTA
This sequence comes from Furipterus horrens, assembly GCF_987537825.1. Lineage (NCBI taxonomy): Eukaryota > Metazoa > Chordata > Mammalia > Chiroptera > Furipteridae > Furipterus > Furipterus horrens. Next base: position 191,063,414 of record NW_028327172.1, read on the forward strand.
AAGGATGGGCTAATACAGAAGTTATCCTTGAAATGACAAATTATCCCGCCAACTATTTAATAAGGCAAAGCACAATGATAGATAAAAGAAAATACACCAAATACCAATAAGGTGAAATAAACTGAAAGAAATGAAAGCACACTCGAAGCAGTAAAAAGTAAGATAAAAAAGTAGACTCCAAGAATAAGAAGTTAAGCTTATTATAATCAATGAAAACTAGATTAAGCAAATAAAATCTAGGAAAAAAGATACTAGTGAAATATAATATTATAACCAGAGTCACAGTAGACTAAGAATATTAAGAGAGCCCTAGACACATTTTGAAAGTAAAACAAAATAGAAAAAAATATTTGAAAACAAAATTAAAAAGTTAAGATATTATGAGGTATGAGAATAAAAGCCAAAGAATTTTATTAGAGTATAAAAATGAGGCAGCCTCTAAGACCCAAATCATAAACCCTCATATGGAAACTACCCAATTTCTTAAATCCAAAGCACTTAGTTTCTAAACTATTAATAGAAGTTACTCAAATCATCATTCTAACAGTTGAACTTGACACCTCACTTTTCATCACCCCACATGCAAACCCATCATTAAGTCCTATTGATTCACCTGCAATGTTTATTTTGAATCCATCCATTTCTCATCATCTTACTGCTAAGAGCCTATTCCAAGGGTCCACATTTCCCTGGTTTTATTCTTGCTTGCCACCAATATCTTCTCCCTGCAGAGACCAGAACGATCTTCTACATCGTCAGAATGGTCAGGTCACTTGCCATTCCCCTACAGAAAACAATGAACACCTTTGTCTTCCATTTATAACAGAAGCCAGACCTCTTGCCGTGATTTATAGGATTCTGTGAGCATGGCCCTGCCTGGCACTATAACCTACCTCACAGTTTCTCCTCTGTCTCAAGCTCTTGAACTTATCCTTGAGCTTTCTACCCATTTTCTTTCAGCTCCTGGAATACGCCACTCTTCGTGCCTTAGAGCATCTGTACATGCTTGAATGTACAAAATCTCTACATTTAAAATCCCCAACTCTGAGAATCTCTTTATAGTGGCCTCATTGTAATGCTCCAAGTCTTAGCTTCAAGTCTCAGGTTCTTTAATAGGCTCTCTCCCATTACCCAAGTTGACTAACCTCTTTTCTTAATTACTCTCAGTCTCAGATCCTGTTAATTTCAAAACAGTTTTCAATCTGTAATTTAGTACATCTTATTTACCTGCTTATCTACCCTAGGAGAAGGCAAGTTCCATGAGAGCAGAGACAACAGCTCTTTAATTCACCCCTGTTTAACTGAGCACTGTCACCTAGCATGGGACCAGACTCATACTGGTTTCTAATAAATATTTGCTTAATGAAAGGCCACGCTGCAGGCTTTTTTCCAAAACTTTGGCCTTCCTAATGGACAAGAACCCTTAAGATTCAGAACCGAGGAACACAAAGCAGGATGCTTGGTCTCCAAGCCCTTCTCCTTGTCTGACATTTCATTTCACCAGGTGTACTGTCTACCTTAGATATTAGTGTGACAGCAACTCAGTGCAGCAAGATGGAATTCTGTGGCTTGGCTCCTTAATGCCTATAATTTGCAGTCTGGTCACAGTCTTTATTCCTGTGGTGGCTCTTTGTTCTTGAATAACATCTAGTTGAACAACACGACATTGTCATCACTGGCAAAAATGATCAAACATTGAAAATTTGTTGTCGAACTTAATAAATAAACCAAAAAGCATAGAGGCATTAAAGCTCACGAATGTGTTACAAATAATGAGAGTGCTCAGCCAGTCTCTCAAAGGCATAGTCTTAAATTAAAGGTGGGAGAAAACACCTCAGAAACTAAACCCTGGCTCTATACAGTTCTTTCCTACATCAGACCATAAGTATCAGTAACCCATTGTCTATGAGACTGAAATAAATGGTCATCTCTGCCCCAAGGACTTTCAAGCAAAGCCAAAGAGGAGAGGAAGCAGGAAAAAACACGGCATTGCTTCACTGAGCACAGCATTAGGTGACAAATCAGCTGAAATACAAGAAGGCTATCACACACATGCCCGATGACAAGCAAACCATCAGAAGCTTCCGGTGAGGTAGCACTTACATTTTGAAGAGTACAGATAAATAGATTTTTCTCCAAAAATACTCCACATAAATCCAGGTGCTTTTCCTCATAGTACGGAACCAATAACTGCCACTGATTTTTGAATTCAGGGTTTAAAAATCTATACTTTCCAAGAGTCTAAAACTCAATTAAGAAAATGAGTTCGCCTCTTTGCAAAGTCTAGCATCAAGCCTCCTGCCAAGCTCTGGTCCACAGAGCCTCAGCCCCAACTCAAGGTAAATTCAAAACTGACTAAATAAATAAGACCACTTGATTTAAGACAAGCGAAAGAAGCAAAGCAGAAACTCACTGTAAATGGTACATGGTGACTAAGGAAGAAGAGTTTTCCTGTGATACAAAGGCATGAAATAATCTCTGAGAAATAAGTAAGAATAGAATTAAAGAAGGGAAATACCTACAGATATACATATTGTCGCTATTATACAGCTGGGAAAAATGTGAATTGGTAATATAGTCCTCACCACCTCCATCCATATGTTTTGGTAATAACACAATCAGAGTAGGCTCATTTATCACAGCAGGTAACAAAAAGATACATTAAGTAGAAGTTAAACTCCAACACCCATCTAATATCAAAGCATCTTAGGAATTTAGTGGGCTTGTTGTTTGCTTACAGGTGCTTACAAACTGTTGAGCCAACTATGTGCTTCAGGTTGGTTTAAAGCTTTGTACACTTCTAGGGAGCTTTTGTGAATTAAAGCTGTTTTCTTAATTCAGTTTATGATGAATTTTACATGAGTTTTTAAAGAGTCCTAATAGTTGCCAGGCAAGATACCTTTCAGAGAAAAGCTGTTTGGGAAAAATGCCTTAATGTGGAGGTGTCTTGAGGGAAAAGGCAGGCCTGAGGATGGAGGAGGACCAGGAACCCAGAGGCAGCAAAGGAGAAAAGCCTCACTGCTCTGTAAGGAGACAGAGATTCTTGGTTTTCACTTTCAAAGGAAGGGGAGAAAGCAGAAGACAGTTGGGGGCATGGGGGCAGAGTTCATATTTTTATGCAGCCAGTATGTTATCTTACCATCTTTTGTAATTGCATCTTTGGGAGGAAATTACAGTTACCTTCAAAACACTATAATGAAGGATAAGGGCTGCCCACAATAAATCTAAACTTGTAGGATTTATGTTTATGCTGTATAAATTCACAACAAAATGAATATTTGACAATTTTTAAAGCAAAAATTAAAAATTGGTTCCAGGGAAATTTGCTATTTTACTAGAATTACAAATACATTTTCAAAATACATAGATTATGTGTCAAGATTTCTTTTTTGTGTGAACCAAATGGACTCACATATTAATGAACACAAGTTAGAAAAACTAAGATTATTTATTCTCCCAGAGATTTCAGGTCAAAGTTAAAGATGACTTATTAGGGTCATAAATAGCACTGGATATAGTAAATCTATCTCTTTGCTCTGTTCCCTGTCATTCTGTAACCAAAGCTATTTCTACCCTGCCATAATGTGTATTTTTAATTAGACAGTATTAGCCACAGCAGAAGAAACCACAAGTCACGAGGACAGATGACAGTAACTCTATTTATGTTAGAGATCGGTTTCTGTGACATTGCATATAAAGCAGGATTTATAAATCAAATTAAATCTCCACTTCACTTCCATGATAACTTTGCCTCTAATGAAATCATTTTGATACTAAGTTATATCTTTAAAAGCATACTTGAAAAAATATACATTTTTCTCCATATTTCTAAAAAAACAACAGTCTGGAAAAAATATCTCTCTTTATTGATTAAATGCTGCTTATGATATAGTAGCATAATGAAGAAATCGGACTACGTCGGGATTTTTACATTTAAGGTATACTCCAGTCAGAATCAACAGGCATGAGGAAAGCCCAGTTTTGCCCAGCATCAGTCCTGATCAAGTAGAGCAGAGTTCTGCTTCAAATAACCTCTAAGCCCTCAGCTTCAGTAAGACTTTGTCCTGAGATGGCTGAGTGGACTCCCCCCCCCCCAATTCTTTCATGATAAAACTGCTTACTTTGCCCATCACCTTAGAAGGGAAGAACTGTGAAAATTTTAAATACAATTCTCTAATTTACCAATTCATAGTATTGGCCTACAGTGTGGAATATATATACTTCATGTTTTATTTAAAGCAACAAATGCATTGGCATTTTAGTAAGATTTGCACCGTATGTAGCTTTCCTCAACACCACCCAATTCAGTTGTGTGCATAGGATTGCCAAGTGTGAGCTCCTTAGAGCAAGGATGTGGTAAACTAGCGACTCCTGGTGGTTGTTACATAGCTGTGCAACCATTTCCAGGAAAGTCTAAGAGAATTGGGAAAATAACATATACTGTTTCATTCCCTTTCCAAAATATATTGTCACCAGAAATATCTTTAAATAAATCATTTATACACATGCAAACAGAATACATTGTACAATTAAACCTTTTTAAACTCTTTATAATGAAAAGCACAATGCAAAGTATCCAAAGCACGAAACCTAAAATTTATTGATGTATATTGCTAAAATACAACTATAGTTCAATACTCCCATCTCTGGGATTTTGTCCTAAAACATAATTTAACAGGAACAAAGATATCTATACAACATTATCATATAAAGCAAACCCCAAAACTAGAAACATTCATTTCCAACAAGAGGCAAATGTTTTAACAATTGAAATGTGTCATCATTGTGGTATATAATAAAATCATTATTAAGTTTACTTATAAGTATATAGAAAACTTAAAAAATTTTTTGATAAAATATTATGCTTAACAAAATAAAAATGGTCCATTTATTGTGAATGTCATCATAAAAACATATATGCATACAAATAATGTATGTGAGTGTATATATTTATGCATATATATACTGGAAGGCAATATGGAAAATTAACATGATTGCAGTAGTATTACTTTGTTAAAATTAAAGACTATTTTTAGAGCAGTTTTAGGTTCATGGCATAACTGAGAGGAAAGCAGAGATCTCCCATATACCCCCTTCCCCTACATGTGCATTGCCTCCCTCATTATCGACACCCTCCACTAGAGTTTAATAATGTGTGTTACAATTGTTGAATCTACACTGACACTTCTTAGTGTTGTACGTTCCATGAGTATGGACAAATATAGTAATGACATGCATTTATCAGTATGGTATCATATAGAGCAGTTTCCTAGAAATACTCTGTATTGTATATTAACATTTAAAAATTCTTCCTCTTTCCAAGAAAAAGTTAAAGAATAGAAAATGATCTAGATTGTAAATTATTTCAGAGTAATATGTAAGAATAAGCTAACGATAAGCTTTTCAAAATTCAAATCTAATCAGCCCTGTCCAATTTCTATTCACCTTCATAGTTCATCTTCTCTCGCTTCTTCAGGAAAGTCTTCTCTAACTTCTTACATGGGGTAAAGACCCTATTCCTTTCCTTCAGAACCTGTCTCTCACTTTGTGATTATACACTTGGTAGAGTGATTATTAAAGTGCGTTTCTTCCACTAGATTATGAGAGAAAGACTGTGTACATAGAAAACACTAAAAAATCTGTGGAATAAATTGAAGAGCAGCATGTACTCGATGAGATACTTAACTTGTACTACTATCCCTGCTATCATAGGAGCTGGAGCAGAACAAGGAGTGGGGATGGCCTTTTATTCATTCTGGCAATTTTCACCAGTCCACAGAAGAACTTTGATGCTATTAGAATTATCTAGTACCCCTGGCAGAGTTCATAGTCATATATCTATTCATTTCTTCCTGTTTGTCAACCAGAAGAGACATTGAAGGACTGAGGATCTTTAACTTAGGCACCCCTTTGTCCTTGGGTCCTACAGCTGATTCTCCCTATAGTCCCCTGTGCATGACTTCAGCCCCAAACTATCCCTCTCAACCTTCTTGATATAATCTAAACTGATCAACAATTGTTCGTCACCAAGAATAATACTGCTTTTTTCAACAACCATCTTTGGCTGATTATTCATTGGACTTGGTGAACTTCCACCGACTCCTCTATACAATATTTCACCCTCCTTTCCCAAATAAAAAAGCTCCTTCCAGACCTTCTCTGGCCACCATTAGCAAATAGACACTTATGCTCCCAGAGCTCCGGTTGATTACTTCCATACTTAATTATTCATGAAAGAAAGAGAATAGGCAATATGCCTGTTCCACTCTTCAGAATATACACAGCATTTAACACAACTGTTGATACCTACCTACTTGGAATGGAATGATGTTTCTTAGTTGAAACTAAGTAACTGAACTAGAGTTTACTGTTGAGAAGTTGATACAATAGGCTTTTTAGCTCAAACAGAGGTCCATCGAGGAATAAAAAACCCAGAGTCCAGGAAAAGCAAGGAGATAGATAACAAAGAAGATAAAGGGAATGTTTCTGAGATGCTGCTGAAATGAATTGCTCCAATCTTGGTGGGAGCTCATTTTCAGCTGTTCTTTTAATTTCCCTTAGGTTTTGCCAGTGAGAGATAAAACACACTCTAGTTGGAAGAAAGAAAAGAAGGACAAAGGAGGAAGGGAGGGAGGCAGGGAGAAAAGAAGGAAGGGGGAAATCCCACCATTGATTAGAACGCTGTTTGCCATTTTCTACCCTGAAATGAAGTGTAAAACATGTCATGTTTCCTAAGATGGGAAAAGGAGAAAATACAAACTTTTTAAAAAACCTACATGTTATTATTTTCTCCCCAAAATAGTAAAGAAATATAAGAAATTTAAGAAATAGATACACTCAAAAAACTATAAAACTTTTAACATAATTATAAAAATATTTTAAAATCTTTTTTCAAAAACCCATTTTAATTATATTTTATATTTAAGTAATCATACTAAAAAAGTGAACTTTACCTAATCCACAGTCACTTCACCTTAATATTCTGAATGCACTGACAGCTATGAACAATGTGAAGTCATTTTCTCAGCATGTTATTTGCCTGAGTCAAGCTACTAAACATTACGAGCTTCATGGTCTCAATATGGAAACAAAAGCAAGGGTTTTGAGATTAGTGAGGCAATAGCATGATCCACTGTGAATGTATCAAATGTAATGTAAACAAATCTGATTTTCAACTCTTTTTCCACTCTAATATTAGAGTTCTAAGCAGGGAAATTGGACAAGAGAAAAGAATGAAAATTATGGATCTGTATAATAAAATGCTCATAATCTTCCAAGGTAGAAAAAAATAGCAGGCAGGATAACACATCCTACATTATAATTATAAAGTACAAAATCACATTAACTTAGGCCTCTGTATTCTAAGTAATTTAAAGAGTGACTTTTGGTGGGCAGAGAATTTGGCATTCTAATAAAATGATTATACAAGACTTGACTTGTAATACTCTTCTCTTTCCTGACTATTAATTATCAATTGTATTAAATTATTTAGCTTTCTGAAAAAGGGCATTTGCTTAATTTTCTTTTAATGTCATGCTTATGGTTATATTCTAGAATTTTCTTAAGAAACAGCCATGTGGTTTTCTGAGTAAGGTGGTGATGTAAACCCTTGAGTCTAACTCCCCTACCCTCCACAACCAAATTTCCCCTTAAAGAGAAAAAAAAGGTAAGACATGGGGGAAATCTGACTTAGTGATAAAAACTAGAATAGGATAACATCCATGTGACAGGTGCTTAAAGAATATGTTGCAAAAGGAAGGGCAGATAGGACAGAATGTTCCATGAACTCTACTATGAAAGAAGTTGCATACTTGAGGAAAATGTGGAAAATACCTTTAAACACGTGACCAAGACTTGCTCATTCAGAGGTAACTAGCAGTCAGGAGACTTCTCTGTAGAGCACATATTGTCAATAAGGACAATAATGTCTCCAAAGGGGTGAAAATGTTTGTGCCCTTGACCTGAGTTACCTCATTTTTGTAAACTCCTCTGAGAAGATAGTCTAACAATATAAAAATTACATTTACAAAGATGTTTATTATAGTACTTTCTACAGCAGTGAGCCTAAATTCTCAATAGCAGGTAAAGGGGAAAAATAATGTGGTACATGTCAAAAAAATTTTATAAAACTATAAAAAAGATTTTATCATCATTGATACTCTAAACTCCTTTTAGCCTAGCTCTAGAAGTCCCTGAGTAAAACCAACCAGCTCCATATAACAGAGCACAGCCTATGAATTATTCCATTAACTCGCTCTAGCAATCTCTTCAATCTCATTTCCCACAGCTTCCCATATACACTTTGATAATCTCCAGTAATGGCCACCATCACTTCCTCTCTACCCTATAGGCATACATCACTTCATCCATCAAGAGGTGGAGTCTAACCCATCGCTTCAAATTCAGGCTTATGATTTGTCTTGACCAATAAGAAGTATAAAAAATATGTTCTAGATTTCTGAGTGACCTTAGTAGATGCAGCATAGAATAGAAGGATCCCTCAGCTAATGTAGTCAACCCATAAAATTGTGAGAAATAATAAATTGTTGTTTTAACTCACTAAGGTTTGAGGTGACTCATTGCAAAGAACTTGCTAACTGAAACATATCTGATACTCTCGTCACGCCAAATGGCTATCTGAGTTTGCACAGTACTTCTTTTGTCTCTATTACTGCCTTTGACTACTTTATGAATTTCAAGTCAACTTATAAGACCCACCGAAGCACTCCATCTTCAATGAGACCTTCTCTGAGTATGTCAGAGTTACACTTGATGTCCTCGAGATGTCATAATATACTGGCATAGTGCATATTTATTTTATGTACCTTCCCTGTCTCCCTTCATGTTGACTGTGAGTTCCTTGTGGGCAGAGAGTGTGACGTTATCATTTTTGTGTTTCCATTGCTTAAAACAACACCTAAAAAAGATCCAATGAAGCAGATATAATTGTTCCTCTTTTACAGATGTGAAAACTGACATAGACTGCTTAGTTGATGTGCTCAAGGTCACTCAATCAGAAAGTTAAGTTGGATGTAAGGAGAAATGGATTATGAAAGAATGAAATTCTATGAGTTAAGAAGTCTTTTATGAAAACTCCATCTTTCAGTGATCTTTTGATTTGATGATATCCTACAGCACTTATAATCTGAGAAATACTATATGGCACACAATACTCTATTTATACTCACTTCTTTTCAGTCTTACTGCAAGTTCTGGAATGCAAATCTCACAGATTATATTGCTACTAAATCTTCCAAAAGGCCTGGCACAGAACATAATAGGTTTCCATTCACTTATTAGCTGCTCATTTCAAAACTATTAAACTAGTCAATGATGAGAAGACATCCAGGAAAAGGTATCAAGTCTTTTTCTTAAAAAATAAAAATATAACTGAATATTTAATTATATTTCCAATTCCAATTTTCTAATAATTTATTACTTATAAACTGTAATACATTTTTAAATATATGATTTGGAACCTAGGAAAAGGTAACCTTTAAAGAAGATTTATGGTGAATAATCTCTCCACCCTGAGTTCTGCGCCACCAAGTGAAAGAGAGACCTGAAGTTAGCAGTCTTCAAGAAAAATCGTATTTTTATTGTATCCTCTGCTTGAGAAAGAACTGGGATTTGGTATCATTCTGCACCAGCGTTCTTAGTCAGTGGCAGCATGAAGTTGATTTCTCATTTTGACTCATAAAAATCTGAAAATGTTGATCTTGCCCTTTTTACCTCAGGGTCAAAACACAGTAGACAGAGTAGAGTCAGGATACTCAGCAAGCATGCCCACAGCCAAGGTAGTACTTTTCCAACACTCACGTCCTTCAAATCTCCTCTCTGATCCTAGGCTACATGTTTACAGTCTCTTGACTCTCCCAAGAGAAAAATAAAGGACTGAAGCTCAGGCTCAAGTAATTTCAAGCCCCAAAGCACAGCAAACTCCCAAAAATGTGTGACATCTGAGAACCCCAATCAAAAGAACAAAGAAGAACTCTCGGGACCTCCGTGGACTTGTATGCTTTGGGAGCTTTTGATTTGGCAGCCACAATGAAAGGTAAGTAACAGCGACCTGGGTACAATCAGCATGGAGCTAAGCTGAATGTCAGAGAAGGCTTATAAATTTTTCCTTATGTACTAAGATTTCAGAGAGATCTAAGCTGACCTGTTATTCTTTCAGAAAAACTCAGTTATTCCCTAGAGTTCTTTTACCCTGTAATTTCATCGCCTAGCACTTGCCCAGAACCGAACTGAATCGCACCTCATTAGAAATTATCACAGATGTTCACAAGTTAGGCATAGCACTGGATTTCTCTCTAGAAATCTCTTATGGTAGGAACACATGTGGCATGGAATTAAAGGCGCATTCCCTCTCCTTCTTAATTAAGTCGACCTCATTTCACAAAGCACAGCTCAAATGCCACCTCCTTGTTAGAACCTTCTCTCATCACCCTGATTGAAATACGACTCTCTTTTCTTCCTTCTAAATAAACTTCGGTTTACCATTAATTCAGCACAGAGTGCAACCAACTTAAAAGTGATAGAGTATGTAGCCATATTCACCCCCATCTCCCAACCCAAAACACCCTTCAAATTTTGAGCCTAGATTTTAGAGATTTAAAATCTTTTCATTCCTAGAACATTGTACAATGCTTTGAACATAAAGGGTGCTCCATGTTTGCTCCGTGTCTGCTCCCCTTGTTTCTCTAAGGCTCTTCAGGGTGACTAATTTTACAATAGTTGGAGGCTGTGCAAAGAGACATATCCAAACCTGCCCCATCTGATTGTAGAGCACCACCCCACCCTGTATTTTAGCAATATGGTCCAACTTCCAGAGAAATTCAAATAGTATAAAATAGCTGAGAAGAACTTTAGACATTTATTTCTGTGTTTTTCCAAGTCTTTCAACTGAACTTTTTCGATTGTTTCAAATATTTCAAGGGAAAGCATATGTGGAATACAATAAAGTTGTGTGGATCAGCAGGTGTTGTTTGACATTTGGAGTAGAGATTAAAATCCCTCCTGCTCACTTGATCCACCAGGTACTCCCTAAGGAAAGGTCAAAGTAACCTCTAGGGGACCACAGAGAAATATTTGAAAAGCACTCATCCTGATGCAGCCTCCTCAGTCCCTCGAATGAGCCCCAGGAGTCAGAGAGAAGAGCCAGAATTCACAAAAAACGGATGAGCACTGGCCCCAGGGGACTGAATGTTGATTTCCTTACAAGGCTGACCTAGGTGACAGCCAGAGAGGATGAGCCCCTGGCATCAGCATTTCAGAGCTGGTTGTTGGACAGGTGATTTGCTTCATTTTATTCATTCTGTTCATCCTTTGAATCTAATCCAGAGAACATACACCATCAGGACCAAAACATATGGCCAGGTGTGTAGCTCAATTTTTGTTTTTAGAGAGATAGGCATCTTGGGATGAGCTCAATCAAACTGGGAATCCAAGGAGTGATTAAAAACAAAACAAAAGCACAACATGATGGGTCATAATCCTACCTCTGCAGAGGGAAGCTTGTCACTTGTCTCAGGGGCTATTTACTTTGTCAAATCCTCATGTGAGACGTTTGCTCAGTTGTAATTATATATAGCATAGTAACAAACTAGATGTTTATAGAAAAATAGGCCTTAAGGGTCAGAAACCAGAAACTCTGAGAGAAGAATACATGTACTTTCTTTTTATTTTGTTTCCAGTCAAAATATAAATGATATATGTATTTCATTAAGGATTAGGACTCCAAATAGTACAATATTATTACATTTGTTTTAAGTTCTTGAATAATACATTTAAAATTGTTCCTCCTATCATTTTTCTTTTCCTTAAAGGATATCTGGATTGAAAACTTTGTTTATAATCCATTTATTTAAGACATTTAACTTTAGTTGATCTCCCTGAATGATTTCTTTTATTTTGATTTATTCTCCTACCCTCTGGTGGTGGAAAGGATACTAAACCTCAATACTCATAAGAACAGAAATAAAATTCATTACAAACAAGAGCTTTTCTTTACTGAAATACTAATTTCAAGTTCTATTAGAAATGGATACTTACTAAAAGTTTTAATAACTTTCACCTATTCATATAATCAGTTTATTTTTATGCATTTCCTATGATTAAAACAAAAAATCTTAAATGTGTACATTGCCTTTAAATTCTAATTTAAAATAAAACTGATTATGTGAGAATACATTTTATTTTGTTTTCAATCAGATTGAGAATAATTAGCAATTACATTTAAATTGAAAAATAGTCAAATTGGCTTCAGGAACCCTTTATTAAGTGGCATGTTCTATAGCCTTTTTTAACTTGTGGTGAAGTCACAAATAGATAAAACTGATACCGTACAGGACCCAGGTCCAAAGCACCAAATTTAAGACTCAGGTTTTGACATATTCTGCAAATCAGAAAACAATGAGCCTACCAGACACTTTAAAGTATACTGCCATGCAGAGAACTACACCAGACAAAACTAAAAGTACCAGAGTCTTAGACAGATGGACAATAGATTTAAATATGTGAAATGATAAAGCCAGGATATGTGAGGTCTGTCCAGAAAAAGTCCAGCCATTGTTAATATAATGAGAATGGCATGCCTGACATCGATGTAACCTGGTAGCCACAAAAAGTGAACTGGAATGTGCATGCGTGACCAATGATGACTTCACTGTACTTGTCAGTGGGGACAGTAATGCCATGGAGGGAGCACATGTGCTGTGTGGCCATTGCATTCAAAATCACTGAGTGAGTAGAGCAACACATCTGCGTCAAACTTTGCGTTAAGCTGGAACATTCTTCCATGGAAACTATTCCGATGATTAAGAAGACTGCAGCTATGGGCAACTGGTGATTGGCAGCTTCATTACCACGAAGCACCTACTCATGCATTACGTCATGTGCAGAGTTTTTGGTGAAACATCAAATTACCCAGGTGACTCAGCCCCCCAACAGCCCAGATTTGGTGCCCTGCGACTTCTGACTTTTCCCAAAACTAAAATCACCTTTGAAAGGGAAGAGATTTCAGACCATTGATGAGATTCAGGAAAATACAGTGGTGCAGTTGATGGTGACTGGGAGAACTGTGTGAGGTTCCAAGGTGCCTACTTTGAAGGGGACTGAGGCATCATTGTCCTAAGTACAATGTTTCTTGTATCATCTATCTTCTTCAATAAATGTCTCCATTTTTCATATTCTATTGCTGGATACTTTCAGAATAGACCTTGTATATTAAGAAAAGCCTATATGAGTAAAGTTTTTTGTTGGCCTATAATTTAGAAATACTTAATGTCTGCATGCCTCAAAAGATCTCTCTCTTTAACAGACTCTAACTTTCTGGAGTGAAATTTGAATTGTACATAAATCATTTTTGAGGTACTTACTACTCTAGGACTTTTCCTGTCATTGATTAACTCCAGCACCCAAAATATGAAATGAAGAAACTATTGCTGCTGCACTTCTTCTGTGAGAATAAATTGATAGCCAAACATACCTATAAAGCTGAAGGAGACACTTTGGTCAATGGACCGAGGACATCACAAGATGTTACTGGTGATACTGCATTATTACTAAAGGAACAAGATGATGGTGTGTTACTCTGGAAATATGAAGGAGACTTAGGAGTTTAATTTAGTTCTATCAGCTGTGCATTGGATGCCAAAGTGTTCCACAAACAAGTTTCATGGGCACATGGAATGTTAAGACGTAATTAACTGACTTTGGTAAAAGTATGCAGTCTTCCAACATGAAAATGTCAGTGATCACACCTGTCTCGGGCAAAAGGCCAGGATTAGATGACATCACAGTTCTGCATTTTGGTAGACTGTTGTGATAATTGGTCCTAACTTGTCCATGCCTCATTGCGTGGACGCTCTGTGCAACATGATGTTGATGGTCCTCCCGTCAAGAGCTGGAGTCTGCTCTCTCCATGCTGACTCTGGATCTGACCATGTGACTGCTCTCGTCAATGGGACAAAAACAAACGTGATGCAACAGAAGCTTGAAATGTGCTAAGACCAATGGGCGATGGAAGTCAGAGGCGGGCTTGTTCTCCACATGAGAAAGAATTTTCTAATATTTAAAGGGGTAGGACAATAAAATAAGTTGGCCTGAACAGGAGGGTACTGTCACTGGATGTGTTCAAAGAGCGCTCATCTTTTCCCAGGAAAGTGGTAGAAAAGGGGAACATTAGACAAGATGACATGTAAGGTTCCTTCCAACCCAATATTCTGTGCTTCTGTGTGACACTTCTGGGTGCATCTACCTACATTTGTCTTCACAAAACCTAATAAAGTAAGTCTTCTGCAGCCTAATCTCAGGAGTATCCTGCCAGTCTCTCAACTTAGTCTTGATCTGAGAGAATATGAGAAGGGAGACGTTAACAGAAGAATGTAAGACATTAACTCCTTCACCCTCATTCTTTTACTTGGGCACCCATTTTAAATTTATTAGCTTTGTTTCAGTAATAACCAACAAATCAGTATCACCTATTAGCAAAATTAAATACTTTCTGGGTTGAATTAAGGTAAAAGTGAATTTACTGTTAGAGAGAGGGAGAGAGCAATCAAAGTTTCTATTGTAAGTAAAAATTATCAAGGTATAGAGTTTCTTATACATAAGTCTCCTGAAATGATGAAAGAACCAAAACCTTTTCAACCTAGAATTTTACATCTAGCAAAATTATCTTTTCAGAAACAGAGGTGACATGACTTTTCAGACATAAAAAAAAAAAAGAGCTGAAACCATCCATCTACAGCAGATCCACACTACAATAGTAAGAAGTCCATCTAATGGATATAAGGATCTACACTAAAGCATAAAGGGCTCCAGAAATGAAAATCGCAGAGGATAGCGTACTTCCAAATTCACTTGATGAGCTCATCGTTACCCTGATACTGAAACCAGACAAAGGCATTAGAAGGACAGAAAACTATGCCAACAGAAATATCAATAGCTACCAGGGACCTGAGTTGGAGAAAGGGATTGACTACCAATGACATGAGCAATATGAGAAGGGTCATGGAAATTCTCAGTATCTTAATGTGTCAGTAGATTCATCGGTTTACACACTTGTCAAAACTCACTCATAAAATTATGTACTTTAAAGGGTATAGCTTATTACATACAAATTATACCTAAGTAAAGCTGAATAAAACAAAGCAAAATAAATGAAAACAAGGTATCTGGCAGATATTGTGGTTTGGCTCATTCAGTAACTAATCTAATCTTTTAGAATGTCTTCCTGTACTGAAGAAGCTAGGAGACTAAAAAGTACATTTCCCATTTTTTTTTCTCCCAGTTTTCATACGTGACCTTGATAACCACAGACACTCTCTCTCCAGACTTTACCTAGAAGTAGATTTATGTTGAAAGAAGGACAGGGAACAAATCATCTTTTTTGCCAGTGAACCATGGCAAAAACATCAAGTTTTCAGAGCTGACCACTTCCTGATTGTGGCAGAGGCTTCCTTAGCAAGCACCTGTGCAGAGGTTTGCAAGCGGTCCCTGGAAATGTGCTTAGAGTATGTATTTCTAGTCTGTAAACTAGCTACACTTAAAAAGGATTCTTTCATGCTTAAATGGAATGAAATGGTACTTTAATTCTAAATAATGGAATTATCAAGCAGTCTCACCTCAAAATCAGCTAGTTTTAAGAGACCTACTTAAATCAACAGCCCTTCTATTCTTCTCTCTGTTGCAAAAGTCCTCACTTAGGTTCATTCTCCATGTCTTTCAGCTCAGTTTCAGTGTGAATTCTGTGGATTTCCACTGCAGAGTTTTATGGTTGGTCCAGAATCAAAACATGATTTCTAACTTATTTCTTACTGAAATTTCTAAGATAATTTATATCTAAACTATTGAAACACAATCTTTGCATAAAGAAGATTTTCTGGTGCCAAAACAAGGTAACTGTCCTAAGTAAATTCCAAGCTGAACTTGCTCTCCAAACCCAAGTCCACACCCTCCCTACCCTGGCAGTGGAGCATCCTAGGGCAGCGTAAATTTGTTTTCTAAAGTAATTTCTTTCCCTTGATGATCGTATTGCTTTCATGTTTAGTTTTCAGTTTGGCTGAGAAAAAGGAGGTCAGCATCTTTGTCAACTCTTCTGTTCTTGCCCATTGAACTGTTACCTTCTCTTCGGTGAAGGTAACTGAATTCCTTTGGCAGCACACAGATGGGTTGGGTGGCATTGCTGGCAGTAAAATAAGGGAGCTGTGAAATGCTCTCACGCTCTCCACCCCCCACCCAGCTGCCTCTAAATGTCTCTGCTTCTGTCTCTGTCTAACTCATTCTCTGGCTCTCCCTGGCTCTCTATTTCTTTCTCTCCCTTCATCATGCAGATGATTCACACATCTTAATGGTTCTCACTCATCTAAATTTAAACTCAATGAGATGGTTTCATATGACTGCTTAAAACCTCACAGATGTAAGGAAATTCCCAACATCAGCCTCTTCTTCTCCATAAAAATTATGTTTCTCCACATGCCAAAACCCAGCAGAGGGCATCCTTCCATCTCAGATGCAGGAATACTGCAGCAAAAAGGCTCTAGAATGCCAGCAATGTTTTCCGTTTATGGCTATGCACTGGAACTGGAATAGAAAGGCTCTTGTGGTAGGAGGGGAATTTGTTATAAGTTGACCTCCAGTCTGAATTACAAATTTAGATGTAATTCTCCTTTTAGAAGGAAAAAAAGAGGTAAAAACATCTCTGCCTCAGCCTCATATTTCAAAAGCAATATGGTAGCACTTGCATGGTCCTCCTCTGGGCTGCTGTGTGTGGAAATAAAGTGATCACAGAGCAAAAGCAGTTGAGAGATATTTGCACCCTGTCTCCTTTGTTGCACTGTCTTTCTAACCTTCAGACTAAAAGACAAAAGCAGAAAAGGCTCCCCAGTCTGTTTGTCTCAAAAACAGAAATATAAGCATTGTCCAGAGCAGTGGTACAGGCATGGCCAACTTTGTACTTTTATAAATAGGCAGTCAGTCACCCACTCAGTTTCATTGTGCAGTTTCACAAAAATTTAAAACCCATGAAGAAAAATATCTTAATGTGGTCAGAAGAAATTTTTCTGGGTTAAAAGGTAAATGCCCACAACCATTATCAGTGATTTCCTCCCTGGTGTGAATGAGGATATCAGATCACTTCCTTATGAAAGAATGTCTTCAGGAGAGAAGGAAAGATTATAAGTAGACAAGACAGACAGCATCATTCACATAACCATTCACCATATGTTTTTGACCACTTTGCACCAAGCCCTGTTGTAGGAGCCAAGAATGCATCAGCAAACAGTCAAAGATTCCTTTCCTTGAGGTAATGTACCAAACAGCAAGGGTTTGGGGATTGGACCAACCTCAGTTTGAGTCAGGCCCTGCCACTTGCCAGCTATGTATGTGACTTGATACACAGAAATTAATGTTCTCTTTTGCAAAACAGGATAATAATTGTCAATATGTATTTAAAACATAACTTTGTTCCAGGCATAGGAACTAAGCATGTATATCATAGTCTTCACAATTAGCCTATGAGAAAAGT
This sequence comes from Furipterus horrens, assembly GCF_987537825.1. Taxonomy (NCBI): domain Eukaryota; kingdom Metazoa; phylum Chordata; class Mammalia; order Chiroptera; family Furipteridae; genus Furipterus; species Furipterus horrens. The sequence continues at coordinate 191,080,944 of NW_028327172.1, forward strand.
TATATTATCATTCTCATTCTACAAATGAGGAAATCAAGGCACAGAGTGATTTGCAAATCGCCCAGAATGACGTGGAAGCATCAGAGCAGGAATGTGAAACCAGGCTGTCTGCTTCCAAGGCTGTCTTGCCTCTTAACCAGCATGCCACAGAGTTGATTTCTAAGGCTATCCCAAGGACCAGATGAGATGGCAGGTATGTGGAAAGCTGACAGCAGAGGTTTGTATTATTATTAGTAACATCATTCTAAGTTATCATAATGATCACTGCCATTGTTACAGCTTTTGGAGACCTAAGAGCCTGTGTTGAAATATAATAAATGAGGCTCAATACTTCAAATCAAAATTCCTCTGCTTCAGAATAAAGTCTGTATCCAGTTCTGCTTGAAAGTCACACTGCATGACATCATAGTTAATGAATCATGGCTTCTCTGGGTTTATCTTTCCAAAAGATGACAGGCTGCCTCTAATAACTATGGCTCCAGACAGTGTATCAAAACAGAGATTCCCTATAAGAACATGACAAGAATGTGAGGTTCCCTGTAACAAAACGTGAGTATTTTCTGCTCTGGATTTCTCTAATTTCTACTGAAAGCTGCAGGTGAAGACCAGAGGCAAAACAAAACCTAGATCCTAGTATGTGTCCACGATTTGACAGTCCTTCTTTGTTCTTTTGATAAGGGATCCTGCAGTCAGCAGCCCCTTCGACTGCTGGTGTCTCTTGGCTCTTTGCTCCCAGTCTTTGCAAAGTGCACACATGAGAGCCCTCTCCAGGGCTTCTTTTGGATTGAGCATGTCCGTAGATCAATGGGAATTATTATGCTAAGAGTGTTATTCAAAGAGAAATGAGGCAGCCATGTTTCCTTGCTGCCCTGGGAGCCCTCTGCTTACTGTGAGTATGAATTTGTGTCTCACACTGCACTACCAAAATCAAGGATAATCTTAAACAAGCAGATAAAATTCTGCCTCCAGATCCCATTTCTTGTTGATATCATTTTGGGACAGTCATCTTAGGCTCATTAGGTAGGAAACTGAGTGCTGGTCAATGGGGTCTAAGAGAATTCACAAATATACATCTTACAAATATTCTATTATTCTTGTCTAGACTTTAAAAAAAAACTTTTATAACACATGTTAAGCTTCATAATACAAAATTCAAGTCAAGTGAACATTTTAGAAATGTATCTTATTCAAAAAGGCAATTTCATGCTGATTTTATCTCACATGCTTCTGCGGGGCTGAACACTGTGGCAACACATTGTTTGGGATGGAAATAAGTGCTTCAATCCCTTTGGTTTCAACTCCAAAAATAGCACATGTCCTGGTAGTTATGTTACAAGTTACCTTGTCTTAGGCTCACAGATGTCTACAAACACTGGTTGGGTTCGGTACAAATAAGAGTCTCCTTACCCCAAGATAATGGCCATCGATGAACACGACGGGAAGGGAAGGAGCTTCGGAAACTCGTCGGCATCGTTCATCCAACTCTTTTCCATAGTCACCATTCAGAGCTATGTTTTTCTCTTCAAATTTGACGCGATGGTTTTGGAAGATCTTTCTAACCAGTTCACATCTTTCAAAGGTTGTCCGTACCACGCGAAGGCAAGTGGTATAGATCACCACACGGTCAAATTCTAGTTCAGTTGATGGTTGCTGAAGAGAAAACATTGTAGTGTAAATATGTTTGCATTTACTTTCTTGTGTTGTTATCTTTTAAGACCATTAACAAATTTTAGCAAGTGTCTTATACATTAAGGGCATGCAATAAAAGTTAAATGAATGCTGTATTTGTCAGTTCTCGAATGTGATTATTTAAGTTAGAGCACCTGTAATTGACATAGGGATAGCAATCTACAGCACTTAAATGACGTAATGTAATGGACAGTATTTTTTCTGTTCTTAGTAGCACATTGAAAATGGCATATCTTAAAATTGATGATGTCTCACTTGACATGCCATGTGGTGAAATAAGGAATAATACAATTATTTTTCCCATATTTTGTACACATTTTTCAATTACTGTATTTGCCTCTTTAAAAAATAGTTATCCCCAAAGCAGCATTTATTTACCCATTGAATTTCAAAACATTTAATTTAGAAGTCTAGCATTTCAGTAATTACTCATCCTGATTGACACAGGCTGACAGACATGGAGCTGTCAGGATACACAAGGACAATAGCCAAAGAGTTACAAAAAAATAAATCCATGATTCTTAAACAATCACAACAACAAAGTTTAGGTACCCAAAATCCAGATGCATTGCGTTGCATTGCATTGCATTGAAATGAAGGTTTGTGCACATCATAATTTAAAGAAGCAAAACAAGGCACTACTGAAAAATCACGTTAACAGTTTATGCTAAAGCTGATGGGAAGGGGCGACTGTCCATAACAGTTTTCCATTAACGGAATATATCTGCCTCAGAAACCCAAAGTAAAATATGGAACAAAATAATGTTACATTTAACCATTAAAATATTCTTTTGCTTACACTTTAGCAAATGTCACAGTTTTGTTTTGTTTTCTGAGCCACAATTTCCTGAGAATAACAAGACCTATGTCATAGGATTGTTCTGAGGTTTAAGTAGCACAACGCCGGGCATGAGCTCTGTTGAGTAACCGGGCTCCAATGAGCAGTGAGGAGGCTTGGCCACGGAGGGCGCAAGACGGAGAGATTCAGCGAATGCACAGAGACCTACAGCAACATGGACAGTGGCTCAAAGCCAGGCACTAGAAGGAAACGAAGAAACAGGCATACTGCAATGGAGGCAGGCAACTCTCAGAACAAAGCCGCCGACTCCCTCTCTGAGAATCGTCTTCTTCTGCATTTCCTGCTACATCAGAAATCAGTGACTGCATTCCTGAGAACCCCTGCCCAGTGCTGCTCACACTGCACCAGGTCAGTCCTGATCTCATCACGAAAGACCCTTTTCCCCCTTATCACAGTCCTACCTGCAGGAGACTGAACAGAGTACGGCCGTACCATAATACAAGGGACATGTGAGTCATCACAGGGCTATAGTTGTTGAAAGACACCCACACAATTAACCACTCCAACCTGCTAAATACTGGAATCAGAAGGTAGGAGACTAAGCTCCACCACTTTGTGTTCAAAGAAATCAGAACACTGCTGGATGCATGGATACAGGTAGCCCTAAAAAGGTCCAAAATCATGAAAATGACAATGTTATATTCTCCACCTCACTGAAAGAGAGGACATTTTTCTTTCAAGATGATAAGGTTTGTTAAAGTTATAAGAATCAGTTCTCCCCTCAACAGCATTTAAAAGCTAAGTTGAAACTCAGAAGCATGGAGGGGCCAAGCAGGACTCATAAATTCTCGGCAGGTCAGGACTGAAAGAGATTAGTGAGAGGCAGGGAGTGCGTCATATAAAAAAGCAAAGCTTTTCTCAGCTTCAGGCGAACTTTGGGCTTGCGGGCATGTTACTCAATGTTGTCAGACATGATTATTTAAAATGTAAGTTTGAAATATGGATCATTACAGAAAATGTTTTGCTGTCTAAATCTCATTAAAAATTGAGAGCATTTAGACCCACCTATCTGAACGCTAAATTTGTCCTATGGATTGTTGATGTATTAACACTGGGCTAAAAACAGCATCTGATATACTTGGACTCTGCCACTGGCCATCGGCGTGTCTTCTAGATGCTAATAAACTAATAAGTGTTAGTTTTTTCATCTGCACAATGTGATAAAAGCAACAGCTACCTAACAGATTTGTCAAGATAAAGTAACTACGAATATGAAAAAACTAGTACTGTTCTGAGTACAAAAATATTATATTACATTATACATTGTAAAAATTTTAAGATTAAACACACTAACAAAAATAACTCAGTGGGAAATAAGTCAGGGTAATACATGAGAAGAAAAGGGGATTATTACTATGCTTTAGATTAAGAAGCACTAATCTTCAAAGGAAGTAACCAAATGTCCAAGAGTCTATAGCTGCTCTCCGTGTTCACAATTATGGGTGAGTCTGGAATCTGAGAACTCACTGTAAGTGTTGCAGTTTTTAGAAGAGCATCAAGGTTCTCTTTATTCTGTTAATATTGGAGTAATTATGTATTGTTCTTCTAGCTGCAAAGACAGCATTTGGTCTTACCAAAATGTTCCACTTCCTTCAATAGCTACATGTACTTTAAAAAACATTTGGTAAGAAATACATTTGCTCCATGTGTAGAAGTAGGGAAGTTTCATATTGGACCTCTCTGTTGCCACATTAACCAGCTCACATAGGATTCTTTCTATTCACACAGCAAATGCTAGGTGCCATTTTTCTGTGTGTCTCTAAGAGTAGTGCACTTAAAAATTATTAATAATCTCTGGTTGGTGTGGCTCAGAGGATTGCATGCTGACCTGCAAACCAAAGCGCTGCCAGTTCAATTCCTAGTTAGGGCACATGTCTGGGTTGGACATCAGGTCCCCAGTTGGGGGCATGCAAGAGGCAATCACGCATTGATGTTTCTCTCTCTCTTTTTCTCCCTCCTCTTCCCCTCTCTCTAAAAATAAATTAATAAAATCTTTAAAAATATAGTAATAAGACACACCCTTATCAGGTGGTCACATCGAGTGCTGTCTAATGCAAAGGATAACAAAAATGTTCCTTTATCTACTGTTGAGGATGAGCTTTGCCTGGAATCAATGGATCTCCAAGAATGTTAGGTATTAGAATAAACTGGGAGCTTTTACAAATCCCCAAGTACACACCAATTAAATCCAAATCACCAGGGGTGGGACCGCAGAACCAATTTTTTTAAAGCTTCTATGCTGATGGTAATGGGAAACCAAGTTCTAGAACTCTTTACATACTAGTTGAAAATGCAGATTCATAAGTTCATCCCAGATCTAGAATCTGCATTTTAACAAGTTTTCTGAGAAATCTGGATGCCCATTACATCTTGAGGAGCCCCAGTGGAATCACATTGGCAGTTTGACTTTACAGAGAATCTAGGGTTATATCCCTTTAAAAGAACTGCTAGTCATTCATTCATTTATTAGGATAATTTATTTGGCAAACATGGTGCTAGGCACTAGATACATAATGGTGACCAAACAATATAATTCCCTAACAATACAGAGCTTATTGTTTGAAGTAACAAAAAATAATTATATAAATAAATATAGAATTACAAACTGTTAAGGGTTGTTAAGAAAATGCACAAAATGTTAGGAAAAGCTATTGCAGGAATGAATACCTTCTCTTCTTCTGATATTTGAGTTCTGAGTGGAAGTATAAGAAGGGGTTAACTGAGAAATTAACTAGGTAGAGAGCATGGGGGAAAGTATTATGCATAAGTGCAAAGATCTTGAAATGGGAGGGATATGCCATATTGAGACTAAAAGAAGGTCTTTTGCTGAAACACAAAGTGATAGAATTACAACAGTACTAAATGATTCTGGACAGAATCAATATCATGTTGTACTTTATAGCCACTTTAAAGATCTAGGGCCTTTAACCTACGAGCAGTGAGAAATCCCTGAAGGTTGTTAAGGAGGTTGGGAGGAATTTACATTTTTTAGAGTTAACTAAAGCAGAGCCAGTGCGGATAGTTGCCAAGGATGTGCACTGCACAAACCTAGGGCGTGCCCTTAGGAGCAAAGCCTAAATGAATTATGTCTTGACAGTTGTGTAGTCCTCAACTTGAGCAATCTTAGTGTCAGTCCCAATTGCCTTGGTCTCAGAACTGAGACTGAATACAGGGTATATTCGGGGGAGGAAATATGAGTACCTATTAAAATGAGCTATTAAGTAAAATTTTCTTTAAAAAATCTTATTGCATAATTTTTGGTATGACTTGGAAGTAGGTCTTCTTAAGATAGAGAGGTATGTTGAATGATTTCTCAAGGTCTTTTCCAGTTTTATAATATAAATTTCAAATGATATTGTCTTTGGTCTCAAAAAAGATCCTCTTCTACATTTGTTTCATTTTCTTTAGTTCAACAGATTTGGCAAAGCATCTGCCTGAAATCTAAAAATAGCCTCTCAGTGGTTCACTGTCCCTCTGCTCCCTTCCCGAGGGTTACCATGCGAATAATGTCATGAAGGATAGAGGCATCTGAGACAGCACTGAGAAGCCACTGGGATTTGCAGCCTGCTTGTTCTGAGGGCCACCCTAGATGTTTAAATAAAGTCAGGCTATTTCTTCCTTTCCATTGATTAAAAAGGTGGATCTTTGTGCCTGTTGGATACTGGAAAGATCGGGGGAAACACTTTGTAAAGTATATGATTGTCTAACCACTATGCCATACGATTGAAGGTAATACAAAATAATATTGACTGCAAACTGTAATTTATATTTTTAAATTAAAACAAATTTTTAAGATGAACGTTCGGGCTGCCCCAAGGCCTCACAGCAACCTGCAGCAAATGTAGGCCTGCAGGCAAGAGACGGAAGTCGCTGTGCATGAGACTAAGAGGTTAACAAATAGCCCATCTATGTCCATAGCCTGCACGTTGCCCTGCACTAGTCACTGTGAAACAGTAAGAACTTTCATCACCTAGTCATCTTGGGACAATTCTGGAGCCCCCCGCACCCATGGAACTCAAGTCAAGAATTAGACTCCACCCCACCTCGTCAGAGGATTCCCTTGGAGCAGACCCAGCTCCTCAGGCTGGAGCAAATCCCATTGGTTATTTTCATGTAGCCCTCTGCTTGTCTAGCCAGGCCATGGTTGAAAAGGCCTCCTGAAATAGGCCCCCTGGTCTTATCCCAATGGGTCCCCCAATCATCAAGAAACTGGGAGTCTCCAGACAATTTTAGGAATTCAGGTCTTGAACAAAAACTTTTTAAAAAGTAATATTTTTAAAATGTTAATGGCAGACATAATTCTAGTAACTTTACAATTTATTTAATCCTCATAGTAACTTACATGGTGTTACTGTCTTTATTTATTAATCTAAAACTCTAGGCTCAGAGGAGGTCAGTGTCCTAGACAAGGTGACAGAGTTGAAATTCATCCAGGTTAGCAAATGGGACCCAGATGCACATTCTCCAAAGTCTGCATGCTTTTCACTGTTGTTATGCTGCCCTGTCCCCAGGATAAAGTCATTGCCAAACCAGAGACAGCAATAGATCTAACTCATTGCCCAGGAAATACTGCCTTTGATTTAAAGAGATTTGCATGTTTACCAAATTATGCTTCCACATTCTACAGTAAGTAACATAACAGAAGGGACATTTTGAATTTTATTTTTCAGTCTAAACGAAGTCCTTCGAGATGGGCAAAGTGTAGGGATCCTGTCCCCTGCACCTGAACACCCGAAGGCAAAGAGGCAAAGTGGCAAAGTGATTAGCTCAGCATCAGCATGCCAGAAGACAATTTGGAGCTAGACACAGATTTCTTGATTATCAAGAAATGGGCCAACCTAGCTCCAGAGACTGTCATTTTTAATAATGGACATAAGCTTGCAAAAGGGCAGGGAATTTTACAAATCAATCTTTCTCTCTCTTTCTCTCTCTCTCTCTCTCTCTCTCTCTCTCTCTCTCTCTCTCTCTGTCCCCTTCATATGTCTCTCTAAGACCCTGTAGCTATATATTTGAGTGAGGACCCAAGAAAATAGAATTTATTTATAAAAAATTGTGTTTATTCTTACATGTTGAAACTTCAGTCACCTTCAAAGTACTCTTCATTTGATGTAGTACACCTATTGAGACCTTTTTTCCACTGCTCTGAACAGTTTTTAAACTTGTCGATTTTGATGCCTTTTAGTGCTTCTACCTTTTTTTTGTTTCACCTCTTCCACATCAGCAAAATGTTTCCCTTTGAGAACTTTTTTCATCAAGGGAAACAAGCAAACAAACAAAAAAATTTGCTCAGGGTGAGATCAGGTGAATAGGAGGATGGAGCATGGGGGTCATGCTGTTTTTTGGTCAAAAATTGCTGAACATTTAGTGCCTTGTGCACAGGTGCACTTGTAAATCACCCATCATGAATGGACAAACGTGTTGAAAGAGTCTTCCAAAAAAATTCACTGAAGCTGAATGTAGCCTCTTACAATAATACCAGGTGGTAAACTGATACAAGTGGGATCCTAGAACACTCAGCTAGCAGGGGAAGCCTGTTCTGCAAGAGGTCTGCCCTCCAGAAGATAATTCCAGTTCTGGGGGGAGGGGGTCCTCCCTCATATATTATGGAATGATCCTTAATATTGAACTAAAATAAATAACCTCCTGCCCACCTTGCTCTCAAATCACCTCTTGAACTCCAGTCTTGCTTTTACTAATGCAATTCAAAACCCACTTTATCCACAGCAGGTACCTCTCTTAGCCTATTTCCTGGATCTGCTTCCATTCTATCAATATTCCCTATTCAACTCTGAAGGTGAATAATCTAAGTCATACTTTAACCATACACTTTAACCGCACACACACACACACACACACACACACACACACACACAAACCACCTGGAGACTTCTCCATGTTCCTCTGTAAGCCACAGATTATTAAAATAACTATAATAACTATTATTTATTATATCACACCCGCATATTTATATGCAGTTCTAGGGACTGCAAAGGGTATTTAACATGCGCAATTTCCATATTTAATACCATTCCCTTCTGTCTAGACGATGCCTCGCATTAACACTGCCTATATTATTCCTTTAGAACTGAATTTGTGACATCACATCCAGTCTAATGCATTGGCATACATACTTTATACAGGAAGAAACTGAGAGTAACAGTTTCATTATTTGAATCAAACTTTTCTGGGCATAAGCAACATGTTTCAGTGGAAGAAAACCCATCTTGAGCCATTGCTCTAGGCCTTAGCTGCAAGAACTGGGAAAGTAAGTTTACTTTTCCAGGACTTTCTCTTCTCTAATATGTGAGTTGTAGAATCACATGTAAAATGCACCTGAAGACACCTTGTAAATTTAAAACTTTACAATCATACCAGTAACATCATTGCTCAAAGTCACACAGCTGCAAGAAGAGAAACTAGGACCTAATGGAAACCAGCTTCTTACCAGAGGTATCTCTCTTCCAATATGAATGCTTTGGTTGCTATAGAAGTTGTTACAAACATTATTAATTGACATTTGAGATTCTGCTCATCTTGGCAGATAACAGTGATATCAAAACAAATTCCCAAATCACCATTTTTAGAAGCACCCAATCCCAAAGTGATGTGCTTACTGTAACAGTGAAAAGCCAGGCAGCAAATGAATGAGGAGCATTCTGCAAATGGAGTCACTGAAATATTATTTTCCCTCTCTTCCTATGAAAGATTCAAGTTGCAAAACCAGAAGGAATGGGACTAAAACTTTAAACAATAGCATCAAAGTAATAAATGCCTACATCCTTACTTTACAAAAACCCTGGTGCTCTTTCTGAAAGGGAAAGGTATTTGTTTTCTTCAAGTCTCCCAAATATATACATATCATTAATAAAAATCAAACAATGAAAGATGGAAATCCTTGGTTTTCTACATCAAAGAAAATGCCTGAATAATCAGCTTAATGTCATCAAATCTCTTTTAGGGGGTTTGAATGTGATAAGAACCTACTTTAAAGGTTGAAATACCTGCCTCTCCTCTCAACTTGATGCTTTCATATATGCCAGTATAATGAGGACACATGATCTCAGTCTCTCTGAAATTCCCAGAATAGACTGCAGGCTGAAGCAACAGAGCCAGTGAAAACTTAGAAGTTGAGAAGACCGGACCTGCCTGAGGCAAATTCCTCATTCTTGCCTCTCCCTCAGGCTTACAGGTTTAAATGTAATGCCCTTCTGACTATAATGATTGTCATGGTCCCAATCTCACCTAAATATGCTCTTCTCCAAATTCTAAACACTGTATTCAGGGCAAGAAAAATTATTTTATAAGCTCTGAGTCCTTTAGTTCTATAAGGAAAGTAGGCACTATCATTATCTTAACTTTTCACACCAGGAAATGAAAGCACAGGGAAGTATGTGACAAGCCTAAAGTAAGTAAAGGAACTAGTATTTTATACAAGTAAATCATAGAATTAACTCTTTATATGACCCTATCGGTCATGTACTGACTCTCTTTGACTCCATTTATACCCTATCTCATCTGATAGAGAACAAGAAGTTAGAGGGATAGGTACCACATTTTTGAATCCTCAAGTTTTATAAATATATTAAGATTTTAGATAGTGTATTAGTTTCCTAGAGCTGCTGTAACAAATTACCATACTTAGTAACTTAAAATAACATTTTATTAGCTTGCAGTTCTGAAGTCAGAAATTCCAAATGGGTTTTTATGGGGCAGAAATTAATGTGTTGGCCAGGACTATACTCCCTTCAACAGCTGAAGGAGAGATTCCACTACCTTTCCTTTCTTAGCTTCTAGAAATTGCCTGCATTCTTTGGATAGTCATCCCTTCCTCCACTTTCAAAGTGTGTTGTAACAACCTCTGCGTTCATTCCCATATCTCCTCTCTGACTCTGGCCTTCATGCTTCCTTCTTATAGGAACCCTTGTGATTACATTGAGTCCATCAAATAATCAGGATAATTTTTTCATCTCAATATCTCTAACTTAATTATAACTGTACAGTCCCTTCTGCTGTAAGGTAGCATATTGACAGGTTCCAGGAATGGGGACATGGACATTTTTGGTGAGGGGGTGGAGGATGACTCCATTATTCAGCCTACCATAGATAGACGTAGGTAGGTAGTTATATAAGTAGATAGGTAGCTAGATAGATGATAAATGATAGATAGGTAGATAGATAGAGATATTCAATATATAGATACATACACAGATACATAGATAGACGTTTAAGGTACTGAATCCTAGGTATAAGAATATAAGATACACAATCTTAAAACAGAACAGAAACTTGGAGATCATCTAGCCCAACTTGAACAAATGTATGAGATATCAAGAATACACTCAAGACTCTGACTGTCAGACTAGATCTTCCTCATTATGTTTATCTACTTGCTTTACAAACATAAAATGAGTGTAATTTCTAAAAAAGCAGATATGAAACATATTGCTCTTTCAAGATCTTTGACACAATTATTTATGAGTAGGACTTTTCTCTAAGACGCTACTGAAGAAATGAAAGTGTATGAAAAAGAAGCAAGTACATCAAAGAAAGATTTTCCTGCTCTTTATCAATCTAGTGTGTCTCATCTTTCTTTCTTGTTCTTGTCTATCTCTTACCTTTCAATATGCTTTGCCTCTAATTGTCAAACAAGCCTTAGAAGTTGCTCTGAAAATCAAACACTACGCATGACCAAATGAGAGAGGTACTTTGTGTTACATGAAAAGGAAAATACATATGAAAATGTTTGAAATTCCTTGTACAACCAGAGGTTCAATTTGCCAGCGTGCTCCACTAAGGAATCTAGCTCATTTTTCAGTTCAGCTTCAAAGAGGACAAACAAACAGCCATGAGTCAAAAGCAAGAAAATGTTGTCTTCCCATTTCCTTTGAAATTCCCCCAAATTATGTTGCTCTAATAAAAACAACTAAATTGTGAGAAATGAAGTCTACAGAAGCTGATATAAAGAATAACACTCAAAACCTTAAAAGTTATGTTTTTCAAATATATACTGTATTGTTTGAGGTGATTGATATAATTTTGTAAAGGACATTTAACACTTGATATTGAGTGCATATTCAAATAAGAAACAAATGCAAGTGTTTTTTAAACAAGATAGATCCCAGTATTATCAGAAGAAAGAAAGTAAAATTAATTCTGGACATGTTCTTTACCAGACACTGCTTGCTTGAATAACAGAGCTCCTTCCTGGAGCTGATTATTAGATTTTGGAGAGTCAGACATTAGAAAAGACATCTAACTTAATTATTGAACTAAGTAATAAGTCCCTTTAAGTGGAAGATTTTATCATGAAAGATATTATTAGTAATTCGATCAACACTGGAAATAGAAAAATATTCATTAACAAATTTTATGTTCCAAGCATTATGTCAGATTAATGCATTTATTGTCATTATCATCCTCACAATATGTAATATAGTGTAATAGACGCTATTATTCTACTTCCACTGTCAAAGTAGATGAGTCACAGTGAGATTACAAACTTGCTCAAGGTCATAAAATACTAAAATCTTTTTTTATTGGTATATGTAACACCATTCACTCCTATATTTTCTCTTACATGTCTGGCTACTTCTTTTCCATATTCAGCTAGGGGCACTTCCCCTGAACATTCTGGTTCCCATGGACTCTTGGAATGGTCCACTGGCCATGTCCTCTGTGGATGACCTCATCCAAGATTTCAACAGCTAATTAAAGATGGAAGGACTCCCAAGTACACATCCTCAATTCAGACTCCACTCCAAAAAGCCTGGTTGGATGTCCATGTTTATGTAGTATCTCCTCTTGAGTATACCCTCCAGACCTTAAATTCAGAACAGCTGAAGCTAACCTCATCATTGTCACTAACCCTGCTCAATCAGTTGCTTCAAATCTGGGAATGACCTGACCCCTGTAGAGCTTTCCCTCAGCACTCCCCATGTTCTATTCACCAAGTAGTCCTATCAATTCTTTTTTATGTTTCAAGCCTATCCCCTTCCCTCTGTCCCCATTCTTACAGCTTTAACTCATGTCCCCACAGTTTCTTACCTGGGTTACAACACTAGCTTCTTAAATGGCCTCCAAGCCCCTAAAGTAGTCCCTTTCTATCCCTTCTCCAGAGTGCATGTAAGAATCTGATCATGCCTCTTCTTGACATAAAATAAGAAGAAGAAACAATTGCCTCATAGCTTTCAGGATAAATGTCAGAAAACTTGCCCATGAAGCCCTCTGTGGTGTGGCTCTTACTGTCTCCCTAACCTGTTTCCCACAGCACTCCTTGTCCTGATTATCTGACTAATATTTACAGGTTCCAACTACATGCCAACTTCTCCAGACACACCGAAACATGTTCTCCAAAACATGCCATGTCCTTTCATGTCCCTGTCTCTTATGTAGTCCTTGTGCCTGGAACACACTATCCTCCTTGTTCAGTCTTCCTTCTCAGCTGACACAGTTCAGGTCAAGCAGTACCTCTTAGTGGGTCTCTCCCACCCTTCTCTCCAGCAGGATGTGTGCTGCCCCTCTTCTGCACCCCAGCACTCACTCTGCACCACCCTCTCCTCCTATGAACTTCCTGAGATCAAACAGTTTGGGTTATTTAACTTTGTGTCCTCCACACTTAATAGAATGTCTAGAGGATAATCAGAGGCACTAAACACATGTTTGTTGAATGAACAATAAACCAAAATTTAAACATAAGGCTGTGAGATCTTAAAGCTTACGCACTTTCCACAATAATATCATATCACAATACAGCATGATTTAGGGGGAAATCAACAAAAGAGGAAAAATCTCCAAAGTGATGTTTTTAATCCAAAATAAGCAAACCAACAAAATGTCACTAGTATATCATCAAACTGATTGTCACTTCAGGAAACATTTATACTGGATCTTTTTCCTATCTCATTAACAAATTTTTGACATACCAATAATGACTAATTTCCTCTTAGCAAAACACCCAGGGTGAACATGCAGGCTATTGCTGTTGCTCAGCCATTCCGGTAGGTGCATAGAATTCTGAACAGGATCATTTTATAGTGGTTGTCTCTGGTTAGGACTGAACCCCCTCCAGGCCAGAGGCTGCAGGTGAAGTGCTGCACAGCAGCCAACATGATGCCTCCAAACATGATGCATCTCACTACTTGTCCTCATTTTATCATTTTTAATAGCATATGAAAGGGAGAAAGCATTCACGTTTACAATTTAAACGAAAGAATGTAGTTTGACTCAAGTTTATGATGATTTCACAAACACTGGAGAATCAGCCTGTGGAGTGGCGCTCTAAAATATGCCTTTGTGACATGGGAGGTGAGACGAAAAACTGGCTAACGACCTCTGAACAGCTTGGAGAGCATCATAATTCTCCACCACCCTCCAACAAGATGTGGGCAGGTGCTCACGCGCATGTTAGCCACGCCGGAGGAAAGCCTGCTGGCCTTGACCGTCATCCACTGTTTTCCTGGTAGCACTTACTGAAACGGTATGTAAATTGTATTAGAAAACAACCACTCTCTAAACTGCGTGACACAGTCACATCCTTAGCCAGCCCTGGCTCTCAAGCTAGGAAAATGTAAGTATGGAAGAGGTCAGACATGGTGTTCCCACCACCCCAAAATCTGGAAAAGAAGAGGAGGAAAGAAGCAGAAATTAAAGACAGGGTCTTTCCACTTACATTTTTATCTCCACCCCTGCCATAATCATGATTTACTTATATGGGTCAATAAATAAATTCCACTTTCTGTGGTTTTTTGTTTGTTTGCTTGTTTAAGTTGATCTTGTTTTGTCATGACCGACCAAAAATGCTGCTACAATACCCAGAACTTCAGCAGATTCAATGAACTTTATTGATTACATCTTCTCTTTTCCAGAAATAAATTTTTTGAGGGGGAAACAAGCCTTGTAAACAGTTTTCATGTGCTTGGGACATAACCCATTTATATGTTCTTATATCACCCAGGCTTGAACACAGTAAGTGACTGAGGACCTCAGGATACCTGGTTGATATCTTCCCTCTTGACTTCATGGCAGGAAGAAATCTGAAGTTAGAGGTATGAAACCTAAGTTGTGAATCCCATCTCTGCTACTCTGTAACAAAATAAAAATAAATTTATCCCACATTTATAAAATAGTAAAACTCACCTGCACCATGTCACCAAGCTCTTATTAGGTTAAAGTAAAGTGGATGACATGCTTATATGTTGTACAACCAAAAGTAAGTTACCGCTAGTAATTACTCATACTTCTCAAGGCTTAGTCTTTAAATCTTCAATATCTTTTGTGTAAATTTCTTCCCACAAAGACTAACTTATGATTGTCTTCAACTACTACTTTCCTGCTCCTAGTTTCCAGGTTAATACCGATTTTCCTTTCTTCTCACCTGAACTATAGTCTAATAGATACTTCCTTTTTAAAACCTGACATAACTTCAAACTCAGCAAGTCTAAAAACATAGTTTTTCCAAACCCACATTCTCTCTCATCTTCCCTCTCCGGCTTTGATCTGTCCATCATCTACTGGAATCTCCTTCCATTCACTCTGCTCTATTGATCAAACCCAATCAGATACCAGTTTCTGCTGGGGTGCTGTCATTATCAATGTTCTCTCATTGCTCTTATCTTACTGTCCCCATGCAATGGAAAATTATCATCATCTTTTCCATAGATTTCTGTATCCTAAGTTACCTTTTAATTTGATTCTATTTTCTTCCCATTACCAATGTCAGAAAAATGGTCTTCAAACCTTTCTCCCTGCAACTTACTGATAAAAGTATAAATATAAAGTTTTATATGTGCATTTCAACTCTGCAATGTAAATGCTTTTATATTTTTAGGAAGATGTGGAAGCTGAGACTCAGAGATATAAAATGACTTGTCCTAGATCAGATCGCTATGATGTGGAAAAATAGAATTGAACCCTAGTAGGTCTACCTCCCAAATCAATAATGCTTTGTTTTCCACTAACTTTTCACATCCAGTTCCTTCTATCAAGGGCTGTGTGGCTTCCTTTTGCTTTCAAGCATCTCCTATTCAACTCTTATCCTTCAATCTAGGCTTTCTTTTGTCATTTGTCAATGGCATTATGTCTGCCAAGGAGATTATGAGAAGGTTAAGGTTCAGATCTTCAAGTCTTTCATCTCTTTTATTATTGTCTACTCCTAAAATAAGGCTGAGCATATGAAGGGAGGCAAAGAAGGAGGGAGAGAAGGAGAAACAAAAAGAGATGAAAATTTCTTAAAATTCTTAGAGGAGACAAGGTGCATTATCATCATTTCTCAAAGTGTGGTCCAGGCACCAATGCCACTGATTCTGGGGCAGTAGCTCTGCCCTGCAGTAAGAACTCTAAGTGATTCTTATGCACACCACAGATTGCACATCACTGAAACCTAAAGTCTCTCAGTGTTCTTGCCAAAAAACAGAATTTTTAAATGGCATACTCAATTTGTATGCCACAGAGAGTAAACATTTTGTAGGAAGTTTACCACCTTCCAATGACTGTCAACAGATGAGGCGATCACACTTTTCTCATTTTCTCATTCTTACTGAGAGAAGGTTTCTAATTAAAACCTCCCACTGATGTGACAGTGAGTCAGGTCCAGGTATCTACACTGTCTTACTTCTTTTCTTGATTTTATGAAGAAAATGTGATTTAAAAATCTAAAGTGAAACCTCACACAAAAATCCAGTTCATCACAAAGCACTCATCTTATTTTAAATAAATCTCAATTTCCCCATTTTCTGCTTATATATGCTTTACATTGCATCCAGCCTACTAGATCTAGTGTATTCAAAATAAATTACATCATTTTTCTTCCTCTTATATTTTATAGAAATGACTTCATTATTGTTCCCATGCCCATGACCAGAAAAGTTCCCTATTGTGATGCAATAGTCACACACAAATAATTTTAACTTTAGTCCATCTTTTAAAGACAGCATAAGAACGTGCTGCTAACTGAAAACTTTGAGGGCAGATTTTGAAATGATGTGCTCATGTTGCTATTTTAGTTTGGGGATACAACCAATTAATAAGAGAAAAAGTCTTTTGATGATGTCTTAACTTGACCCATCTATGTCATTCTAAAAAGGGGGTGAAGGTACTGTCACATATCTTAAGTCTGTTTTGTTTTCTCTTGTTTTTCAATAGTGAGAATAATTTTGTCCTTGAGAATTTACACACTCTCCCATGGACATGTATTACAAGGTGGTCAATTTTAGGCCCTTACGCCTCTTTGTCATTTAAGACTCGATCTTAGCAATTCCTATTAAAACAGACACTGTGGTGTAATGTGGAAACATTGGCTTAGGAATCTAGTTCAGGGTCTTATTTGCAGTTTGGTCACAACCCTGGGGTCCTTTCTTTAATCTCTCTGGAACTCATTTGCTTCTCTATTAAATGAGAAGAATAGAGTAGGTCAAGGGCTACAAATAAAGCTTTTTTTAAAGAGCTAAGCCAGTAAGCAAATGTGGCAAGCAAAGTGATCATGTAAGAAAATAGGGAGTAGTGGGAATTACAGGGACCTGGATTTTTATGTCCTCTCAAAAAGCATTCAAATTAAAAATAATTTTAAAACACTGTGTTAACCAAACCTCTGGAAGTCAAACTCAGCCCACACACCACTTACAATCACTGAACTAGAAGTTTTTAAAGTACCTTCTGGCCTTAACCATATAGGATTCTAAAATTGCCAAAATAATAATTTAAACCACTTTATAACATAGATAATAATGTTAACATTTATATGTTGCTTTTTATATGCCATGCTCTTAGCTAAAGACTTTACCTACAGTAAGTCATTTTAATATTCATATCTATTTAGTGAAGTGGGGGTATTGTTACAATCACTTTCCAGAGGAGAAAATTAAGCCCCACTAAGCTAATCCACTTAAATTTCTTTATGCATAAAGATCATCATTTCAAATAAATAAGCTGTCTACCATAACAGATTAAATATTTTGGTCATACACTTACCATTTCTTTCAGTGATCATATATATATAATCTCCTTAGTCATAGTTTTATAAGCTTTGTCAGTAAGGTCTTTCTCTCATTTACCATTATATGAAGAACCTATCATTTGTTTGATAATCCTGCATGTTGACAACAATCTTATTGGTCTTCATATAAGAAG
The DNA here is from genome assembly GCF_987537825.1 of Furipterus horrens. Taxonomy (NCBI): domain Eukaryota; kingdom Metazoa; phylum Chordata; class Mammalia; order Chiroptera; family Furipteridae; genus Furipterus; species Furipterus horrens. The sequence continues at coordinate 191,098,615 of NW_028327172.1, forward strand.
TCACTCTGTGAAATCACATATTTCTACTTGATCATTAATATCACCTACAGTAAATTTAAACTCTGTATTTATTCCTTATAATTTCTTAATAAACAATGAACAAAAAACGAATTATAATACATCATCAACAGAGCAAGGCAAGCTTAATCAATTTCATAACTGACTAAATATTCAACTTATAAACTTTAATCAAGAGACTTAATAGATGGTAAAAAGAATATTTGAAAGTTAGGAACTGTTTTATATGGCGACATTATTTAATGTCCCACTCCATTAAAAATAATAAATAATCAGTTATTTTTTATGTCTCTATATCACCGAAATAGCATTGTGTGCTTAGATAATTGGTTATTAAAAGCTAGAGAGTAAGAATAGAGGTAAATTTTCATTAAAAGTCTAAAATGTTTGTGGTTTTTAAAATTAAAGAAAAATTATTTTATAAATGTCATTGAAAACTAATATAGTTATAGAATTAGAATAGTAAAACTAAAGGAAGTTTCTACAAAACAATGTGTACTGTTCCTTAATCCATTTGGGGGCTATACTAGAATTGCAATCTGATCATAGAACTTAACAATTTATTTTAATTCAAAATACCCAAAAAGGCAGTCATTAAAATTTAATAGTTTAGATTTCTGGTTTCAGCTTCAGCATGTGAAAAGCTTAGAAGTGGTCACTTCCATCCTTACATCAAGAAAAGCTGAAAAACACTAAAATCATTGACTTTTCTTGGTCCTACTGTCATCCTGAAACCTGGAGAGACAGAGGCATTCAGAGGCATAGCTGAGCTCTGCTTACCTGGAGCTGAAGTGTTTAAAGCTATAAACTGGTGGGACACTTAAATGGTAATTTAGATAAACTGCTGACACCCAAGTGTGGCCTAGCATGCTAATGTGAACATTCAAGGGGCTGCTGTTTTAGGGAAGCTCCGACACTTTCCTGAGTTTTACTTGCCAGAACCCCAACAGGTTCTTATAGTGAAGAACCAGGAAAGATTCCCCCCAGGCTCTGGCAGGAGCAGGGGAAGAGCTACCGCTGTGAAATCATTCAGGGCTAAGTCCCCATTCTTTAAGTGTGGGCTGCACATAATGACTTCCTTTCAAAGAGTACAGTATGGAAATCAGGGGGAAATCCTGACAAGCACTGCCTCAGCCAAAGTCAAGTTCAGCTTCAAGTGTGGTTAAATCAGGTTGGTAGTAGCACCTTGACTATAACGGGATGAAAACGGTGCTTTCCTCTGTGGCCTTCCACCCCAAAACACATAGCCCAGTCTAATCTGAGAAAAGCATTGAACAAATTCAAACTGAGGGATATTCTTCAAAATACCTGAGCAATACGCCCCAAAACTATCAAAGTCATCAAAACCAAGGAAAATCTGAGACGCTAAATGTAAAGTGCTAACTTACACAGGATCCTAAAACTGAAAAAGGACATTAAGTAAACATTGAGTAAATGTGAATAAACTAAAGACTTTAATTAGTAATAATGTATCAATAGTGGTTCATTAATTGTGACAAATATACCATACTAATCTTAAGATGTTAATCATAGGGGAAATTGGGTGTGGGGTATATGGCAAGCTTCTGTATTATCCTCAACATTTTTCTGTAAATCAAAAACTATTCAAAATAAAACACTTAATTGAAAAAATATAAAGCTAATAAACATAGAAAATCTAATAGTAATAAAAAGGTTAAATTAATGTAAATATTAATATTGTGCTATAATTCAAATAATTATTCATTAAAATTAGACAATTGATGTTGTTCCCTCATTAAAAGCCAATTTTCAGCTTGGTATGTGGTTTCAGAAAACAGAAAATTCTAGTCTACTGTAAGTCTTATTGAAATGATATTAGAAAGTAAAATTACTATATGAAAATGCTATTTTTAAAATATTTATATTATTGCAAAAATGGTTATTTTAAAGAAGGATACTTCTCATCTTATTTCTCCCTTATTCAAAATAACATAGACCAGGACTATAAATCCCAAGAATTTCTTCACAGGGAATAAAAAAGTAAAATGGGAGTTATTTAATAAAATATTACATTCCCCTCTTGAAAACCACAGTACATTTTAGCATAAAAGACTGCAAAGTCCTAGTGTAAAGAAACTTTGTATGGCAATTGTACCATTTTTTACCAGGTACACATGAGCATTTGAAGGAACACCAGACTTCCAAATATTATAGTGCATTCAGATCATCCAGGAAGAAGAATTTTAATCTGAATAATGTAAGATGCCCTCTTAACCATGTTAGATGCTTCTGCCCAGCATCTGCCCTGTGTCCATACCCCCTACCATCAGCCTATTTACCTTTCATTGACTGCTCAGCCACATCTCAGACTCCTTTACCGTGGACCTCTGTTCTCAGAGAGCTCCTCCCTCTTCATCTGGACATTAGTTTCCCTTATGAAATCTGCTTAAGACTCTGTTCCTATCTGACTGCCTGAAATGCCTCCTTCCTTTCCTCCTCTCCAAATGCTACTACCCATCTTTCAAAGCCCAGCTTAAATCACACTTGGGCACAAAGCTTTCCTGAACCTCTCCTGGCCCTAACCATTTCTATCTTCTCTTCCTTCCTATAGTTCCTATTGTCTATGATGTCACATATTGCACAATATCCAATTACTTTACTCAGTATTTCTTAAAATGTGTTTCACAGACCATCCAGAATTTATTTGATTTTGTTTTTTTCTGACCGTTTCTTAGTACTAGAAATCCACACACCTCAGTGGAAAAAACTTAAGTTTGCTATTGTTTGTATAGTTCTGAATACATGTATATGTTTTTTTAAGGCTATAATTCTTTGAAAGCAAAAATAAGTATTTCATTTGTTGGTAACCTATAAATTGCAATTTTAACATATGGTGTATGGTAAATACTTGTTGTTCTGACATGTTTCTGAGCAGTCATGGTTTCAGGCATTCCAAAATAATCTGCTTATACAAGGAACTTGTTTAAAAATCTTTCTTTCCCCAAGCAGAAGCCAAGATTATGGAGTCCACAATCTCCAACCAAAATTCCAACCCCAGACTCAGATCCTAAAGAGGAAATGTTCTTAACTATTTATTATATCTCAAAGACAAGTGTTATTAACCATAGGAATAATTTTGTCCAGGCTTCTGAGCTTTCTCTGGCCTCATTGATGGGGTCTTACAATCACCAAGCTCATCCCAGCTCTTATGTGAGTCTCTGTTTACAGATGGATCTGTACAAGTTACTTGTGTTAGCTGTTATATATGTGGCTCTTATTCTTCCAAAGTTTATTCTAACACCAACTCTAATACAAACATGAAGAACAATAAGTAAAAATATTTTGTTAAAAAAAAGTTAAGAAATAACTATTACATGATAAAGCAAGTGACCATGAAAATGTGTGATATCCTGCTAGCTAAGATGAAGGAAAAATATGTTCCTTTGTAGGCAACCTCAAAATCCCTTCTATGGGAGAGTAGCATTCTCAAGAAACTATATGAATTCTAATAGGATGCCAATGGTCAAAAAGACAAACAATAAGAAATATTGGTAAGGATGTGCAGAAAAGGGAACCCTTGTACACCATTAATGGGAATATAAAGGTACAGTCATTATGGAAAATATTATGGAGGTTCCTCAAGAAATTAAAAATAAAGCTACCTTATTATTCAGCTATACCATTTCTGGGTATATATCAAAAGGAAATGAAATAACCATCTCAAAGAAATCTATACACTCCCATTGCAGCATTATTCATATTGTCTGAATTATGGAAATAAACCAAGTATCCATTGACTGATAAATGAATAAAGAATATGTGGTATATATTTATACAATGAAATATTAGTCATATAAAAAAAGAAAATCGTGTCACTTGTGACAATATGTATGAAACTGGAGGGTATCATGCAAAGTAAAATAAATTAGACAGAGAAAGACAAATACTATATGGTATCACTTGTATGTGGAATCTAAAAAAGTAAAGTCAAATTCATAGAAACAGATTATAGAACAGTGGTTGCCAGAGGCTGGGGGATGGGAAAACTAGGGAGATATTGGTCAAAGGGTAAAAACTACCAGTTATAAGTAGATTAAGTTCTGAGGCTCTGACATACAGCATGGTGACTATAGCTATTAATACCTAAAATCTGCTAAGAATGTAGATCTTAAGGGTTCTCACAAAAAAAAAAAAAAAACAACAACAGTAACTCTGCGAGTTCATGGGTGTGTTAATTAACTTAATTGTGGTAATCATTCACAATGTATGTAAATATAGAATCACCATGTTGTACACTTGAAATACATACAACATCATTTGTCAATCATAGCTCAATAAACCCAGTGAGGATCTTCAACCACAATTTAAAAGTTGGGCAGTTAAAATCATCTTCAACCATAAGCTGAGCTATCAGCCCCAGTGAGAGAATAATCAGCTAAAGGTTTCAGTGTTAAAAAGATCTGCAATTAACAAAGCATTACGAAGGACTTACAATTTTGCAAAACAGTCCAACGTAAAGTATGTGTAACATCAGTTTTGAATACTTAAATTCGTCGTCGGCAGCTGTCCGTCTCGAGAGACGATGGTGTAGCTTCTTAAGAGTCTATCTGCATCGCCGAGAATGGCTGTGCAGTCCGACTCGGAAGTGACACGGTATCTGTCTCCTCCCGTGTTGAATCGACATCTTGCGATGACGCTGGAGTGTCCTCTCCAGTGAAGCTGAAGCTACAGAGCCTGGGCGGGGTGATATGGAGGATCTGCTGTTGCCCATGCAGCAGATCCCCCCTCTCTTCGCAGCTGAAGGGTCCAAGGGAAAGACGGAGTCAATACAGTTTGGCTTCAGGTTGGCTTCAGGTGCACCGCAGGAGTTGCCGGTGATGACTACAACGTCAAACCACCTTAGGGACTCCGGCTCCGGATTTTCTGTCGGGGTTTACTCCCTTAGCCTTTCCCCTGAAGAGGTATGCCGCAAGGCAGCGGAGGTTTTTTTGGAGTCGGAGTTTTCCTTCTCTGATGTGCCCTGACTGGAAGATCGAACTTAAATTATATAGCACAATATACTGAAGCCTAAGAATCTAATAGAAAAATCAATATTATTTTACAGTCAATTGATTGCTTCCAAAAAGTAAAAAAATAATAATAATCAAAATCACAAAGTCTAGAAACAGTGAATTTCAAAAGCACAAATTGGGTGATACCACCACCTCAATTGTCCATTTATTTTAAAAATATTTATTGTTCATCTGCTGTATGCCAGGCATGTTTCTGTGAACTGGTGATACTGCAGTGAAGAAAAGGCTAAAAATTAATATCTGTCTCTGTGGAGCTAGCTTGTTAGAGAACACTTTGAGTATTTTTATCATATTCAGCCAAATTTGGGCTCAAACAAACTGAAAATGAAAGGAACATCAAAATAAAGTTAACCTTCTACTAGAACTCATTGTACTTTGTTCTTTCTAGTTTATTAAAACCTAAACAGAGCACTGTGTCACTCCTCACTCACAAACAGCAACATTAGCTAGAAGAAATAAGAACCATCAGTTGAGCATCTTGGGTAAAAAGTGAAAATTAGAACCCATTTGAAAGAAACCTTTTCTCTTGAGGAGATCTGAAATGTACAGTCAAAGCAGTTGATCCCATGGCAGCATTTAATGGAGTAATTAGTGAGTCAGTTATCGGAGCTCCTCCCACCCAAAGGGATTCTATAATTGGAGTTCTTGCTCATTTATTTCCAGAACTGTCCAGCTCAGCTTCAGAGTCTTGTCTTTGGAGGTGGTGAAAATGATTGGTGGGATTAATTGAATCAGCTGTCTCTCAGTACAGCTCCTCCTCCACTTTCCTCCTCCATCTTGCATTCTCTTTCCACCTCATTAAACCCCCTGCAAATATGGTGGAAGGGAGTCAGTTCAAATGATTCTATTTCAATTATGTCTCTAGAGATGGAAATAGACTGTAAAGTTTTTACATGCATAATTCAGCATACTTTTTGAAAACAGCTCTATCTGAAAATGTCCTTCTGAGGTTATTAAGGAAATTGCTGAAATAAATTACAGCGATAATCAAATTGCTGGGAAAAATAATAGGCAATTGGAATTAGACAAATTCACTTAATTGGTCTACTGCGATTTATTCTTAAAATGAACCTCTAATTAGGGGGCTAATGCACTCTGTAAAATGACTCACTTATATTTGCTTCTAGAATTGAATTATTCCTAGGTTTATATATGCATGAGTAAAACAAACTAGAAACTTCCGTTTTTTGATCTATGGGTTTCACATTGCTTTCATGAGCAAGTTGCCCTTACTAATGCTCTCCCAAATTCCTCCTCTACCCTCTCATCATCCAATTTTCTTACTCCTTCCAAACATGTACTATTGGCCTTAGTTAAAGGGGCATCCAGCCTAAACACAAGATCTCTACCTACTTGCCACGCAAGGACTTAAAATGTTCTTACGTATACTCAGACATCTTCCCATGCATTTAGAAACATCTCACAAACTTTTTTCTTTCATGGGGATGCTCAGAGATGATGCATTCATTGCTACATAACAAACCATGCGCTACAAACAAATTGCAGAATGCAACTAAGGGTTTCTACTAACAAATGCATTTTGTTTACAGGTAATGGTAGAATTTAGATACTTTAATAAAGCAGCCAATGACTTCTCTAACTTCCATCTATGAAAGATAACCCTATTCCTGCCGCCACCTGTTACCCACCCCTCATTCTGATTTTCTTCATAGCATTTACCACCAACTGAAAGTACACTATTTGTTTAGTTATAAGTTTCAGAAAGGCAGGCATTTTGAATTGTTCCTGTTGAATACACAGCACTGAGAAATAGACCTGGCACATAACAAGGACTCCTTCCAAGATAAGAAAAAGCTAAAGGAGCTCATCACCACCAAACCAATATTCTGCAAGAAATTATAAAGAGATTTCTTTAAGAACAGGAAAAAATCAAAAATATGAATAACAAAATGGGAGTAACTACATACCTATGAATAATTACTTTAAGTGTAAATAAATTAAATGCTTCAATCAAAAGACATAGGGAGGCTAAATGGAGAAAACAAGAGCCATACATATGCTGACTGTAAGAGACTCACTTCAGATCGAAAGACACAACAGACTGAAAGTAAAGAGATGGAAAAATATATTTCATGCAAATGGAAATAACAACAGCAACAAAAAGCTGAGGTAGCAATACTAACATAAGATAAAGTAGACTTCAAAACAAAGGCAATAACAGGAGACAAAGAAGGACATTTCACATGCAATAGTGAAGACATGGAAGCACCATAACATTCCATCCATAGAAAATTGTCTAAAGAAGATGTACATGAATACAACGGAATATTACTTGGCAATAAAAAAGAATGCAATTGTATTTTTTTTAAAGAATGAAATCTTACTATTTGCAGTAACATTCATGGAACTAGAGGGTATTGTGCTGAGTGAAATGAGTCAGATAAAGACAAACACCATATGATTTCAATTATACGTGGAACTTAAAAAACAAGATGAACAATCAAAACAGAAACAAACACATAGATACAGAGAACAAACTGAATATAACCAGATGGGAGAGAGGTCAGGAGGCTGGGTAAAAAAAAAATGGAGGAAATTAAGAAATACAAACTGGCAGTTACAAATAGTCTCCTGGGTGTAAAGAAAGAAATACAGTCAACACCACTGTAATAACTATGCATGGTGCCAGGTGGGTTATAGACTTATCAGTGAGATTGGTTCTCAAGGTATATAAATGTCTAACCACTATGCTGTGCACCTGAACTAATATAATATTGAGTGTCAACTTTAATAGAAAAATTTTTTAATTAATTAAAAAAAAACAACTGAAGAAAACCCACATAGACTACACATTTCTGTTAAGTAAAGGAAAAAAATAAAGAAAGATGAGAAGAAAAAAGTAGTAAGGAAGATTGGTTTTGGGATCAGAAGGTCCTGAACTGCAACACAGTTTCATTATTTCTTTTGTTGTTGTTGCTTCTGTTGTTGTTTCCAAATTTATTGAGATATAATTGATGAGTAAAATTGTAAGATATTTTAAGTGTACAGCTGTGATGATTTGATGTATGCATGTATACATGTGAAAAAGTTTCTCCCATTAAATTATTTAGTACAGTCCATCACCTCACATATTGAGATATTTTTTTCTTCTTGGTGAGAACAATTAAGTTCCGCTCTCTTAGCACATTTTAACTATACTGGACAGTGTTAACCACATAACCATGTTCTGTATTAGATCCTCAGAACTTACTCACCTTACAACTGACATTTGTACCCTTTCACCAACCTCTCCCTGTTACCCCCAGCCCAGCCCCAGGCAACCACTTTTCTACTCTATTTTCCTATGAGTTCACCTTTCTCTAAAAAGATTACACATTAAAATAATAATTATGCATTATTTATCTTTGTCTGACTTATTTCCCTTAGCATAATGCTTTTAAGGTTCATCCATAGTGTCACAAATAACAGGATCTCCTTTTTCAAAGACTGAATAATAAATATTCCATTGTATATATAAACCATGTTTTCTTTATCCATTCATCTGTCAATGAACAATTAGGTTGTTTTCATACTTTGGCTGTTGTGAATAATGCTACTATAAACCTGGAAGTACAGATACCTCTTCAAGATAATGATTTGGTTTCCAAGAGTGGGTTTTCAGGATCACATGGTAGGTCTACTTTTAATTTCTTAAAGAACCTCCAAACTGCTTTCCATAGTGACTGTATTAGTTCATTGCACCTTAAGTAAACTTGAGCAGATTTTTGAATTTCTCTGAGCTTGTCTCATCTATGAAATGAAATCAAGCTTATCTCTGCCACAGAGTTGATTTAAGGATTAGCTGTAATAATATAGGTAAAATCATAAATCCATAAGTCATTATTCCTGGACCATTACACGTTTATTATACAACTTTTACTTTGTTTTACATAAGTTTTTCTAAAGGTACAGTAACTATTAAGAGCATGTCAGTAGGTGATGCATGCTTGTTGAATTTGAAAGTGAATTATCCTGCTCTCTATTGCTTTTTCTACTTATCTAGAGAATTACTTGTCAACTTTAGTATCATAATCTGTTGTGCAATTTGTGTCAGGTAATTTATTACTGATAATAGCAATAATATTTGTAAGTGATTTACATTATAATATAGAATAGAATAAATTCAAGGTTATCCCCATAATTACTTCATGCTCACTCACTGTTACATAGTGTTCCCCTGAGTGAGAGAGAATGGAGTAAAGCTGCCATTTAAGAAACTGTGCATCAGCTTCACCATTGCCCACAAAATAATGTCTTGTTAGTAAGTGATATCTATTATGTTTCTGAAGAAAAAAAATGTTGGAACATCTTTGGAGATTTTTAAGGAATTGGTATTTGTGGCACTAATGTGTATGTGGATCTGCAAGACTGGTGACAGATGGGGACATAGAACCATGGGCAAGAGAAGGGATAAAACTGGTCATTTGTATGTTGTCCAGGACGTATTTTTAAGCTAAATTATAATTATGCTACTTATATAACTATGGAGTGAGGGAAATTTTCTATATGCAAAAAGCAAAGAATAAGGTAAATATGCATTTGGCTAAATAGTCCTTTTTCTTTTTTAATTGGTAAAGTTAGCTACTTTAACAGGAGAAAGATAATGTTTGCATGCCTATTAAAATATTGAGAGATTTTTTTATTTGCCCTGGAATGGACTACTGAGACTGTAAGCTGAGAACACAAAAGCATAAATTACCTAATAATTGGGGACCAACAGGCCCTCATGGGTTTAAGAAGCAAATTAATAAGCTCTACTATCCTCCAACCAACACCACACCACATTTCTAACTCCCTTCCCCACTTATATCCAGAAAAGAAAAGGGAGCAGAGAATCTTTAGAGAATGTAGTTGTTAGCTTGCTCTCTAGAGAACCCCACACTTGCCCTCCTGTAACCAATGATCAGCCCTTCCTATGAGGTGAGGGACAAAGAGACATCCATGTCTGAAACTTCCAGATCACACTCTAGCATTCCAGAATTCTCCCTCCAAATGGTCTTAAGCCTGCTTTCAGAGCTTATACAGACTGCCCCTCTCACTTAATTCTTCTGAGGAGCACAAGTGCCGCACCCAGTGAGTGGCCAAGGGGTGGTTGTCTGCAGCAGGTAAAACACAGCGTGAACGTGTTGGCTGAAGTGATCACACACAGGTGTACAGGGCCACGCACTATGTGAGACAAAGCCAGGCCTGGGAAAATGAGGTGGTAGGCTCTGGGCCATGGATGATGAGGTGGGCAGGGACAGTCCATCCCATATCACTATGTTAACATACAAGGAGTTCAAAAATTCTGAATTCCAACCTGGGCTTGAAGACCATTATGAACATATATCAAGACAAGTATATGGGATATTTTTATTTCACCATTTATTATCTTGACATATAACTTGTTAATATTTAGACATAGGGCATCTAGGTTTCCATCTGTACTCATGCCCAAGGCCCCACAGATGTGAGAGGCAGGCAAGAGAGGGGCCTTTGCGGCAGCCCATCCATGATAGCCCAAAGACAAATGAGAAACACTTGTCACTTTCAATCAGTTTTCTTTTTTTTTGCAACACAGGCATGGGGACCCAGGAGAGGGGACCCAGGAGAGGATAGAGTGTGAGGGAAAGGAAAGCAAATGCTATGTTCTAGGAATAGAAGAGAACCCTCATCTCTCCAAGTCTTCCCATCCCTAATTCTAATCAGTAATGGGGAAGAATATCCTTGAATGGAGTAAAAGAAGGAATGTTTTAAGAGTAGAAAAATTTGGAATCATTATGGGATTTGTCTGAGATGATGAAATTTTTTTTAAATGTTGAAAGACAGTGATTTTTTTTTAAATAAAAACATTATTGTTTGAATCTCACCAAGTTCAAACTATTCAATGAACTATTTAGAGGTGACCTGAGCATGTCTATGTGCGTGCAATTAGAGTATCTCTTAAGATGTGCCACCCCTGAATTCACACTAGAACATTACCCACTGTCCACCTTCATTGTATTTCCTGCATGTGTCCTCAGTAACCAGAAACATTATCTAGTTCTGAATTCCCAAATTTAGAAAATCCTTAAGGGAAGAAAAAAATTAAAAATGGGTGAAAGTGGGATGTAGGTATGGATGTTCTCACGTGGAAAGCTCACTGGCATTTATTTTCTGAGATTGTAAAGGAACTTACTGTAGGCCTGGATGATAACCCCATAGTGAAAGCCATGGAAATACAGTAGTCCCTCTCTACATCACGATTCACTTATCGCGGCCTCACTGTATTGTGAGATTTTTTAAAATATTATATTTAATTATTTATCGTGGATTTTTTACTATATCGTAGGATTTTACAGTACTGAATACATATGTTGTTAAAGTTACGTAAGTTTAACAGTGTAGAATATGTTTAAGGACATAAGTAGTGTTTATAAAAGTGTGGAAAAGGTTAACAAGGGAGTGGGAATGGTTAATAAGGAACTGGGAATGGTTTACAAGTGTGTGGGAAGGGTTTACAAAGCCTTAAAATATATATAAATACTAGAATAAATGTAAGGTTCCTACTTCGTGGATTTACACCTATCGCGGGGGGGCGGGGGGGGCGTCTAGAACGTAATACCTGAGATAAGTGGGGGAATACTGTAACTGCTTGGGCTCTGCTGACTAAAGAAGACTGGAACAGAAAACCAGTAATTTGATCAGGATTAATGTAATGTCTCGATGTAGGAAGTAAGAGAAGAATAATACATTTCATTTTCTGAAAATTATATTTAAGAAAGCTTATAAGAAATAACAAAAGGAGAGAAAGAAAAGGAAAGAAAGGAGGGAGTAAGGGAGAGACCCTTGGACTCTGTTGGGTTCATCCACTTTGACAGAGAGAAGGACACACCCTCACATACAGCACAGAGCTGGGATCTGAAGAAGAACCTCTATGCCCTGTTAGTGTGTGCTCCACACATACCGTGTTAGCATGTTCCCTAAGCACCCAGCTCCTCTAAGCATGATTACTACACACTACACTACTATTTGCTGTTTCTACGTGACACCTTGCCCCAACATATATGTCATCATTTCATAACTGGCTTTGAACACCATTTTTTCCAAAGCACGCATCAAGTGCAGATGGCAGGGGAAGAAAATTAGTCCTACACTAGTTCCTCATAAGCTATGAAGCAGAAGTCTTCTTGCCAGAATGGGCAAGCAAATGATTAAGAATATTAAAAAGTTCCTGTAGTTGAAATAATTCCCAAGGAGTATACTCACTGTCTGTGCTCGGTGCTCATCCACTTTACCTTCCCCTTCCACCTTCCCAATTGTTGACCCAAGTAAGGCAGCCAGTTCTAGAAGTCGTTTGTCAGAGTGTCCACTGTCCTGCAATAAACTTTCTGCCACGATGCAGAAGCAGTGCACTGTGGATAGCCAGCAATGCCGAACTCCCGGCCTGCTCCTCAGATACAGGCCAGATGTGTTGCTTCCCTCTCTGAGGTCATAATGCTTTGCACTGAGCAGACTCTCCACAGACAAGCTAATTCTACACATTCCATATCTCCCAAAGCAAACCACGTAGTAGGATGCATCAGACTCCTTAAGAGATGTAGAAGTCAACTAATAGATTATCAAATCACTAATATAAATGGAAGAGAACTATTTTAGAAATTTACATCCCAAGAAATTAAAATTTAAGCTCTAGACAGAATAAAGGATAAGTTTGGGGGATTTATTTTTCCCTCAGTATACAACATGTTCTAGGAAATGACCTTGTGCCCACTGGTTTCTTATATTCAAAGTAGTCCTTGGCCCTGACCACTGTGGCTCAGTGGTTGGAGCATTATGCTGTAAATCAAAAGGTCACAGGTTTGAGTCCCAGTCAGGGAACATGCCTGGGTGGCGGGTTTGGTCCCCTGTCGAGGCACATATGAGAGGCAACTGATCAATGTTTTTCTCTCACATTGACCTTTCTCTCCCTCTCTTTCTCCCTCCTTTCCCCACTCTTTTAAAAATCAATGAACATGTCCTTAGGTGAAAATAAATAAAAGGGGGTTCCAGTGAGAACAGCCAGGAAATCATGGCCTTATGGATTTCAATATTATCCAAACATATTCCTTTCACATTCTGTTGAGCTCTCAATCCAAAGGCACTACTGAAAGGTCTGACTCTATATATATTTGGAATCATAGTGCTCTACATTTACCCCAGAAAGAAATAAAATTTTATAATGCACATTTGTAAAATCAAAAGCAAAGCCAATGGAACACTTTAAAAATACTACGTCCAAGAAGGTAGACTAAGAAGCTGGTCCTTGACCTCAGGTTCAAATGCTCACAGATATAAGCAGGAAATGTAAACATGAGAAGCTCAGGCCAGTATCAGAAAGCAGCAGAGTAGATATCAGGACAACTACCAAGAACCTGTGGACTTGAAGTTAGATAAATAATAAAAAGAAGTAGAGACAGTGGCATGACCCTGTCTAACAAGCCAAGACCTATATTGCTCTAACTGATATTACTTGAGGAAATGTGGGCCAATATTTGTCAAGAGACACCACTATCTAGATTTATGTAAAATGTCCTCATTTTAAAATAGTAGCAACTGATATGGGTTTTTTACACCCTATTATTAAATTATTATGATGATAATTATTAAAATGGCAGCTAATGGATCTCCTAGTTTGGGCATAGGATAACTTCACCATCGGGTTTAGCATGTATGGGACATGTAAGGGGCAGAGTCTTCTAGTGCTTTATTCATGTTGAGTAATGGAAGGCGCCTATGGGGGAAGAACTCATATATCAGAAGAGAGGTGGTCAAAGCACAAGTATGTGTTACAAAATCAATGGGAGCCAGAGAGAAGGAACAAATGTCCTTTCCCTCCACACCATGCACAAAGAACCTGAGCACAGGCCACGTGGGCACTAGCAGGGGCAGAAGCAGTGGTGTTCACCATTCTTGCTTTTGTTTTTGTCTTCTATTATCACTTTTCAATCGTCGAATCCGTCAGTTAACCAATTATAGCCAACAATTACTGAAGCCAAGTATAAGACAAATGTAAGCCAAATACAACATGCTCTTGCGGAGCATGCGATCTACTAGGGAAACAAGGCTGACAAACTGAAAATACCAATGGGCCATCACTGAGACCAGCCACAGGGAGGTGGAACTGGAGCTGGAATGAACAGAAGAACATGGAAGGGTGTGATGAAGTCAATGGGGAGGTCTAGTTCTCCAAGCAGGGCTTCTCAAACTTATTTGCAAAGAAACCACCCAGATATCTTGTTAAAATGAAATTTTGATTCAGTAGTTCTGGGTAGGACCCAGAATTCTATGTTCCTAACAAACTTGCAGATGGTGCTGATGCTGCTGGTCCTTAGATGACATGCTGAGAAGCCAGGAGGCCTTGACTCTTTCTGGGAATTTCAGTCCTCCAAGGAAAAAACAGAAAACTCTGATAGAACTAGATTTGCTCAAGAATGCACAACTGTGATCCTAAGCTTATGCCTTCATGAAGGTGAGGCTGGTATAGCAAGGGTGTCACTTGCCAGGGTGATTTTGGTAGAACAATTATGTGCATATAAAACTGACTTCAAAGCACCCCATACTCAGCTATAAGTAAGTGCTCTCTGTGCTAGAATCTTAAAATGGGCACTCTCCTGTTAGGTTCCATATCAGATTTCCTAATATTGGCAAACTATATATTAAGGTGAATATTTCACGAACTTCTTTTCTTCCTAGCCTTGTGTCGAATTCCTATCTTATTTCCCTACTTGAGGACTATGTTTTGTGCTTCATAATCCCAATTGTTCCAGTTCCACCCAGAAGCACTAAGGTAGGTAGCCTTTGTGCCCAGGAAAGCCTCTTTTCCTGTGAAATACATTGATCCTAAGAAGCTCTTACCTACAAAGCCTCTGTACCTCCTTTGCCCTGACTGACCACTTGTTTCAGAGACTATTTAATTAAAACTAAGATCAGTGACTCCATTTGTCACTCTCCCTATGTCAGAGAGAGGAATCAAAGTCATAAGTCGCTGCCAGTAAAGCCCTCACTGGTGAGTCTCAGCTGAGCTGCAAACATACAGCATTTTCACTGGCAGTTGTTCCAACCCTTTGCTGGGGATTAATTACTCTGCGGGAATAATCCGCCTACCATGACAAAACAATTTTCTTTCATCAGCTGTGAGCATGAGATTAATGAAAGCCCCGATGTCATTGGAACAAAACACTAAACTCTCATTTGTGTTATCAATACTGGAGAAAATGGGACACTTTTCTCCTCCTCCATAAATTTTTGCTTTCAACAATAAAATCAGGTGAGACTTTAATAATGCCAAGGATCGCACTTTGGTTATGTATCGGGTAAACAACAGCAGCTTCAGAAGGCAATGCATAAAAGCAAATTACAGAAGCCATCCACCTGTCAGTGTTCATTTTAAGGGGGTAATTCTTGGCTTTCTTTCCTCTCAACCTTTGACCCTAAAGCATTGTGAGGAAGATAGAGCATAACTTTCTACTCTCAAAGTTTTCATCAACACATACATTAGTTCATTGAAAAACGTCGTGTAAGCGTTAATGGCCCTGGAGACAGAGAGTAACATGGATAAGAAAAACACCAGAGGACTGGCTCCCAGAGATCCTGCCCGGCCCTCAGATATTGGTGGCTTCTTAAATCTGAATCACTCCAAACATCCTCCCTCAAAAATGGGATCAACAAGGAGCAGAAATAAAACCTTACATGTCCCACACCTTCAGAATTCCTAAAAGGGCGAGAATAGCACAAGCTTCAAATTAACTAGAGAAATAAATGCCGAATTACAACGGAGCTCACTCCACCAGGAGCTCTGTCCAACAAAAGGACCAATGAGTAATGAGACGTCAGCAGGAGTGAGCAAAGCCAACACCCAGTCTTTTGTTTCCTGATACCATTCTGCAGCAAAGGCGATCAAGGATCTTTGAAGAAGTGGTTGATTTCTGGTATGGGCAGGAAAGGTATAAGGTGAGCATGGAGCACCTTGTGCCAAAAAGGAAGGAAGTGCTCAAAAAATTGATGGGAGCATGTCAAAAAGACACCAACACCAGTTTGAAGGGGTTCAAACTGAACCATTTAGAACATTAAAAGAAATAAGGACAGTTGTGGACTAGATCCCAGTGAGTAAGAATCTGTGAGTCTACATACTGATAGTAACTAAATCTATCAACAAAGGAGAAAAAAGAATCTTCCTTACAGAAAAATGTTGACTAATAACTATAGAAAAAAATCATCATTTCACAAGCAGAGCTCTAAAAATTGATCCAGGCAAACAGCATGGGTGCTCAATCTTGGGTGTAGAAATTTGAAGGATAATAAGATAATCACATAGCCTCAAAGTATCTCCCAACACATTATTTATTAATTATTATGGGAAAATAACTACACAGGGGAGAAATTAGACAATACTATAATAAAAGGATCAAATTAATATCACAAATAGGGGGAAATGGACATCATATTACTTCAATATGATACCCCCAGAAAGATAAGACGTATAAGTTATATAATATCCTGGTCAAAAATGCATAACTTGAATCCAGTCATGAGGAAACATCAATTCACAATGCGCCAATATAAAAAATGAAGAAGGAATTCTACCAGATTATCTCCAGGCCCTGTTCAATACAGAGCATTTATGATTCTAAGAAAATGAATATGATTTTAAATAAACATGCAACCATTTGCTGCCAACCTATAAATTGCTCTGCTCCAGAGCACCTTACATTTATGCCAGGTAATCACCACAAATCCCTGTGAGCCTTGTTTAAATATTACTCTGTGAGGTATCTTTTATCCCAACAAGACACTTTGGGAAGTGACGGTGCCTGATAATTATATCAAGTGAACATATAAACCACAATTATTTAGGGGAAAGCAAGACATACAGTTGTCTTCTTTGCTGTCATAACTGGCAACAGCTGACTTTTGGGGTCCTCACTAAGAATCCAAAACAGCTTTTATCTCCTGCCATTTCCCCACATAAACTCTCTGCTACAAGCAAACTAGCCCCTTTACCGGCTCCCAAACACATGTCTCAGCTAAGAGACTAATATCCCCTGCCATGTTTTAAGGTAAATGTATCATATTTGATAGGTGTGTTATATGCCAGGCATTGTTTTGATTTCCATAAACATATTAATTATTTTAATCTTTATAATAACCGTATGAATTAAGTATACTTGTAAACTCTCATTTATGGATGAAGCAACTAAAATTTGCCCAAGATTACATAACTGTTGGGTGATATGTGACCCAGGAGTTTGAACCTCAAAGCTCTCCAAAGTCACCGCTGGAAACCACTGCACGTGCTGCCAAGTTCAAATCCGACCTGCTGCCTAGAAACCTCCCTGTCCTCTATTCCCACAAGATCTCAGAATCCATCATAGCAAATGTATTTTAGCTACTCATTTCCCTATTCACCCATACTATCTTACAATATTTCATAGCTCAGTGTCTTCTTTTCTGCTCTTTTATCATTATTCATCTTGTTTTATGTTTGTGTGTTATCTAATTCTTGAAAGCAGAAGTCATTCACTCATTATTATTTATTGCTTGATTTTCTTGCAGTTTCATTATTATTGTTTTGTTACATATGCATATAGTTATACAATGTTATTTATTTATTGACTTATACATATAATGAATGACATATTTGCATATCTAGTAGACTTCTTTCAAAATATATCCATGTTCCACTTGCTTTGGAATGGTCTTAAATTAAGTTAAATTTTCTTTTTTGGTAAAAGAAATTCACTGCCAGATCAAATGTACTCATTCATTCTGTCCACCAGTATTTCTAGAACATTTAGTATGTAGCTATGTAGTTATGTACTATGCTAGGCACTCAGAATGTGGAAATTTACAACACAGTTCCTCACAGACCTGTGCAGAAAACTGAGTACTAAATAGATTTCTGTGTTAGAGTTACAGTATGTTATAATAAGGGCTTTAGTAGAACTATAGTAAGGGTGTTGCAAAAACTATAGGCACATTGAACACTAGCTAGGGGAAGCATGGAAGCTTCCAGAAAAGGGTCACATATGAGGTTAGTTTTTAAAATTGAGTTAACTAAGAGAAGCAAATAGATGCATTTCAAGAAGACAGGTCAGTAGATTAGCATGTACCAAAAAAAAAAAAAACATAACCAAAAAACAGGCTACCTACAATGGCAAAGTATGGTTAGGCCTCTTGTATTGGTATATACAGGCTGTCAGGAGAACAAGTCGAGGAACAAGACTGGAAGAGAAAATGGAAAGCTTTATATGCCTTTATATGTGGATAAGCTGCCTCTTTTGTTCTGCCTCATGACCACAGCTTCAAGAAACAGCTCCATATGTGCTTTAAGTCATTGTGTAGTGATGGAAACTCACAGTGAGCTTGTGCCATCTTCTGCCTTCTGCCTAAGCTCCTCAGTGACAGACACTGGAAGAAGACCACTCACTCAGCTCTGAAGTATGTGCAGCTCAGAGGCCTCTGTGTGGGGTCGGGGGGTGGGGTGGGGTGGTGGTCATAGATCTCTTGGGACAAACATCACCAAGGTGAGAGAATCCATAAATGTTCTTCTCATGTGGTGTGGATTCTGAAAGGCATTCTAGACACTCCTAAGAAGGCCCTGGAAGGATCCAGGATGCGAGGAATCTCAGCTGCCCATGGAAGTAATCAGTGCAGCTTCCTGTGGCTTTATCTTCTTTCCTCTCACACGTTCCTCCATCTCTCCCCCCTGCCCTGAGATTAACTCCCCAGTAAACTACCTGTACCCACATCTTTATTTCACACTCTGCTTTTGAGAGGAACTCAGGCTCACAAACCAGACAAAAATGTTTGATTTTATTTGTAAATACTGCAGAGAATCATTGGTTTGTTTTTAGCAAGGGAGAGATATAACTAGCTTTTAAGTTGCAGGCGGAAAGGATCACCAAAGGCAAGCATGGAGGCTGGAAAACGAAATAAGAAGAATTTCTTCTCCTGTCTACTGCAACATAAAGTTACTAAGCAAACCCAGGAGGTAAATCTATTTTTAAATGAGAAAGTGACAATAATAACCTTAAAAAGTCGCTAACCGGAGGACACATTAGGAGTGCATTTTAGGAAAACGAAATGTGCAGGGGCTACTTTGGCTCCAGGATCAATTAGTAAGGAGACTTCTTCACCTTTTCCTATTTTGATGTTCTTTTCAGCAACTTTGTAGTAGCAATGGTGTGCTAGTGGGTAGAAAAACACCCAGACACTAATTTGTAGTACTTACTTGCTGAGTCCTGTGCTGGGAATACTGACACCATGGCCAATTTCAAACTGCCACGGGTTTCATAACTGTTTCACAAATGTTCTGAATATTTGTTGGGTTGGCCAAAATGTCTTTTTAGTTTTTTCTATAAAATAAAAGACACATTTTTTATTTTCACCAATAACTTTATTGATTTGAGTATTTTGAGTATGCCGGCTATCTCCTGCTATTGGCTGGGGTGCTAAATATCTTCCAATGCATAACATAGCCCCACAGCAAAAAATTATTTGGCCAAAATGTCAATAGTACCAGGAAACTTTGCAAACCACTTTTGACACATTTGATCAGTCACAGCACCTCCTCCAAACACTGCACAAGCTCTTTTTTGTGTGTTTCAGTTGCATTTTCACCTTTCTTGAAATAATAAAGCATAATACACCAAAAATGTTCATATTTTCTTCCATCTTCAGTATTAAAATGGCTGCACAAAAATTCACCAATTTTGATCATCTTTTTTTGAAATGAACACTGATATGATGGCTGTCACAATACAATCTAACAAAATTGTTTTGAATGAAATTAAAAACAACTAAACACTACTAGAGACATCGTGTGGAAAAAACTAAACAAACTTTTAGCCAACCAAATAATAACCCTTTCTCCATCAGTCCACACCCACTTCCCACAGGAAAGGCCCCACCCTCCTTAGAACTCCGGCAACCAATGCTCTCTTTCATCTCTTTCAAAATGAACCTGACTTGAACAGTGCAATACTTTAATGAGAAAGCCTAGCATACTGAATTTTTTAATGTTTTTTAAAGATTTTATTTATTTACAGAGAGGGAGAGAGAGGGAGAGAAATTTTGATGTGTGAGAAACATCCATCGATCAATTGATTCTTGCACTCCCCCAACCAGAGACAGAATCCACAACCCAGGCATGTGCCCTGACCGGTAATCAAACCAGAGTCCTTATGTTTTGCGGGATGACACCCAACCCACTGAGCCATGCCAGTCAGGGCCTACCACCCTGAATTTTGATCCCCTCCCGACCCACCACCACTATTCCCTTGTTTCCATATACATCATTTTTTGTTGACCAGGTTTAGTGGGTGCTGTGGTGTTTGTCCCTGGCCCTTAGCTATTGTGAGTGGTGTGTGCTAATGCTCTCTCGGATGAATGGAAGCCACCTCATCAAGGAGATTGGAGGCCACTCAGTTATTGACATTAGACAGAACAGAACCTCACACTAGTCAACTAGTGTTACTAACACATCTTAAGACACGACAAGCAAGAAATACTAAGTATCCAGATGTAAGACACATCTTCTCCAGAATGTGGGAAATAACCCCACAAAGGTTCAAGAACTTGCAACTACTGGTGAATTATTAGGAGTCTGTGGTCTGGGCCCCACTGGAATGAATGTGCCCTCAAAAGGCAAGGGAAGAAAGTCTCCAACAGGCTGCCTAGAGCCAGACTGGTACATGATCTGACACCACCAGAGGCAGATCCAGGAAGTGCAGATCATTCTAAGAAGCACCAACAAACAATAGAAGTCACAAAAATGGGGAGACAGAGAAACAACCCTCCATTGAAAGGAAAGGTAGAATCCCCAGAAAGAGTGCTAAATGAAATAGAGGGGAGCAAACTATCAGATATGGAATCCAAAACATGGATTATGGACAAGCTGAATGAGCTCAGCAGAAACTACAAAGAACTCCAGGGAAACTATAAGGAACTTACTGAGAATTACACTGGCATGAAAAAAGACATAGAAACTATCAATAAGAGCCAGGAGGAAGTGAAGAATACGATCTCTGAATTGAAGAACACAGTAGAAGGAATTAAAAGCAGGCTAGAGGAAGCAGAAGATTGGATTAGCAAGCTGGAGGACAATGTAGACAAAAACTCCCAGACAGTGCAACAAAATGAAAAAAGACTGAACAAGACTGAAGAGGTTCTAAGACAGCTTCAGGACAACATGAAACATAATAATATCTGCATCATAGGAATTTCAGAAGGAGAAGAAGAAGAGCAAGGGATTGAAAACCTCTTTGAAAAACTAATGACAGAAAACTTCTCTAACATGAGGAGAGAAAGAGTCACGCAAGTCCAGGAAGCACAGAGGGTTCCATGAAGATGAACCCCAACAGGCCCACTTCAAGACACATCATAATTTAAATGGCAACATTCAAAGACAAAGAGAGAATCCTAAAAGCAGCAAGAGAGAAACAACTAATAACATACAAGGGAGCTCCAACAAGGCTATCATCAGATTTCTCAGCAGAAACACTACAAGCCAGAAGGGAATGGCAAAAAGTATTCCAAGCAATGAAAAACAAAGGCCTACAACCAAGAATACTCTACCCAGCAAGGCTCTCATTCAAAATGGAAGGTGAAATAAGGAGTTTCTAAGACAAAAGAAGGCTAGAAGAATACATCTCCATCAAACCAGCATTGCAAGAGATGCTAAAGGGTCTGTTTTAAGAAGATGAAGAAACAGAGAGAGACAGAGAGGAACACGAGTACAAAGGGGGAAAATGACAATGAATAAGTACTGATTGGTAATAACCTTAAATGTAAATGGATTAAATGCTCCAATCAAAAGACATAGGGTAACTGAATGAATTAGAAAGAATGACCCACATATATGCTGTCTACAAGACACCCACCTTAGAACAAAAGATCTACACAAACTGAAAGTGAAGGGATGGAAAAAAGTATTTCAAGCAAATGGACATAAAAAAAAAAAGCTGGGGTAGCAATACTTATATCAGACAAAACAAATTTCACAGCAAAGGTCAAAAAAAGAGAAAAAGAAGGACATTTCATAATACTTAAGGGAAAAATCCATCAACAAGATATAACCCTTATAAATATATATGCACCCAACTTAGGAGCACCCAAATATGTAAGGAAATTTTTGAAAGACTCCAAGAAAGATATAGACAGCAACACACTCATAGTAGGGGACTTTAACACCCCATTGTCGACAATGGACAGATCTTCGAAGCAAAGAAACACCGAAGATATTGAGGCACTGAACAACACTCTAGATCAAATGGACTTAGTCGATATATATAGAACTTTTCACCCCAAAGAAGCAAAATATACATACTTCTGAAGTGCACATGGAACATTTTCAAAGATAGACCACATAGTAGGACACAAAACAAGCCTCAACAAATTCAAGAAAATTGAAATTATATCAAGCATCTTCTCAGACCACAATGGCTTAAAATTGGAAATCAACCTCAAGGAAAAAACTCAAAAACATTCAAACTCATGGAGAATGAATAACATGCTATTAAATAATGAATGGGTTAACAATGACATCAAGGAAGAAATCAAAAAGTTTCTGGAAACTAATGATAATGAACACACAACAACCCAAAGCCTATGGGATACAACAAAAGCAGTCCTGAGAAGAAAGTTCATAGCAATACAGGCCTGCCTAAAAAAGCTAGAAGAATCTCTAATAAAAAATTTAACCCTACAGCTACAAGAACTAGAGGAAGAACAACAAGTGAAGCCCAGATCAAGTAGAAGGAAGGAAATCATCAAGATCAGAGCACAATTAAATAACATAGAGACTAAACTAACAATTCAAAAGATCAACATAAGTAGGAGCTGGTTCTTTGAAAAGATAAACAAAATTGACAAGCCTTTAACCAGACTCATCAAGAAAAAAAGAGAGAGGACCCAAATAAATAAAATCACAAATGAAAAAGGAGAAATCACAACCAATACCACAGAAATACAAAGAATTGTAAGAAATTATTACAAACAACTGTATGGCAAGAAATTTGACAACCTAGAGAAAATGGACAAACTCCTGAAAACATATAGTCTTCCAAAACTGAATCAAAAAGAAGCAGAAAGCCTGAATAGGCCAATAACAACTACTGAAATTGAAGCAGTAATCAAAAGACTCCCGGCACACAAAAGCCCTGGACCGGATGGCTTCATAGGTGAATTCTACAAAATATTTAGGAAAGAACTAACTCCTATCCTCCTCAGACTGTTCCAAAAGATCCAAGAAGAGGGAAGACCCCCAAACTTGTTCTATGAGGTCAATATTACCCTAATTCCAAAACCAGGTCAAGACGCAACAAAGAAAGAAAACTACAGACCAATATCGCTGATGAACATAGATGCTAAAATCCTCAACAAAATTTTGGCAAACCGGATCCAGCAACACAATAGAAAGATCATACATCACGATCAAGTGGGATTCATCCCAGGAATGCAAGGATGGTTTAATATTCACAAATGAATAAACATAATACACCACATAAACAAAATGAAAGACAAAAACCACATGATCATATCAATTAATGCAGAAAAAGCATTTGATAAAGTACAACACCCATTTATGATGAAAACTCTCAGCAAAATGGGAATAGAGGGAGCATACCTCAACATAATAAAGGCCATATATGAGAAACCTGAAGCCAACATCATACTTAATGGGCAAAAACTGAGAGCTTTCCCCCTGAGGTCAGGAACAAGACAAGGATGTCCACTCTCTCCACTCCTATTCAACATAGTCTTGGAAATTCTAGCCACAGCAATCAGACAAGAATGAGAAATAAAAGGCATCCAAATTGGAAAGAGGAAATAAAACTGTCATTATTTGCAGATGACATGATAGTGTACATGGAAAACCCTATAGACTCCAGAAAAAAAAACTACTCAAACTAATAAGTGAATTTGGCAAAAGAGCAGGGTACAAAGTCAATATTCAGAAATTGAAGGCATTTCTGTACACCAACAATAAAATCTCAGAGATAGAAACTGAAAGAAAAATCCCATTTACCATAGCAACAAGAAAAATAAAGTACCTAGGAATAAACTTAACCAAGGAGGTAAAAGACCTGTACTCAGAAAACTACATAACACTGAAGAAAGAAATTAAAGAAGATACAAATAAATGGAAGCATATACCATGCTCATGGATGGGAAGAATCAACATCATTAAAATGTCCATACTACCCAAAGCAATTTATAGATTCAATGCAATCCCTATTAAAATACCAATGACATTTTTCACAGACCTAGAACAAATATTTCAAAAATTTATATGGAACCAAAAAAAAAAAAGCCCGAATAACTACAGCAATTTTGAGGAAGAAGAACACAGTAGGAGGAATCACAATACCTGACATCAAACTATACTATAAGACCACGGTAATCAAAACAGTCTGGTACTGGCATAAGAACAGACATATAGATCAATGGAACAGAATAGAGAGCCCAGAAATAAACCTAGATCTATATGGTCAACTAATATTTGACAAAGGGGGAAGGAACATCAAATGGAGTGAAAAGAGCCTCTTCAACAAATGGTGTTGGGATAACTGAACAGGGACATGCAAAAAAATGAAACTAGACCACCAACTTACACCATATACCAGAATAAACTCAAAATGGATCAAAGACTTAAATGTAAGCCATGACACCATAAAAATCCTAGAGGAAAAAATAGGCAGGAAAATTTCAGATATCTCATGTAGCAACATTTTCACTGATATATTTCCTAAGGCAAGGGAAATAAAGGAAAGAAAAAACAAATAGGACTACATCAAACTAAAAAGTTTCTGCTCAGCTAAAGAAAACATCAGCAAGATGAAAAGGAAACCAACCATATGGGAAAATATATTTGCCAATGACATCTCAGACAAGGGATTGATCTCCAAAATATATAAGAACTCATATGACTCAACACCAAGAAGACAGACAACCCAATTAGAAAATGGACAAAGGACCTGAACAAACATGTCTCCAAAGAGGACATACAGAGGATCCATAGACATATGAAAGAATGCTCAACATCACTAGCCATCAGAGAGATGCGAATAAAAACCACAATGAGATACCACCTCACACCAGTCAGAATGGCCATCATCAACAAATCAACAAACAACTTGTGCTGGAGAGGATGCGGAGAAATGGGAACCCTGGTGCACTGCTGGTGGGAATGCAGACTGGTGCAGCCACTATGGAAAACAGTTTGGAATTTCCTCAAAAAACTAAAAATGGAACTACCTTTTGACCCAGCAATTCCATTGCTAGGTTTATATCTGAAAAATCCTGAAACACAAATTGAAAAGAACTTATGCACCCCTATGTTCACAGCAGCACTATTTACAATAGCCAAGTGCTAGAAACACCTAAGTGCCCATCTGTAGATGAGTGGATCAAAAAACTGTGGTACATTTACACAATGAAGTACTATGTAGCAGAAAGAAAGAAGGAACTTCTACCATTTGCAACAACATGGATGGAACTAGAGAGAATTATGCTTAGCAAAATAATCCAGGCAACAAAAGAAAAATACCTTATGCTGTCACCTATTACAGGAAACTAATGAACAACACAAACAAATGAGCAAAATTGAACCAGAGGGTATAAGCCTATGATCTCATTACCTGAGTGATTATCTGTAGGTATAGGCCTCACTTAATCCTGTCTGCAGCACTGCCTCCAGAGACTCAATGGTTTGGCTGAACTAAGTGGCTGGGTTGGTGAAGAATGGGGTGGTCTGTGGGCTTCACTTTAAGACTAGTTCCTCTTTTCTATCCTAATGGTTTGGACCGAAAGGGCCCAGAGGTCTGAGAGGGGGGAAACCTAAACTATTTCCCTCAGCCCAACTAAGCATAATGGACAAAAGGGTTTTGGACAGGTGAGATGTGCCTGGCACACCTTCCTCCAAAAAAGCCCACTTTTTTTTTTTTCCCTAATGTGGGACATTGAAAAATTAATCCCTTCCTTTTGTCATCTAGTAGTTATGGATTGAATGATGTCTTTTAACACTTTTGCCAAATCTGTTGCCCCCAGAATACAACAAGGATGCCAGCCTGTTAAACCAAGCACGCCATTGTCCGGGGACAGCCAACTGACCTGGAGTCTGCACGATCCTTCCCATGTGGGAAGGCCAACCTCCCCTCCACACCCCCACTCTTATTAGGGATTTCTGGATCCAAGGGTAGGTAGGACGATGACCATGTCCAGCTTGAAGCAGCTAGAGGAGCTCGAGATCTTCGCCCATTGTCCTTTGTAAGATTATAAAGGGTCTTAATATCTGAGAGGAAGGGATTGTTATTTTTTATTGTTAAAATAATTAATTAATCATTTGTTTATTTAAAAAAAAAGAAGAAGAAGAATATATGAAAGGATGAAGCAGGAGAGTTTGTATGTACGAACCATGGGCATGGATTTGGTGGGGGATTGCTGGGGGAGGGGAGGTGCTGGGTGGAGGAGAGCAAAGGGGAAAAAATTGGAATTATTGTAAAAATATAACCGATAAAATATAATTTTTAAAAAAGGCAAGGGAAGATTATTGTTGTTTGCACATTTTACTCTAAGAAAGAAGCACAGTGCTCAGTGGACCCCTTCAGGTTTTAGAGGACACGTACCCACTTATCAAGGGGCACAGGAGGTTGTAATTTTAAAGCAAGGCTCACAGAAACAAGGGTTTCCCAAAGGCTTCAGGCTGATGTACAGCAGCCCTGAAGTGTGGTCCATACAACACAGCAGACCCCACATCATCAGTTACCTCTGCTCGAGAAGGGCACTATGTCCAATCTCTTCTGAGCCTCAACAGGAAAGACTCAGTATCAACCCCCTAGGACTCTGGATCAAGACCATGCCATTTGCAGGAGAAACTGCACAGGATTCAAAATTCAGCTTCCGGCAAGTCCTGGACCCCAGTAGAGAATGTAGTTACCTTACCAGCCCATCAGAACTACTTGGGATGTATACTCCTTTGTGGATGTATACTGTCACATCCAAAACGTCATAAAGTCAAGTAGGTCTAGCAGCAAGTCATCATAAAATAAGAGGTTTAATTGAGATCAGGGTCAAACAGGTTCAAAGGGCTCGGGTAAGCTAGTTGAACAAGGAGGCGTACCTACCATGTACTACACCATCCAGAACCACCACACAACAGAGCTTCAGGGTAGCATTTCAAAGGCATCATTGATGCATCTGCTTGGAGGTGATACTCTGCTAGAAAGAGACATCATGCTTCAGGATGCCACTTCTGCCTTTGTGATCATTAATAAACAAAAACCTCACTTAGTGTTGGGAGGGTGTGTAGGGGGGGCTCTCATACAATACCACTCACCTTCAGTTACCCCAGACAGGAAGAAGCAAAGTTTCCCTCTCTAACAGAAAGATGTTCTCCACTCTACTATGCCAGCAGGGGGGAAGATGATATTCTCCTCCCCAGCAATTACTCAGACAATGAAAGACATGTCAGCCAATGAGAAGCCACAACACTTCGAACTCACAGTTTCCTCCAACTCTGTTTACAACTGCCCCTTTGAACTTTCCCTTTCCTCTATAAAATAACATTCCTCTCCTTTGTTCTCTGCACTTGTGTGTGGTTTTTCATTAAACTGCAGGTCCCCAATCACAGTTCTTTGTTGTTCCTGAATAAACCCATTTTTCTAAAGAAATATCTGGCTGTCTACTTGTTTATGGTCAACACCTTAAAGCAATGGTCATAATATGGAGCTTTATTGCCAGTAGCTAGAATTCATGGGTCTGGGGACCAATGAGAAGATGTAGGAATGATCCCATTCACCATCACGCCCAGTCACCCACCTGGGCAATTGTGCTTTTCTATCACGGCAACTTTAGGCATTATTAGGGTAAGTCCTTGGTTCCAGGAAGGAATACTTCCTCCAAGCAACACAAAGAAAGGCCCATCAAACTTAAAGTTGACATAAAAAGGAGTTATGTCACTGGCAGGAGTAATAGACCTTGATTGTCTCAAGGAGGTAGAATTGCTCCACATATTGAGGCAGGTAAAAATGTGTTAGGCCCTCAGATACCTCTCTTGGTACTCACTTGTTTTTATGGTTCTTTATTTTGTTTTTTGTTTTTTCCATCACCATTTGTCCCCTCTTTACCCTCTTCCTCCTCCACCCACCCTCTCTAGCCCCTGCAATCACCACACTATTATATGTGTCCCTGAGTTTTTCCTCCTTTTTTTTTTTTTCTTTCTTCGCTCAATCCCTGCAAGTACAGCAACCACTGCCTACTTAATACGGGCATGGTGACCAGAGGTTCAGATTCCACAGGGACTGAGAATACAACTCACCCAACCATGGCAACTATCTAGATAAGCAGAAGTGTTAGCTAAGAGGAGGGTGTCTAACATGGATAGTAAAAGAGGGAAAATAAATATCAGTTATTACTTCAAGACTAACCACAATATGGGGGCTATAATTTATCCCACTATTTCTCCTGCTAATCGTGGCAAGGCTGTGTGCAGATGGAGCAAACTTAATGGAAGAAGCAACTAATTCTGACTAGTTCAAGAGGCAGATTGTAGTACATAGTTCCATATTTCTTTCACAATATTGGTGGACTTATCCCCAGCTACTGTACATATTGACTGCTAAAAGGTCGCACTACACTACCTCCTTCTCTGGATAAATGTCTCAAAATGTCTCAGCAGAATGGATACTGTACACACACACACACACACACACACACACACACACACACACACACACACACAGGTAAAGCCAGTAGTCAATGACAGCTTTTTACTGGAAGGTGGGAGCAAATCCACCATGCAATTCCTATTGTGAGTGTCCAGGCTGTAGTTGGTTTCCAACCAAGATCACTCCCTTGCTTAGCTTTCTTCTCCTGTGATAATCTGCTTCCTTTCCTCCTGTCTTCTGAGAGTGCTCTCTTACAAAATCACTGTACGCGGGAACCCAATCTCAGGTTCTGTTTCTAGGGAACTCACCTGACGACAAAGGAGATCTTGAAAGTAGGTGAAGTAGAAAAAAACAATAGAAAACATTTCAGGTAGCAGATCAGCAGGAAGGCCATGTCTTTTTCATGGTCCTTTAAATCATATTGGGAAGTCATCAGCTCTTATCACTTGAAACAAGTTAATATCAATCTCTAAGGATTAAAGAAACAGTACTATAAAAGAGGGATATGATTTCTGTCACATGTAAGCATTCAATAAAGACTTGCTCTTATTATTAATACTAACTGCATTATTCTGAATAATTTTTTAAAGCTTGTTTAGTACTAGCAGAATCAGGAAAACTGGGGCAGCATTGCTGAAAGGCTTGTAGAGAAAGGGTCTGCCCTGCTCTGCATGCAAAGAGCTTTTTTGTCATTGTTCTCAAATGTGAAAATGAGTTCCAGCTCACTAACTTTGGAGCCCCTGAGGTGACTGGCTTCTGAAAGGAGGAGTGAATGAAGGAGCTGTGGGAATGGTGGCTATGATTCTGTAGTCACTGTGCTTTGCGTTTTATTTTGTTTCTGATTTAATGTAAGCAGGCAGCAGTGGGGGAAATAAAGCAATATGCAATATGCACTGTTTGGGGAAAGATCCTTTCTGTTTTTGATTGCTCAGCTTGCATCAAATGTGACATGTACCTCTTTAAAATGACACAATTATCACCCTATAAGAGATATACTAGATAACTAATAGACTTACACTTTTAACTGTTCTTAGTTAAAAATAGATAGTTTAGCATCCCTAACCTCATTTGAGGTTTCTGAAGTTTTAGTGTTAGAATAATTAAGGCCATCAGGTAAAAAGCTCTAGGCCTTATGAGATATTGATAGCAATTAGAAATCAAAAGAAATGAATACTAAAAAAAATTTTAAGAAAAAAGAAACCTGGAAAAACAGAAAAATAACAAGGACAGGAAAAATAAATGTACACAGAATATGAAATAAGACCACTATTAAAATAGTTTTGTAATTCAAGTAGCATAATCCAAAGGAGTTAAGTTGTATAAAATAAAAATTGTCTTGTCAATGCTCTCAGATGATGGTGTGGCAGGGAGCATTGCTCATTTATTCAGGAGCAGCTGCAAACCCCATTCTCCATGCTCCCTTCTACCATACAGGCAATGCCATAAACTCACACTCCCAGCCTTTTACTAAGAAGAAATGGCCTCTATAGAATAAGCCTCTATTCTGGCCAGTGAAATGTACAAGAAAGCTTCCTGGAAGTTTCTGGACTTGTCTTTTCCTTTCTGAAAGAAGAGGCACACCTACAGAGAATGTTCTCCTTTGCCACTCCTCTTCTTCTGTCTTTAAATCTGGTCTGGCTTTGAATCCATGAGGGAACATCCCAAATAAGCTAAAGATGACAGAGCAAAACAACAGGAACTGGGTTGTTTATCACATTTTGAAGCCACTAAACAACCTCAGAGGTCTCTTCTGAGCTTCTTAAACAACATAAATGTCTGTGTACTTCAAGCCACGTGTAGCAGTCTACTCTATGGCTTATCCTTGGCACATTCCATATAAATACAAATCATTACCTGGATTAGTGTAGAAAGTCATTATAATCAACTCAGGCTTTTGCTAGAGAAAAGACAGCATCTAGGCCTATACAGAAGGGGCAGTCTAGGCTTTCAGGATGACAGGTGTTTTAGAAGACTGCTCAGACACAAGGCACGTGGGTGGCTGGCTGGCTGAGCTCACAGGTATGAAGCCAAGTGCCACAGAGACAGGCTGACAAACACATGGCCAAGTAGCCACAGGAGGTTGGAACTACAGAATCTAAGACAAATGCCCAGGTAGAAGCTGAAGCCAAGACAGGATCTTGAGCAGAGGAATTAGCTTTGGGAAAACAGGTTTGCATGGCAGGAGCCAAGATTAGAGGCAGCAGGTGAGATTTCCCAAAAGGAAGTGGGTTCTACCAATAAAGCTTGAAGTACCATGGTGCCTTTTAAGGACTGGCCCAGTTTTAAAAGATGTCACATGAGGAGGAACAGAATCTCTATAAGATTTACAGAACTGGGTGACATGTCCTGCCTCTGTCCCACAGTAAGTTCCTGAATGCTTATATTTTACAGTAACTGTGAGTTTGTCTCCCTTATAAGAAGGAATTTAGTTTCTCTGAGGAGAGAAATGATGTTTTATTCATTTTTGCACACACATTGCCTAACAGAGTTCTTAGCATTAATTCACAATTTGTTTGGGGGGGTGGGCAATAAAAATAATAACAGTATTTATTGAGCCTTTGCAATGTTCCAGGCATTGTGCAAAATGCTTTATACACAATAGTTCATTTATTTCATTGAAAATAGTCACTATCATTATCCCCACTTTATTGATGAAGAAATGGTAGACTCTTCAGGTCATCTCTCTTCAGAAAACAGTACTCTGACCCATTAATAGAGGGAAAATGAGCACAAAAATTATTTAAGACACTACTAGAAACCTATGGTATTTGTCTCTTCTTTCTCTCACAAAGAAAAGTGATCTTTGGTTCCTAGAAACATGGATCATCTTTTGCTGGACATAAAGCAATGAAGTTAAATAACTCCAAGAGCTGGAAGAAGTAAGAGTTGGGCAACCTGGGAAAGGACTTATGTGAAGGGCCTCATGGGCTGCCTGCAGCAGCAAGGTGCTGAAGGGGCAACACTGATGATGGATCCACCAGGACCTGTGGACCAGGACCATTCCTAGGCTTTCTGATGCCTTGTGAGCCTGTAGACCCTGCAGATCACAATGAGTAAGGAAAGGAGCCCCAGCCATGACTAATATAGAACTTCCTGTCCACCCTTATAAACAGGAGCCATGAGTCACTTTTATCTTATATGGAAACACCAAGTAAAATGATGTTTCTTGCGATGGTCAGTTGTGCCTCACTTTTACACCTTCAACAGAAGGAAGGAAGAGAAGGGAAGAGGAATGAACTCTTGTGCACATTGAATAGGCAACCAACTCATTTCCAACACAGGCTCTGAGTCCATTTCATTACTCATAAGCTCGCACCACCAAGCCACTTCTTTGGAGAGAACGTTTCACCTCCAGCAATCCTTCATAGAAATAGAAAAACTGCTCCTGAGAAAGCCAACTTGTACCAGAGAAACCGAGGCAGGCAGCACTGGCCTTGCAGAAGAAAAATATATATAGTATATCTGTACATGTGAAAAGGAAGTTTCCATATTTAGAGGAGGAGCCTCAACAGATGTGCTTAACCAAGAAAACCCATGAAGCTGTGCCCCAGCATTCTATTATTTAGCTTTCTGTGTGGTTTAGAAAGAGATGCGGTATCATCAGTAAAGGATGGTAGGTTTATTTGTCTTCTCCTTATAATAGATCTCCTAATATTTTCTTTTAACAGAAAATGTACATAACTGTACATTCTAGGCCTGCAGTTAGAAGCACAGGCACTCAGAGAGAGGCAAATCTTCAGCCATCAGACTCCTGCTATTGCCTTTGTGAACAAAATTCCATGACTCTATAAGGCTAACATTGGTGAATAGTCATTTACAGTACATCTTTTATAGGACTGACTGTTTTAACCTCATGAATGTTTTCACTGAGAAAAGATGTTTAAATGAGTAGGCAAGCCAATATTACAAAAGTGTAATGTGACCACTGAAAGTATTAATTTAATCATAAGCTTCATTGTTAGAAGTGAATGACAGGTGGTCTACATTCTATCCTAGTATGATCAGCTTCAGTAGGTTCAGTATCCATGAGATGGTGAGAAGATTTGAAACCTTGTTTTGGCAAATACCCCTAGAAATCCCCATCAGAGGCTAGATAAGGCCTCAGCAGAGATATTGGAAAGAAAACTCAGGCAGCAGCTGAGTGGTGGGACACTAGTTGTTCAGTGAATAAGAACCCAAGCTTTGGAGTTAAACATTCTAATATTTATATCACTTACCATCATGTGTCTGAGCAAGGTACTCAGTAGCTGTGTGCTTGTACCAGTTTCCTTCTGCTGCTTCACAAACTATCCCAAACTGAGTGTAATACAGCATTAGCCATTGATTGCTCGCTCCTGAGTCTGAGGGTTAGCTGGCAATCAGTTGATGTAGGCTAAGCTGCGCAGGGCTTGGCTTCAAACTGTTGGTTGGGTCCAGGTATAACCTTTGTGTCTCACTCTTCTGGGACCAGCCGGCCTTCTGCAGCATGTCCTTCTCTTGGTGATGGAAGGAGTACCAGGGGGCAAAGAACCATGCAAGCATATTTTAAGCCTCTGCATGTGTCACATCTGTTGCCAGCCCATTGTTCAAAGGAAGTCATGTGGCCAAGACTAAATTCAAGGTCTATAGAAGTGCACTCATGTCCTCGGATAACAATGGCAAAAGAGTGTCAATGTTTGATACTATTGTACTACAGGGGAATTAAACAAAAATAGGGCAATAACTATTTACCACAAAGCCCTAGTTTTCTCATAGACAATATAAGCTTACCATATCTATCAGGTGTGGTAGGCAAACTAATGACTACCTGAAAATGCCCATGGCCTAATCTGCACACCTGGGAATATGCTACCTTACATGGCAAAAGCGACTTTGTAGACATGATTGCATTAAGGATATTAATATAGAAATATTATCTTGTGGGCTCAAGGTAAACACAAAGATCTTTAGAAGGAAAGAGTGAGGTGGAAGAGTTAAAGGAGACATAACAATGGAAGCAGAGGCCAGAGTGATCTAGTATCAGGAGCCACTAGAATGAAGGAAGCCTCTAGAAGCTGCAAAAGACAAAGAACGGATTTTCTCCTAAAGTCTCTAGAATGAACACAGCCCAGTTGAAACTTTAATTTTACACCCATAAGACTCATTTCAGAGTTCTGACCTCTAGAGCTATAAAGCAATGAGGTTGTTTTGTTTTAAACCTCTAAGTTTGTGGCAATTTGTTTCAACAACAGAAAACTAATATACTAGGTGAGTAACTATCATTGTTCAGTCTTTTCTAAATATAAATAGTGCAGGCTTATTTTTCACATAACCGGCATGATTAATCTAGATGACAAAGCCTCTGCTTTTCAGTTCTGTAGAAAATCATTAACCCAATGTCATTGAGAAAGGAGTGTTTACCTGGGACAGTTTGGAAGGAGTTCAGCAGAATCTTGGGACATGAGAGAGCACCACTTCCACCACATGCTCCACAAGCTATGTGCTGGTAGCTGTCAAAGGGAGGTGCTCACAAGACAGCTCCAAGAGGACTTGAACCTGGTACACCCAAGGCACTGTGCGCTGCTCTGACAGCACAGACTGGTTCTGAGGCCCTTGTGAGCAGGGTTGCCCCCCACTCCTCCATGCTGATCCTGACTTAATCCATGAAACCCCTTTCTCCAATATCTAGACCCACCAACTTCCCCTGAGGTCACAGCCCACCCAATTCTTCTCACCTCCCTAAAATGACCTTCATTTAGTCTCCACGGGTTTGGTATTTTGACTTTCTCCCTATTCTCTCTCCACTGACCTCTTAGAGCATAATTCTCTTCTAACAAAACCATCTCTCCTCGTCTAACAAAACTATCTCTTGCAAATAAATGCTCTGGCTTTCACTACTCTACCTACTTTGTGGACTAATCATACTTTCAGAGTTTTCATACAATAAGGATCTTCAGTTCCACACCACTACTTCATTAAAGATCCATAAAAAGAGCAACTTAATTTTTCCATTCTTCCATGACCTAATTTTGTTGTTTAGGAATCAATAAAATATGGAATACTCCCATAATTTGTTATATTAACTGTGTAGGAGACTTACATGAACAGAATGTACATTTATTTCTTCTCTCCTAATACAATATTCTAAGACATAAATAATTTTTCAGCAACTAGGTGAGATAAGTATGGGGTGAGGGGTAGTAAAGGGTAAAGGGGGACAAATATATGGTGACAGAAGACTATTTGACTTTGGGTGGTGGGCACGCAATGCAACATACAGATCATGTATGATAGGATTGTACATTTGAAACCTATCTGATCCTATTAACCAATGTCAGTCACCCCAATACATTTAATAAAAATTAGAAAATAAAAAGTGAGCATAGAGATCATAAATAAAATTCCCTTAACTAAAAATTTCTTTATGACATTTTATTCTGTTTATAATTTTTTAAATTCCTTCCAGGCAATAATGATTGAGGGACTGATATATTTATATAGTATGTTAATTTATAGACTATAAATGTTTATATTGCTCTTATACAACATTCAAAATGCTGAGTTTTAGAGAAAATATCAGAAACTCTTCCAGCATCCCCAAGCCACCCAAAGAATGTTTGTATAGTTCTGTGGTTATATTGCTTTTATAAAGTTTAGAAACACCAAGTGTGAATTCCCTAATTATATGGTGCTCATGGGCTGCCCCAAGAGTTCATTAAACAGTTCCAAGTCGTCTTGTGGAATCTGTGATTCCACTCAGCATGTTATTCTAAGGACAGAATTCAGAGAGACTCATAGGATTAGGCTTCAAGAAATTAAAACCAAACTCCCATAAATTAAAATGTCATGATGACACAGGGTTCTAATGAATAAAGGGGAATGAGAGATATCTCAACTAAATATTCACTGACCTAAAGAGAGAAAGTTCAAGTAAGATTCATAGAACTTGGATAAGTCAGAGATGGTATGTGAAAGGCGGTCACAGGAGTCTAAGGTTTATTGGTTTGCAGATCTTTAATTGCACATAAAAATATATCAGTAGTATCAATTCATTTTTGCTGTTCTTTTTTTCTGCTTCTTAAATTACAAGTCACCTATTTCTTAATGTAGTTTTTTGCATTGTTTGGAATTGTATAAAACTTCTGAAGTCTCTTACCTATTTTATGATAGCTAAAAAGGCAATATTTGCATTAGTGGGTATTTTCTTCAATAGAATATTACATTAAAATTTTTCTGAATAAATTATATTTTAATCTTACAACTTAATGTTTCATATTTAGAAAATAAGCTCATTATTATTAGTTGATTAATAATGATACATCATGAAGTTGCTGTGTAAAATAAAACTGTCAATGCACATAAATAACAAGAACAGTGTCTCATATTCAGTAAATACTTAATCAACACTTACTATTATTGTTGCTTTTCCAGAGTGGTC
Organism: Furipterus horrens; assembly: GCF_987537825.1. Taxonomy (NCBI): domain Eukaryota; kingdom Metazoa; phylum Chordata; class Mammalia; order Chiroptera; family Furipteridae; genus Furipterus; species Furipterus horrens. Next base: position 191,134,728 of record NW_028327172.1, read on the forward strand.
CAAATAAACCACTGGGACCAAGGAGTCATCAGAGTATCACCTTGTTTTCACTGGAATATTATTCTATTAACAAAGCTAGATTCAGTGAACCAGGGATAGATCATAAGTATAGCCAAAAACTTATGTTAATATTAATCCTTTCTAAAGTTAGTGAACAACACTGGGCAGCAGACTTCCTTGAAATAATCAGGCATCCTCTTCCAATGGTGATCTTTGTAACCTCATGATAATTTAATCAAATAATATTATAGAGACGAGAAGTTTTGATTAATTTTTAAAATACAATTTGAAAATGAAAAAAGCCCTCTAACTCTACAGAAAAACCAGGGTGAAGACTGAATATTCACTAAATAATAAATTTGAAAACCTGCTAACCAAATGTTGACCTTTCAAAAAACCAGATTGTACCATAAATCTTCATATCTATAGTTATAACACTTCAAAAGGTAAAGTTGAAAGTTTCTGTATATAGCATTATATATTTTTAATTTTATTGTTTTCATGCAACAGCCACACACACAAGTTTATTTATTTATTTTAAGATTTTATTTATTCTTTTTTTAAAGAGAGGGGGAGGGAGAAAGAAAGAGAGGGAGAGAAACATCAATGTGTGGCTGCCTCTTGTGCATGTCCAGTTGGGGACCTGGCCCACAACCCAGGCATGTGCCCTTACTGGGAATTGAATCGGTAACCCTTTGGTTTGCAGGCTGGCACTCAGGCCACTGAGCCACACCAACTAGGGCTGTTTTTTAAATTTTACATAGCTAAAACAGAGGAAGGTATAGTTCTTATGTTACTAGCTCTGAGCCAGATGCTTTATTTCTCTGACATGCAGTTGTCTAAAAACAGACATTATAATAATTTTCTTGCTTATTTCACAAAATTTTGGATACATTGAAGTAAAACTGTGTATGTGAAAAACTTCTGCAAAATACAACTTATTCTACAAATTCAATAGTATTTTTGTTTTTTTTGTCTTGAAATATTAGAATACTCATAAATCTAAGCACACTACCCACAACATGCATGTACATACATACATGAAGGAAAATGTTTGAGTTTTTCTGAAGGAGCCACCAAATTATAGCATGTGGTGTAATTATTTTCCTTCTTTGTGTCTATTTTTCTCTATACAATAACTTTAAATTTGTAGATAAAAAGGGAATTGAAATTATGAAAATTACAATAGAAGATTCTAACAGTGTACAACAAAGTATACAAGTTTGAAGATAAGGTCAAGAAAATATTACTGAGTAAAATTTAATTACTGTCTGAAATTTAATCCCATAAGAATAAGTTAGAAAAAAATAAGTGACCTTAATTATCTGGATCACTGAACCATCCTAAGAGATTTTGGAAATGTGTTACACTAGGAGCAAGGTATATCTCAAACCCAATCAAGGAAACTGGGTCATGAGAGCTATGAACTACACAGTGGTTCTGTAATTTATCTTGTATGAGGTAACAGTCACTACTTTAAAAAAAAATAGTATCTTTCTAAAACATTCTATTAATCAGGAATAAAATTATTTATGTAAATAGAAATATCTTTAAAACAAAGTTTCTTAAAAATAACTAAAACATTGCACCTATGTCAAAATGTACTGATAAGATTTCTGGGCCCATTCCTAAACCAAGAAATATATTAGAATACTCATAGGAAACATGTCTATCAAGATATCTTTATTTTAGTTTGGCTCAGGAAAGACCCTCCTCATGATTTAACAGATCATAGATCAATATATATCTTCTTTGTTCTCCTCATTAAATATTAAAGACATAAAAACATTAAGGAATATGTTCAGTAACTTCAGGCAACTGAATGAACTTCTCTTTTACACTCCAGGTCAATGACTCTCAAACATTAATGTATGTAAGAACAGCCTGAAGAGCTTCTAATAAATGTATATTTCCAGACCACTAGTAGAATCTAGGTTTTCAGATTTTCAAACTTGCCTCTCTTGATCATTATATTTTTGTCATTTCTGTGAGAGCTGGAAAAGTCAAGCATCTGGATCTGAAGAGCTATAATCTAGACCAGCTGGAGATTCTTGAGTGAATCACCAATGAACAAACGAAACACCCACTACAAGGTCCCCTTGAGAACCCAGGTAACCTTTCTCTCCATGCCGTCACTACCCTGAGCAACCTTGTTTAATATTGCACATCCTCAATGGCTCAGAAATCTATAAGGTAAATTAATTCATAAATAACATGGAAATTTGTTCTAATATATATGTTATAGAAAAGTTTCTAAAGAAGTGCTGCTAAGAACCCTGGCTGGTGTGGCTCAGTGGATTGAGCGTTGGCCTCCAAACCAAGTGTCACTGGTTCGATTTCCGGTCAGGGCACATAACTAGGTTGCACATCAGGTCCCCAGTTGGGGACGTGAGTGAGAGGCAATCACACTGTGACGTTTCTCTCCCTCTCTTTCTCCTTTCCCCTCTCTCTAAAAGTAAATAAATAAACAAACAAACAAATAGATAAGTTATTAAAAAAAGAAGTGCTGCTAAGGAATAAAAATGTTTTAAGCAAATAATTTCAATGACTACTCTCTGCACAGTTGACATTTTTTACACAGCGCATGCCAATGTTTAATGAGATAGGAATAACAGAATGGGAAACTAATAGAGAGGAAGCAAAATGATTTACAGGGTCTTTAAAAGATTTTATTCATAGTTAGAATTTCCTCTCAAGTTTCAAGTTGAGTGCCTCAAGATTTTATAACACAAAACAGGATAAAAGACCTATTTCTTTAGTCATAGTTCCTTGCTTCAATAAGATTGCCTGTGCTTTGGAACCTTAATCAAATAGTCAAGGTACAACTTCTGACTTCTGTTTCCCTAAGAGAAATTGTTTGTTATAGTTATGTCTAGTTACGCTGGCTGCTTACCTTCTAAGGGATATGGAAAATAAAAAGATCCAGGGAAGAGTCACACCTGGTCCCATATTCATGTATGGAGGTAACTGAAAGGTAACTTCTGCTTTTAACCCTTAGGACTTCTCTGCTTACTACATTGTGGGGTGTATGTGGAAACCTACTCAATCATTCTAAGACACATGCTTAAGACGTTTATCACCACGTATGATATACACATCCCTTAGCAAGCAGCAAGTATCCAAGTGAGCTCTCCACCAAATGCTCTGCAGGTGGCATTGCACAACCGCAGGGGGTGCTGTTCATACAGGCAATGATATAAACGGAGCTTTTTGAAATAGCGCAACTGGCAGCCCTGATCTAAGGTAGGAGTTCCTTTAGCTTATGTTTTGTCTTGGAGAGATCAGAGAATATTCCATGATGATGATGGTGATGATGATGAAATTGACAATAATGGCCAAAATTTGTGAATACCTATAGTATACTGATTATCCACATTATAAGGAAAGAAGAACAAGATTTGACTGATTAAATGTCAAAGAATTTGAGAGACCTATGCTAGTAACCACTATTTTCCTCTATGCAGAGGGTATATGGAATGGGGTGAAATTATTAGAAAATGACAGTTTTGTTGATTTCCACCCCCCAAAAAAAGGGCAGTGGAATTATGCATAGTAAAATATACAAGTAAATATTGTAATCTAATTGAGTACTAATATTTTCACCTGGAATTTTTTTAAATTTTCTATTTGCAAATTTATAGCACAATCAGAATAAAACTACAAGGAAGAAAAGTTTTCCTCTTGTAGATTTTGAAGATTTTAATGTATTTACTCATAAATGATTGTTTCTTGGAAGACTTAAACAAATTCAAATCAAAGTACTAAAATTGGTACAACAGTTTTGTAAATAATGCTCCAACCATAAAGCCTTTCAAATCATGACAAGCTAAATTAATTACAATGAATGCAATCATTTGTAAACACAATTGTTATACAGTCTTGGTCGATCCTGTAGCAAAAGTAGTTTCTTCATTGGGTGAAACAGAAGCCACTAAGATGATTTCAACCTAATAGTCACAATCTAGAAAGCTATACAAGATTGTTTCCAACCTAGTAAAACATAATCATCTGTTTCTGATTTTTCATTCCCCACCCCCACTTTTCATCTGTGAAATGCTTCACGGGTTTTATATATGAAAATAACCTTTGATCTTAACCATTTTTACCTTTTAACTTCTTTTTCAAAGTACTCATTGTGTGATCTTTCCGAATACTTCCTTTGAAATGAGAAAAACAGTCAAGTATCTTTTTAAAAATCCTTTCTCCCTTCCACTTCCACTCTGGAAGTTCTATATAATGTCAGGACATTAAATAATTCATCACAAGATATCACTTTATTTAAATGTTGAGAATAATATAAAGTGGTATTACAATGAAAAATATTGGTTAGCTACCTTAATGATAGTGGTTATGAATTTCATTCCTGAAATATTATGCCTGTTTTTAGCAGAATATCATTTACCGATGCTTCCAGGCAGTTTCAAAAACTGTCTTAATATTAGATCATTGCCAAAGGCCTAGGACCTGAATAATACATTCCTACATTACTGTGCAAAATCTATCACATTTTAAGGACAATTTTTTTTCTATAAAATCTGGATCACAGTCTCTACTTCTATAGAAGAACAACTTTTCCAAGTGCTATTCTAAGAGTTCTTAACAGCAAATTAACACAGAAATGCAATACAGACGAGTCTGCAACCCCCTCAGGAATGGGAGAGTCAGAGTTAGCCTTTGTATCTTTATAACATCCCAACTGATTCCAACCCCACTGAATGCAGCACCCAGTCATTTGCTGCTTTAAATATCTATACAACTAATGATAAACACTAACCTGGTGTCTTAAGAATGATAAACCAGAAATTAACGTCTAAGTTTTGCTCAGGTGCTTTGAATGTTATAGTGTGTCTACAAAACTGATATGCTGTTTTAGTCATTACACACTGAAAGAATACACAGCCTAAATGGTAGAAATGTGGCTTTGAGAAGTTGGTCTAGTTTGCTAAGCATCATAACCCTGTTTTTAATCAGTGGCTGTTGAGACCGTATCTTCGATGGGAAAGGGACTCATGAAGTATGTAGGAGTCATGAATAAGAGAGGCTTGCTTTAAACTGGAGAACAGAGTGGTGCTGAGAGGTGAGTGAGGAGTTCAGGAGGAGCAAAAGGCAAAGACTTACCTGCAATACTTTGGTTAGATTGTCAAATAGAGCTTGGCCGGCACTCACTTTGTATTTGACGCCTCTGACTGTGCCATTTTTGCTTAAAATGTTGACTCTTCTTGTACCAAACCCCTTCTCGCTGGTAGCGCTTGCCAGCACCAGCAAGTTATCCTGCTCGTTCTCATGCTCATCGCTCTCTGATCCTATGTGGCCATTGGGCTGTCCATCAGACTCGCTTAGTCCATCGATGCCGCAGATGCTGGCACATTCGGAATCCAGGGAGCCTGACGGTTGCCCATCTTCATACACCTCCTTCAGAACTCGCCCGCTGTGAGATGACGCGATCCGAAACCGGACTTTCCGGGGCCTGTCACCTTCCGGCTTCATCTCCCTTTTGAGCATGATCGCATCCACCCACACACACACTTCACATAATGCTAACTCCCCCGTTATTGCATTAGTCTGCCTGCCGTATAGTAATATCAGAACTTAATTCCAGTGACAGCAGCACTCATATGAAACTAACATGGAAAGGAAAGAAGATTCCCAAGAACTTACAGGGCATCTCTGCTATTAATAATGAATGTGTGTGTGTGCTATGGTTACCTTTAAACTAAAACCTGCAAAATGATCCCAGTCTTTAAATATTAAATAGCTATGGTGGACTCTTTAACAGGACAAGTGCAAGAAAGTGGCTTGAGATGAAGAAGAAAGTAAGTGTGGGCAAGGAAATGGAAGACTTGAACTTTGAAGCCAATAGTGAGCGTTGAAAAGGGTATTATTGACAGAAATATCTCTACAGTTCATTATCCAGAGTGGGGCCAGAGATAAAACATAGAATCAGATGTATAGTATCAGCGATGTCGGTCTTCTCACAGTGCTTATTTCTTCTGTATTTCACTCTCCACGAGCACTCTTTAAAAAGGGCAGTGAACATGCTACCTTCCTGCATAGAGCTATAAGTACTAGTTCTTAAACCATCAATTAGACTTCATCTACAATGAGTTTTCAAGCTACATCTTCATACACAATTGTTCTTTTAAAGAATAACTTTTTAACAGACTGTGAAAAGAGAGAGAACTTTTGCTTTGTTACTGTCCCACTTCGGCCAGTAGAAAACATTGTTCTCTTGGACAGAGGGAAAGTTTTGGAAGGGAAACACATGGAACAATAAAGGAAGAAAGGAAAATCCTCCAGGCCAGCCAAATCAGCCAAAGCAATCCAGCTGAACAGCATTGATAAATATCATATCCAAATCACCCATGCATAGAGAAAGGTCCTCCTTACGCTGTGCTCGGTGTATTTTCTGTCCCCTTGGCAGGCCCCTGAAGAACCTCTTAAGATAGACAGCCATGCTGAAACTTACACTGCAGTGAGTGCCCCAGCCTGTCTGCCCCTCCAGAGGGAACGCAAGCAGCTGGCCCTCACACTCCACCTCAAGTTTTTAAATGTCTACAGTTTTATCTGATTATGAACTTAATTTATAGTAATTTTAGAAAATCCAGAAAGTAATAGCACAAAGTTGAAAATGGAAGTCACTAACAATCTCATAGGAGATGCTCATAATTTTTTGAACTGCTTCCAGTGTGTTTGAATACGGGATACAATGGCCACAAAACTACACTGCCCAGCCACTCGCATTTAAGAGAAGAGGGAACAGTGCCTAGCTTTTACTGATGGCCTGTGGACAAAAGAGATGCATCCTTTGTGAACCAAGGAAATTAGACCCCAGCAGTCTTGAAGCCATACACTGAGCTTGCTGGAATCACAGAGAAATTCACAGCTGCCACCACCCTGCTTTGGACTGTGTCATCAGAAAAAATGAGACCTTTTGCTGTTAAGCAATGAAGATTGCAATTAAAGGGTTGTTAGAGAAGCTATTATTACTGAATCTAAGTGTTCTTGTATGCAAAATCAGATTGCATTTATGTAGTATCCTATTGTTTTCATTCAGCATTACAGAGTGAGTAATTTCTTATATTTTTATTTCTGAAAAACATGAATATAAGATGTGTATTAAAAGTCCTTCTAATAGTGGCACCATATTTTATTTTACTTTTTTCTGAGTAGCTAGATGCTTAAATTATTTAAAATATGAATTAAAATAATACTGTACTGAATATTCTTGCTCAAAAATTAGTGTACATATATCTAAAATGTTATTTAGCATAAATTCTTTTAGGTGAAAATTGATGTGGTAAGAATGTTTTTAATGTAAAGCTTTTCATACAAACTGCTAATTACTTATAAGAGAAGTTGTATAATTTACTTCTAGTAAATTCTACTAGTGTATGAGTTCCTATTTTACTTCATGCACTCTTGCCAATACCAACATTGGATATTACCAGCTGTCAATCAATTTTATTTTTCCAAGTCAGAAAGCAGTATTTCATTGGTGTTATAGATTCCCAACTTTAAACACTACTGTTGACTTTCATTCTGAATATTTTCTTCTTATAAAACTCTCACTGAAGAGAAAATAGAGAAAAATGAGAATCTCTATCTCATGGATAATCAGATTGGGAATCTAACATTAGAGAATTCTATATAATGACAAAAAAGGGGGCAGAAGGAGAAAACGAGGAGAGAGAGATGGTGAGAGAGATAGAGAGAGCTGTGTCAAATATACCTAAGTGACAATATAAAGTAGTTTTAACTCAGAAAAATAAGAGAGTTTATAATCAAAGTATGTAACATGGGAATTTAAGTGAGGAAATACTTATTGGGGCAGAAGAAAAATACTGATACAATTTTATGTCTAAATGTCCAAAGATTTCAGAATATACAGTGCTGAATAGGTAGGGCATGAATATTACCCTAATAAAGAAAAAAGTAAAAATTATGTGTTTGTCCCAATTATTTATTTTGTCTTGAGATCCCCACTTAATTTGCCCCAGCTTCACCTTTCTATGCTTTTGAGTTGGAAACTGTGTTCTGTAGCATGATCAAGATTTGGGGGGCAAGGGACCCTAGTTCAAATTCCAGCATACCTTAGTAAGACTGTTCTTCCCACCACCTAAATTTTCAATTTCCATTAATAGAACAATAATGGCAATATCTTCCTCAAGGAGTTGTGCTTGCAAAGTATCTAGAACACATCACTCAATGTGTCTGTACTGATGTGTATATATACAATGTGTTCTTTGGATAAAAAGAACTAATTTATCTTAGTCTGACTAAGGTAAGATAATAGCTATACAAGCAAAGTCAATAAATATATTTGAAGGATAGAGAGAACTCATTAGAATTACTGGAACACCTGTGATATTTTAAATCAAGTGATATGTTAAAATATGTAGTTTATATATGTACAAATACACATGCATGTATACACATATAAAATATTTTATATTATATTTCAAAATAACGAGACTAGTTAAGAGTCATCCCTCTTTCAAGCATGAAGTAAAAGTCCAGTAGACTGGAAACCAGCCTGTCACGAGTACAAGGAAGTGTCTACTAGTTTAAGATGTGCCTTGATGTAATATGCCCTAGATAATTATAACTCACACAATTATCTTAATCTAAAATAAATAAAATTTAAGCTTTTCTTTACCATGGATAAATCTTTGCAATGCTTCTTTCATTCAGGCAATGAGTATTCCACAAGTATCCATTGAGTGCCCCCATGGATAAGACATTGCAAGATACATGGTAAATATAAAGATACATAAAATTATGCCTATGTCTACCACTGCTGACCTGTGCTTAAACAAAATACAAGAGTTCAACACAGTGTACTTTATATAAAATCTCTCTTCCTTGAAATTAGCAAATTACTAGTCATCTCCAACATAAGACATCAACACTATTCTCAGCACTCTTCACCCTCACTTTGTTTACAATGTGTTCCCAACTGCTTGATGTCCACATAGCAACTTGTAACTACTCTGTCTGCCACCTTTTCCTAGTATCAGTTTGTTATTTCCTAAGTGTTAATCTCTTTGCCAAGTTAGCATCCTCCCTCAGCAAGAATTTCCTTCTCTTCCTTCCAATGTATTCTTAGCATCATTCATTCACTTACCAATATTTATTGAGCACCTACTAAATATGAGAGAGCTGATGGAGCTATACAGGTGAAAATAAAAGCCATGTTCATGTCCCCTGCCTTTAGTGGTAGATAACATACAATCAGTAAATTATGAGATAGTAAAATTTTAACAAGTGATATAGCAAGAAAAAGAATGGATAGAGTGGAAATGATAAAAAGAGAGCCCACTTTGGAGGAAATAACCACAGTAAGCCTCTCTTAAAATGAGACATTAAATTAAAGTTTATCAAAATTAAAGGAAATTGATTATATAAAGATTCATGCTGAACTGGAGTAGTAGGAGATAGTTCCTTAGCTGCAGTGGCATGTGCAAAGGTCCTGAGGCAGAAAATCAGCAGGTTTGTTATAAGAACTAAAAAAAAAAAAAATAAGGTAGAGTGGCTGAAGACAAGTCTGACTTCCAACCTACAAAGTTCTTCTCAAGAAAAGGTAAGACTGGTAAGACCCTTCCTGCTTAACCTAATCCTCAACTTATGCAACCTCCTCAAAATATGAAACCCAATACTTGTAAACTATTTCTACGTTACCAACATAGAAACATTCCAAATATTCATAGGGCATCATTTTTTAAAACAGTAAGTTGATAAATTCTAGAATCTATACAGAGAGTAGAATGTTGGAGTAACCAAACTAGAACTACTTTGGAAAATACTATTAATGATCATTCAGAGGGGAAAAAAATACCCCTTGTTCAACTCCCAGTAGAAATGGTAACCTAGCAGCTAGATCTAGACTTGGATATTTCTTATTGCTGTTATTATTTTAGTCATAAATATTTAATTATTCTCTTATTTGTTGTAAAATAATGACATCAAAAGATAATTATTCTTTCACTCATCCTGTCTCCAAATATTGCAGTTCATACTATCTTATGTGTGGTTATCATTGCATGATGAGAAACAATTTTGATCATATTTCTGGCTTTGCAGCATAATTTTTTAAATCCCTTGAATCATAGTAAACATTTGCAAGGTGCTTCAGTTTTCTGTTGAAGTTATCACATTCACTGTTTTGTGTCTTTTGGTCTTGAAAGCACTAAAAATTGATTCCTGAAAGTGAAGCAGAAACTCTGCCAATCATTGGCAAAGTAATTGTCTTCTCTCCTGCAACACTTATCATTGGAAAAGCAATAAGCCATGATTCACTCCTTAGTGATGTTCTAAGAACTTCTGTTTGGATGGAGACAGACTATCAATTTTTACTTTTTTAACTACATTAATGATTAAGTGGGGGAGGGGCAGTAACCACTGGTGAATTAGAGAAAAAAAATAAGCTATCTTTGAAACTTTTCAGAATATAAAATATTGACTGTTTCTTAACCAACATGAATCCACTAATCAAAATTCACAGCTTAATAATTACTTTTAAATGCTGAGAACTTCTAATCAGAAAAGAAAGTGGGTACATTAAGGAAAGTTTCTTTAAGATCAGGACTATTGTTTTATTAATAACATAAAAGATGGATGACTTGTTAGTTTATAGATTAGGAGTTAAGAATGGGGACTGTGGGTACACACAATACTGGATTTGAATATGGGTCAGCCATCCTCCGACTTTGAACCTTGGTTTCCTCATCTGTCAAATAATAGATCCTATTTCACATAGTGTTTGGAAAGATTAAATAGAAGGATGTACACAAAATGCTTAGCACACTGCTCGACAAACAGTAACTACAAATTCTTATAGATTATGTAAACTAGCTAAATATACATACTCTTTGGAGGACAGTGAGAAGAAAGAAACCAGAAAAGCGTAGTTAACTGATGGGGAATAAAGACCACCCATTCTGGTCCTGGTCTGATTCTAGGGCTCCAAGGCTAAAGCAGTCTGTCATCACTTAGACCCTGGAGAAGGACTCCAGTTTCCAGCAGCCTTGTTCCCGTTGCACATCCATCTCGGAACTGCGAGTTTACTGCATATGAAGGGCAGTGCTGGGGGCAGAGGGTTTCAGTGTGGCCTACACCCCGACACTATGGATCCCAAGTGGGCACAGCTCTCTCAGACTCCTGGGGCTGCTCCGCTGTGGGATCAACACATGCCTAGCCTTTCTCATTTGCCATTATACCTAAACTCTCTAAAATTAACACAAAGAAGATAAATTAAAAGTCCACAGAGAAACAGCTTCCCAAAATAAATTTTACAGTTCAATTTTCATCTTTGATTTCCCTACCGCATCTTGTAAAGCGTTTTGCAGTTAAACAATGTGCAGAGAAATATTCATTGAATTAAAATTAGCTATGTTAGATTTTAATGTCAGAACACACTGACCTCACATTTAGGAGAGAAGTAAATAACAAGAATATGATTGCTTCCATCTCTTTTTGTCCTGCTTTTAGTCCATATGCAAGATAAGAATAATGTTACTAACTTTCTGGGCAAGATATCTGAGTCATACAATGCTATTGATGTCATTAAAAGACCATCTACACAATATAAGGAACTGTTGAATGCTGGACAGCAAATAATATACTCTACCTATAGAATTCAAGTCCCAGAAGAAATAAAAGAATAATAAATAAAGTTTACCTATTTAGGTGTTCAAAATTTGACTTGACTGCCCTCAACTTACAAAAGCCAAATGTCTCAAACATTCAGTCCACTCAGCACTAAAAGCTATAAGCTTAAACTTGATTCTCAAGCATGAAACAAGGACTTTGCTATTTCCTCTTGAATAATGAGTTTCCTGTGTCAGAATGAAAAAGATCATTTTTATATCCTTCTTCAATCAGATTCTCACTATGTATAGAATACTTACAAATATGTCTTACAGTAAAAAACAAAAATAACTGCATTATTACTCCATATGGATTTGATATCTTTTAATTCCTAAGAAAAGTTAATCAATGAATGGAATTATGCCTACTCTTATCCTATACATGGGAAGTTCACTTCTTAAAATTCTGCTCGGAACCACACTAAATGCAAATCCAACTGCTCTGGGATGAAGAAAAGGTCAAACAGTCTGAACGAACACGACACTCAAGAATAACGATTAATGAATAAATCATCAAAAATACTAAATCAGACCCAGAGATACTCAAGATATCTACTAAATTTCAAAAAGACCAGTGTTTATCCTTGAGGTTTTTCCAGAATCAGAAGAGAAACAAGAGAACAGGGAAGCAGTCTTAGAAACATCAGCCTAGGAAAGCAAGTGCAGTTCTCCAAATCAGCAGTAGAATGGAATGTCAGTGCTTAACATGGTAGCTTGGGAGTGTAAATCCCTAGTGTCAATTTATTTTTCCATTGCGAGAAGGTTCTTATAGAAAGTGTAAAAAGATCCTTCAGAATTTCAAATCCACTGAGATAAAATGGCAATGTCTCAGAAACTTTCCTGCTGATAAATTTTTCTTATTCATTTTAAATTGATAAAAAAGAAGAATGTCAAGAGAAACATACAAGGCTAACTGAAAATATATATTTTAAAGAAATGGGAAAAAAAGGAGACAGACTTCCTGTCTCATTCTCACGGTTGAACTTTTTTAAATCACTGGAAGTTTAAAACATTATGTTTTATCAATAAGTGCCATAAGTTTAAAACGAATGGGCACTGCCACTTTAAAGTATCACAAATTATCATTCATAAGTGTGTTGTGTGTTTTTTTCCAAGAGCATGATGATAGAATGGACCCCTGGGAAATTCTAATTCTATTATTCTATCGTTGTTGCCAAGGTAACAGAGAACTGTTGATTCTAGTGTCTGAGATGAAGGTTAAAGCTGGCAAGAAAAGGAAAAAGAGGGATCCCGCCAGACAGCAAAAAAACCTTGTGTTCATTGAGAGATTTAGAGGTGTTTCATTTTTCTGGTGGAATTGTAGTTTTACAAATAAATTACGAAGTTTTTTAAGAGCACTTGAGTGGTGCCCAGGAGAAGCCGAAGTTCCATTAAAGAGAAAACATGGTGGAATAGTAATTATAAGCTCTGTGCCTGAAAAAAGCACATCACCCCAGAAGCTTGGTCACCTCTCTCAAAGCCAATTACACGCTGCAGAAAGTGATTCCGCAGATATATACTATTTTGCATCATCTTTTGCAAAATGAGTTAATTACAGTTTCCAAAGCTTTTGGAACTCTATGTAATAAGAGCAATTTGGCTTTGATAAGCTTTGTTGACAAATAGAATATTTTTCCCCAAATGAACATATAAGTCATATTAGAAACTAAATAAAAATTCATTAATCACTTATTTTGACTACTCACCATTAGAAGATTTGCAGAAAAGATATTTGAGATAATCCTTGTTTTTAAGGAGTTTATCATCCTTTTGAGGGAAACAAACTGTGATAGAAATTAAATTCATTACAGCTGAGGTACAATATTATATTAGTTTCAGGTGTACACCCACTGAATAAATATTATATTGCTTACTAAGTCATTATCCAAATAAATCTTGTACCCACCTGGCACCATACATAGTTATGAGAATATTATACTTTGTACTTTACATCCCCATGACTATTCTGTAACAACCTAGTTGTACTTTTTAATCCCTTCACCTTTGTTACCCAACCTCCAGCCCCCCTCCCATTTGGCAACCATCAAAATGTTCTCTGTACCTAGAATCTGGGAGTCTCTTAGAAGGTGCTATAAACTCCAGGGGTGAATCTTGCTGCTTTGAGACCCTGGGAATAAAATGAGATGAGAATTGAGGAGAATAGCTTTGTCCCTTCTTCTACCTAAAAACTCCTACATCTCTGACACCCTGGAGAGTGACAGTGACTGGGAGCATTAGAAGACAACCTTCTTGGCGTGAACATTGTGGCTTCACCAGGATCAGGGAGCAGTTGACATATGCAAGGCCACTTAAGGGGGGATGTGTACTGATAAGTACGAGCAGAAAGGGGAAGGCATACTACGTGGGGCTGTGCAGTTTTCCACGTAAGACTCACTGAACCTGCTTTTCCTGAAATAATTCTGGAGGCTTTAGAGCTGGGGAGCCTGAGATCCAGCTATCCATCAGTTGAAGGCTCAGAGTCACAGTAATGTAGGGATCATTCATTCCCTCTGGCTGTAGAAGCCTACAACATATATTCGCCAGTGAATAAACGTGAAAGATTCAACCTGAATGCAGTTCAGGTAGTTTAAAAAGGGATATGGGGACCTTCGCACTTTTGAGTACTTACTACCATAGTTCACAAAATCTAACACATGTTTTTTGACACTCTAACCTCTGAAACTGGTGTGCAGATCACTCAGTGAGAGTCATGGCATAGCTGTCGTCACTTGCGCGTTGGCACTTGCAGACTGGTGCCACTGGCTTAGGAGAAAATCAGAGACAATAGCAAAGCTCATATTTAAATAGTACCTGTATAAATGACTCATGGACATGGACAACGGGGAGGGATATGATTGCCGGAGAGGGAGTGGGTTGGGTGGGGGAGAGAAATTGGGGGAAAAGGGGACAACCGTAATTGAAAAACCAAAAATAAAAAAAAATAAAATTAAATAAAAAACAGTGCTGCATCATCAATGCGCCTGATTGCAGGAGGCACCAACTGCATTGTGTGAAAGAGCACACATCAATGACACTGAGTGGGAAATGATTCCCAAGGATAAACTCTGCATGTGAACACATTTATCCTAATCAATTTATTTTACATTTATTTGCCTTTTTATGTACATTTGAGTGATGTATAAGAGCAAGTTATATGTAAATGCATCTAAAAGAGCTTTTCCTATATGTTTAAAGTAAAAAGTTCAAGTGACAATGAAGTATAATGTCATGGTTTAAATTAGCAGGACTTCTTCTTCCATTCTCAACGTTTCATAAAATAAGGGGTCCATTCTATCATCATGCTTCTTCCAGCTGATATCATCTTAGATTCAATGAAATGTGGGCATATGCCACAATATACTATATACATGTAACCTTTAATCTTTATTTAAAACTGTGCAATGCCCATAAAGGCCTTCATCACCAGAAAGGATGCAATTTTACTAACAATCTGTCAGAAAAAATACTGGGATCCAGAGGACAAGCCTTCCATTTATCTGCTCTCTCCATTGGGTCACCTTTCTATCCAATAAAGTCAGCCTCAGAGGGGCTTCAAGCCTTCCTTCTCCCCACTTCCATTTTCCCCATTGTCCTTTTCTTTCTTTTCTTCCATGCTCTACTCTCCCAGGGCCCCAGCACCCTGTTTATTTGTCCCTCTGTAGGTAACAGCCACTGAATCAGGCTCTTCTCATCCCTCTATGGGGACAACACAGGGCTTGCAGGTATTTCAGAATGGAGCACCTTTGAAACCATAGAGATGTTTCACCCACATTGATCACATCTCACAGCATAAATGCAAGGTGTTGATGCTGGCATGATTGGTAGGGGCGGGGGATCCAGCAGGATGAGGATGGGAGGGAATGGACTGGGTGAAGCAGAGAACACTGCCTGCTACCTTATTTAATCTTACAACATTTCTGAGAATAGGAGATTATAAAAACCCATTTTACAGGTAGGAAAGTTGAGACTAAATGGTGAGTCACAGACTAACTCTAACATGGACTAATAGAATGAGTAGGTAGGTAGCATATTAGCTGTGACTTACTTTGGGGGAAAATAATCTTTTATTTAATTACAATAGTAATAAGCAAAGTATTAATAATGACTCTTCATATATGTTTACAAATGTTTATTAATGAAGAATTTATGACGGCTTAGTTACAGAGAGTCTAGCCTGATTTAAAATAAAGTAGTTATTTATCATTATTTTATCTTATATTTACCCAATTCTTATAGGAAGTAGAAGGCTAAAGAATGCATACCATATAGCAACACAAATTTAAAACAATTAGAAATAAGGAGGCATAAGAAAATAAAAGGAGGTAAATATTAATATGTTCAATCCACAGATTTAAGAAAGTGAGACACAGTGACATAAAATTATTCCTAGTCCATTGTTAATCCTCATTCAATGCCTTATATAAATGAAACATTTGAGTTAAAGTGGAATGCCAGTAACCTTTCAGGAAGTCAGAAAACCAATACCCATCTTTATACTTTCACTTTTCCCCTTAGAAACCCAATTCTTTAATTTTCCAGCCCATTCATTTATTCAGCAAATACTTTTTAGTACTTCTCATACTGTGTGTGTGTGTGTGTGTGTGTGTGTGTGTGTGTGTGCGTGCGCACACAATGCGAATCCTCACTCATATAAAAAGTGGCCTGCTGTTTTCTCTTCAAGTCATCATCTAGTTCAAATACCAACAAAGAACAATTTGAACACAAATAATTTAACCTCCAAAAGTTCCCAGGTAATCCTTTGTGTTTAAAATGGTCTTATCCTAAAAGTAGTGTTATCTGTGGAAAAGAATTCTCTTTGTTCCAAGTGAGTACACACAAAAAAATGAGACCTTTCCTAGTGTATAGTCTGCCTTGAGCTCCCTTGTTAAGGACTATATTCATCCTTCATAACTAACTTCAATTTTTCTGTCCTGATACAAAGCACAGTGTAGATCAAATAATATCAAAAAAGAGCATTTTCATGGAAGGTTTTTCATATTTTTCAGAAGTTTTCCTCACCCTATACATAAAAGATGAATAAATCTCAGATATAGTATAGAGGAGGGTCATGGGAGTATGCACAAGGGATTATGGGGGAAAGAGACAGCATGATCAACAGGATATGGTAAATTCACCCCACTGTAACCAGATAATAGATATGTGATTACCTGGTGGTTGAAATGTTATAATTAGGTTTTTTTTTTTATTTTGTGCTTTTTATATTTTCAGATGAGTATGTTGTCTTCATATTTAATAAATAAAGCATAGTATTATTCTCATTTTTTAGTTATATAGGTTTAATATAAATATTAACAAATCACCCTTTAATTGCTACAGACCGATGAGTTTTGACAAATATGTACAGGACTCCTTAGATTTTTAAGTGACTTGCTTTTAAACCAGATCTTCTTTACCAAAACCCAATGTTCTTTCCACTACATCGAAATACTTTTAAATTTCTATGTTTTTCATAGTATATCATTCCATTTTTTGCCTTGAAATATTAATTACTATAATAAAAGCCTTCCAAGAATTACATGTGGGAGGAAATCATTAGGCATGTTCTTTGTTATGTGAAACAATAGAATTGAGTGAAAATAATTTGAGGCAGAGAAAAAAGCAGAGACCAGACAGGAAAACAGGACACATGAGCTTGACATTTGCTTGAGGAAATTATAATGACAAGATTTGTGTGTGTGTGTGTGTGTGGATAGCATTTGACCTATCTTAAAAGTAGAGAAAGCCAAGACTTCATACATTTAAAATCCTGCCATTTTAGAAGAAGCAATAACTTCCAACTCACTCCAGGTTTCCTCCTTTCCACCTGCCAGAGATTGTTTCTGTGCTCCAGAGATGCTTGAGGAGGAAATTAGGAGCAGAGACAAGCAACCAGACAGTCACATTCAACAAAAGAAACATTGAAGGGTAAGAAAAATGAGCTGTTGGCATCCAAGTGACACAACATGGTGAGTCTGGACCCAGGAAGATGGATATGATATGAGGTCAGCCGTCCAGACAACGAATGATATTCCTACAGCTGTTGGGGCACTGTCCCCAACTAGACTGGCAACAGCTTGTAGTCTAGCTTAGAAATCAGATCCCCCTCACCCCAAATAAATTAATTAACAACCCCCCCTCCCGAATGAAATAGTCTTGTCTGCCTGCCCAGCTTCTGTCAACATTCTTTCTTCCTAACGCTTGTGCCTTCTCTGAGCTTCCCAACCGCCCTCAGCACTGCCAAGCAGGCAGTTCCTGTTCTTTCATTCGGTTTCATCATGTTAGGAGATTGCAATCAAGCCTTAATAACATTCTGGAGCCCGTGGAGACATTAGCCGTCCTTAAAGCCCAGCTAGCTTTTTGTTACGGGCATCTGTTCAAAAGATCAAAGTCTGCGAAGGCTCAGCCAGCACAGTAGACATGCCAAAGGAGTATCAGTGAGGGGCACAGAAAATGGACTAGCTCCTTTAAGTGTATTCCTGCATCAGGTAACCTTATTCCCAATAGAAATAGGTAAAGATTATCAAGTCGTCGTCGTCGGCAGCCGTCCGTCTCGAGAGACGATGGTGTAGCTTCTTAAGAGTCTATCTGCACCGCCGAGAATGGCTGTGCAGTCCGACTTGGGAGTGACATCGTATCTGTCTCCTCCCGTGTTGAATCGACATCTTGCGAAGACGCTGAAGCTACAGAGCCTGGGCAGGGTGATATGGAGGGTCTGCTGTTGCCCATGCAGCAGACCCCCCCTCTCTTCGCAGCTGAAGGGTCCAAGGGAAAGACGGAGTCAATACAGCTTGGCTTCAGGTGCGCCGCAGGAGTTGCCGGTGTTGACTACAACGTCAAACCGCCTTAGGGACTCCGGCTCCGGATTTTCTGTCAGGGTTTACTCCCTTAGCCTTTCCCCTGAAGAGGTATGCCGCAAGGCAGCGGAGGTTTTTTGGAGTCAGAGTTTTCCTTCTCTGATGTACCCTGACTGGAAGATCGAACCAGCGACACTTAGCTCGCAGGCCGACGCTCAATCCACTGAGCTAAACCAGCCAGGGCCAAAGATTATCAAGTGATGTTTTGTAATCTATAGGATGACTAAGGACAGCTGAGACTAGAATCTTGAGAAGCACTCAACTCATAAAGTTATGATAGTAAGATTTTACATCTGTCCTTGCTTTAGTTTCCAGTGGTTCTTGGATCAGGTCATAAAAATGGGATCCGAAGAAGCTGGTTTTGCAAAATGATCATCCAAATAGCTTCTTAGTAAGAGAAAATTTTAATTTTCAATCAGACAATGATGCAGACAGCCAAATAGGTCAAGTATTCCATCAGTAATTATTTGTCAGCTCAGACATCTATTACCTGAAGCATAGCTAGTTAGGCATATGTACTGTACAGCAAAGCACATTTGAGTTTTAGAAATTAAAACAAGTGAAAAGTTTAAAATCTGATGCCCAAAAGATCTCCTTGTGTTGCAGGACACTGTATAAAAATATCAACTTTTCTTTTGTTCTCACTGCTTTGGGAAACTAAGCAAAGCCCATACCTCCCCCAACCCAATTTTCCAACCACCAAATGAGCCCTTGTAATTTGATCATAGAGGGGAATACCCCAAAATAATGTTCCATTGATTTAGAATCTTTCCAGAGAACACGTGGCCCTCAGACCATTAGTATCAAACACCTTGAGAGCATATTAACAAAAGTCAATGAATCAGAATATGACTTTTAACAAGATCCCTGGGGGATTCCTATGAACATCAAAGTTTGAGAAGGGCTAGTTTAGAATAAGTAAAGCAGAATTTTTAAAAATATTTATATGGAATGTTTCTTATGCCTATACATTATGAAATGAATCCATATCTGCTAACCTTGGATATTGACTGAAACAGTTCAAAGAAACATGCATTTTTCAAAGCTAATATAGATTTGCAGGAATAAACAATGCAGATTTACCCAATGAGAAGAAGGAAATAGGCTCCTTTACCCTCCATTCCTACTCCAGAGAGATAAATAAGACATTCGTTGGACTTAAAAGGTGACCAATAGTCCCATTGTACCAGAGAGAAAGATGTTTCCTGGGCACGGGGACTTTCAGTACCAAAACTAGGAGAGTCCTGGACAGAAAGGGATGACTGTCTTTATCATGTCTTTCCAGATACTCACAAATTTTTAGGAATGATTCTTTTTAATTTATATGCTCATAATCTTTTTTTTTTTTTTTTACAGGATATAACCAGTCCTCACATTACCAAAGGTAGAACAAGTCTTATTCTAGAACCAGTATCACCATTTATTGGATTTATTTACTACTGGAGTGCAGGAGAGCATGGAGACAGGACATCACAACCTCCAGTGGCGTGGGACAGCTTGGGAAGCAGAAAGGCAGAACCCACTATTCAGATAGACTATGAGGATTCATGAGTGAGCACAAACGTGCCAGAAGAGGGGGTGGGGGGCATGGTGGGGAGGAGGGAACATGAAAACAAACTTCTCTAGCTTCTCAATTTGGCTTGAAGCCAACTCTCATGCCTGTAGCAATTACCTAGTGTGCCTTGTCCCCTCCTTGAAGAGTGTGCACAGAACCCACCCTTGGCTGCGAGGGAGCACTGACCCAAGTGTGATCAATCAGCTTGTCCCTGGGGAATTTCTGGCTGAATGTAGTGGTTCTCATTAATCTTTGTGCGCACTGGAATTCAGGAGCATTCTTAGCGATAATTTTTCACCACTTTCATGGAGAAACTGAGAAACTGTTTGTAAAGAGAGGGAAAGAGGAGATACATATATCCTGACTAAAACAGAAGCAGAGTTTGAGGTGGGAGAGATAGCAGGACAGAGAGACGGGGAGATATTCCTTGGTTCCTGGTCTCATTCCTATTATGGGTTCTGGTCTCAATTAGGGAGAGAACAGTTTTCCCACCTCTCTGGCCCAAGAGATCTCTCGAGGGACCTGGGATTTAAAGAACCCTATCCGGAAAGGGTGCCAGCTTCTTGTGTCCGGCAGGCTTGTTTCACATCTGGACCACCACGATGTCCTTGCAGGTCCTCTTATGTGGACTCTCTGTGAGTTGATTATTTTGCCCATTTCCTTTTTCAATTTTCAACCTTGCAGTACCTTCTTAGTGTTCGAAAGCTTGGGTGTTACGGTCTCACTCTCTGGTCCAAATGTCTCAGCACAGGGTCAGTACTCTATAAGATCAGTGGAGTTCAGAGGCTCTACAAATCCCTCTGTGTGTTCTAGCCAGAAAGCTCTCCTAAGAAAGAACCAATTAATCTACTTGATACAGGATCCAGCAGGCAGTGAGACACAGTGGAGAGACCATGGACCCTCGCAGGCATTTAAATACTAGTTCTGAGTCAATGTATGCGACTTGGTAAGTTTTTTATTTTTTAACTTTCCTGGTATGCTTTCTCTGCCTAGAAACTATTAGGTCTAACTATATAAAAGTGTCATTTTTGCATGTTAAAAATGATAAAGCATAAGTAACTTCATATGAATCAACTTAGTAGTATTATACCTGGGTCAAGGAGAATGAGGATTTGAGTTTTAAACACTTAACATTTTTAACTATCTGGCAAAAGTACACCCCAATGAGTAATAACTATTAATCAAATTGTATTGTTGCTGTTGTTATTCAACACAATATCCTTATGCTTTGTGTGCTTGATGACGATGAGAAGGAGAAAGAGGAGCTGATACAGCTCAAGGGCTCCAACCTCCCCAAGCTTCCAGGTTCCTGGCTTACTAATCCCTGAGTGCAGTTTCCTGACAGTTTCCTGGGCCTACTGAGCAGAGCAAGACACATGGAAAACAGGTGTCACCAGGAGAGCAGGTGTAGGTTGCTCAATAAACTGAACTATGACAGCCAACAGCTGCAGGGAGAGCAGCCCAAGCTGTTAGAGGACACCTAGAAGTAAAGCCTCGTGTGTGAGCAAAGGGTGCACCCATTAAAGAGAGGCAGCAGAGCCCCAGCTGGTGTGACTCAGTGTACTGAGTGCCAGCCTGTGAACAAAAGGGTCACTGGTTTGGTTTCCAGCCGGGACACATGCCTTAGTTGTGGGCCAGATCCTCAGCTGGGGGCACACAAGAGGCAACCACACATTGATGTTTCTCTCTCTTTCTCCCTCCCTTCCTGCCTCTCTAAAAATAAATAAATAAAATCTTTTTAAAAAGAGAGAGAAAGCGAGGCAGCAGATTATTCCACAGCAGCCACCAGGCTTTGGTTGAGCCAAGTGTCCAGACAGAAAGGGCTCCTCAACATACAGCCATAACTTGAGTCCAGCCTTTCACAAAGCAACTTCCTCACTGAAGCACTATTTTCTGTGACCACGGTGTGAAAGAGGCTGTCTGCTGTCTTTGGAAAAGTTGACCAGCCATGTATCTGCTTCCACACTGACAATCCCCTACATTAGTGGCCATGATCCCGCAGGTCAGGTCAGCCAGTCCTCATATGGCCAGACCTTGAGGTGTCATTCTCAGGAAAGGGATGCCACAGTGGGATCCTCTCCTTGTTTTAAAAGTTCTAAAATTATTCACGCCCAGTGACCTAACTCTGGGCAGAATGGTTCAAGTATCCCTTCTTCCTGGATCACTTTCCCTTAAATAAATACATCACCAGCTCCTCACTTTCTCCTGGTCTCTGATCAAATGTCCCACTATCAGCAGGGTGACCAGGTTGCTGTCCAGGTGGCCTGGGGCAGTCCAGTTGATGTATGTTATCCCAGAATTATTAAGTATGCTTGTTTCCATACTCAAAGTATTCCCAGTAGGCAATAAATTACATGGTCACTCTGCCTTCCCTGAAAACATAGATAAATCTGTCACTGTTTCTCTTAACCCACTCTGTTATTCTTCATATTTTACATTTATTTGTCTCTTATGGCCTGTTTTCCATATGTAAGCTGCTCTAGAGCAGACCTAAACAATGTTGATAAATGTTATACCCCAGCATCTAGAATAATGACTACAAAACTCTCGGAAGGTATTTCAAAAATGTTTGTTGAAAGAATTTCAAAGTCAAGGGCACAAATATTTCTCCCAAATATGAATATTTATTTTAGTTATTCAGAGAAATCATATAGTTAATCAACTAAGTCCCATATCCAGTCTTTTCTTTTAATGCTTCTACATTCCAATTAACGAACATGTTTTCACAAATTTGTTGCCTTGATATATTTCCACCAACTTGCTCCAGATGCACTGTCCTCCATATACTCAGTAGAATACTTCACCAATGGCATTTAACAGGTATGTTTTCAAATTGCTTGCCTTGGCCATGCCTCTTTGCAGGATGTTGGTCCCCGCAGCTCGACCAAGTGGGTGGTAGTGATACAGCCTTGTCCTCGGCTGGCCCAATCAGTTTACTTGGAATACAAAGACAGCAATTCTAGGAACTTCAAAGACAGAACAAGGTAGAGAAAGTAGCTGTCTTGATTCCTGGGGATTTCCAGCTCTTGGCTCCTCATGAGGCCTGGCTCACTGCCCTGCCATGTGCACTCCTAGTAAACCCACCTGTTTACTGAATCTGGTTTGAACAGCTTTATGTTGCTTATAACCAACAACCCCTGTCTAAGTTACTGGGGAAGATTTGCCAAGGAGTTGCTCCTTATTACTACAAAACAGCACCCAGGCATAATGAACTCCCTGGGACCCAACATTCTAAGTGGGAAAATCTTTAACTCTCTGTCGTTAATGATATCTACATAGACTGACTTTGGGAAAATGGAGCATTTGAATTAAAATATATTGATGGCTCGGATCTACTTTGTGACTTTAATTTGCTTCCCCATGCCCACCAGCCATTGCAAAGGTGTGATTCTGTCACCTAAGCATATATCTAAAACAGAACCTCACAAGTCCTCATCATCTTCTTTCTAATCATGTCCCCTTCTGCCAATAACACTCTTCCTTTGAACAGATTTAAAATTTCGGCTCTCCAGCTCTTCCCCTCCCTTTGTCTCTCTCTACATGGTTACCAAATACACAAGTACTATTTGTACTCACTTCTAAACACATCTCACGTGTGTCCTTTCTTCTCCTTCTTAGAGTCTCCACTTAAGGCCAAGTCCTCTGTGTGAGAAGAAAACTGCACTCAGAATTAGTAGGTCTGGACTTACTCCAAACCTCTCTGAACTGGCTTTGGGTTCCAATGTTTTTAAATGTAAAAATATAAGCCAGGGAATTAGTGATGAACCATGAGCAGCCAACCCAACTAAAACAATTAGGTGGATTAATGATCCTTTTTTATCCAATAAATTCATTCTGTTAAATGCAGTTCTGTGTGCACCTTACTCCACCAAAGTGTTTCCATATGGCTATTTTTTTTCTCTCCATTCTACCTTTTCATTTACCTCTATCCCTATTACTATTTCCTATTTTTGGAATATCTTGTTTCAGCTTTCTTCACTTTTGATTTTTATGCCCTGGTACCTGGTGAGCACATGAATAAGTTCTAATATTAGAATATGGTACAGCTGGGCTTTTACGGGAAATGAAAAAGAACAAAACCTCTTTTTAGCAACCTAGAGAGTTCATCTGGCTTTTCTGACTATTGCTTTTGAATGTCATTTTTGTAGAGGACTAAATAACATTCTCATATCACCACAGTACCCATGGCTTTGAATGCAATCCCCTGTTGTAAAGCAGATGGAGATAAATAACCTGACTTGTACATCTCCATATTTTATGAATGGACTCTAGCCTCAGGGAACTATTTCAGACTTCAAGTCTGGGTTATAACTTAGTCAATGATTTCACTGAATACAGTTACTTTAAAGTCTGAATTTCATCAACTAGATCAATGGTCTGTAACTGTAACACACCCAAATCTCATTTTATACTAAACATTTTAATACCCCATCTTACTATCTTTAAATTAAATGCACAGACACTACAGTTTATCTACACAGAGATAATACATCCATTCCTGTTTCTTCTCGACAATTCTAAAGCCCAATAAACTGAAATATGACAGCTTTGATCATAGTTTGGCATCAAACCTTACCTGGATGTATTCCCTGACCTGAATTAATGAAAGCAATTAATTCTCTTTATTCATCTACTATGAATATTTGCTGCATCAATATCAATGTGGTCGGTTAATTGGGGAGCTTCCATATTCCACTGAGACTGTTACCTTTATCAGGTATATATACTTCATTGACTTTCTAAAATCTGAAAAAGACTGAAAATACTGAAGGCTAAAAGATTCCAAAAAGGGCTTTGGGAACTATGTAACCTACCTTCATGCACAAAAATATACTCAATATAACAGCCTAACTCTAGCATGAAGAAGAAATAGAAGAATACTAAGTTATAAGAAACTATACATTTCATTATGTAAACCCTTGAACCTGACATAGTAGATGTACTGTAGTTTTCTGATGCCTGAAACAAGACATGGAACCATCACCCATCACTGTGTATGACAGGCACACATGCAGACTGACAAGGCTGTATCATGTCAACTGACCAACACAGTGATATAATTTGCTAAAATGATAAGTAACTTTTGATGAATTTCTAACCAAAAAAACATATTGGACTCCTCCCAGTTTACACATCAATTGCATTTCCTGGAATATAAATTATATTAAAACTGTATTAAAAGCACCTGGTGTTCATATGTCAGATGGAGTTCATGTCAAGGCTAAGATAATATGCAACTTGCACAGGCTACATACACATTTGTTGTGCAGGGCTCTCCTACATAGGACAAGGCATCTAGAATCCCTGGATCCCACTTCATCAAATGTCAATGAAGACCTTTACCCAAATATTTAACAACCAAAAAACACTCCCACAATTTCCAGAATGCCTCTTAGGGGCATACTTCCCTTCCTAAGAACCACTGAACTAATTTCTCTTCAGTTTCTCCCAGACCACACTAGCCTTAGGAGCATTTGGAAAATAGATTCAATAGGGACCGAATCCTAACCAAGGCCATTGTAGCATTCTCAGATCTACCTCCATTCCCAGTAAGTCTCATCTAAACAGAAATCCTGACCTCAGGGCTTTCCCCACATTCCATCTGTGGGCATGCACATCACCTCCTTCCTTCTATAAGACACTTGTTCCATTCATTTTCAACTGTTCATTCAGCCCACTTGATTGAACATGTGTCATGTTAAACAGCAGGGATTCAAAACTCATTAAGCTCCTGCCCTCAAATACTCCCAGTATAGTTTGACAAGCTGTATAAGAGAGAAAAATGAAGTACAGAGGAATATGAAGGTAGGAAGTGATGCTTAGACGCAGACATCGAAGATTACAGAGAGTTTCTGTGAAAAAGTTAATAATAGTTGCTGCTGTCATAATCCCCAAGAATGTTGAAGAAAAGACTTTATCTAATAAAAACAAATAGAAATCAAAATACTACTTGCACATTCAAAGAAAAACAACAGATTCCTTTTCTGAGTTTTATCCTCATTGAAAAGAAAACTGGATAGTAGTCCATTCATTCAAAACATGGTTTTAGAACACCTATAAGTATAGGTTTACTGAATTAATGTAAATACCTATAAAATATCATATAATTCTAAGTCACTATTGTCAGTACTGGCTGGTTTGGCTCAGTGGATTGAGCGTCGGCCTGCGAGCTAAGTGTCGCTGGTTCCATCTTCCAGTCAGGGCACATCAGAGAAGGAAAACTCTGACTCCAAAAAACCTCCACTGCCTTGCGGCATACCTCTTCAGGGGAAAGGCTAAGGGAGTAAACCCCGACAGAAAATCCGGAGCCGGAGTCCCTAAGGCGGTTTGACGTTGTAGTCAACACCGGCAACTCCTGCGGCGCACCTGAAGCCAAGCTGTATTGACTCCGTCTTTCCCTTGGACCCTTCAGCTGCGAAGAGAGGGGGGGTCTGCTGCATGGGCAACAGCAGACCCTCCATATCACCCTGCCCAGGCTCTGTAGCTTCAGCTTCACTAGAGAGGACACTCCAGCGACATCGCAAGATGTCGATTCAACACGGGAGGAGACAGATACCGTGTCACTCCCGAGTCGGACTGCACAACCATTCTCGGCGGTGCAGATAGACTCTTAAGAAGCTACACCATCGTCTCTCGAGACGGACGGCTGCCGACGACGATTGTCAGTAATTTTCCCAAGCTAGGCTGTTGATTAGAAAATCTACCCAAGAGTTCTTTCTCAAAGATTCTTAATGTTCTGCAGATGCTACATGGTTTCCCTTCTCTTTCTTTATAAAAAGGATAAATATTTTTTATAGCTACAGTTCAGAACTTGTGTATCCAAAAGCACTATTTGTTCAAAGATATATTTTTAACACTTCTAGTGACTGTTTACTTGGTTTACAAATAAAACAAAGTGAGGGGCAAATAAAAAGCCAGTAGTGCTGACTTACTGTCCAATAAATAGGATTAGTTCTTTAAATAAAAATGTTTCTGAAAAAAATTGCTATTTTACAAGTTATCATAACAAGCAACATGAAACTAAGAGGTTGCCTCTCCTTGTGGGAAGCTATAAAAGCATATTCCCCTATCATGGCCTATTTAGACAGTTTAGAATGCTACTTTAAATGCCCAGATATTCTGGTATTTTCCTTTTATTTCTAAATTACATTTTCTTAATTTTTCAGGAAACAAAATTTGTAGTTTTCAATTATGAAGTCTAACGGAAGATAAGAACTTAGATACTTAGTGAAATCTGAAGTAAGAAATTCACTTTAGCCTATATTGGTGTACTTCCTCCTGGAGAGTCTCTGTTTTGGATGCTTCGTGAATAGTAAATATGGGCATATCTTATTTGATTATACTTTGCTTTATTACATTTCATGGATGTTCCATTTTTCACAGTTTGAAGGTAAGATCCTCCCCAAAGAAGAATAACTTACTTTATTGTAGTGGTCTGGAACCAAAACTGCAATATCTCCAAAGTATGCCTGTAATAACAATAAAAATAACATTTATTATTTCCTGTGTGCCTAAAAATGCTCCCTCTGTTACCCCTTGTAGCCTTTAAAATAAGCCTATGAAGTATGTAATATTGTCCCCATTCTACATATGAGAAAACTGAGGTTCAGAGGCACTAAATGCTTTACTCAAAATCATTAAGGCAGAGCTGGGGTTCAAATGCAAATCTGGGTGAATGTTGCTTCTGGATTATAGACATTATGGTAGCAGAACAGAAAGACCATCTTATTGATGTTCCTTTCTCTCACATTTCTGCCATCTCCAGAAAATGCAAAGTGCCTCTTATCTCTAATGCTTCCTGACTCTACAGCCACTGTGCAGTAGAAAGGCTTCACTCAACTAGCTCTTAAACACCTTTTGGAAGCATCATGTGGGAATAAAAGATAAAGTCCCAAGAGGAGAGCTGGCCATGCAAACCCACTTGCTATTGATAGATCTTTCATGAGCTGGATGTCAAAATGTCATGATTTTTATGAAACCAGAAATTAAGTACTGCACAATGACAAGTGTTTTACAGTTGATGTACCTGGTTTCATACACCATCATCTCCCAACAACGATACTTTTTCTCCCACTTCTGGGACATGAGTAACTCTAAAGAACCTGAAAACAGCAATTGAATAAGCCCATAATGTACAAGCCCAATTGTGAGAACAACCTATGGGCAATGCTCATGGAATTTCAGAACTAGAAAGAAACAGAGACATAAAAGTCAGTTTCATCAGTGGCATGGATAGTTAGGAACATCACCCAAACAAGACTGGCTTCTAGTGGAGACACCGTTCCATTACCTCTGTTCTATGCTACCAAGTCTCAATAATGCCTAGGAGGATCATATTCACCCTCTTAGATAAAGCTTTAAGTTCACTTTGTTCATTGTTGAGCTCTGTACATTGTTGAATATACGGCCACCTGAGGCTATAAGTATTGTTACAGATCCTCTTTCCTATTATTTTCTCCTGATAAGTGCTGATCACCTGCTTCTCCATTATTTTCCCTTCTATTCCACACCTGTTGGGCTCCACAGCATCTGACTTTACAAATTAACCTCAGCATTTATCCCCTCTCAAATGTCAATGCAAAGCTTTTTATGTGCTTTTATTTGGAACAACAAGAATGAACGTGAAGCCTGATAGATGTTTAAACAATTGGCAGGACCAACTGAGGAGAGGAGAGAGAGGGGAGTGAAAAGAGAAGAAACCAAAGAGAAGCATTAGGGCAGAAGAAAACAACCCAGGCAGAGTCGTCAGTATCCAGAAGAGCATGACAAGTTCATCTTCCATTCAGTTGAGCACTTGTATTCAGTGAGGGGTGGAGGGTGAGGCACGGTAGCCCTCGAAGGGTCCAGGTAGGAGTCATTTTCAATGCAACACTCAGGTGAGGACAGGGTCAGGACTCCGAGTCATCCTTCTCTGGGAACAGACTCCATCATGTGCCCAAGTAAACGGGAGACAGTTTTCAGCCATGGATGTTAAAGAGGGAGCTACCACAAGAGCTAGACCAGAACTAGGCAGCTTGTCAGGGACCCATCAGCGTACGTAAGACGTCGGCATTAAGCTCCAGCACGGACAGGACCTGATACAATGAACTAAGACAGGTAGAAACCCAGTTGCATGAAAGAGGCCGACAACTGAGAAATCAAGGCGAGGTTGCAGTTCAGCGCCTCGTGAGGGCCAGCACTAGTGTTATGGCTTTTGGCAACAAAACTTGTCTCCTACTGCCTGACGGATTACAGTCTCTTACTTCAGCCTCTACTGTGTCAGGCAGGGAGGCCTGAGCGCCCAAAGCTGAGCCAGGGAAGGCTGAGGCCGGCCCAGGTTATGTGTAGCCTACAGATGAAATCAGAGGAGACAAGGAAACCGATGGTAAAGGGCAACACGAGGGCTGAACTGATACCGCAACACTAACGATGGAAGCAGACTGGCTGGCCATAAGAAAACAGGGCTTGGAACTGAGGCAAAAGCTGCTCTGAGAAGGTTCCTTTCCCCAAAGTCTAGAATCTGACCAGCTCAGGACCCAGGCACTCCAAGGCTGTGAAGCATCACCCACGGAAGGACCCGGCAGAGCTGGACACCCTAAGACAAATATTCCCATGCCTTTCACTTGAGAATTAGTATCACCATCTATGTAAATCTAAGCCCCTAGTCTATTTTTTTAACTTTTTAATTACAGTTTATTTTCAGTATTGTTTTTTGTTGGTTTCAGCTGTACAGCATAGTGATCAGACAAGCATATATTTTATAAAGTGTCTCCCCTGATTACTTCCAGTACCCACCTGGCGCCATATATAGCTATCACATTATTATTGACTATAGCCCCGACGCGGTACTTTCTGTCCCCAGGACTATTCTATAACCGCCAATCCATACTTCCCAAGTACCCCACAATGCACGGTTCTTTTAGGAGCGGCACACACCCTTCCAGATATGCTGCAGATCACAAGCAAAGCCAACTTCCATTAGCGAGAACCACTCTATGCCAGGATCATTTTCACTGTATTTCCTAATATTACACAGATTATAACTTTCCTAAGGAAAAGACATTAAAGAAAAATAAAATTAGAGGTGTGCTTTCAAACCTTTCCCCCTCTTAAGTGGGGAGGCACCAAAACAAAAGGCAGCTTGCTGTAGTGAAGAAAAAAAGACTTTCACTGAGGAATCACCTTTATGTTATAAGAATTTTCAAACACAAACGGTGAACTTCTTGTGTCTTGTAGCCCAATGTAGCCCCATTTCCCACACAGTCTGAAAAAGTGACATGTATAGTTTCTGAGAGAACAAAAACATTTTATAATGCTAGTTTTACAAAACCAATTGATAATAAACATCATAAGCCACATAAGTAAAAAAGATCTACATGTGATTTGATTTTTTTTTTTTCAATCTTCCCTGCGCATTTTGTGGACACCCTTCCTGGGAGGGTTATCCACAAGGTTCTAGTCATGAAATCAAAAATAATGCTAAGTTTTTCAAAGAGAGGAAGTTTAATTGAGGGAATCGGTAACACAGGTGTTAAATGAGCTAAAAGAGAAAACCAGGGGTCATGAGGTAGCTCAGAAATGAATAACTGAGTGTTGCATTTCTCAATTTTTGCATAACAAGGTGCCTCAAACTGTTGAGGCTCAAAACAACAGCAATAATTTTTTTATGATTATCTTTCACACTTCTGGGACTTGGGTGGACTCGGTTAGGTGACTGCCACCTGGGTTTTCTCATGCAGTTATATTGGTGGTGCCGGCTGGAATCATCCTGAAAGCTTACCTGCTCACAGGATTGGGAGGTGATGCTGGCTGTTGGCTGGGAACTTGGTAGGGGTCAGGACACCCACACAGACCTTCTCCATGTGGCCTGCCCTTCCTTACAGCACCACAGTCTCAGACTTCTTACTCAGATTTTGAATGCAAGTAATCCAAGAGTAAAAGTTACAAGATCTAGCTCCCTTTATGACCCACCCTCAAACATCTCTTAGTGTCACTTCTGCCATATTCTATCAGGAAGTGGTCTAGAAGGAGACATAGGCCCCACCTCTTAGTGGTAGGTATGTCAGAGAATCTGCAGACATGTTTAAAAACCACCAGTCAGAGAAAGCAGCTACCATCCTTATGTCTGGGATGGCAGGAATAGGTGATACAAGAACCAAGAACTGTGGAGTTGGAGCCACAAAGGCCAGTGCTGGGGGGCAGAAGAGGCTGAGTTGCAATCACTGAGAGAGATGGAATGAGAATCTCAGTCTTGCTAATCCAAGCCCAGTGATCCCACTGAAGAAATACTAACTATTCCATTACTCTATCGCCCTTGTTGTCTGCATCTTATAAAAACATGCCTGAGTTGACAACAGAATGACAGTTAACACTAGTAAACAGACAAGTAGATTAATTACCAATTTTTGTACTGATTTTTCAATGAACAATAGTGGCTGCTTTTTTAGAAACTAACTCTTTAAGATTTTTACATAAAACAGTCTCTTTGATAATTCAGATCATAAAAAAGGCAATAGTGCCAAATAAAAAATAACCTAAGAGATATAATAATCAAATGCAATGTGTGGTCCTGACTTAGACAAACCAACTGTAAAGGACATTTTTTAGCCAGTTGTGGAAACTTGCATATAATCTGGGTATTAGGTGAGATAAAAATTTACTGAACAGGAAAGATGAGGATCATTGATTAAGAAAAGAAGCTTACAAAACAGGATGCATGATATTACCATGTACTAAGGTATTAATGGTGGGGATCCCTGAGTGGGGATATAACTTTTTTTTATTTTGCTTTTTTGTGTTTTCTAATCATCTACAGTGCATGTGTATTCTTTCTGTGACCATAAAAAAAGTTATTTTAATCAAAGCATTTTTTTTCATTATGACATATAGGTGGACTCACAATCATATAGAATTGGTCCTTCAGATTTTCAATTTCAGAAACACCATGTCAGGATGAGAAACAAATTCATTTTCATGAACCCAGAATCCAGACAGAAGCCAGAGACAGAGGTATGACCCTCTGTGGGAATCAACATACTTTCTCTTAGATCCAGATATTATAGATATTAGTGATTCTGAACAAAGCACCAAAGAAAAGGAAATTAGGGAGTTTTTCTCTAAACTAATTTCTTCTCTCCTATCTCAG
Organism: Furipterus horrens; assembly: GCF_987537825.1. Classification (NCBI taxonomy): domain Eukaryota; kingdom Metazoa; phylum Chordata; class Mammalia; order Chiroptera; family Furipteridae; genus Furipterus; species Furipterus horrens. The sequence goes on from NW_028327172.1 coordinate 191,166,906, forward strand.
ACCAAAAAAATTTCCAGGTCTCTCCAATGTAAATTAAACCTTATGCTCCCCATAGTTCTACCATGGACATTCTTATTTTTCTTTTCACATTATATATTCTTACAAAGCCACCACCATTTATAATGATGACTCCCAAATGTATTTCATTTCTGAAATTTTTATTCTTTCTAAGCACAGATATGATTACCTACTAATCTTTTTCATTTGAATTTTCATGGGGCCCTAGAAATCAACATTTCCAGCATTAAATTTATCATATTTATCATAGTTATTCTTGCAAAAATATATTATTGTATATTTCTTATCTTTATCTATATCACTTTCAACCGAGCAATCCAAATCAGATACACAATGGTCATCCCAAAGTTCCGTCATTAACCCACCACCACCCGTACACAGACCTAGTCATTCACAGATGTCTTGATAATCTACTTATGCAGAAAATCTATGTACCTACTGAGACTAATAAAGGGGTTTTCAATGTTTCAAGATAAGACACCGATGTTTAAAACTGGGTTTTCAATGCTTCTAGAGAAAACATCAATGTTCAAAAGTCAATCATTGGAAATTTCAATTACAAATATAATTCATAATGACATAAAAATATGAACTACTTAGGGATAAATCTGTTAAAATATGTGCAAGAAATAACACTGAAAACTACAAAATGTTGAAAAGAGAAATTAAAGAAGGGATAACTAAATGGAGATATGTCATGTTTGTGAATTAGAAAACAATTCAGTTAAGGTGGAATTTTCCAAAAATGGATATATAGATTCAAAACAATTGTAATCAAAATCCCAGGAACTTTTTTTTAGAAGTTGACAAGGGATTCTAAAATTCATTTTGAGCTAGGATAGTCAAAGTAACATTACAAAAGGAGAACAGAGTTCTTCCACCTTGTTTCAAGTTTCATCATGAAACTACACTAATCAAGACACAGTATAAGCTCCAAGATTTTAAAAAATTGATCCATCGAATAGAATAGAAATAGACCAATACACATACAGTCCATTGATTTTCCACAAAGCTTTAAACACAGTTTAGTGCATAGTCTCTTTTAAAAATAGATATTCATATGTATAAAATGAACTCCAATTCATACCTGTACCAAATACAAATAGTAACTGATAAATGAATCATAGATAGAGATGTAAAATCTAAAACTCTAAAATTTCTAAAACAGAACATGAGAAAATCTCTGTGCCTTGTGTTTGGCCAAGATTTCTTGGATAAGATATCAAATGCACAATGCATAAATAAATAATAAAATGAACTGCACAAAATGAAGAACTTCTGTTCTCCAAAAAAAAAGTCCTTAAAAGGACAATAAAGACCAAACCACAGGCTGAGAGGAAATATTTCAAAATCTCACATTTGACAAAGGACTTGTATCCAAATACATAAAGAACTATTAGAACATGATAAGAGAAGAAAAACAATAAAAAATGATATATGCTTGAAACACTTTGCCAAAGAAGATTTACTGATGGCAGGAAAGCACATGCATGATGCTCTACATCACCCATCATTTGAAAATATAAATTAAAACTATAATGTGATACTGCTACACACCTGGTAGAATGTCTAAAATTTAAAAACTGGCCATACTGAGTACTGAGGGGATGTGGAGTGACCGGAACTCTCAGACACTGCTGATGGGGATGCCAAGGGCACCACTGCAGTGAAAAACTTTTTGACAGTTTCTTACATTAAATATACACCTACTATATAATCCAGCCATTCCAATTCTAAGTACATACCCCAAAGAAATAAAAGCATATGTATATAAACTACCTGTATATGGATGTTTACAACAGCATTATTTATAATAGCCAAACATTGGAAGCAAGCCAAATGTCAATCAACAGGTTCATGGATAAAATGACTGTGGTTTGCCCATGCAATGAAATATTACTCAGCAATAGCAGAGGAATGAACTATTGATACAGGCAACAGCTTCGGTGAATCTCAAAATAATCATGGTTAGTTATGTTGTTGAGACCATCTGGATGGTAAACATGACTGAAACTCATTAAGGCCTCTAAACTTTTAAGGTTCTGGAGGGCAAGTGCAAAGATCTTCATGTGTTGCAGCTACCCAAGATTAGCCTCATCTGTAAGTCCCTTCTTATTAAAACTTCCACCTACAAATCTGGAGCTATCTGTCCCTTTCCTTGATCCTTCCTTGCCCTCTGTGAACAGGGACCAGTTTCAGATTTCACCCAGGAAGCTCATGAGGTTTTGAACTAACACATCTAAATACATATACATTCAGGGTGACAAAGTCTTATGATATTGAACAGAGGACCCCACATGCCTCAATGTCAGTAATAACTTTAAACTCTTCTACATCGTAAAGCAGGAGAATATTCCAGTTTTCATTGTTTGCTATCACTAATTAATTTTAATAGGGAAAAGCCTTTGGGGATTTCTCAATAATATATATTAGTGATAAGGATATTCAAATCTGTGAACACAGCCTGGGGAATGTGTTTGGTGGACAAGGGACTCTAGCCCTGCATTTGGGCTCCATCCAGTTCAGCAACTTTCAAGTGCCTGAAGTTTTTCACAAACAGGAGTTTGGCCTTTTCAAAAATCTTGTATGTATGATAAGTGAATAAGGTATTGATACAATGGTGGGTACGTGGTAAACATTCCATAAATGATAGCTACTACTAGCTATTTTTATACAAATACTAAAAAAACTTTTCAAAAGATTTTTTTGTATGACTTAGTTCAAATTAACAGCAAGAAATGTGGCATTCTTTCTTTGACTTAGAGTAAAATAATCCTCATATTGTCCTGTATATAATAATATCCTACTTAGATAGAAGCCTTTATTGACTGCACTGAAATAGTAATTTTGAGCAGCATGTAAAGTCTCCCAAAGGGATAAAAATATAATCACAATTTTCCTGTACAATAAGTAAAGTTGAAAAACACCTTCTCATTTCTGAAAGGGGCTGTTTCTTAAAAAATAAGCACACTAGTAGGGAAAAAAATAAGCACAGAAAGTATTTAGAAATGTGGGAACTCCAGAAGGAAGAAAAAAAAAAAAAAGCTTTTCTGTAAAGCAGTTAGAGGTTCCCAGATTAATCAGAAATGCTTTCCCCAATATTGAGAATCAAACACCCAGATTTGCTACAACATACTATCGGTGCTGTGTAGAAGATTTGGTTATGATGGAAAAGGACCAGGCTGCACTTGTGTTTTCTTCTGGGGGAGGAATTAGGAGTGTGGCTTCTTTATATCTTCTCTGGCAGACTACAGACACGAGCTGATCTCTTGACCACCTCACTTTAGATATCTACTTGGAAACAGGCCCAATTTTCCATCAAAATCTAAATGTCAAAAGTCCAGATAATTTTCATTCTAGACACTCTTCTAAAGGTGATTATCCTTTTTTATGATAATACCACAGGGGACATTTGAGGTCAGAAATAAAGCAATATGTCCACATACCATTTTTGAAATGACACTAACTTCTTACTTCTGATTCATATGCCTTTGCTGCCTTAAATTCTTTCGGTAAAGATTGTTTCCAAACATTCCAATTGTAATCAAAATTGTTTAGATAACTCTTAAGACACTAAATATTTTTTTTAATTCTTCATGAATGTATAATAGCATAGAATTTTCTTACAGCTGGTTCATTCATATTGAAATTTGTAGTTAAAGTTTTCACCATCTGGAAAGGTGCTAACTGGTCAGCCCCAGTATGCATATATAGTATACACAATGTCATTATGTTCATTTTTCTTAATTTTAATTTATCAAGTCAGTATTCTTTATATGCTTTTTAAAAATTCTAATACTGTGTATTTGTTTGCAAAGGCTGTCATCACAAAGTTCCATACACTGGGTGGCATAAGCAATGTAAATTTATTATCACACAGTTCTGGAAGCTGGAAGTCCAAAATAAGAAGTCAGCAGAATCAGTTCTTTCTGGGGGCTATGAAAGAAAACCTGTTCTATGCCTCTCCTCTAGCTTCTGGTGATTTGCTAGTAATCTTTGACGATCCTTGACTTGTATAAGAAGCACCCCAATCTCTGCCTCCATCATCACATGATGCTCTTCCCTGCATATACATCTGTGTCCACATTTCCCCTTTTTATAAAGACATAGTCATATTAGATTAGCACCCACCCTGACAACCTCATCTTAAGTAATTATATCTGCAATGGCACTATTTCCAAATAAAGTCACATTCTCAGCTACTGGGGGCAAGGACATACAAATTCTGGGAGGAAAACAATTCAACCGATACCCTGCATATACACATACATCATACGACATAAAACATTTTCAGCACATCGTCAATATACTTGCATTAGCTTTCCTCATGCCTTTTTTTCATAAGATGAAAACAAGTTTCCTAAGATCATCAGCAATAGGGAACAATGTAATAATTAGACAGGATTGCTAAGGTTAAGTTATTTCAATGGTGCTAATGGTTTTGTTAATTTCTATGGACCCCTCCGCCTTCTGGATTAGACTGCCTGACCACTACCAAGCATGGGTAGTTTGTACCCAGCCTCCTTTTCCTAATATCTTCTGTTATTTCTCTTCCTGTTTTCTATCCATAGCCATGCACAGATAGCCTTGTCACTTAATAAATTCTATAAACAGGAAATGACATCTATGTCTGTAACTCTGTGTACAGCCCACATGATTTTGGTTGTTTTAAACAATAATAGCTCCATGGTACAGTGGCAGGTTTGTTTAAAAAGTAATGATAAGCAGGGTAACAAACAGGTTTCATTTCTCTGTTAGTGCCAACTCTAGTCAATTGGTGAACTGAATTTCTAAAGAGCTTATTGAAGATTATAAGGCCCGGGGATTAGCGAGTCAATGTACATTCTGTTTTTTTTTTTTTAATATGCTTTATTGATTATGCTATTATAGTTGTCCCAATTTCTTTTTCTTTTGTTCCCCTCCACCCAGTAACACTCCTCCCTCCAGTTGTCCCCCCTCCTCAGTCCATGCTTATTGGTGGTGCATATAGTTCTTCTCAACATCTTCCTGTCTACTCGACTCCCTCCTACTATGCTTCTTAATTCCTGTACCATATCCCTCCCTTCCCCTCCCCCTCCCTGTTGACCTCCCCCCAATATGTTCCCCATACCTATATTTCTTTTCCCATTCTTGTTGCTTACTTAGTTTGCCTTTGTTTTGGTTCCCTAGCTTCTGTTGTTGGTTGTTGTGATACAGTTTTCATTTTAATGTTCATAGTTTTGATCCTCTTTCTCCTAAACAAATCCCTTTAATACTTCATATAACAGTGGTTTGGATCTGATGAACTCCTTCAGTTTTACTTTGTCCTGGAAACACTTTCTCTGCCCTTCTATTCTGAATGACAGTTTTGCTGGATAGAGTTATCATGGTTGTAGGTTTTTGCTCTTCATTACTTTGAATATTTCTTGTCAGTTCCTTCTTGCCTGCAGAGTTTCTTTTTAGAAATCAGCTGAAAGTCTTATTGGGACCCCTTTGTACATAGTTCTCTTCTTCTCTCTTGCTACTTTTAAGATTCTCTCTTTATCCTTAATTTTTGACATTTTGATTATAATGTGTCTTGGTGTGGTTCTCCCTGGGTCCAGTGTTTTTGGAACTCTCTGTGCTTCCTCGACTTGTAAGTCTATTTCATTCCCCAAGTTAGGGAAGTCCTGTTTCATTATTTTTTCACATAATTTTTCTATTTCTAGTTCTTCTTCTTCACCTTCTAGAAACCCTATGATTCAGATGTTGGCCCACTTATAGCTGTCCTATAGGTTTCTGAGCCTCTCCTCATTTTCCTTGCTTTTCGTTTCCCCTTTCTGCACTGGTTGACTGTTTGTTCCTTCCCTATGTTCCACTGTGTTGATTTGATCCCTGGTTTTCTTTCCCTCACCACTAGTTTTGTATGTGTTTTTGTTCATTTCAACAGGACTAGCCTTCATTCCTTCCCCATCTTGTTTAAGATCTGCTGTTAGGTCTGTAAGCATTTTTACAACCAAAGCTCTGAACTGTGCCTCAGAAAGATTTCCTATCTGCTGCTTTGTTAGATCAGATATTTGCTGTCTGGTCAGCTGCATGATTGGGATCTCTATCATGATCTGTGCCATCCTGACAGTTCTGTGTTTACCTTTGCTTCCTGGGCAGGGCTGTCACACTTCCTACACTGTAGGGGACAGAGCCCTTTGCACTCGTCATAACTGGGGGACTCTTCTCACCATGCTGTGGAGTTTTCTGTGTGGGTGGGGGTCTAAGATGGATTCCTGCCATTCACTCTCTGCTGAGAGACCAAGAGCCTCCTCCTCCATTCCCACCTGCTCTGGACCTCACAGTCCAAGGCAATGGGGATCTGCCTTCCCCAGCATTGGAATCACAAGCTGACGGGTCTGGTCTGCACCTGCTGGTGCTCCCCAGGTGCTTCTCACCTCCCCTTAAATACAGGTGTCTGTGCTTACCATTGTCCCATCGCTGCCAGCACAGCTTGACCTCTCCACCCTAGCTTCGCCCCTCCTACCTATCCAGACAAGCACACTTCTTTATAACTTCATACATTGGACTTCCATTTATTTTCTGGAACTTCTGGTTATTTCTGGTTTTGTGGTAGCTGTATTCCTTCTTAGTTATGGAGGGAAACAGAGAGTGTCAGTCTAGGCCTCCGTCTTGGCTGTAAGTCTTTTGTGTGTGTTTGCCTCTGTGTCTTAGGTAGAGCTGTCTCTCCTGTTACGTTGTAAGGGGTGGAGCCTTAGGGATTCGTCAGTACAGGGCAACCTGTTTCACCATGTTGTGGCACTGTATGTGGGGGAGGGGTCTGAGAAGGAAAAATGCTGCTTTCTCAGCACTCGTCCCTTTTCCAGACACTTCTCCCACTTCCGTATGGGACTGGTGCCTCTCTAGCCACTGCCCTTGCTGTCGTTCCCAGAGTGGATAGGTCCACAGATGTTCCAGGACTATAGGAGCCCTTTAAAAAAGCAGACTCTGCTGAGCGACCAGCAGTTTCTGCCTCTGCCTCAACCCCCACTGGTTTGCACAGTCAGAAGCAATGAGGCTTGATTTTCCCCAGTGCAGGGACTGTGAGCTGCTCAGTCTGGTGAGGAGCTGGGAACACTTCCCAGGAGTCCCTCCTGACTTTACAAAATATGTAACTGTGCTTTCTGCCAGCCTGCTGCTGCTGCTGCTGCCACCACCACACCGTGTCCTCTCCGCCCCTCCCACCTGTCTGGATGAGCATTTCCTCTCTACATCTTTGTTTGTTGGACTTCCATGCAGTTTGATTCCCCAGAACCTCTGGTCATCTCTGGTATTGAGGTAAGCTGCATTTCTTCTTTACTGTGGAGGGAGAAGCAGCATGTCCATCTACACCTCCATCTTGGCCGGAAGTCTCAATGTACATTCTTTTTTTTTTTTTTTTTTTTCAGATTTAATGTGTTTTATTGATTAAAATATTACATTTGTGCCAATTTCCCTTCCCTCTGCTCCCCTCCACCCGGTGGCCCCCCTCCCTCCAGTTGTCCCCCCCTTTTAGATTATGTCCATTAGTTGTGCATACAGTTCCTCCCAATCTCTCTCCGTCTATTCCATTCCCTCCTACCATGATCCCCAATTCCTATATCGTCTCCCTTCCTCTCCCCACTCCCCCTCCCTGTTGACCTCCCCCTACTATGCTTCCCTTACCCACAGTTCCTTTTCCACTCTCGTTGCCTGTTTCGTTTGCCTTTGTTTCATCTCCCTAGCTTCTGTTTTTTAAACCAGTCCCTTTAACATCTCATATAACAGTGGTTTGGATCTAATGAACTCTTTCAGTTTTATTTTGTCCTGGAAACACTTTCTCTGTCCTTCTATTCTGAATGACAATTTCGCTGGATAGAGTATTCGTGGTTGTAGGTTTTGGATTTTCATTACTTTGAATATTTCTTGCCAGTCCCTTCTTGCCTGTAGTGTTTCCCTTGAGAAGTCAGCTGATAGTCTAATTGGGACCCCTTTGTACATAATTCTTTTCTTCTCTCTTGCTGCTTTTAAGATTCTCTCTTTATCCTTAATTTTTGACATTTTGATTATAATGTGTCTTGGAGTGGTTCTCCCTGGGTCCAGTCTCTTGGGAACTCTCCTTGCTTCCTGGACCTGCATGTCTATTCCCTTCCCCAAGTCTGGGAAGTTCTCCTTTATTATATTTTCACTCAATTTTTCAAGTTCTAGTTCATCTTCCTCATTCTCTGGCAAACCAATGATTCTTATGTTGGGCCTTTTATAGCTGTCCCAGAGGTTTCTGATCCTCTCATTGTTGCTTGCCATTTCCTCTCGCTGCATTGGTTGACTGCTTGTTCCTTCTCCATATTCCAGTTTGTTGAAATGAACTCTGGATTCCTCACCATCTGTCTCGTATGTGGTTTTGTTCCTTTCGTTATGAAAGTTTTTCGCTTCTTTCATATCTTTTTCCTGCTCTTTTGTGAATTCTGTAAGCCACCTGATAACAATGGCCCAGAACTGAGCCTCTGACAGGTTTCTTATCTGTTCATCTGTCAGGTTCTCTATCTGCTGTCTGGTGAGTTGTGCCACCGGGATCTCTATATTTGTCTGCCACATTTTGACAGATGCGTTTTGTTTTCCTGGGCTGGCTGTTGAGGGCAGTGCCTGTGTACGCGTCACAAATCAGCGACCGGCCGGCGCCTGCCTGTCCGCGACCTATTTCGCAGCCCTGTGGTGCTTTCTGTGGGGGCGGGGGTCCAAGATGGATTCACACAGTTATTCAGCTAGGAGACCGGGATCCGTCCTCCCGCCCCCCTGGGCCTCACTGTTCAAGGCGATGCTGCGGCTGCTCTCCCCGGCGCCCGGAGTCGCGCACGCCAGGGGCTTGATTGGAGTCGCGCATGCCAGGGGCTTGATTGCCTCCCGGATTTTTCGCCGCCCCGCCCGCCGCTCCGCAAACAGCTTTGCCTTCTTTAACTCTTACCTGCCCAAATGGCACCGCTGGTTTATAACTTCATATGTTGGGCTTCCGTGTAGTTTTATTTTCTGGAATTTCTAGTTATCCTTTGTTTTGAAGTAGTTGTATTCCTCTATAGTTGTAGAGGAAGACCTAGCGTGTCCATCTAAGCCTCCATCTTGGCCGGAAGTTCAATGTACATTCTTAATGTTTACCATTAGTTGAGATATAAAAGGTGGTTTAATCATTCAACACTCACCAACCCAGCCCAAAGTCACTCTAAGCCATCCTAAGACAATCAAAGTCACCCAAAGAGGCATCATGATCATACTGTCCCCCAGATTCCACTTCCCCCCATGATTCTTTATGAATCATCTTCCTGCCACTACACTCTCTAATATCCCACTAATACTAATTACCCCTCTGCCCCTATTCCTTTGACCCTGTGAAAAGTTGGTCCTGTGCTGGATTGCTTCTCTTGACATGTACAATAAGTATCTTCAAAGTGCTTTTGTCCAGAAGCAAATTAGAGTCTGCTAATCAGATACTACTCATAAGATTCCAAGTGCAAAATACAGTGAATTCTACATCCTTGCTGTTCTTGACTGCGGCTGCTGTTAAGTTCATGGAAATAGTCTTTCTAGATCAGCATTCCAGGGTTTACTCTTCAGGTCCTTGGGTTGAGAGGCAGATTGGATTAAAGTGGGTGCTTCTTGCTTGCAAGGAAAGTCACAGCAAAGGCCTCAGAGACCATGGCTCACCCAGAGGGAAAATGATGCATTCTTCCTAGAAATGTTTCAGGAAACCCAGCCTAGACCTCTTCCTCAGCTTCTCCAATTATTTTCTAAGCACTTATTCTTGTGTAGTGACCTTCTTTCTGGCTCAAATAAAATGCATAGAGAAGTATTCCTATTGATAGTGGATTTAACATAACATAAGGGAGGGACAGAATCATGAAGAGTTTACGACACAAACACAATTTCAAACTTAGCATTGGACCTTAGACATCTTTATTATTGTCTTTGGGTCAATTTCTTGTGAAAGTTTTCCTCAGATACTTTACGCCACATCAAATCCCATCTACATGCAATCTCACCCCTTCTTTCCAGATTGTTTCTGACTTGCTAAATTCTCCTGAAATGGCACAGAAAGTCACTGTCCTCATTTCCCAACCCAAAACCTAGTTCTCAGGCCAATTTTGTATACTGGAATCCACCAGGGTGCGTAGCAGCTCAAAATAATTCGCATAACAGGAACGGCCCTCGTATGCAACTTGTTTCTTACATTAAATAATGACAGTTGGTGTGAAAGCCAGTAAAGCAAGAGCTGAAATGTCACATGAGCAGTTTAAAGTGTGATCATAACAGTGTTATCAAAGAATAATAATATTCCTCACTCACAAAAGCACTACATACCTCCCTAAGGGGTATGACTGGGAGCAGAATAAAAAGCCAGGAGCCACCAGCCTGCTTTCTCTCCCTCTCATCTCCAGTCTTCAAACATGGACATCATTCTTGCCTGAGTACTTCTGATTAGAATATATGATTATTAACTTCAATCCAATATTCTTTTCCCCAATTGTAACTTTGATTATGTTTCCTTCTATCTATTCCTTTTTACAATCCCTATTCTCCACATCTCGGAACATCTGATGCTATCCTCCAAATCTCTTCACTTTTTCCTCATGATTTTTTTCTCTCAGTATTTTGAAATGTGTCTTCCACTTGACCCTCCAGGCAACTAATTCTGGTCTCTGGTAGTGACTAATATCTCTTTAATTCATCCTCTCAATTTTTAAATTTATAAAGTATAATATTTTTAAGTGTCAAAAAGTCTTTTAAAATCTAAAATAGAATTCCCTTGATGCTTTAAAAACATTTTGTTGTGGTTATTTTAATAGTCATCTGTCTCCATAACAGTTTTATTACTACACTAAAAGCTTTTCTATTCTGTTGTGTTTTGTTTTGTTTCTCTCTCTCTCTCTCTCTCTCTCTCTCTCTCTCTCTCTCTCTCTCTCTCTCTCTCCCTCTCTCTCTCTCACTCTTCTTGTTTTATCTCAAAGTGACTATTGGGTCCTCTTTGATTTTAACTATCCTTATTGCATACTCATGAGTTCACTCTCACAGCAAGCTAATAGGGTACCTGAGAGTGATAGAAGCTTACAAATACTGCTGTTCACAGACAGGGATGGGAAAACTGGAAACAGTTCAGTCCCTTCGGCAAACACCAGGAAAAATCTTGATGGATGCTCTCTTAGCTGGAAGGGGGATCACAGTGACTTTCCAAAGCTTTCACAATTAGTAGGCCCTCTTGGAACAACATGCATGGAATGACAAGGCTTTTCCTCCTGGGGATGCAGAGATGCCAGAGGTACCACCTCTCTTCAGGAACAAGAGTTCAGATTCTCAGCCCAGGTCAACTGCCAGTCCAAGAGTTGAGAATCATCCTAAACCTCCAGCCCATAGCTTGCAGGGTCAGAGCCCTCACATACCCCCTCAATCCAGGCATGTCTATGGAAAAACAATTGGTAGTTGGATTACAGTTGGGAGTGCACTTCAGGGCAATAAGGATATGTCAGGCCACCATCTCATCAGAATTCTGCAAACGTTGAGGCAGATGGCAAAGATGAAAACAAAAGGGAACAGGCAAGACAGATTGAAACAGCTCATATTATTTGTTTTATGCCTTATCACTTTCCACAAAAGATTTAATATGACTTACAGCAGAGCACATGCAATAAAACAGCAAAATGTAAACAGAGATTAAAAATAAGAACCAAACAAAACATAATTTAGAAGAGGAGATCTTGACAAGAAAAAAAAAGTAACTTTTATCTCCAGCTAGATTAATGGGCGGTTGCCTGGGACACTGATTTCTAGTGAATAATGAAGCATCGTTAGGATGCAGTCCCACAATGTAAATTGGGCCCCTTCCCATTGAAATGGATAAAATGAAGTCAAAATGCAAAATGCCCTCTTGTACTACTTTATTTTTTGAGTATTTTTTCCCTATTCATATATAAAATTAGTGAGAGAGATGTCATTAAAGTGAGCTGAGGTTCTAAAACCCAATTAAGTCAGACATAGGTCTGCTTCAGGAGCATGAGTGATCTAGTTAATTAAGTTTTAAACTTGGTGCTATGTCTTCAAAGAAGTTATCTCAGAGTTATAATTTTATAGTGTCTATAAGTTAGGAAATTATAAAAAACATAGAAAGATAAAAACTAGGTAAAATAGGAAATTATTTGACAAATATTTTGGATAATGTGAATTAATGAAGGGGATTCTGTCTGCTATCACTTCCTAGAAAAATATTTCTCCCCACTTCCACTATATTTAAGTTTTAAAATATAATTTTTTAATTTCCATCTAAAAAAGTATCAAGTTGTTTAACCTGCCTATCAAGTTCTATACCTCAATCTGGCCTTACATGTAGCCCATTCAGTAATAAAACTTGTTAAACCAGTTCTTGTAACCTGCTTATACCTTCTCCAGAAACCAGAATCTTGACTACAATAATTACATATGATCCACCTAGTTTAAGTACCATCTATGAAAAATGTAAAATAATTTTTAAATTAATATCATTCAAAAAATGACTTTAGAATTATTAATTGCATAGTTGAAATGAAAAAATCTCTTACATATCAATATACAGTTTACTTGAACATTAACATAAACAACTTCCTCTAAATAATTCCCCAATTTCATCCTGATATTAACCAAAAGTTCCTTCTCAATAGAAAGATTAACCTTCCTCAGCCATCCTGACAAAGAATAGACTCTGTTTCTGTCTAGTTTTTATTTTTTTCTTCCAAATATTGCCAATAACCTTGTTATTTGAGCCTATGATACTTTTAACATATTATTCTGAGACTGCAATAGCATAAGGTTCACTGAAATGACCAAGTCTTCATTAATTTCTTGTGGTGGATGATGGCTTTCTCCAATATGTTGTGAAAGAAGGAGTCATTTCTTTCTCCAAACTCAGCTCTAAGTTCTTTGTCTCTTTTTACCATTATGATTACCCTGCTCTGGATGGAATCAATAACTCCTATGGTAAGAAGAGACATATCTTTATTGGGGTCCAAGCAGAAAACAACTCACCCCAGTAAGCACTAAAAAACCTTTGCCTGCAAGCCAAGTGTCACTCGTTCTGTTCCCAGTCAGGGCACATTACTAGGTTGCACGTCAGGTCCCCAGTTGGGGGCATGAGTGAGAGGCAACCACACAGTGATGTTTCTCTCCCACTCTTTCTCCTTTCCCCTCCCTCTAAAAATAAAAATAAACAAACAAATAAATAAATTATTTTTTTAAAAAACCTTCAATGCCACTATCTATTAAGTGTATTTAACTAGCCCCATTTGATGCAATATCTCAGAGCTGTTAGGGTAAAATAATTTAATTACCAAAATCACATGGCTCCATACAGAGCTGTAGACCATATGTGTTATTTCATATTCATAGAAAAATATTTAAAGTTCTTTCTCACAGGCTCCCTCATTTGATAGCTGACAAAATCCTGCAAAGCAAATAAATATGACATAATTATCCTTATTTTACAGCTGAGGGATTTTAGAATCTAAAATCTGTAAGTCATAACAAGAGTCATAGTCCATAAAGTCACTTGATGCAGGTTCTTCATCTATTTGTCTCAGGATTCTCCAATCTCATAAATCAGTTATGAGAATTAAATGAGATAATGTATGAAAAGCACTGGTATGATCCTGAGGTTTTACTACTGGATCTCCAACAAATATAATTTCTCTCCCTCTTTCCCACTCTCAGAGATCTTGATCTGACCAGTCAGCCAATAAATGAGAGAATTCAGAAGAGAACCCAGTTTCCTGACTTAGGCAGGTGGGGAAGTATCAGACCAGGGGCCACAATTCCATTCCATCCTTATACTTTATGGCTTGACTATCATACAAAAGTCTCTCCCACAGAAACACAGAGGCAGATCCAGCTTTGGAGCAGCCTGACACACGTGTACAATTTGAAACGTCACTCTAAGAAAATAATACAAAACTGAGAATACAGGATTAAGTATAAAAGTGCTGTTTATGTAGAATGAAAGAAGCCAGAGATTTTAAATTTTTTAAAAGCTGACTAAAAATGAAGACATTATAAAATCCAGAAAAATAATATAACATTTATTAACCAACTATGTGAAACACATCTATAATACTGGTTTCTTACAGTTTATATACTTCTTCATCTAATAATTTTAAAATATTTTCTAAATACTGACACTAGCAGAACAAGTCAGTCTTTCCCTTAGTATAATTGATTGTTTCCCTTTACTAAAGGCAATTCTTCTTGCCAGCTGGTTTGGAACTGCCAAACATCAATACGGTAAGGTATAGCCGATACTCTAGTGTGCCATCTGCTGTACTAAAATGCATAAAGTATGCAGCTTCACCAATTTGTCTTATTGCTATAGATTTGTGTCCTACAGAGCCAGGAACTCTGATAAATTCTGTTCTATGTGATTCCCCCCCCCCTTTTTTTTAAGTGGAGTGTTTCTGATTAGTAAGAATCTATGCTTTAAATAGGTATCAATATGAACTGAACCTTCCACTTAAAACTTTACATTCTGACAGTTGGGAGAATTTTCCACAGACTAGTTTCTGGCTCATTACATTCCAAGCTTTGTTTCATCCCTTTTCCTACCCAATATACTTTTGAAATTGATTTATGTTTGGGGGAAGAAAAAATTTTTCTCTAACCCTCTAGGTTCTTGTGGTGGGTCTAACAATTCAATTGACACAAGACAGGTTAACAAAAGAAAATAAATTTAATTTGTACATACAGAGGTCTCGTAGATAGGGGACATGAAGAAATGAGCAAAATAAAGCAGTTTTTACACTTTTTAGACAAACAAACAATACCTTTGTGAAGAACTGACAAGACAAAGAAACTTAGCCTTGGGTCTAATTAATGAAGAAACAAAGAGTTTATTTACCCAGCCTTTGGGCCCTGAATGTCCTAGCTCTGGTGGTGAGGACGTCTCTCTACCTGGTGCAGGGAGGGTACCTTTCACAGGAAAGATTTATTTTCTTCTTTGAGGGGGACAGAGTGGGGACAAGTGTCCTAATTGCACAGGCTGTTTCTCAAGTAACTTCAATTCAAAAGAATCAATATGCCAAAGTAACATGTTTTGGGGTGACAAATTTGCTCTCCTCCAAGCTCATGATACTGCACCTTTAGGTGAAGATTCTGGATGAGTATACAACGAGCAGAAAAAGTCATCTGTAAGCTGCATGTACATTAGAATAACTAGCAATAACTTAGATATATACTGAAGTGACTTTGACCTACACAAGTTATCTCATGAAACCTTTAGCCAAATCCAAAAATATGCACGCAGTCCCTCCAACGTCCATCACACGCCATGAGAGGAAATATGTCAAAGAAAAATCTGGAGTGGAGAAAGTGGTCTTAACTAATTGCTGTTAACATATCTTTTTTATCTCAAGTTTTATAAAACACGTGATCATTTGAACTCACTTCCAATGCCCCTCCTCCCAAGACCTGAGATGGGGCTGGTGCACAGGAGAGGCCTGAAGCATTAATTCGTTAGCCTCACAGGAAATTTAGCTCTGCAGAGACTCATCCCAAAGCAATGGCAGGGAGCCAACTGAATCAATGCCTCAAGTTGTTTACAAGGAAGAAAATATTTCTGCGATTCCCTAGTAATTTAAAAAGATATGTTAATTCCTTACTTTTTTTTTTTAATTTGACCAGTTTTGTTGCTTTGAAAAACAAGGAGTATCTAGGCAAAGAAAAGCAAAAGATTTATAACTAGGGAGAAAAAACGTCTGTATAGTGATTGTTCGTTCAATGACATATAGACACCTGAGAATATCTTTTAACATTTTAGCCATACCCTAACTTTGATCTTCCCATGTGGGATGACCGTTTCAGATTCATTCTAAGCCTGAAAACAATACGGGCTGAAAAGCTCCTGTAGCAACCGGCCTCAGGTTTGTTTCTAATCTGACCTACTTTCATTTCACCATAGAACTTGAGCAGTCGCTGAGCTCATTCAATTTTCAGGCCCATTAATCTGGAACTTTAAATCAAAGGAGAGAGGAATCACATCCCTAATGGATTTGCAGAGCAGCTGCGAAGGTGGCGGGAGTATCTTAAAACTCCTCGTGCTGCCTACAGATCAGCGTGTGCGCCATTTTCCCCGACCCCTGACCTACAGGTGGATGGCTCGTGGAATGCCCAAGGGAAGGGAAGGAAGGCAAGGCAGCTACTGCTTGTCGATCGTCTGTCATTAATACTAATAAGCCTGGCCTGGTAAGCCTAGCTCAGAGCATGGTAAAATGGACAGGGCTGAGTTTTAGAATCCCCCTCATCTCCCACTCCCAGTCTCTGGTTTGACCCCTCTATTTCCTGTAGAGCCCAGAGTTCTCTTTCTTAATTGTCCTTCTCCTGTCTAAGAACCTGTTTTTCAAGAAGATACCCGATCTAAAAGAAAACAGAAGCAAATGCCCATACTCAGATAACTCAGCTGCAAATTAATGTATTATATTGTCCCACTAACAGGGTGTTTATCAACATTGGCTGCACAGTAAATTTAACCAAGGACTTTTTTTTTTTAAATACCAATACCTGGGCCATAATCCAGGCTAATAAAAGCAGATGTTCCAGGAGCTGGGCCCAAGCACCAGGATTTTTCTAATTACTCCCCAGGTGACTCTATTGTGCTTTTTTATTTTTGCGGGAACAGGAAAGAAAGGGAAACATCTGAAGTTCCATTTGTGAAATTTCAGGCCGCAGAAGACAAGGGAGCTATATTAGAGACCAGATGGCGGAGAGCTTTTCCACAGCCTTGGAGTCCTTCAGCAGTTGATTTACATCTCCCATTCATAGAGCGCTCCTGTTCTAAAATGCTTCACGCATAGCAATCAAAATGGAATTAGACCAGTTGAAGTGCCAATATGTGATAACAGTTTGGTCCCACAATATCTATAAAAAGTTGCTTTCATATTTCAACTATAGATTGCATCAACTGTGTTTTGTACATGTCACAAACAGTGACAGCAGATGTCATTATAGGACAGAAATTT
Organism: Furipterus horrens; assembly: GCF_987537825.1. NCBI lineage: Eukaryota > Metazoa > Chordata > Mammalia > Chiroptera > Furipteridae > Furipterus > Furipterus horrens. Next base: position 191,183,900 of record NW_028327172.1, read on the forward strand.
TATTTTCCTGTTAATGTTGTTTATTAACAAGCACTATGTGAGCACCCCTTGTGGACAACATGTACTGGGAACCCTTAGGGGATCAGGAAATAAGGACAGAGATAAATCTCTTTTTAGCTATAAAATCATATGATTCTAAGATAAATCTCTGCTCTGAATGCAGAACACTTTAGAAAGACCTCCTGTGAGATGGAATTTTGCATGCATCGAGGACTACATTGTCTCTTTTATGGTCTGCCTGGAATTTCTGTGACTTCCGGATGAGACAATGTAAGGTTCACAGACTTGTCTTGAAAAGGGTGATAGTACACTACAGCACCCACCTACTGAACCCTTGGTGTATACTGGTCACCGGAGCACCTAGAAAAAAATCTGTCAAGGTTTATGACTCTGAGCACAAACGTTCTGTAAGGGAAGAAGGGACCAGAACACTCCAAGCTTCGCAAGGTAATGTGAGCTCTGAAGACCTGGAAAGGACACAGAAGCCCAAGAGAAAAGAGCTACACGCAGATGGTGGCAGAGGGAAGGAGACAGGGAAGAAGAATATGGACATCACACCCTCCGCCTACCTCCCAAGTGTCACCTTGGACAAGCCCAGCCCCTGTGTATTCAGGATAACCTGCTGCCGGTTTGGACCTTTTGGGACCTTCACTTAAACTTAACTCTTCTCTACCAGTTTGTACCTGGCTTTTTGCAACCTGGCTCCCCCTGCTGCCTGCTCTCTTACTTCTTGCATAATTTGGCCTTTCAGCAGTTTACCCTACCTCTGCCTGACCTCAGCAATAGGGTAAGATACATAGGGAGGCAGAGGAGAATTTAGATGTGCTGGTAATAATAATAGCCATTAATAGTAGCAGTAAGTGTAATAGTAGTACTAAGACACTGCATGTTTATTAGTGAATAGTAATGTCACCTGTGATCACCAAGTGTTCACATTTCTAGGAACATATTCCTCCCTTTCCTCTTCTCCTCTATAGGATATTCCTATACTATTTTGTCTGGAAAAAGTTTTTAAAGCACGTGTGAAAAAGTCATATAACCTGCAGTCTGCAGTGAAAAAGATTTGAGTGACAGCTTCCTGCTACTTAGTAAGAACTTGCTACTTAGCAAGTGAGACCTGAGTTGGAAATAATGCTATTACTATTTTTATGTAGAAATTATGAAGTTCATATAATCTACAATTACAGAGTACACATATATGGTAATTTTTGATGTTGCTTTTACATGCTTCCTCCTCCAACAAAAACTAGCATTTGTTAGAACAACTGCCTTTATAACTAATGATATCATTATAATAATACATTAAAAGAACTATTTATATTCTGAAATATTTTCTATCTCAAACCAAAAGCATTAAATCATGTTTGCTTTTTATTTGCTACGTATAATCTATGTAAAATAAAGTTAATTTAAATATTGTAAAGTAGGCCTGGATTGGTGAAACAAGCTGAATTCAGAAGTTCCCAATCAATGGTAAATGCTGTTGGGAGATTCTAAAATGAGGAATTGTATAATATACCCTAGGTATTATGAAGATGTAAATAAATATATCTCAAATTAGTCAGGCCCAAATTACTGGGTCTATTTTTGAAGTTTATTCAAATACAAATGAATTTGTGAAATCTAATGGAGATTTAAGGTTGCTCTAGCTTTTGAAAATTATGCCATAAAAATATTAGCTTTGTTTGCATCAGGAGCTTGCTAAAATAAAACAATCATAATTAAATAAGAAGGAGTAAGCTTTTGAGGAAAAATGGGTGGTGTGAACTTTCTTTTTTAATAATTATTTGACTTAGCCATGGAAGATATTGTAACAGTAAGAATTTTATGCAGGTAGCAAAGAAAATTGGCATGTATTGAAAAAGTTATTTCTAGTATGTCATTCAAATAAACATAGAACAGTAGAACAAAGTTCCAGATGTTTTAATGCTGGTCTACTTACATGAACTTTCCATAAGTTCATTGAAACCATCAATTAAGGCCAAAGGTATTCTATCATTTTTGTTTAAATATAGAAAAACTCAATAAAATGGTGAGCCAAAAAGGAGCCCCTGTTGTGCCCTGTATGACAGGATTTGACAAAGAACTAGCATACAGGATTGAGACAGTTAGTGAGGGTAGCTTTCAATCAGGCATCAGATTTGGCCCAGGAGAGAGATTTGAAGGAAGAGCAACATCAAAGGAGTCCATCCCATCCATTAATTCACTAAGTGGTTTCTGAGTACTTATTATGATCCCATCACTGCGGTAAGTTCAGGAGACATAGTTGTGGCCATGACAACCTTCACAGACCTAGCTCTCAGGAAAGTAATCATCAGCCTGGTGTGTCGTAGCCCTAATAGTGTCAGATTCAGATAATTTTTCAATGGGGTGCACAGACATAGGTGGTCGTGAGATCACTTTCTAAAGGTGATACATACATACAATGAAATACTATTCAGCCTTTTCAAAAGAAAGAAATTCTACAATATGCAATAACAGGGATGGACCTTGAGGACATTCTGCTTAGTGAAATAAACCAGACACAGAAACACAAGTATTACATGATTTTGCTTGCATGAAGTACCAAAATAATCAAATTCACATAATCAAAGGATTTTGGTTACCAGGACCTGGGGGAAAGGGGAAAAATGGCAAAATAATTAGCCAACAGACATAAAGTTTCAGTTAAGTGCGATGAAAAACTCTAGAGATCTGCTGTACAATATTGTACCTATAGTTAATGACAACATACACTTGAAATTTGTTAATAGAATAGATGTCATGGGAAGTGCTCTTATTACAATGAAATTTAAAGTAATAATGCTAAACGAATATTAGTTTCCAGATTCTAAACTTCCATGTGCTTCCATATGTGCTCTACTAACACTGTGCTGAGAACCCAACTGTGATCCAAACACTTCTTATTTCATCGCCATCTTCCTCCCACCACACAAAACAAAGATGTCACTTCTGCCCACCTCAAATTGTACTCTGTGCCTATGTAGGAAAATTGTTAAGAGAATTGTGAATATAACAAGTCAAGGTATACAAATTCATTCACATCTCCATTTTTTTTACCAAACATTCAGGAAGTTCTTGTTTGTGCCCTGCACTGTGCTAAGCACTAGGAAAGTACAAAACAATACTCCCTTTGAAGAAAAGGCTATCTATTAGGAGAGATATGTTAAATTTATTAAAATAAAATACATGTGGCAAAAACAGAGTAGAAGTATTATTAGAAACAATTCAACATGGCATGGAAATAACTGTTAATGTCTCATTACCTCTTCCAGGCATTAAATTTTAGCAGAAATTGCAATGCTTATGTATCTCTATGACTGGATTTTAGTTTTAATAAAGTAATCAAGGCATTCGAACTCCAGCATCTTCACTGCTTTCTGTCACTTCATTTACACAATTACATTCCATACTGAAGTGGAAAATTAAATAGTGTCTATGAGTAAAGTCTCCCACTTCTACTTAATTCTACTTCTCGGGGTGACACATTAATAAATGTCACTCATAGCTAATAAATATCAAAGCCTTTTACAAGAGTTTCCTATTACGCATTGGCTCTACTCAGACTTTTGTATTTGGGAGACACTACAAACAGAATAAAAGATGAAGAAGTGGAGACTGTGTCTACTGTCCTTAATGCAACCATCTTTAAGTCCCAAAAAGACAAGTCTCCATTCATTCATTCATTCATTCAATGAATATACATTAAATGCTTACTATAAGCCAGGCACTATTCTTGGCACTAAAGATATAGGAGTTAAATGAATAAAAAGTCCTGGAGTTTGTATCCTTGTGGGGAAAGGTTAAATACATATATTCATATTAAAATCATTAAATACTAAACATTAAAGTGAGATACATGCTATGGAGAAAGATGAAGGAAAAATTGGGAAAGGAGAGGCTGGAGTTGGGATGAGAGGAGAAGGTACATATTTGAAATCAAGAAAACTGGGGGGAGTGAGTAAGAATTGCCAGGTGTCTTAGTCCATTTGGGTTGCTCTCACAAAATACAGTAGGATATGTAGCTTATAAAAACCAGGCCTATGTTTCTGCAGTTCTGAAGAATGGCATATCCAAGTTCAAGGCACTGACAGATTCAACGTCTGATGAGAATCCTCTTCCTGGCTGAGAGACAGCCAGCTGTCTTTTCACTTGGTGGAAGGGGCAAGAGAGCTCTCTGGGCCTCCCATAAGGACATTAGTCTTATTCATGAAAATTCTACCTTCTACCTAATCATCTCCTAAAGACACCACTTCCTAATGTCATTGCATTGGGGGTTTCGTTTTGTTAGGTTTGTGTCCAGAAGAAGGGAGGAGTCTGGTGGCCCAATTCAAAGCCTTTATTGAAGGATGTTCAAGCAGGTGGCTCAGTCTGAGCAGACTACAGCAGCAAGGGAAGGGGTGGGGGGATTTTTAAGGGCATAGAAAAAAACCCCAGGGGGGGTTCAGTCACCCTGCTGGTCGGCTCCAGAGTCCAGGATGTAGGTGAAATAACAATGCCCTCTGGTAGGGATGGTTGCTATGGGAAGAGAAAGTCAGGGGATTTATGGCCCCTGCTCCTTGGAAATGCTCAAGGAGAGAGAAACCAGGTCTCAGCAGGATGCTGACAGCTGTGCCTCAGGTGCCTCTGACAGTAGGGAACGTTGTGACCAGGTGCATGGCCGGTGATGGATACCCTCGTTGTTTTAGCGCAGGTGTTGGCTCAGGGCCTGCGAGACTGCAGGCCACAGTTCCCAAGAACACAGTGACCACTGACCATAGCCTGTTTTTACAAGTCCTGACACGGGTGGCAGGTTTCGGGGTGGACAACATGGGGTCTCTGGGCCTAGCATGTTTCAATCTATGAATTTGGGAAGGGGACACAAACATTTTATTATATGGCACCGAGTAACACGAAGGGACCATTAGAGGATCAGGATCATGAGTTTTAAATGACACCAGTAGGCCTGGCTATGCGCTTTTCTCCAGCCAGACCCAAATCTTCAGGTAAAGACACAGCAGAGGCAGAGGTGGGTTTAACCAGGACTGTGGGTTAGCCAATGAATTAAAAAGAAAATGGAGAGAATAAAGGAATTGGGAGAGTGTGCAAGAGAGTGATTTTAATAATTGCCATAGAATTAGGCTTGAAATAGAGGGACATGACAACATTAGGTAGGTGAGAAAGTCAAAATGTTGGTGTAGACACAAAACCAACCATGACTCTGTTGCCCTACAATGACCACAGAGACTATCTCTAAGTCCAGTAACACAATTTAGGACCTTAGGCCCCCATTTTACTTTGAAATAATTACTGATTCATTGGAAGTTACAAAATATTTCTGTGTACCCTTCACCCAGCTTCTAGCAACAGTGACATCTCTTATAATTATAGTGTAATATCTTAGGGTATTGGGTCCTTTGGAATTAGATGAACTTCAGTGGAACGGAGGAGAGTGACAAGGACAGCAGCAGCACACTCTCCTTCATTTGCATCCAGGGCATAGACTTTGAGCCCATGAAGGGACTTAGGGCCAGACACACTCAGGTTCAAAACTGAGCTCCACTTCTCATTGGCTTTGGCATTTGAGCAGGTTATGCTGTGATATAAGGCCAAAAACTACAGCTCAAAATCATGTGCTGCTTTTTAAATTTATGTATCTGATAAATTCAATAGGTTTTCAGATGGCCAGATACCAAGTTCCCTTCCCATTTTATTTCTTTGTTTAAAGTCTCCTACCTGAACAACCCTCCTTATCAAAGGGATCAGGCACAGTTCCTGTTTATCCCTGAAGAATTAGTTTAAGTTCCTTGCAAGCTGTCAAATTATTCAAGCCAGGCAAATCCTATCTTCCCAAGGGACCTAAGGGTTAACCCACCTTCCTGATTCTATAAAGGCTGCCTCCCAATAGCCCTGGCTGTTCATTCTGTTTCTAAGTGCAAACCTGTGTGGCCCTGCACAGCGGCCAGTGTCTCCTCCCCTGACTGTGAATATATGTGGCAAATCAGCTGCTGTTGAACTCATCTGTTCATTGTCAGGTGTCTAGTGTTCAGCCATCCCCATGACCCTAACGCAGGAATCCCTCTCCTACCAACAGGGTCCATAGGAGGTGGTCAAAATATATGCATCACCTCTATGGTCTCTTAGTCTGTAAAATGGGAATTAAAATATTGGGTTGGCCAAAAAGTTCATTTGGTTTTTTTCATAAGATGGCTCTAGTAGCGCTTAGTTGTCTTTCACTTCATTCAAAATAATTTTGTTCAATCGTATTATGACAGCTGTCATATCAGCATGCATTTTTTTTAAAGTATCAAAATTGGTGAATTTTTGTATAGCCATTTTAATATCTAAGATGGAAGAAAATATTCATCAGTTACAGCATATTATGCTTTATTATCTCAAAAAAGATAAAAATGCAACTGAAACACAAAAAAAGATTTGTGCAGTTTATGGAGAAGGTGCTGTGACTGATCGAACATGACAAAACTGGCTTGCGAAGTTTCATGCTGGAGATTTCTCACTGGATGATGCTCTGTCAGGTAGACCAGTTAGAGTTGATAGCAATCAAATCAAGACATTAACTGAGAACAATCAATGTTATACCACACGGGAGACAGCCGACATACTCAAAATATCCAAATCAATAAATTTATTGGTGAAAATTAAAAATGTGTCTTTTATTTTACAGACTTTATGGCCAACCCAATACAACCCCTCCCTCTAAAATAAACTACCTTGTACAGTCTCTGGTCAACAAATGCTCCTCTCTTCTCCCTGAAAATGAGGACTCAAGGACCTCATATGCAGCTCAAGAACCACCTTCTTCATAATGGCTTACCTCTATGTTCTCTAAACTCTTAGAGCAATTACAATGCTATGACTCTAACAATACATACATTTTCTTTTTACATGTATCCATCTTTACTGGCACTGCCCAGATTATGAGAGCAAAGAATATATCTTATACTCTTTTCTATGCCTCAGAACACTGTACACAGTTTTGTGGCCATAGTAAACACTTGATAAATAAAAATAATAGCTAACATTAACTGAGTCAAACTCTGAGCTAAGAGTCTTACAATAGCCATCCCAATGTATGAGACAGTGTTTCACTTATGCAAACATGGTGGCTTAAAGCAAGAACAATTTTTATTATGTTTCATGATTTTGCAGGTCATGGATTCAGGCAAAACTTGGCTGGGTAAAATTTCTAGATGCTATTGATGAAGGTTACTCAGTGGCATTTTGGCAGATAAACTGGTCTGAAGGGCCTACGATGGCCTCACTTTCCTGTCTAGTTCCTTGGTGGAGATGCTGTAAAGACCAGGCTCTCTGAGAGTGTCAGCCACAGTACCTGGTACATTCAGGGTAATCAGACTCATTACATGGAGGCACAGGGCTCTGAGAGCAAGTGTTCCTGTGAGCAAGACAACAGCTGCGTGACCTTTATGGACCTAGCTTTGGAAGTCACACAGTGTCACACCATTGTAGTCTGTGGGTCAAGCAGTCACAAGCCCATTCATTTCAGGGAGAGAGGTCATAGACCCAACCTGCTGATGGGAGGTATGTCAGAAATTTGGGCCAGGTTTTAAAGCCACTACAGATATTACCCTACTCAAAAAGGGGCTCTGACAGAGACACTGCGTAACTTTCCCTATGTCAGGCACCAAGGCAGCTGCATTGACACCTGGAAAGGTTGTCCACTAATTCCACCCCAAAGTAGGGACCCTCGGGTACCTGCATTACTTGTTTAATTAGATATTATATGTTGACGACTTTTAATGCTCTTTAAAGAATTCACAGTGTATCAGAGAGAGCTGCATCCTGCAGCACAAGTATTTCCGAGACAGATAGTCCCACAAGTCTGAGCAGATAGTTTGCAGTAGAGGGGAGATTTATCACTTTGCCAGAGCTAGCATATGGTTATGACACATTTATAGGAGTGGTTGAAATGATTTAGAAAGATGTATCTAAGCTGTGTCATGTCACCAAAGATTATGAGGCCTCCTAAAAGAAGACTGATTTAAAGGCAATATGGCTAATGCAGTTGCAGTGAAAATTGCTTTGAATCTGCATAGACGTGCCTTGAAAAGCAAAAAGCAACTGCAGTCTGACTTTTCCAGAAACAGTTTAATTAACGTCTTGAACATTAGTTCATTCGATGCATGCCCCTATGGCCAAAGAGTGTGTGTGTGTGTTTCTGGTGAGAGGTGAAGGTAGGGGCTGTTAGAGGCAGTATCAGCACATTGCTTTGTACAAAAATGATCCTATCTCTGGGGAATTCTGGCAATGAAAGTGACTTAGATAGAGAAGAGCAACATAGCAGTGGCAAAAAAATGCAGGAGATGGTGGCACTGAGACTTCTCTACATGATGTGGAATCGATTGAAGAATTGAGAGGCACAGTAATGAGGCCGTGTGAAGTGGTAATGAGGCAACAGAACATCCCGCAGGCTGAGGCTGGAATCCCAGATCAGACAATTCACCACTGATTGAAATTTGAACCAAATGCCAAATGTATCTGAGCCCCAGTTTCCTTATATGCAAAGTGGAGATTATAACACCATAGTAAAGTGTTGCTGCAAAAATCAAAGACTGCACAGAAAGTGCCTAGAAATGGACCTGGTGCTTTCTGGATACTTAATAAGTGCTGCTTGATGATGATGATGATGATTGGGAGACTCTACTTCTCAGCCCCTCTGATCAACTGTGAGTTCCATGCATGATAGAAACATATGTGAAAAATTCCCTGTTATAGTAAGGACAGCTAGCACAAGGCACAGCACTTATTAAGAATTTCATACACATTTGGATGTATAATGCATGCATGCATACGTGAGTGAATAATTGGGTTAGAGTTGGGCATGAGCAAAAACAGCGGGGCTAGAGAAGGCTGTGGCAGCATTTCCAAGTGAGTAAGAGCATGGGCTATGGAAAGAGACGTGCCTTTGAGCATCAGCCATGTCTCTCAATAGTTGTGAGCTGCTGTGAAGTTTGTAATGCCCCTAATGGGTTGTTGCTGTGATTAAATAAAGTAATGTACAGTGCCGTGCACAAGGCACACACAGAATACATACTCCAGCACAGCCTTGTTAGCAGTCTTAGTAACCTATGTTAGTGGATCCTTTCCCATTCCTCGGGTTTCTTCCTCACTAACTTTGAGTTCAGTGCATTTGTGCATACACCCAATTAGAATAAGAATTTTGGGAGCCTGTTAGCTTTTGTGTACATTCTGCAGATCGAGAGTTCTGGCTTTTTTTTTTTCATACCACTTTAAACGTTATGGCTCTAGGCTCATGCTAATTCTACTGATTGCTTTAATGTCACCGCTAATATTTCTTTAACTTAATGAGGATGCTTGGTGTCACAGTGGAATGAACACAAAGACTCATGCTACAATTATCAGAGCATGCTATTTTAATCCAAATAAAATGATTCACACTTTTCCCACCTCCCCCAGCAGTTGACATGTATGCTTATTTGATTTAATTTTGCTTTTTGTTCTCTATAATGGTTTGTCTCTACTAATTAAGCACTAACCATATTTCCCCCAAAACTAGTACCCAGCTACAGCATTTCGGTGTTTTCGTCACAAAATGATAGTCACAAATGATTCTGTAATTCAAAGAAATGGTTGCTTAGTCCTCTGAACTGTGTAATGAAATGTGTTTGTTGTATTCTTTATTACACTAAACTTGACTTTTCCATTACGTTTTTTTAAGTTACAAAAGCAATACATGCTCTGGTCTGCACATTGATTGTTGAAGCAAAGTGAGGTGTTCTTTCAAGGTATTATATTTCTTAAATGCACTCTATAGATTTTATGAGTTTCATTCAAATGTTAGTTCTGATTCAATCAATACTTAGTCTCTTTTCCTTCCACAGTAAAAAGAAAATACTACACTACTATCTTAAAGGAATATTGTAGAAAACTTTTGTCTAAGAATTTTATGAAAGTAAGTACATAAAAAGGAAATTTACAAAATAAAAATGCAAGAAAAAAACACAAGAAACAATACTCACCTTTAGTACTATAGGGAAGGAAAGATTCCTTTTCCTGCTACCCTCCAAGGTTCTCCAGCTGGGGGTCTGTAATTGGACTAACAAAGACAGATTAACAGGAGAAGAGCATACAAATTTATTTAATATAAATTTTGTGTGACATGGGAACCTTCATAAGGAAATGAAGACCCAAAGAAATGGTTAACCTGAACGTTTTTATACTAGGTTTGGTGAAGAAAGTGGTGGGATAATAGAATAGGGCAAAGGGGTATGAACGAGGGGAATATTTATTCCACAGGTAGTAAACTAGGAAAATTTAGCAAGCTGTTTTTTTTTTTTTTTTTCCAGATTCCTACTGGTGCCCCTTGTTTTTGGAGATAAGGATGTTCATCTTCTCTAGTATAAGGAGGGCACCTCTCCCAAGAGGGTCTTATAACCTGCTCAGGGGAGAAGGGGGAAGTCAGCCATTGATAAGGAAAAACAGGGAATGTGTTAGTGGGGCTTGATTTAACTTTTTAAAAATGTATGTGCTTGAGGATTTAATAAAACAAAGTAAACCTAAAGAACAGATGGCAGTGAAGGACACTGCCACTCATAAATATCCACTTTATAACACAGATTTCAGTCTGTATCATGGGATTTTAATGTCTTCTGATAACATAATCACTAGAATTGGATCGTTTCAGTGCTTATCGTGAGAAAGGTCGTAATCTCCTGGCTGAAATACTTACTAAGTTATAAAATTTTCTCTTCAGTCTCTTGCAGAAACATTTCAGTTCCAACCCGGCCACCTGTGTTTCACAATATTACTAACAGCATTCTGTAAATATTGCTCAAAGTTTTATAGGAAGGTGGCAGAATGCAGATTTTAAAAGGCATATAATCCAGCAACATGTAACTAGGCTGTCAGGAAAAATAAAATGTTGGCATCTTATGCAGGAATTCCATTTTGCAATCAGCTTGGATCTTATCAAGGTTTTGTTTGCTGTACAAACATGAATGAAGTAGAAATCTAAGAGGTGATTGGGGTTATTTGCTCAGTAATCATCCCATACTTGTGGTTGAGTATGTGGCATTAGCCGGACTTCCTAGAAAAGGAACTCCAGCAGCTCAACGCACATGCTTATTTTATCTGCAGATGATGAAAAAAGAAAATACTGCTTTCACTTATTTAATGTACCAATCAATCCAGCACAAAATAAATAGTTGGGCAATTGGTTACTGTTTGTCTTTGGAACGTGTGTAGGAGCAGAGAGGCAAAGCCAGGAAAACTCTGATTACTCAGTCTTGCCCATAGATGGAAAGAAGACACTCCTGATTTAGAAAAAGAAGCCCTGCATGGGTTTAGTGAGTGAACAAAAGAGAGGAGCAACTGAGTGTCTCCCCACCTAGAGCTATAATTGAAGCTAGAATGGAAGACAAAAGGAAAGGGACAATTGCCCAAGTGGCCAGGGAGTTGGTGGCAAAGTGATGCTATATCGCCTTGATACATCCATCTCTAACCTGCATCTGGTTTCCAGATCTATAGACTAAAATACATGATTTTAAAATAGTAATAATATATATAATATATATATTATATGTTGTATATAAATATAAAATTATATATACACACACTATATATTTATATAATGACTGCCCTGGCTGGTGTGGCTCAGTTGGCTGGAGCATCACCCCATAACCAAAAGGTTGTGGGTTCAGTTCCCTGTCAGGATGCACACCTAGGTTGCGGGTTCAATCCCTGGTCCAGGTATGTATGGGGGCAAGCAATGAATGTTTCTCTAGCATCGATATTTGTCTTTCTCCCTTCCTCTCTCTCTAAAAGCAATAAAAATTGTTCTTGGATAAGGATAAAAATTAACTGTAGTTTCCAACACAGAGAAAAACTATTCTTGATCTTATATACTCCCTCCAAGGCTTTTTCTCTGTACAAACCCTTTTATAGACAACACGCCCTCAGTGTGCTAGGTGGCCCCCAGGTTTTTACTTTAGTGTAGTCATTTGATAGTAAAGGGTATGGCCTTTGGAATGAGAGAAACCTGGATTGAAATCCAGTCATTTGGAGCAGAAGACTTAAACTCTCTGTGGTTTACTTTTCTCAACCATAAAACGCAGAAAATAATATCTTCTCAGAGCTAAAGATTCAGTGGAGTTTTGGTGCAACAATGTACTTAAAGCACTGCTTTTGGAATAGATCATATATTAAGCTTGAAATTAATAACAGTTAGTTTTATGTCATATGTGTTTTAAAATTAACAATGTATACAACTTGAGTGTTAATTTGTGCCAAGTTCCTTTGGAAGCCTGAATTCGGTACTTCCAGTGAACATCTGGACTCAGGATTACTGACACATACTTCCGCAGAATTTGCAGACCTGGGAGTTGACAAATGGAGAAAATACTCCCAAATCCATTGCTACTATTGGAAACTAATTTACCCACAATGCATCATTTTAGACACAGATGCCTAAGAAATACATCTTTATTTGCAGTACAACCTCTAGAGATGCAGTGTTCACATGGTAACTAGAGTACTTGGGTTTGTGTGCCAGTCTACAGCCTACTAGATATATGCCCCTAGGCCAATCACTTAACTTCATCTGGTCTCAGTTTACTGCTCTGTAAAATAACAAGCAAGGCTTAAAATAATGTCTGGCGCTAGGTCATCTGTACATAATATCAGAATCATACATAGCTCTGTGGGATTGATATTCAGAGAAGTATTGACTTAAAGATTGTCGTAGTACCCCTATGAGACTGAGGTCTAGGTCTCCAAAGATGGCTTTCCATAATTCCACACTGCCACCCACTGCCTGCCCTCAATAGTTCTCTCTCAATCGCTACGCAAATGACTGCAACAATTCCCAATGTCCCAGAAAGATGTAATACTTTTTTATTGTACTTTTTGCATTACCATTTAGTGCCCTTATACCCCCTCCCCCACCCCCAACAATCACCACACTGTTGTTCAGGTCCATGAGTCCTTTTCCTTTTTTGCTCAATCCCTCCACCCCCTGGCTTCCCCCCGCCTTTGTTGTCTATGAGCCTGTCTCTATTATGCTTGTTCAGTTTGTTCATTAGATTCCACATATGAGTGAAATCATATGGTATCTCTCTTTCTCTGACTGGCTCATTTCATTAAGCATAATGCAATCATATTTGGTGAAGGAGAGGGGCATTTCTTCCCATAGGTATCTTTTCATTAGCAAAGAGCACCTTTGCGAGAAGCCCCCACCAAACTGGCCCTCAGTTCCACTGGCCAGGATTATCCTACATGCCTGCACCTGAACTAGTCATTGGCAGTGGTAATGACACCACCACAAGTGACCTGGACTAATCATGGCTCGTCTTTAGGCATCTGGGAGACCAGAAAACTTGAATGATTTTGGTGAAGGAGCCTTTCAAGAAAAAGAAGTAGGGGATGGAGCTAGGAGACAAGGAGAGTAGCTACTCTAGGCAGCCCTCCCAATCTGACACCAAATTATTTCTCAGGAATACCTACCCCATTGTAAGCGCATACTACGCACCAGACACTCGCTTTGTGTGAATCATAAGTCTCAAAACAATCCACTGCAGTCTAGCTTTGGTCCCCATGATTCCTATGGAAGTGCTCCTGTTTTGAGTCGCCTCTCTAGCCTCATATTTACTGCTCAGTAGCAACCAATGCAATTAAACACTCTTGCCCCGATCCCTGCCAAGGCTAGCACCATCTATCACCGCAGGCCCCCCTATGGCAAGTTCTCAGAGGAGTTACCCCGATCACCCTGTCTAATGAATGCCTGCCACTACCAGGTGAGGCATTCTTACCCCAGTATCCTGCTATATATCCTCAATAACACATAAGACTAACAGAACTGGTTATGGACTTATTTATTGTCTGCCTTCCCCAACTAGAAGGCAAGCTTCTTGAGGATAGAGACATTGTATAGCTTAGTCAATATTGTATCCCAGTATTTAGACTAGTGCCTAGCACATAGTAGTTACTCAAAATTGACAACTGAAAAGGTTTTTTTTTAAATTTTGTCCAAGATCACCTGGCCTTTTACAGGCAAATTCACATTTTAACACGGTGAGTATCAAACTCAGCCAGTGTTCTGCACCACTGAGAATTGAAATACCTTGTTTAGAACCAATGCTAACATTCTTGTTTTTTTTAATGTGGTCAGTGTTTGTTGCTAAATTGGTAGCAACATTAATTATATGAGCAGATTAGAGTTAGAAAGAGAAATATTAAGTTTAATGTGCCTGCTGAGACAAGAATTCCAGGATTTGTGACTTCAATCAGATGTTACCACTGAAAAATGAAGATTAAGTTAATGTTGAGGATCAGATATGTAAAACTTCATAAAAACACTATAAAAACACTATGTTTGTTTTTTAACCAGAAGTCCCAGCTTGAACCCAAATTATTGGAATTTCTTTCATAAAACATATGTTGATTTTATAAAGCACATTATTTATCTCCTTATGTCTATATGGCTTCTTACTATTTCTGGGAGGCTAGTTACAAAAGTCTACTCCATCAAAACACGCATTTACTGAGCACATTTACTTCAGCTGAGGTCTATGACTATTCTGGGACCAAAAGCCTGTTGTAATTTATGATTCTTAAAAAGAAACTCCAGCTGAACCCAGTGCAAATCTGAGTGTGTAGAAGCTCTTCCAGTCCCGCCTCCAAGATCAGAAAGAACCTTGGTGAAAACTAGAATTCACGGCAGCCCTGACATGTCAGAAGAAAGCTAATAGTCAGGATGTCCTGATAGTCAACAGCCCGCATTTTTTAAAAATATTACTGTCAGTCACTCCGCTGAGCCTGAGGGAAACACATCATCCAACTGGCTCTGCTTCAAGTTACTGGTTCAAGTGTGGGTTTCATGGAGAGCAAAAGGCTTAGGATGGTGTGGAGGTCTAGATCAAAAAGAGAGGTCAGCGTTTTATTTGCTACAATGTTTTATTCATTGCCGCCGGGGTACCGCCAAACATTTGATGTGGCTGATCTGAGTTTTCTCAACATCTACATCTCCTTTTGTGTTATCACCAGGTTTGAATCATCACCCAAAAGAAAAAAGGCCAGGAAGCAATCACCACGCCCTCCATCGCCCATGTGCAGTTAGCAACACGTTAGCTGCAGCTCTCACAAACGGCCACTAGGGGGCCAAGTCGCTGTTACCTAGGTCCTGTGGCTTCGGAAAGCAAAGCGTTCTGATCGGTTCATTTCCCTTCACTATGAAAAAACAAATCTAGAAATGTAACTGCGAAGTCTAAGGGCTGTATGTATTTATACATACATATGTATATTTATACGTAGGAGCTAACAGGACATAAAAAACAACCCACGTTCCTCCTACCTCATTGGTTTCAAATACCGATCTCATTTTGCTTTCCCTTTCTTCTGATCTAGAAACTACAGATGATTTCAGGGAGCTCAAAACAAAGGAAGGGCTTCACCTCTGGGTGCCATGGCTATATTTTACACATTTAGGGAGTCAGGAATATTCAGAAGCTGGGATCTTTCAGGAGACGGAGTTGGAAAAGGTATTAGCAACTCAAGTACTCCTCCACACTAAGTAGTTGAGCCACATCATTGTTTCTTCAACTTCACTTTGAAGTGATGTTTTTCTTTTCTTTTTCTTTCTCTTTGTTGTTAACATTAAAGGGGAAGAGCGGAGCACATCTGTATAAATTGCACACTACAGCTCTCATCTCCACTCTCTCTGGGTCCCTGGGTCCCTCTTCACTTACCTTGACTTGAGAACCTTTATCCTGGCCATTAGAGGCAGTTAAAGTGGGAATGCTAATTTATTTTTGTCATCGCTCTGAAAATTAAAAGAGGAAGCAAATCATCCAGGGAACATTGTAACATAAAATGGCATGCCTGTAAATTTACCTATACAGATAAAAGTTTAAACTGCTTTTTCCTTTTCACTTTCCTCCAAAAAATGACCAAAGGTTATACTTTGTTACAACATATCATACATGTCAGAAAGGCACCCTTAACTCATAAACACAAGCATATGCATTTACTTACACACACACACACACACACACTCATGGAAAGCTTAAGAAGAAAACCAAAAGCCAATATACCATGGTCATATATGAGAGATCATGTGCTTGTAAAAATAGAACCATTACCAGAATTTAGGAATAAGGCTAGCATTATAAACAAAAGGCCCAGGGTCAGGCAAGCCTATGGCATATTCTTCTAGACCAGTGGTTTTCAACCTTCCTAATGCCACAACCCTTTAATACAGTTCCTCATCTTGTGGTGACCCCCAACCATAACTAAAGCATAATGATTAATCACAAAAACTATGTAATTATATATGTGTTTTCCGACGGTCTTAGGCAACCCTGTGAAAGGGTCATTTGACCCCCAAAGGGGTTGCGACCCACAGGTTGAGAATCACTGTTCTAGACCAATCACCGACCAATTTCAGAGGTAGCTTAGTAGATACATTTTACTTGTGTGAAGAATTTAGTAAGCTTTTCTCTAGTATTGGCAATAAATTTAAAATGTCACCTTTTCTTTTGTTGAATGTGTTGAGGGAGCTATGAACAATCTAAAGTACTCTGTGTCCTCTGTCAAGTGAAAGGACAAGTGTATACTGCTTCTTGTAGCACAGCTTCTCAAATGCCAATGTAAAAAAATACCCTTTTCTTTTAAAATGTCATTCGAGGCTAGTTAATAGCAAAACGCTGAATTAGAGCCGAACAAAGCAATCAGCTGTGACTGTGTCCTTTGTCACAGCATTGAGAATGTGCCGAATAAGGAAAGTTCCTCTGAGACGGAATGCTCCCAGAGCACGTCAGTACTACTAAGCCAAATAAGCACATTGCCTAAATGAAAGTACAATCATGGTCTCCTAGTTCCTGACCCAATAGGAACATAACACAGGCTACTGTGTTCCTCAACCCAGCCCTTGAGGAACACAGAAGCAAGAGGGGATTGTGGGTTACGGGAAATAATACACACCGGAGATGCGTACACTTATGAAGATGCTGGGAGACCTAACGCTTTCTCTAACTGGAGTAGGTATGGGGGATAAACGAAAACTGCAGCCTTGGGGACAGCAAGAGCCTAAACCAGCGATAAGAGAAGAAAACCTTCTAGGTTGGTTCTTGCTTCTCACCACATTAGCCTGGCATAACAAGAGCCTGGCCTTTGACTATAGAAATGAGCAGCATGAGTACAACACATCTATTTGAAACATTATAACATATAAGTGTATCCAACAGACATGTTGTACATCTTAAATTTACAGACTTATGTTAAATATATTACAATTATATATATATATATATATGATCTGAAATTATTTTTAATTAATAAATAGAAGCAGCTTTGCAAGAACACAGTGTCTGTAGGTTGGAAGGCAGCAATTTAGGAGCCTGAGGGAAAGAGGGTTGGAGAAGGTGGTTTCCAGCCTTGGCCAGGTAGCACATAGATTTTCATCTGCACTTCACCCCAGCAGCGATTTTGCAATGCCTTCTTCAGGTCAACCTGAACTAAAGTCATTGGTTACTAAACAGGAAAGAGAAGAAAAAAATCCACACTTAAGTACATTATTATTAAAATGTGGGATATCACAGTCCTTGTAAGAGAAAATAATATAAACTTGCAAAGAGAAGGAAGGGATTCTCTACAAAAGAAAAAGAATCAGGCTAGCATCTGACTCCTCAACCATAACACAATCCAAAAGTCAACACAACTGTATATATTGAAGGTAATAAAGGAAACTAATTTTCCATTTCAGTTTTCTATTCAACCAAGTTATAAGTCAAACATAAAAGCATAATGTAAAGATTCTTGGGCACTGAAGGCTTCAGATGGTTTACTACACTCAGATCTATAGTAAAAGCACTCTTGAAGGAAACAAAATTTGGGATATACTGCTTCAAGAAATACAGAAAAAGGTTACAGAAATCTTCTGGTTATTGTCCTAGATTGACTACCCTCCTCAAAAAACTCACATCCACCCAGAAACCCACAATGTGATCTTATTTGGAAATATAAGTCTTACAGATATAAATAGGTAAAATGAAATCACACTGGAATATATTCAACATTACTCAGTCTGTGGTATTTTGTCATAGCAGCCCAAACAGACTAAGGTAGACTCTGAAGGAAAAAGGAAGTCAGGGCCAAAGGGTAAGCAGGAGTTGGCTCCCCAGATGCTAGTAATAGCCAGATAAGCAGAACAGAAACTATTTAATGTTGTTTTCCCTCTAACATTTCAAATGATACTCCCCACCCCCCAACCCTGTAATCTGAGATCGGCATCATTATGTAGCTACAAAAGTTGGCCTATCTAAAAAAATGTCCAAGCATAGCAGCTCCAGAAGATGGGAATGAAGATGTATTATCAGAACACAGCACACAAATTTAATTCATGTCATAGCTGATCACTGAAAGGACTAAAGCAACGAGAGAAAGAGGAGAATTACAAGTACAGGTAACCCCTGTATGACATGATTGTTACATTTCTAACAAATGCCATGTTATGCAAATCCATATTATACAAAACAAAGAACAAAAAGGGGGGTTAGGTTCCAAAAATTTTTTAAAACACTATTATATTTTTATAATTAAGGTAAATATCTTTATTAAAGCAACTTTCTTTAAAAGTATTGCATATTAATGTGAATTAAGTAATGTTTTCCTCGTCATCACTACTAAGCTCCATTAAATGAACGTGTTTTCTATTTGACAAGATATCCTCACCCTCTGAACTTTCTTCAGCATTATCTTGATTTCTATGCTCTATTTTGTGCAAAAAATCTGTTATTTTAGATTGCTTGCTTTCAGCTGAGAGATCTTTATAAATTTTGTTACACACTGCTAAGCACTTTTGAAGTTCTCTCTTAAACTTTGTGCTCCTTTCTGTGCAAGGATCTTCATTTAAGAAATATGACTAACTGTTCAGCTAAGTCTAGGCCTTTACGCTTTTTAGAGTAAACTCTTTAACTTCTTCGTTTTCATCAGTGCTCTCTTCCCCTAAGTTATCTTGGCACATTCCAGATGTCATTTCCACCAAAACTGCTCATCGGTTTCTTCTTCTACCAGCAATTCTTGGATATCTTCTACAGTCATATCATGTTAGAGAGAAATCATGTTACAGAAGTACCGTGTTATATGGGGGATACCTGTACAACTATATAAGGTCCTCAAAAGTCTTCTCCTTGCCAAGTCCTAGAAGACCCAATTATTGACCCCAGAGCTTGAATTGAAAATGGTTTAAAAATGATAGAGAAAATAAGGGAGTTAAAAATTTTTTTTGAAAATATTTTCAAAAAGAGAAAATAATTAAATAATAAAAAATGTTTATTTTTATTATCTCTATTTATGTTCTCAAAGACAAAATGAGTTGTGACCAAAAGAGGGTAAGTCTTATTTCTTCAGTATAACGTAAACATTTCACCAAAGCCATGAGTTATTGTTTTCAAGTGTTTTTTTAAGTACATTTTATTGATTATGCTATTACAGTGGTCCCAATTTTCCCCCTTTACCCCCTCCTCCCAGTTTCTTCCTTCCCTCAAGCAATCCCTCACCCTTAGTTCATGTCCATGGGTTGTGCATGTAAGTTCTTTGTGTTCTCCATTTCCTATGCTATTTTTAACTTTCCCCTGTCTATTTTGTTTCTACCAATTATGCTTCTTAGTCCCTGCACCATTTCCACAGTTCTCCCCCACCCTCAGCTGATAACTTTCCAAATCATCTCCATATTTATGATTCTTTTCCTGTTCTGGTTGTTTGCTTGATTTGTTGGGTTTGTTTTTTGTTTGTTTGGTTTTTTAGATTCAGTTGTTGATAGTTGTGAATTTTTTGCCTTTTTAATGTTCATAATTTTGATCTTCCTTTTTCTTAAATAAGTCCCCTTAACATTTCCTGTAATAATGACTTGGTGGTGATAAACTCCTTTAGCTTTACCTTGTCTAGGAGACACTTTATCTGCCCTTCCATTCTAAATAACAGCTCTGCTGGATAGAGTAATCTTCATTGTAGGTCCTTGCTTTTCATCACGTTGGATACTTCTTGCCAGTCCCTTCTTGCTTGCAAAGTTTCTTTTGAGAAATCAGCTGATAGTTTTATGGGAACTCCTTTGTAGGTAACTGTGCTTTTCTCTTGCTGCTTTTAAGATTCTCGTTTTATCTTTAACATTTGGCATTTTAATTATGATGTGTCTTGGTGTGTTCCTCTTTGGGTCCAACTTATTTGGAACTCTCTGTGCTTCCTGGACTTGTATGTCTATTTCCTTCACCAAATTAGGGAAGTTTTTTTTTTTTTAATTATTTTTCAAGTAAGCCTTCAATTTCTTGCTCTTCCTCTTCTCCTCCTGACATCCCTATTATTTGGATGTTGGCACATTTGGAGATGTCCCAGAGGTTCCTAAGCCTCTCATTTTTTTAAAATTCTTGTTTCTTCTTTATGTTCTGGTAGAATGTTTATATCTTTCTTATGTTCCAAATCATTGGTTTGAATCCCAGCTTCTTTTGCTTCTCTGTTTATTTCACTTAGTATAACCTTTATTTCTTTATTTATTTTTTGCGGTACTCAAGGAGTTCTATGAGCATCCTGATAACCAGTGTCTTGAACTCTGCATCTGATAGGTTGGCTATCTCCATTTCACTTAGTTCTTTTTCTGGTGTTTTGTTCTGTTCTTTCATTTAGGCCATATTTCTTTGTCTTCTTAATTTAGCAGCCTCCATGTGTTTGTTTCTGTTAACAACTAGACTACAACAAAATTGAACGTAGTGTGTGTTTTAACCCTAATTTGTTCTTGGTTATATAGACTCAGCCAAAGGTTGTCAAACTGCTTGGTTTGAGACCTGTTATCAAAATATCACTTCTGTTAACCTCAACTGTGTGTGTTAAATGTTCCAGCGTTAGATGCTCTTGGGTGCTGGTTACTAATATAGTTATTACTGAAAGCAATAGAATATCCTAATATCTTCAAATGTTAAATTTTGCCCTGAAGTAAGACAAGCACATGAAAATGTCATGATTCAGGTCTGAGACATTAAACAAAGGAGACAGAGAAGTAAGGGAAAGATGTCCTGGATATGAACAGTCAAGAGTTAATTAACCCATGGGACAGTTGCTTCTCCTGTGAACTATTAAGATTTGGCAATATAATAGTAAATATCAGATCAGTTCCTCCTTTTGCCTTCAATGGAATCCCTACAACATGAAGGAAAATTTTCTAGTTAAAGCCAAAGTCCTCAAAGGCAGGACTGGGTATAAAATTCTATTCCACTCTTACTATTACTACTGAAGTGGTTGTCATTTTACTTATCACACTCATTCACAGGTTTATATTAGGAAAAGAAAATGACATTTAAGAAATTAATTGAGTTCAGGGCAAAAGATATCTTACATTTGATGTTTTTGAAAGTCTAGATATAAATTAAAATGTCTGTCAAAGCATGTTTCTGAATTTTTATAAGACTATAATTATAGACATATTTTATAACCCCATTAATCAGGATGCTTTAGAAAACACTGAAGTTAAATTATTATAATTAGCATAATAATTAGGTTGTTCATCAGGGAAACCTATGAATAATTCATTCTAATTAAGTAACTGATAGAACAGTAAATCAACCATCAGTGCCAGAGCCAGCAAGTTATGGACTATAGTAAATCACCAGGAAAACTAACTTCTAAGTGCAAGATAATAAATTAAAATATTATTAAATATTTGTTTCATTAGTAGAAAAAATCACCAAGAATCTTTTCTTGGACTTTGCATTTTTGACAGTTTGCTCCAGGTATATGACACACTTCACTGCTGCTGCTTAACTTGAAAAATAGAAAAAAAGATTTAACATCAGAGCTAGGAGAGGAAAATGCACCTCCCTTCTAGATAATAAATGTTGCCAATGTGTTGCCTCTCTGGCTCTGGCAGATGACTAACCTTTGGAATTAGGTGTAGGAATATGTATTGCACAGGGAAGAAATGGCTCATGGAGAAAACAGGTGCATAAAACCAACTCCTCCAGTCCATTAACGCTGGTGTAAATGATTCTTTGAAAAAACAAAGGATCCTGTTCCCACATCTGTTTGACACTGTGTAAAATGAATGTCAGTCTTTACAGAAAAAGTGCAGAGACAGCTTGTAAAGGCTGTTGAGATCATGGGCCTCACAACAATCTATTATTAATTATTCTGCGGCTTCTTCTGGTTTAGCCAGAAGGAAAACAACTCAAGAGCTTTGTTCATTTTCCAGAGGAGAGATAATGATAAATGTAAAGATTTTAACAAATGATCAATGTTAAGATATAGAGGAAACCTAGTAACTGAAACCATATCTAACTCATGAAACTAATAACTTAAATTTTAAGATCCTTAAAATCTAAGTGTGTTTTCTCTTTTCTTATAATCTATAAGATTAGAGGTGGCCAAGTAGACTCCAGAATTTAGAAAGACCAAATAGAACCTGATTTTAGTGTGAGAATAACTAAAAATCAAACATTAGGGAATATGAAGAAATTTAATTGAGCAAGAGAACTTGGAAATTGTTATCTGTGCAGAGTAGAGGACACATTAAATAAATAAGCATTTTGATCTAATACAAACTGCCTGACTGATAAATCTCTGGTTATATACAGTCCTGACTTCAGAAACGCTACTGTTGAAATGCTGACTGGGTTTTAGAGTAGCAATGATCGCTAACTAGTAATCCAGTAGACTTTGCACATTAGCCAAGAAAACAATTGGAAATCTCTACACCACCATTCTCCAAGACAGGCCACAAACCTGGATGCCATCCTTAACTATTTCCTCTCAACTTACCACCCACCTGGACTCCCTGTACTATGGGTTCCATCTGCAAACATCTTCTCACACTGTCTACAATCAGGGTCCTCCTTGACACTACTTCTGTTCATGCATTAATCTTCTCTCATTTGGTTGATAAAATAGTCTCTCGTTGGCTTTTGTGCCCTTCTCCATGCCCCACTCCAAAACAAATCTGATCATATCAATCTAATATTTAAAATACTTCAATAATTCTTCATGTCTTTGCTACATTTGGCACTTAGGAACTTTCCCAGCATCTGCCTTACCAATCCTTGCGAACCTCAGACTATATCATGCTCTCAAGTCTATATACATATATTCTGGATTCAGACAAATTGGGGCTTTCTCCCCTGTAGCTATGACTCCAAAGCTGATGGCATCTGATTATAAATTCATACTTTAAAAATGTCCCAAGATACCACGGTAACCAGGTAAGGTTCTGTTTACCCATTCACCTAATGTCCTGTTATTTACAGTGCTGAATATTGTCTCTCTGGCTAAAGGTAAAAGAGCTTCACCCACCCACACCAACCCAGAACCCAGAGTAGAATGAGATCACTTGCACCCAGGGCAGACCTGTCTAAAAATAACTGGACAATTGTCCTGAAGAAAGACCCAATACTTTTTATGACTTTATTCAGGAACAAAATTAAGAACCCATGGTGACTTTTATATCTTACATTTTGTAAGTTATTGCTATATTAAGGAGAGACTTTTCCCTAACCTATTAATAAATACCCAGAAAAAAGAAGCTAGCATCATAAGGACTTCATATACTGAATAATTCTGTTTGTGCATTAGAGCAATTTGAGTGATATATTTCCCAGCAGAACCCAGCAACATTGGCCTAGCTTGTTCAGAAGGAAGCATCAATATTAAGGAATTAATGTTAATATGTGTGTATGTGTGCATGTGATAACAGTATTATGTTTATTAATGAAAAAGAGTTGCAGAAGTGACTTTTTCCAATCACACAATTTCCCTCCCCTGGGACCCACAGAACCCTGAGTATCCATGTATCAAAACACTTAAATGAGTCTTCTGAAATGATCTATTTATATACGTTTCAGGCCCATCAGCCTAAAAGTTCCTCGAGAGTACACAACACCCTGTCGTACTCATCTTTGTATACCCAGCTTCTACCACCTTGACCCAGAGCATGCAATCAATAAATATTGAACAGAATTCAACTAAAATAACTTTTTGGAACAGCACGCTGAGTTTACAAAATCCCAATCACCTCCAGAGTGAACCCTGTGGGTAAACAAATAGCCAGCTTCCAACACAGAAATTTAAGATGCAAAAAAAGGACCATTGGCAAACTTAAAGTCCCTCCTTATCTTCCTTTAATTAAAGAAAATGTAAATGACAATTAGTATACTGTTCATGGAGCACATTAATAATTATTAACCTATTGGTTGATACTATTATAATGCATGTGTAGCAGAGTGGTTGTTAAACTTTCCTTTTTGGGTTTAGGATGGAGAGCATTTTATGGGAATTTTTTGTACGTAATTTTCCAAGTGATTTTTTTTCCTAAATAAAGCATGAACAGAAAAATAGATACATGAAACAGATAAAAGTGAGTGATCTTGTTGAGGCTGGATGGAGAGGTAAGGGAAACAGAGATGCCTTAGAACCCCTACTGCTCCTTGAAGCTACCATGACAACCATCAGCAAGCGCTGTCCCTGGGTGGAGCAAAAAAGATCCTAAACTTGATGGGGCTGTGACGCTCTTCCATCTTCCTTCATCATGATCATTTATTTCAGTTTTCTTCCTTTATTTCTTTCTTTCTTTCTTTTTTTTTTTTTTTCTTTGAGTTGGGAAAGTAGCTTCTGAAACTGCCAATTTTGTCTGTATTGAGAAGTATCAAGTTTCCATTGCTTTTAGAAATATAAGGTTACTAGAGAATGTTGAACAGGTGGAAAGAAAAAGATGACAGAGAAAGGTGTACTCTAAGTGATATATAATTACCTGCCTGACCTGTTTTATTATCTTTATTATTATTTAACATGTATTGTCTGAAAAGTGCTGATGATGTGTTGATCAATGTTTACTGTGCCTAGAAGCATCTGGGATCTTGTTAAAATGAAGATTCTGACTCAGTATCAGGAGCAAGGTCGGATATTCTCCTCTCCTAACAAGCTCCCAGGCGATGTTGATGCTGCTGGCCCACAGATTATACTTCAAGAAGTACTAAAGGATGCAAAAAAAGGATGAGATATCATCTCTACTTCTCACAGAGTTCAATCTCATAGGAGGTACAAACCTAAACCCTAATAACTCATATACAAGTTGGCAAAGGGTCAGTACTGAAGCATAATGCGAAACACCAGACATCCTTGAGATCTTTGCAGAAAACAAGCAACATGGCCAGTGATCAAATCTTACTTGAAGTGTGTTAAGAAAATAACAAAAAAGAAATCAAGAGGAACCACAAGAAATCAGTTAATGGGTCCCAAAGTAAATTAAATACACTCTACCAGATCTCTGGTCCTTCTCCTGCTTGTTTTCCTAGCATAGCGGGAGAAGGCTGATTTTGTCGGCTACCTGAGTATTTCTGCTTTCTTATGGCAGAGAGATCAGTAAAGGAAGATGGAACTCAAGACAGGAAGCTGTCTAGACTGCTCACCCCACCAAGCTGTCACCTTGCAGAGACAGTAAAACTAGCAGGCCAGTAAACTGGGCTCATCACACATCCTGGCCCATTCTTACATGGGGGTGTCCAGTGTCAAGCTGAACAGGGTAGACAAATGCAGATCTTCTCCCACACTCAGCTGAGAACGGCTTTGGAAAATGCCATGATGTGAGGGACAGGTTCCTTTTCTGGATTCTCCCATTTTATAAACAGGTTAACACAATCAAAGCTGTACTTTCAAAACAAAATTTTGCAGTGAAACCACAATATCACAGACTTGAAAGGCAACGTTGCTGCCATCCTGTGAGCATGCATCAGGCGTCCTCCCTCAGCTGCTTCTCGGAGGATACACAGGGGCCAGAGGAACCTGCAACTCTTGCTGAACAATTTCATGGAGATCTATTTCTCTGAAAGAAAATTCTGTCTCAGTGTTGCTCTTTTGCCTTTTTCCCCAAACTGATGAGACAGCAGTAACAGACTGCACTCAGTTAAAAAAAAAAAAAAATTCAAATGAGTAAATTTGAAGATCTAATTGGATTTATTGAGTGATTCACGAATCAGGCAGCAGCATCCCATCCATCAACTAGAAGGGCGCCGAAAGGTTGTACAACATGGAAGGTTTTGGAGAAATAGGGTTGGGGCAAGGAAGCTATTAACAAAGGAAAAGAAAGGATTGTTTTTAGACCAGAACGTCTTGGGGGGGCGGGGGAAATGGCAACAGTTTTAATCAGGCAGATTACCTCTCTTTCTATGGGGTGTGGGAGAGTGGCAGGGGAGAGGACATTTGTGACAGATTACCTTACTGTTGCTGGAACAGAAAATTCCAGACTGGTTGATTATGTTTCTGGGAGAGGTTGAAACAGCAATTAGGTCAGATGTTAAATCTAGGTTTGGTATCATGGGCTTTTGCACAAGCGACGCCTATTTGATCCTGTGGTTTTCTCTTTTAACAACTCCTTAGAAGGAAACAGGGGATCTGGGAGAACACCAGGCTTTCGACTTCAGGAAATACCTTTTAAGGTACGTTTCTCATCCATAAAACAAGAATAGTAAAATCTATTACAGTTACCTACCGGGATAGTGTGAGAATTTAAAGAAGCAAATGTATGTAAAAGAAATTGTCAAAACTACAGTATAGCCCTGGTTGGATGGCTCGGTTAGTTGGATCATCATCCCATACACCAAAAGGTTGTGGGTTCGATCCCCGGTCCAAGCACATACCTAGGTTGCACATTCCATTCCCAGTAGTGGTGAGTATGAGAGGCAACCAACTCATGCTTCTCCCTCACATTGAGATTTCTCTCTCTCTCTCTCTCTCTCTCTCTCTCTCTCTCTCTCTCTCTTCCTCTCTAAGATCAATAAACACTATCTTCGGGTGAGGATTAAAAAAAAACTGCAATATCATAATGGTGACAGCCAATATTTATAGAGTGAATTGCATATGCCTGGAATTTTCAATATATTACCTCATTTTATAATCACAGTAATTCAACAAGTGAGAAGTTGTTATTATCATCATCATTTTTCAGATAAGAAAACTGAGGCTAGGAAGATTGAGTAACAATTTCATGTGCCTAGTAAGTAGCCAAGCAGAATGCACCTTTGTGAATTTTTGGCCCCCAGCATCCACTGTCCCTCTCCTACAGCACTCCAATTTCCCTTTGGGAAATCACATCTCATTCATTAAAAATAGTCCTCATAGGTAGCAAAATAGTTAACTGCCATTATACAGCTGACGGCCCAAATCCTTCTTTCTACTAGACTGGTATTGGGAGGGGGACAAAATTCAGACACTCTTTTCTGGGACATTAACCCTTGAGAAAGTGGTGCAAGGCTTTAAAAAACAGTGAGGTTCATTTACATAGACATTGTGCCCTGATCTGACTATTCTTATATTGAGAAATTTCCTTTAGTTCTTCTTTACTTTTCCACCTCAAACTATTGGTTTCTGACTTTTACAGGATGTGGTTCTCCAATCTTCAAATTTGTTATTTCTTGACAGTTTTCCAATAAATATCTTTTTTGCTTAAGTTAGCCTATATCTGTTTCTTTGCGATCAAAGAGAGTTAACTTATATATCAAGCCAGGATTTCAAACCAGGGCAGTTCAAAAATCTAAAGCCAGTGTCCTAAATCAATAAATTACATTGTCTCTTTAAAGGTCACTTAAAGTATTAAAATATACAATTTTTCCTCTTCTTCAACCTTCAGCTATATTAATCTATGATTCACCCATCAGTTCATATGGTGATTTCTGCCTTCTAAAAATAAATGTGAAAATTATTTCTCAACTGTTAATTAAGAAAGTCTCTTAAGTACTATAGATTTAATGTGAAATCACTGAGTCATTGGGAAGTTAAATTGTAAAGCTCATTGGGACCCATGAGATAATTTTCAACTAACTTTGTATAAATAGAAGTGTCATAATAATTTAATGAATACAGCATCTGGCAGACTTAAACATTCTTCTTTCATTTGGTATAGGAAACAACCACCACATTACCTAGATACAGTGCATTATAAATAAGTACCTCCCCCCAAACAAACTGTAAACAAAGGCTACGGAAACAAAATTTATCTTTCTTTGCTTTGTCAAATTTAAGAAATATCCAGGCTCTGCTAAGTGAACCCCTTATTCTAGTGGCCCCTGAAACAGTCTAAGTGATTCATCATGGGCAACAAACAACAGGACAGACACTTTCAAAAGGAAAAAGGTTCAGCCACGATTTAATTGCCTTCTTTCTTAAAAAATAAATAAATAAATATATATATATGTGTGTATATATATATATATATATAGAGAGAGAGAGAGAGAGATGTATATATCTATATTTACTGAACTGCTCTCTTGATATATATGTTTGTGCTAGATAAAAAAGAGAAAGAGAAGCAACAAAATGATCTAGGCACTTAGATTTGCACCTTTCTGAAGAAGGGGTTGCAAGGATGGGCACATGTTACATGTGGGAGAGGACCATAGCAATGGGTTGGAGCATTTGCTTGGAGCTGTTACTACTCACCACAAGGTATGGCCTGTTCTTCCTGAAAGAGACACAATGCCAAACAAATGCATCACATTGGAATGCGTACTTAGGATTAAATGATATTTTCAAATTTTCCCGTCATGTGCAAACAAAAAACAAAAACAAAAACAAAAAGACTCATATTTGTTGAAGATCATTCTCCCCACTCCAGGGCTGAAAGTTTCTTTCATTCAGCAGTATTTCTGACCACTTTGAGGGACCATGGTAAGCATACACGGAGCTCAAATCAATTCCTCACTCACTCTGAAGTGGCTAACTGGAGGCCCATCCTATCAAATATTAAAGGGTCCTTTTTAGCAATGCTGGTAACCCAGTCCTCTTGAGTGACTATGCCCAACTGGGAACAAAAGAACACTGAATTTCATCATATATAACATGCTATCAGAAAGTAGGCTTTATACACTTCAGTTCTACCACCCCATTTTGCCCCACATTAGAAATAAATTTAATTGTAATTGTTCATAACATGCCCAGTATTTAAAACTCTAGAAACTTGTTTTAAATTTTACTGGCAGAAACATTTCAAATAAAGATGCTATAAAGGTTACTAGCAGAAACATTTAAACAAGATTAGTTTTTACAATTATTTATGTATAGATTCTCTAACAGAGAAAACATAGGGTAGTATACACTAACAAGACAAATGTAGTCTACTAATTTGATGACTACTTTGACTGAATGTGTGACTGTTTGGAATCACATAAATATTTTAAATGACTTAATCTAATATAATGAATTTGGTCCAATTTAAAGTTCTAAATATCTATTCTGAAAAATTAAAAGAATTGAAATATTACCATCGAATATCCTCATAAATCTCTTTGAGGTGCAAAAAAAAAAAGAAGAAATGAAATTAATATTTTATTTAAACTTGAAAATATGACGTGTGTGTGTTGTTTTTTGTTTGTTTTGCCTATTTTCTAGAATGTAAATTTGTAATACATAGACTTATAGAGAACTTCTCTTATTACAGAGATTAACAATGTCTTTCACTCATAGAAACAGAAGCTATCATTTATTGAACAGTTACTATGTGCTAAGTACTATACTAAATTCCTTTAGGTGCTTTGTCTCATTTTATATATACAAAACCTCTCTATGACAAAGGTCAGATTAAAACTACAGAAAACCATTAAGATATTCATTTTAAAAGTACCTATTGAGCAACTACTATCAGACACTATTCTAAACTCTGAAGATATACAAGCAAACAAAAAAGACAGTCACCATTTTCATAAAAATAGGAAAAACAGAAAGAACTTAAAGCATCCACAGATGAAAGAGTATCTTTAAAGTATGATGATTCGATGGAAAATACATCAGCAGTTACAAAGAAAATCAGAAAATGCTGAGAAAATGTACTCCAAAAATATATTCAAAAGTGAATCAAGAATTGTGTATCCAACTAAATAATCATTTTGAGAGTGAGTTTTACCACTTCTCTATGATATCCTTACTTGAAAATTTTAACTTTCACAATACTAAAATTGAGCCTCATTGCTTTTATAATTTGATAGACCAAATAATTTTTCTATTTTTAATTAAAATTTATGCAAGCACTTGATTTTTTAAAAATCTGTCAATAAAAATTAAGTCTAAAAGACAGTGTTATTTTGAGTGACTTGTAATATAATATTTTTATTCTGCCATGATTTTATGCACACTTATTTCACCACTCAAAACCCATTTCAGCCTAATATTTCTAATTATTTCCAGAAAGTTTCATAATTGTCCTTATTTTTATTGAGTTCTATTTCTAAGCATTGCCATCATCTTTGGTCAGTTTTATCATTATTTTTCATTTAACTATGAGAGAAAAATGTTAAAGTCAACCACTTGACAAATGCATCCCTACATACACAAAGACAAAAAAGTGAAAATCTTTGGTAGTTCATTTTTTAACTCAAATTAGAAAAGCATTTTATCTATAAACAACAAGGCAAACTAAAATTGGAAAACACTTTCAGTCTTATTTGTAGAGACACTGATTCCAATGTATGCAGAAAGACACATTCATGATGGAAGTTCAATAACTAAGCCCTCACAGAAAAAGCATCTTGAGATCTCTCAGATGATATTTATATGGACAAATGGTACCCTCTGGTGCAAGACTGATTGGAACTGACACTTCAAACTTTGTGATTGCTCAAATTGGAAAAGGTCCCCTAAGGATGAGTAGCAATACTAAATTAAAGATGCCTGATTGTTAGAGAAAATGATACTGATTATCTTGCCTGTGAACCAAATTAATTATGCAATATTATTCTCTACAGTTTAAGACTGCCTCTATTATGTCATTTATTGGAACGATCTTGAACCCCTTGGCCACTTAACATATGAATTTTCACAAGTAATTGGAAAATGTGTTTCTTTTTATGACTGGAATTTATTTAAGAGGTTTAAGGACAATAATTTGAAATATAGCACCTAGACACCTATGATCTATGTTTAGCTTTGCCAAAAACAAATTGCAATTAGAATCCAAATGCTCCACCAAATCATTCAGTGTTTTACAGTTTAAAAACCAAAAGTTATGTTGGCTGAATTTGAAATGATAAATAAGTTGTTCCATACTATTGCTGCTAGGTCTTACCTTCATTACAGTGGGAAAGCAAAGTAGAGAGATTGAATCCACATTGAAAGGTAGGCTTTCCTTAGGTTGTTTTTAAGCTAGTATAATTAGTCAATATACAATTATATATTTTGTAAGAGTAAAAAATGTGATTTTTTTCCCTGAAACAATATAAAAATGCCAGTTGTGTCTCATGTGTCAATTCTAATGGACCGATACTGAGCAACTTTAGGACTGTGTTTAGAAGGATTCTGAGGGAGGATCTGTGGCTCAGTGAGGAAATGTCAGTCCAGGATCAGCCACAAGTGAAGGCCTGGATACATGTTTTTGGCCATCCTGTCTCCAAAAAGACTGGAAAGGATTCCTTAGGACAATACCTCAACCTTTAAAAAGATTAAAGAGCATTTTTTTATTTTGAAATTAACTTGGAACATCTGACACATTTTGGTTCCTATAAATACCTTTTAAACCAAATTTTTTATGATATCCATCCACATGCAATTTAATTTACTAGGAAAAAAATATTCATTGAGTGCCTACCAAAACTCATATGTGTGGAACTGGGGATAAAACAGTGAACAAAAGAGACAAAATTTTGCCCTCCATGAGCTCTCTAATAAGCAGGAAGGTAACAATTTTTACAATTATAATATATGGACAGTCGTAGCATGTTTTGCAACGTATTTTTAAACATTAACCCTCCTTGAATTCCTTGAAAAATCCCACTTTGTCCATGTATTTTTTAATACCTTGTGAGATTTGGTTTGCTAAGATTTTGTTTAGGAATTTTGCATTTATAGTCCTAAGTGAGAATTAGTTTTTATCATTGATTATCAGAAAAAGTCTTTATTTGGTTTTGGAAACATGATAATACTAAACTTTATTTGTTCTATTCTCTGAATAATTTTGGAGTCGTTTGTTTCTTAACAATGTGATATAATTTGCCTTTGACTTGACATAAATCTGTTTTATTTGTTCTGTTTTGGTTTTCATTTTGGCTTTTTCATATGGAAACGGGACAGATTTTTAAATGCTATTCCAATTTCTTTAGAGCTTATAAATTTGTTAAGACTTTCTGTTTTTATTTTTACTTGATTCAGTTGTGCTGATTAGCATTTTGTGTGAAATTATCCATTACAAGTAGGTTTTCTACATCTATTGTTCACTGTTCGCGGTATGAGTAACTTTATTTTGTGTCTCTTCCTTGAGAAATTTCACCTATGTGTAAAGACTAATAATTTTTAATGAATTAGCTTTCTTTTTAACAACTTGAATCAGCCTAGTCAATTATTTTGGATGCATACAAAAAGGCATCAGACTGCTAGGAAATGAGAGGCCTTTTCTTGGTAACCAATTCTTTTAATATTTAGCTTCCATTATTAAAGTGTATTTGTATTTATTCTGTGTTCAGTACCCACAAAGAGAAACCATTCTTTTATTTTTATGGAATAAATTTTCATCTCTTCTCCATGGCCAATAATTGTGGGATGTTTCTTTTTTAGACACTTTTTTCTTATATCCTTATTCACAGCTCTACATTTCTTTCTGAGGTGCTCCTCTGAACTCCTTTTAGGGTGTCTATTATCTTTTAAATTTTGAAACACAGAACTTACCACTAGACTCTAGAATTACCTGCCCAATGGCATATAAAATAAAAGAATGATCCTAAGAACCCTACCCCCAATATGTTTTCTTCCATAACACTGTTTAGAAGCCATGAATGAGGAGAATATGCAAAGTGCGTGAGCAGAGGCAAAGGCCTCCTGCCCTGAGACACTTTGTCTCAGAGAAGCTTCCTTATTTCCTCTTTTCTTATTAAGACCACAGAACTGTGACCACTGTTCTCTTGTCTGCCACATACTTACTCTAAAAATAGTTTTCTAAGATTCTAAACCACTCAGAGCTCTATCATAGAAGTCCTTGAAGTACGCCTACGGGTTTGTATTGCAAAAATAGGGAAACAGACTGAAATAACCTTAAACAATGAGAAGGATTTGGTATTTTCAGTAAGTCCCTTAGCAAACTGACTCCAATATCCACAGACCTGGGAAGAAAACAATGTCTACCAGGCCTTCAGCTTTCTCTCCCTTCGTTCGCTTTTCTTCCTGTGAGGCTACACCTCAGCGGGCATTAGATGAACACATTTTGTTCCCAGGGTTGGTGATTTTGATAAGAATGATAGAAATTAATTATATCTTAGTTACCTATGTATCCTTTGTGGGGCAGGGGGGCAGGCAATAAAGAAACACATAGCTCTTCACACATAGCAGTGCCTGAATAAATGTCTATTGCATTAATGAACTAGACAAACAAGTTAAAGATGGCCCTGAGTCCTTGGAATCACAAGGCCTGAGGTAAGATTTCACTACATTTGCAAGAAATAGCCACGGACGTATATCTGTTTCTCAGTTTATACATCTGCTTCATGAAGTAAATTATAATGATCTTAGTCATTCCGACAAGTATGACACTTTATTTTTTCTTTCAAGGATCATTAACTAAAAAAAAAAAAAAAAATCAAAGTTCAAACATGTAACCTGACATATTATGATAGTAGCTGACTTTTTATAAAAGAAAATTGTAAGTATAGCTATACAAATTCTCTTTGGAATAAGTAAGATTATAAATCTTAAATTAAAACATCTTACTCATCTTTTTTTTTCATCCATTTTTAATTATAATAGGATACAGAAGAAAAATATTCAGTGATTATTAAGTGTAGTCTTTGTCTAAGTTAGGGACACAAAGAAAGGGTTTTGGGTAGAAACAGAGAGAGGAAAAAGCAACAGAGATCAAGAAAATAGAGTGAGAGGGAAAAGGAAGAGAAAAAGAGACACACAACAAGAAATTCAGAGAGTAGTGTCTCCTATTAAAAGTTTTTAAAGCAATTACTGCTACAAGCAGTTAAAGTTGGGCTACAACAGTTGCCCTGATAGAGATAAAAATGTCAAATTATGAATTTTCTTAAAGAGCCAAAGGACAATAAGCTATGAGCTCAAAGTTTCTCATAATTTAAAGACTAACAAAAGCTTAATATCCATTTAGGAGGAGAAATGTGTATTTCTTGCTGATCAGTTATAAATAAATTTAGCTATAAGAAAATTTGATATACAATAGCTTAAACAAATAGTTTCTTATTTTTTCATAGAACAAGAAAGAAGTTCAGAGGAAGGCAATAGCTGGTGTTCATTCACTGCCCAATGATTTCGTTGAGGATTCGGGACCTTTTGTGTCTTTGCGTTAAGATCCTGGACATGTATGTAGATCTTCTCATCATTGTCACCTCCCAGTCATCAGCCCCATAAGGCCTAAGTTATGAGCTTCTATAACTAGCTGCTACCTCCACTTCCAGGTCTGTTCAACAATTGTTACACAGCAACATAACATATAGAGCAGCAGCATCTTTCAACAGCAACTATTTCTTACTTGGATTCTTTCCACTTTCTATATTTAAATAAGCCTCTTTTCCTACATCATTGCAACAAAGAAGTTTATTTCCAGAAATAATTTGTTGAAAAATTATAGAAGACAAAGAACAATTCACTAAGGCTGTATCTGAATGTTGTTTTCACTTGCTGCCATATACTTGATGGATTTGTATACCTGTCCTCTCTTCACTACTAGAATATAAATTTCTTGTGGACATGTTCTGTCTTATTCAACATTAGGTATTTTGTGGAAATAATGTAGTATTGACACTCATAAGTATTTGGTAAATAGTTGATGTAAAAATAAATGGATGGATGAGTGAATATAAAAGAAAATAAGTGATCTGGTATTGAACAAATACTTAAAGAGCTCTCACCTATTTATTAACTAAAATAGGAAGTAGAATATTCTATTGCTACTTGTTTCACTAGGAATATCCGCTGAAATCATATCAATGTTTTAGTCTATGGTACCTAGGTCAAAAAGCAATTTGAAATCTAAAAATGAAGATTTCCTCAAAAGAAGAAATATAGAGTACTAACTTCTAGTCTTGCTTTACCTATGAGGTCATGACAAAATTAAGTGGCTTACAAAAGTTTTCACATGAATGCTTATAGCAGCATTATCTGTAATAGCTTTCAAAAAGGGAAAAACTCAGACATCTACCAACTCACAAATGGAAAAAGCAAATGTGGTATATCCATATGATGGGACATTGTTCAGCAATAAAAAAAGAACAAAGTACTGATACATGCCACACAGGGATAAACCTTGAAAACATTACACTAAGTTAAATTTATATAAAATGTGCAGGATAAGCAAATCATTAGAGACAGAAAGTAGCTTGATGGTTGTTAGAGTTGGGGGACGAAGAAGTAAGAGTGACTGTTAATGAATATGTAGTTTCTTTTTGAGGTTATCAAATGCTCTAAAATTAGATTGCAGTAATTGTAGAATTTTGTGAACATACTACGGAGAATTGAATTGTATTGTTTAAATGGGTGAATGGTATGGGATGTAAATGCTATTTCAATAATGTTATTTTTTAAAGATAAAGATTAAGTGGCGTGTTCAAAATTATGTGAATAGTTGGTGAGGCCAGAATTGTAATCCATGTTTTCCCAATTAACATAATTCTTTTCTCCTCTTTGCTATTTTCTTGTATGTTGGTTTTCACTTCCTTAGTTCCTGAAAATCTTCATTTCTTTTTCTGATCATCTGTGTATTCAAATTTAGTTCTCTTTCTTTCCTCCCATTTAACTTCCTCAAAAGTTCCTACACTGTCCTTGCCCAGCTGTTAAATTACCTAGATTTTAATGTTCACAACTCAGCTTTATTTTTTATTTGGCTTCACCTCAGTGTTACTTCTGATACTAGTGATCTATTTTGTCCACCAAAGGGACATATGAGAATAAGCATATGAAACTTGGCGGGCAAGACTTTGGAGAAGAAATGACCTTAGTAGGACATGAGTAGCAGGTGAGAAACCACTGAACAAAAGAATGATTCTATTCCTGGAATCTTATTGCATTCACAGAAATGAGAGACCTGCAAGTTTTGTTTAACTTGATACTCTTACCCAGGAGAATGACGTGCAGCTGGTGTGTGAGAAATGCTATTTTCCAGATGACTTCCTCTCCTGTTACAAAGTCTGGCTGTGGCTCTCTGCAAAGTGCTGGATCTTCTCCATGTTCAGGTGTTTGAGATACGTATCTTGTCTTTTCCCTTTGTGCTGGCTTTTTCCATTCACCTTTTTTTAATTTTAAGTGTAAGAAGATTAATTCTTCTCTATTGAGTTCCATGTCTTTTTAAATATGTGAGCAGCCATTGTGATATCCCAACTAGGATAGAGAGAAGGCATAAGGTAAATGGAAGTTCAAACTATTAAAGGAAGTCACAAGGTAATATATTTTCTCTCCCTCTGCAGGACATGACTGGATTAGCTACTGAAATTTAAAAAAATAAAAATAGACATCTTGTCTACCTTGTCTCCTCAGTCTCTAGGAATGTGAGCAGATGTTATTAACAGGTATCTTTTCTTCTATTTTCCCCAAATTAAATGGTCAATGTGAATCTTTTATTGGTTTAAGGTATAAGGGTTTTTTCTCCCATTATTAAAAACATTCGCAGAGCAGGGAGAGAAGGGCGGTGAATACGGGAAGGGTCTAGTCAAGGAACTAGTATGAATGACCTATGGACATGGACAACGGGGTGGGGATTGACTGTGGGAGAAGGGATGGTTGGGTGGGAGGGGGAGCAATGGGGGGGAAAGTGGGACAACTGTAATAGAAAAACAATAAATAAATTTTTTTAAAATCCCCTGGTAGCTTTAAGCCACTTTTATTCATTTAGTATCTATAATCATTATTCATTTTCTATTTATCACAAGTTATTTGGATGAATCATAAAATTCTTATGGGAAAAATAAGTTAATATTGGTATTTTCTCATTATTCTACCAAACATATAGTAGTAAATATATAGTACAGGTTGCTGAAATCCACTGGGTGGTAGTGGGGAGATGCCCGTGAGAAGGGAAGGTTAAATTATGGAGAATAAACTAGAAGCAAGAAAGAAGAAAAAAGATTACTCTGGATACAAACCTAATCATAAAAGTAAGACCCCCAGGTGGAGCCTTTATGCAACACTGTTATATTCCATTTAGTTAAAAGGGAAGGGTCGCACGTAGCAGACAAGGTTAGTGCCTTCCCAACAGCCCTTCTCTCCTTTCCTTCTTGCAGACAGAAGCCCAGGTATATTTGAGTTGACCAGAGACCCAACCTCAAAGACTGAATCATAGTAAGTCCTACCAATCAAGACTCTAATGTCCCTTGTTGATGATGCATCATAGTAATTCCTAAAACTTCAGCAGCCATCTTGCCACCATGATGCAACAGAGGAGGATAAAAGTCAAATGTGCTGACATACAGGAAGATATGAAATTCATTCCTTGATTACATCACTGAACTGATGAGCTAGAAATCCTGCCTCCTCTAGACTGTTTGTAATGTAGAGAATAAAATGTCTCAAATATTCAGTTGGGTGTTTATTAATTGCAGACCTACACATCCCAACTGAAAGAATGTCACAGCACTTTCATACTATCAAGAACAAATCCGATGTGACAGGTTATAAGAAAAGTAAGCCTTTGATCAGACTTAGGCAATATAAACCTTTCATCAAGCTCAACTGCCTGGAGTGGGTGAGCAAGTTTTTTCTCTCTGATGCTCCCCTCTGGACAGCATGATTGAGGCATGTGGCATGGTTATGGATAAGCAATGGATAATGCTCTGGATAGCCTCTTCATCTTGAAGTGTAATTCAGAAAAAAATCCTTAAAAATTGGATAATTGTTAAGATTTTAGAACTTTTCCTCAAGAAGACAAGCCTTTGGATTACATAGTCTTATTTAATAACTTTTTAGTATTTATATTTCTGGTTATTATTACACACAGCATAGAAGTCATACCCCACTACCTAAAAGTAGAGGGCACATTTCATATTTACAAGGAAATCTTGCTGGAGAGCAGAGCTGGAGCCTGGGAGCATGTAGCCATGCTGAATAGCATGCCTTCTACTCCCTTTGACAACCCCCATCATATCCTCAGCCACAGACTTTCATTCAACAGCAAAAGTAAATAGAATAAAAATGTACCAATACACCAAATAGTTTTTATACATCTGTCTTCATTCCCTAGATAGCTTATAAAATAAATACAATGACTATGGCCTTCTATCATTTCTCTACTACCACTTTGATTTGAAGGGTTCTTAGGAACAGAAATGTGGTCTAACAGATTCATTAACTAAATATTATCAGGCTTTTATGCAGTTAGTAGTTATGGAGCACCTACAACATATCAGGGATTGTATTATCCACTGAAGTGGAAGATGTGATTCCAACAGTTTTTCCCAGATGAAAATGAAACCTAGTTATGTACCCAAATATTGTGTCACATTGTGATTGAAGTGCTATCACGAAGGTTTGAAGCCAGAGAACAGAGATGCAAGATTCAGATGGGGGTGTCTGGGAAGGTCTAAGGTGGTAGAAACTTGAAGTGAATCTTGAAGGACCAATTGGAATTTTCTAGATGAGGAGAAAATGATATTTACCATCAGGTGAAACTAGTTATGCAAGGATTCCAAGGCAACAGAGTTGCAGGCAGTTAATTATGGCAGGCATGAGGGGTCTGTGTGAGGAAGAAGGGACAGATGAAAAGGGAGGGACTTTGTGGCTGTCCTGAAAAGTTGGACCCTAAGAGCAATGGAAGATCTAGGGGCATCTTAGGCAGGGAAGTAAAAGATAATTCTAGCAGCATAGGATATGATGAATTCGAATGAAAAGTCTGGAAGTAGAAAGAACACAATTTCACCAAAAAATTATGACAGTGGCAAATGGGTATGAATCAAGAAATACCAAGAGATAGTCTGAAGGATTTAATGATCAATTAAATGTAAGGGTAACAGCACTACCAAGCATTTGAGGATAACATATATTTCTTACAACCAACTGGTATAGATAATTATGACACCTTTTATAATATATAATAAAAAGGAACTGGGCTTTTTGTGTAGGTGGAGGTGATAAGTACACTTAATGCAGTTGAGTAATAAGTCATTTGAGCTGTTCATGTTTGTTTAAGTAAAGCTGTCCAACAGAACAGAGATTCCAAAGATTTCAACTTTCACATGCCAGCAATTCCAAATGAATATAAGGAACCAATTTAAGACTATCAACTTTCTATGTTGTTAATTCAGTATATGTTTCTTTTTAAAAACTATTATCTCCTAATACCAACACTTCATTTTTATAAAAAGACATTTCCACACCAAAAAGTAAGGTTTGAATCTTAATATAAAAGGCAATTTATTAAACTAAGTAAATTTGTCTTCATTTTACAATTCAATTGAAGTGTCTTTTCTTTTTTTCAGTTCCTCTTGTACCAACATAAGGCTTATCACTGATTTACAAGAGGCCACAAATTGGCGTTGGAAACCACTGAAATGGATTGTTGCGTGTAGAGATTTGGAGCCCAACAGGGAAGCTTTAGCTGAAGACCTGGAATCATACACATATTATTTGAAGTTGACAAAATGGATGATCATAAGTACTGTTTATTCAGCATCTTCTATGTGCCAAGCACTATAAGAGCTTTACAAACTTCTCATTTCAAAATCTCAACAATTCTAAGAGGTAAAAGAGGGTAGTTCATTTTTACACATGAGGAAATTGAGACTAGAGATATTGTTACCTAAGATCACAAAGCAGGAAATGGCGAAGCTAATAGTCAAGGTTTCTCTAACCTGAATCTCTATGCTTTTAAGTGTGATGTTATCCTCCCATCCTGGAAACAATATAGAGAGTGAGAAAGAGCACCAAGGATGGAACTTGAAGGATTTCTGACACTTAAATTGATGCTCCAGAAGAAAAGAGTCTAGAAGAAAAATAATAAATAGAGCCATATTAAACAAAAGAA
This sequence comes from Furipterus horrens, assembly GCF_987537825.1. Classification (NCBI taxonomy): domain Eukaryota; kingdom Metazoa; phylum Chordata; class Mammalia; order Chiroptera; family Furipteridae; genus Furipterus; species Furipterus horrens. Next base: position 191,223,837 of record NW_028327172.1, read on the forward strand.
AGAATTTTCAGAAGAATCATATTGTCAAAATTCCAAATGAGAAAAGTAAAGGTAAATGTAGATTAAATATACATAAAATCTATATTTATATAAATCCAGGTAAAGAAAAAGTACACATTGCACTTACTTCTAAATAAAATCTATTAGTAATACTCATCAGTTCTAATGACCTTTTCACACATTCAGCAGTCAGTTACTAGGATCATGAGTTTCCTCTAGAACCCCTGTGATTGCAGCTGGCTAGTAGAAGGATCTTTCCTCTACTGAAATACTAGAATATTTTTTCTACTGAAATAGTAGAACACTTTTTTTCCCAAAAATTCTACTATTTTTATAAGAGCAAAAATTAAAAGTTATAGAGATTTATTGTTTAGGGAATGAATAACGTGTCCAGGCAACTAATGGTCTCTGGCTTGTTTACAGTCATCTCTGTATTGCCCTCCCTCGTCCGCATCCCACTCTACCCTAGTCTATTTGAAAAGCTGCCATGAGAATCCATCCTCTGCCTGCCCATTTTCTGCCCAGTAGTTTTATGCTTCAGGAAAATTCTTGTTGCCTTCCTTAGCGGACTTCTGGGAATAGAAGGGCAGCTTCAATAGAAGTAGTGATGGGACCACATCATTAGCAAACTCTAAGCTTGTTCTAGATTCCTAGACATATTTTATTAGCATAGCTCTCTAGCTTATAACATATTCTTATGCATAACTGTTAACATATATCAAATACTTTTTCTGCATCATTTAAGTAGTCATTTTCTTTTCTCTCCCATATTTTTGGTATGCCTGTTAATACAGTGAATTTTCTTGATATATTTTCTTTTTTTTTTAAATAATTTATTTATATATTTGTTTTTATTTATTTATTTATTTTTAGAGAGAGGGGAAAGAAGAAAGAGAGGGAGAGAAACATCACTGTGTGGTTGTCTCTCACTCACATCCCAACTGGGGACCTGACATGCAACCTAGTCATGTGCCCTGACTGGGAATCGAACCAGCGACACTTGACTCGCGGGCCGATGCTCAATCCACTGAACCACAGCAGCCAGGTCTTGATATATTTTCTTATGTGGTGATCTCAAAGCATTCCCAAGATCAACTTGATCTAAATAATGAGTTATTGTTTAATAACCAAATGTTTGATTAGCTAATGTTTAATTTAGAATATTAAAACATGCATTCACAAGTGATATTGGCTTATAATTTTATCACCTTTATCCAATATTGGAATCAAGATTGCACTAAGCTCAGTAAATAAACTAATAGTGCCTCTTTTCTGGGAAAAAAAAAAATTGTAAGATCGATTTTTCTTGAAAATTTAGTAGAAAGTTCCCATAAAATGGGCTTTGGGCTACAAAGTTTTGCTAGCAGGGAAGACTTTCATGACCACTTTAAAGCTCTACTGCTTATTGACCTGTTTAATTTTTCTAATCTGGGCACTTTATATCTTTCTAAATAGTTTGTTTTTTCTAGTAGGTTATGCATTTTAAAGCAGGGCTAGAGTATTATCATCTATGTATATGGTAACCAGACACTATTCTCTGGTGAAAGCCAATCCCACAGAAGCAAAGAATGTCTTTCCCCAGCAGGAGTGCAGCAGAGAGGTTGGCCTACCTCCCTTTCTTTAGATGCCTGCAAGTAAACATTATATCTTTCTGTGTGTGGAGTGATAAACCATGTTGAGCACTCTCTACATACTCAGCACTTCGTAAGCATGAAACCATTCTCTCCTCTACAAATGGAAGGTCACAATCTCTGTGCCTCATTAGTGAGGCAGCAAAGAAAGAACATGGGTGAGGAGTCAGGAAATGTGGTTCCAAAACCTCCAGCTCTGCCCTGAAATTTTAGACAAGTGATTTAACTTCTCTGTAAAATGGCCATAGTAATACTTTACCACAAATACCTCTTTGGATTGCTTTAAGGGCTGGTAACCGATCACATAAACTCTCAAAGAACCTAAAGTCTATTAAGGAATATGGTATAGTTCTATAAAAAATAACATGGTATAAGGTGGAAAGTATAATATTCCCCTATTAAATGTTGAAGAAATATTAAAGCACCATTTTGTTCACATGTCTGATTGAAAAAAGGTGAAGAGATTAGCCAGAGAACATATATGAGTGACCCACGGACATGGACAACAGGGTGGGGATTGACTATGGCAATGGGGGGGGGGGGCTGGATGGAGGGGAGCAAAGGGGAAAATTGGGAAAACTGTAATAGCATAAACAATAAAATATTTTAATAAAATAAAATAAACATAAAAATAATAACAATGAGCAATGCTCATCAAGGTTTATTAATGTCACATCAAGAAAAGAAAGACAGACAGACATTATCTGTGATGTACATTCCTAAAAGGAAAAAAACCTCAATCAGATCAAACCATCAAACCAAAGCCCTAGATCTATTTGTCAGCTTTCAGGAACTACAAGAGGCAAAAGTACATGTTAAACAACGACACTACAAGGAAGCAGTTAGCAAAATTCAGAATTCAGGAAACTCAACGAGATAAATCACTTGCTTTCTTCAACAACTTGCTAAGGGAAAAAAAAGAGATGAGGGAATCTATAGATCAGAAGAGATTTAAAAGATATAAGCAAGCCAAATGTATGTGAGAACATTGTTTAGAAACTGAATCAAACAAACCAAGATTAAAAACCAGTTCAGAGACAATCAAGGAAATCTGAACACTGACTGTATATTTGTTGGTATTAAGGGGTTATAGTCCATTTTTGAAGTGTGGCAAAGGTATTGTGGTTATGTTTTTAAATAATGTGTTATATTTTACAGATACAAACTAAAATATTCATAGACAAAATGCTATAACATCTGGGATTCTCCTCAAAAACCAGAAGGTATAGGGGAGAGGGATTGTAGACAGAAGTGGGTGGGGACAGATATGAGCCTCCTGGTAAACATACTTAGACAATAAATTAAAATTTTTTAAGGTACAAGCATAGTCCTTAATGTATACAGTGAAATGCATCATGTAGAGGATCTTAAACATGCCATGCTCCTTGCAGAATGAATTAATATCCACTGAGCATAATTTGCACTATCAAAAGTTCTAACAAGAACTCTGAAGTAAAAAAATCACAACACATGGACACATTAGTTTTTAATACTAAATGTTGAGGTCTTAAACTTGCATCAATAAGAGGAGCATCCATTTACTTCCATTGCAGACTAGACATTTTCTGGGATACCAAAGATTTTTCATTTATACATTTTTCTCTTATTTTCAAAGTATAATTGGAAAGGTGGGCTTCATTTTTTCAATCTTGGAAGAAATCTTAGGAACTCCTGTGAGATCTATGCTGACTAATCATAATCCTCAAAAAAAATCAAGTGTTCTCAGAGTACTTTTAAAAACTGGTTTGTGTTGTACTATCTGTTCTTTGATCTCCCCAGACCTTTGGCCACTCATGCTAAAAATATATTTCAGGTGCAAATTATTTGCACTGTTCAACATTACGATTCATAAAATTATTCATGCTAATAAGCAATTTAAAATACTGTATTTCTAGGAAGAAAGATGAACGAAAATTACCAGCCAACATTCTTACTTTTAGTAGATTAATCATAACTTAAATTACCAAAGACTTCAGAGCACCAAGGCTTTATACATACTTCCTAATATGTTCCTAGAACATTTTGGAATAACTGTACACAAAAAATAAAAATGTATTGTTAAACACACAACCTCAAAAGCCTCACTCAATAGCATCCAGTCCACCTAAGTATATATACCACCTTTTCTTCAATTCTTAAAACGACAGCAGTTCAAAAATAGTACTGTAATCAGACAATGTCCCAGACAAAATAGAGAAAATCTCAGAGTCATTCTATCTTAACCACATGAATCTATATCCTCTTTATATTAAATTATGGGAATTATATCAGGTGTTAGGGCTGTAGAAAGAAAGGACCACAAAGTTGTTGACCTAGACAACAGAAATGTGCTGTTTCACAGTTCTGGAGTCTAGAAGCTCCATGTCCGGGTGTCAGCAGGGTGGGTTCTTTTTGTTCTATGCGTCTCCCCTAGCTTCCGATGGTTTGCTAACAATCTGTGGCTTCAATTGGTTTGTAGAAGCATCACCCTGATCTGTGCTTCTCCTTCACCTGGAGCTCAACCTGTGTACATGGCTGTCATACTGGATCAAGGCCCTCTCTACTCCAACAGACTCTCATCTTAATTAATTTCAATATATTTACAACAGCCCTGTTTCCAAATATAGTCACATTTTGTGGTACTAGAGGTTAGAATTTTAGTGTATGAATTTGGGGATAAATAACACATAACAGGAATTAAGATCATTTGCTCAGGTAACAAACATATTCAATCATCCAGGGAATACACAGGCAGGGAAAAAAATCAAATTAGAGAGAGAAACTCTTCATATCAGATTTTATATGGATTTATTCTATTTCAATAATTTATGTATGCATGCATTCAAGAAGACTTATTGAACAATGTCAATAATGTACAGATACAATTCAGGATAAAAGAGCTCACATGCCATTAGGGACAGGTGTTTTGTACCTTGCTAGCCTAATAACTTTTTTAAAGTATATTTTATTGATTATGTTGTTACAGTTGTCCCAATTTCTTTTCCCTTACATCCCCTCTTCCCAGTACCCTACTTCCCTCCAGCAATCCCACCCTTTCTTAGTTCAGTCCATGGGTTGTGCATATAAGTTATTTGGCTTCACCATTTCCTATATTATTCTTAACTTCCCCTGTCTATATTGTACCAACCAATTATGCTTTTTAATCCCTGCACCATTTTCCCATTTCTCCCTCTTCCCCCTCCCACCTAATAACCCTGCAAATGACACCCACACCTATGATTCTGTTCCTGTTCCGGTTGTTTGCTTGGTTTGTTTTTGTTTTTATTATTTAAATTCTGTTGCTAATAGTTGTGAGTTTGTTGTCATTTTAGTGTTCATAGTGTTGATCTTTTTCTTAAATAAGTCCCTTTAACATTTCATATAATAATGGCTTGGTGATTATGAACTCTTTTAGCTTCACCTTGTCTGGGAAGCACTTCATTTGCCCTTTCATTCTAAATGATAGCTTTGCTGGATAGAGTAGTCTTGGTTGTAGTTCCTTGCTTTTCATTACATTGAATACTTCTTGCCAGGCCCTTCTTGCCTGGAAAGTCTTTTTTGAGAAATCAGCTGACAGTCTTATAAGCATCCCTTTGTAAGTAACTCTCTTCTTTTCTCTTGCTGCTTTTAAGATTCTGTCTTTATCTTGAACCTTTGGCATTTTAATTATAATGTGTCTTGGTGTGGTCCTCTTTGGGTCTAGCTGCTTTCGTACTCTCTGTGCTTACTGGACTTGTATGTCTATTTCCTTTGACAAATTTAGGAAGTTTTCCTTCGTTATTTTTTCACATAAGCTTTCGATTTCTTGCTCTTCTTCTTCTCCTTCTGGCACCCCTGTGATTCAGATGTTGGCATAATTAATGTTGTCCTACAGGTTCCTAAGCCTTTCCTCATTTTTTTCAATTCTTGTTTCCTCCTCCTGTACTGGTTGACTGGTTATTGCTTCCTTATATTCCAAATGATTTATTTGAACCACAGTTTCCCTCTCATCACCATTGGTTTTGTGTGGATTTTCCTTCATTTCATTTAGTATAGCCTTCACTTCTTCTCTTATGCGTCTGCCATACTCAAGCATATTTGTCAAACCTGTGAGCATCTTTATCACCAGTGTTTTGAATTCTGCATCTGTTAGTTGCTATCTCCTCATCTGTGAGGTTGGATATCTCCTTATTGCTTAGTTCTTCCACTGGAACCTTGATCCGTTCCCCTTTTTGGGCTGTACTTCTCCTCATCTTGACAGGATCCTGTGTTTGTTTGCCTCTGTGCCTTAGGTAGAGCTGTTGCAACTATTACATTGTAATGGGCAGAGCCTTAGGTATTCATCAGTACAGGGAGATGCATTTCACCATGTTGTGGTGCTGTATGTTGGGGAGTAGTCTAAGAGGGAACAATGCCACTTGCTCACCACTCACCCCTTTTCCAAGCACTTCTCCCACTTCCATATGGGACTGGAGCCTCTCTAGCTGCTGCCCTGGCTGTTGTTCCCAGAGTGGGTGGGTCTGTGAACTATCTAGGACCATTGAAGCCCTTTAAACAAGCAGACTCTGCTGAGAGACCAGCAGTTTCTGCCTCTGTCCCAACCCCCACTGGTTTGCACAGTCAGAAGCAATGAGGCTGGATTTTCCCCGATGCTGAAACTGTGAGCTGTGCGGTCTGGACTGGTGCTGGGAGTGCTCTCCAGGTGTCCCTCTCAACTTTTTAAAATGTTTGACTGTGCTTTCTGCCAGTCTGCCACTGCCATCACTGCAGCCACTGCTGCCACTTCCGCCACCGCTGCTAATGCTGCTGCTGCCACCACACTGTGTCCTTTCTGCCCTAGCTCCGCCCCTCCTACCTGTCTGGGTGAGTATTTCTTCTTTATATCTTTGTTGAATTTCCATGAGGCTCGATTTTCTGGAACTTCTGGTTGTCTCTAGTTTTGAGGTAGTTGTAGTCCTTCTTAGTTGTGGAGGGAGACGCAGCATGTCTGTCTAGGCCTCCATCTTGGCCGGAAGTCCCTGATAACTTTTAAAATGCTGTTCAACATTGACTTAATGGCAGTGGAAAGAAATTGATAGCCTATAAATAAAAGTATATACTTTATTTCAAAATCATGTATTAAACCTAAAATTAATATTTACTTTTATTTGAGAAATTCTTGCTGTTCACAGTTTTTTGTCATTCATAATTAAGTAATGTTACTAATTCATACTTATTACAAATCAAGGTGGGTTACAAGACTAGAGTTACAACTAATAGGTCAACAAATATTTGAAAGTTTTTTTGTTTATTTCTGGTTATCATGTTGGCAAAGTAGTTTCTACTTTTCTGTACTTCTTAATCTCTGTTGAGTTTTCTTTTGCAATTTTGAAACTAGATGAAGCATACCTAAAGGTCCAAAATTTAGATAATGAAATAAATCACTCACTGTCATCCAATAGCATTCCACCATTCAGAATTCAAGCTATTACTGCAGACTTCAGGGAACTATGTACTGGGGGGAGCAGAAATGGGAGAGGAAAGGGATGAAGGTTTAGGAAGATTCTACAGAAGAAGCATTTAACATGGATCGTGAAGAGTGTGTGACAATGATTTCCCCTAAGAGAGGTAAAAATAGACCCATTGCTTACACTAAAAATAGCCCACAGCAGCAGTGACTATAAGAGAATTGGGCATAATAGGAAGAGAGGGGCATTGGTGGCTTGGAGACAAATTCATCCACTTGCTCACTCACTAATCCCTGCACACCCTTCTTCTACAGGATTGCTAACGTAAGGGAGAGGGACTATGGAAAGGACACTGACATGTGCTCTTCATCTCATTGGACGTGAGCACAGAATTACAGACTGCATGGTTAGGGCTAAAAGATGAAAATTCTATGTCATGAAAATATTCAAACATAAAATGGCCTTTCACAGCTTTACACTGCATGCCTTTAATTTGCCACTTCAGTTGTGATCTCGCATTATCTACTATAATTAAGTTTCTCTTTGTATCCTTTTGTCAGTTAACATGATCCATAATGCCCAGATGTATAGTAACATAGCTGCCAAGAAAGAAACGGTTGTCCCTAACTTGTAGGATCAACAAATATTTAAGTGTGACGTTATGGCCTGTTCCCACATGAGTTGTTCAATGTGGCTGGGGGTGAGTACAATTCATTCTCAGTTATTCATGCATTAGTTATGTGTGTAGCAATAGGATAAATGCTGCTGAAGCTATAAGAGAAAGGTAATATGTGCTGCCTAATTCTATGCCCCTTGCTTGGAAGACTAAAATCTAATTGAGAGGTTAAGACATGCCTCTATGAAAGAATAAGTAAGCCACTGTGCAGGTTGGTAAACAAGTAAATGTCAAATTGACTGCTAGAAGTCACCATGCTACAGAGGGAAACCTCATGGGCATGGACAAAAGTAGACTTCGTCACAGGAGGAGGAGCACAAGCTAGAACTTGAAGAATGGGTGTTGTTTAGCTTTAAAAATTAATATGCAGACAGAGAGAATACAATTGAGAAAAGCCAAGTCAGAAGACTTGTCCCTACAAATTAAGAGATAAAGAATGTAATGGAGAAGCCAAAGTTAAGGGTCTGATCAAGTTACTAGATGGGTTTAAAAGCCAACCTCAGGAATTTGTAAGTTTCCTATAGTCAAGAAATAGTTGCTGATACCTTGCAAAGCAAAGCAGAACATGGAGAATTTGGTTTGGTTTAGTTTCGTTTGGTTTAATTGCGTTGGTTTGAGACAGACTTGCCCGTTCTAATGGAACATCGATAATACCAAACATCAAATAAACCAAAAGTCATGTAAATTTGCCTTTGGATGGCATTACATGTGTGGTTAGATTCTTTCTTGAGAGAGAATTTTCATGTCTACTACATTGAATTTGAAAATTAGAAGAAGTTTCCCTCACAATTCATCCCCTTACCCTTTGTAAGACCCACCTAGCTCAGGAATTTGGTAGGACTAACCCTCTTTTTCACCAGAAAAAGATGAACAGGGCTTTGCTTTGAAAGCTTAAGTGAAAAGGTCTGATTATCTGAGAAGGAAGGGCTTCCATGGTTCTGTAGAAAGAGAGGGTCCACTCTAGGGAGGGCTGATTCCCTAAAGAGTAAACGGGTTGGGAGGAGGTTTCACTCTGTGGACAGCAGAGGCTTTGGCCCCTTCCCCCATTTCACCAATGTTCCAGGGTGTGGCAGGACCTCCTAGGGTCAAGTGCACAGATACTTCAGACACTGGGCAAAAGGACACTGGCTAAGACTGCAGTAGAGCAAGAAGAGACTTTGGGAGTGTGGGTAATGAATCGCCTGACCCTCAAGGAGATAAAAAGCAGCTCAGCAGTGACTATGAAGAACTCTGAGGACGGCTTGTGTTCCAAATATATTCTGAAAAGCGAACTGGTCAGTCTTGAAGTTCGGTGAGGAGACAGAATTGTCCATGAGTCAGAGGGATGCAAGGTGGGTGAGAGGCCAGAACCTAGCCCTCCACTACTGAAGATGTTATCAGACAGCAGTTAGTGCAAGAGTAACAGGGCCTGTGCAAACATATACGAATGTCACTCATTCATCAAGGAAAACTTAGTTCCACCATCATTATGCCAGTTGACAAACTCTCTGGTATAAATATTTTTCCACATTTATTGAGGAGTAATTGACAAATAAAATTGTATTTATTTAAAGTATACAGCATGATGATTTGATATACATGGTGAAATGATTACCACAATCAAGTTGATTAATACACCTACGACTTCCCCTGGTTAACTCTTTTGTGTGCACATCTGTGTGTATATGTGATGAAAACGCTTAAGATCTACTCTCAGCAAATTTCAAGTATGTTATACAATATTGTTAACTACAGTTCCCATGCTTGTACATAGCTCCCCAGAACTTACTCATCATACAACTGCAAGTTTGTACACTTGGACCTACATCAACCTATTTCCCCTACTCTCCCAGCCCCTGGCAACCACCATTCTACTCTCTGTTTCTATAATATTGGAGTTTTATTCTTTTCTTTTCTTTTCTTTTCTTTCCTTTTCTTTTCTTTTATCGATTCCACATATAAGTATACCATCATACAGTATTTATCTTTCTCTGGAGTATTTCACTTAGTGTAATACCCTCCAGATTCATCTATGTCTTTATAAAGGACAGGGTTTCCTTCTTTTCCGGTGGCTTAATCATATTCCATTGTATACAAATACTACATTTTCCTTATCCATTCATCTATTGATAACCATTTAGGCTGTTTTCATATTATGACCATAGTAAATAATGCTGCAATGAACATGGGAGTGCAGATACCTTTTCAAGTTATAGGTTTAATTTTCTTTGCATATATGCCCAGAAGTGGGATTGCTGGGTCATAAGATAGTTCTATTTCTATTTTTCATTGTTGAAGAAACCTCTATACTTTTTTCCATAGTGGCTATAACATTCTGGTACAAATCTTAAGAATAATATTTAAAATGCTGATTGCTATGGACTAAATGATGTGTCCCCCCAAAATTATATATGGAAGCCCTAATCCCCAGTGTGCTGGTTTTTAGAGGAAGGGCCTTTGGGAGCAATTAGGTTTAGATGAGGTCATAAGGGTGAAGCCCATGATGGGATTAGCACCACCATTTTTTAAAAATGGGAGATATCACACTTCTCTGTCTCTGCCATGTGAGGACGCAGCAAGAAGGCGGGCATCTGCACACCAGGAAGAGGGCTCTCAGCAAACAACACATAAGGCTGGCATGATGGTCTTCAGCTTCCCAGCCTCCAGTGCTGTAATAAATCATGTTTTGTTTAAGCCACCTAGTCTATAGGTCTTGTTATTACAGCCCAAATTAACTAAGACACTAAGTAACTACCTCTGGATAGTTGTTGATTCTTCTTAGAATCCTTAAGATGCCATCCCTAAGGCATAGATTAGAGTTTACTTACACATACATGCAGATAACACTGTTTATGCTAAAATAATTTTAAAGTAAACTCCAGACTACAAAATATTAAGGTTTTTTTTCTGTGCATTATTTGCCAAAATTGTGAATATGTACAAAATTGCTAAGTTTTAAGTAGGATAAATATCTATTTTAAAGATGAGAAAACTGAAGCACAGAAAACTATTTACTATTGTACCTTTCTGACTATTCTAAGCCACAGGTTTTTACTTGTATAATATGGTCATTGTGATAGATAGATAGATAGATATGACAATGGACGTTTTTTCCTCAGTGCCATGCATTCAGGAAGGAGTTAATCAATTATTATTTCAACATTCCAAATGAAATATAAATTAATTCAAGAATTATTAAGCCCGCACTATAATATCTGAAAGTGTTGCCTCTAGATAGCAATGGAATTTTACAGCAGTGGAATTTTACCCTTAGATAAAAGTTTAGAAATAATTTAAGACTGAGTTCTCAAGAAACTGAAGCTTAAAGATGTTTTTTATTTGCCTGAGATAACACAGAAAATCTTATTATCGCTAAAGCCTGACAAGGGTCTAATAACAGCCAACAAAACAAAACCAGCACATTTATGAATTAAATCCTCTTCATGTTTTAGTTAGCATAACTATACTTAAAGTACCACATTCCAGAATGTTCCATCCTAGACACTGTGTTTCTTAGAAGCCATCTCAAGTGTCTTATTATGTCAGCTTGTCCATATGTCCCAGACTTTTTTCATTCTCTTCCTTTTGGTGTTATGTCAAGAGATAAATGACATCATTCTAGAAGGTAGCCTGGTAGCTCTATGGCTTATTCAGCCACTTTCATCCCTGGCCCAATCCCAGGCTAGTCCACACTGATTCACCAGTTAGCAAGAAACTAAAATGTTTCTAGCCCTGGGAGCTACAAAAGATAAAATGAAATTGCGATGGCAGTTAGGAACCTGAAGTCAAAGGCTCACTTCCAACCCTTGGCCCAAGATTCAATTTAGGAAGAGTGAGTGCAATAGAGATTGGGAACTTTACTGAGAATGCTGAGTAATTTTTGGCCTTCCCACAATTTCTGGCATGAACAATGCATTAAAAGAATATTAAGTCATCAATAATTTTTTTCCTATTTCTAAAACTCTAACATTTAAAACTCTTCTCCTTGAAGCCTTAAATTTCAAATGGGTATTAGAGGTTCTAATTCAGTCTCCCAAAAACATCAACCTTTATAACACTCCTCTCAGGTGGCAGTGAGATACAGTATTTGACAAATCCAGTTATTTGAAAGTTCTTAGTTATATTTAACTGAAATCTGACTGTAACTTTCAGGTGCTGCTCAAAAATATCAATCCCAAACCACAGCATTTCAAAGTTGGCAAGAACCTGAAGACCGTTCTGCTCTCTGAAACTGCCATATGTAAATTCAGTCTCCTTTCCACCTTAGAGCCCATATTAGTTACTGTTTGCTAGAGAAAAAAGTCATCCCAACCATCCTAAATAACAAGCATTTATTATTTCTAATAAGTATGTGGGTCAGCTGGGTAATTCTTCTGATATGGTTGGCTTGTGTGTGGCAGGATGATCTAGAATGGTCAACACATATGTCTGGCAGTTGTCAGGCTGGGGGTTCAGCTGGGACAGTTTGTCTTTGGTCCACATATTTGTCTTTGGTCTTTCATCCTCCGGTGAGTCAGCTGGGCTTCTTCACATGGTGGACTCAAGGAATCAGAGAGTAGTACTTTTTCCATCCTCTGGTGTTTGTTAATATCCTTTTGGCCACAGCAGATCACATGGGTAGACTGGTTTGACAGTGTGCCCCCTAAGTTCAAGTCCTTCCCAGAACCCAAAATGTGTCCTTATCTGGAAATAAGGTTATTATAGATATAATTAGTTAAGTTAAAGCGAGCTCATAATGGAGTAAGGTGACCTTGAATCCAATATGACATTTATCCTTAGAAGAAGAAGAAAAAGACACAAAAACACAAAGGGAGAATGCCACATGATGACTGAAGACCAAGGATTCCCAGCAACATCAGAAGCTAAGAAAAAGGCGTGGAACAGATTTTCTCTGGGAGACTTGAGAAAGAGCATGGCCCTACCAACATCTCTTTTTTTTTTTTTTTTTTTTTTTTAAACCCTCACTTGAGGACATTTTTTCATTGCTTTCAGAGATAGATGAAGGGGGAGATGAGAGAGAGAGAGAGAGAGAGAGAGAGAGAGAGAGAGAGAGAGAGAGAGAAACATCAATCAGTTGCCTTCTCATATACACCCCAACTGTGGATTGAACCCACCACCTGGGTATGTGCCCTGACTGGGGATCAAACCCATGACCCTTTTGGTCTATGGGGTGATGCTCCAACCAACTGAGCCACACTAGCCAGGGCAGTCCCTGCCAACATCTTGATTTTGAATTTCTAGCATACAGAGCTATGAGAGAATAATTTTCTGTTGTTTCAAGCCACCCCGTTTTTGGTAGTCTGTTATGGCAGCCCTAAGAAACTATTACAGATAGTTTTAAATCTCAAGCAGAGATTTAATGGATGGAGAAAAAAACTTCACCACTAAATAGAAGGAAGTGAAAGACCACATTGCAAAGTGATGTGCACTCAGGGGTGGAAAGAATCTGTGGCACGTTTTTAATTTACTAAAGAGCTCTTCAAAGAGTAAGACGTTTGTTAGAATAATGCCTCTTCCTTATCCTTTCCAGAATAATTCCTCCTGGTTTCTGTAACAAGATCTCAAACCCCTTGCATGTAGGCTGCTGCCTCATTGTATCACAATTTCTCCATATGCCACTGAAAAAGCAGGGTAGGGATTTTATTACACACTCCAGATGTTTTCTCTTGAGTAGTACTGTTGAGTCCTATGTTGGTTAGGCTGTGCCTGGCTGCAAGTAATAGGAAATATGACTGGTGGGGACTTGAAATATACAACAATTTATTGCTTTGCTTAACAAGAAGTCTGGAGGTGGCCAAAGTTTAGCAACTCCACAATGCCAGGTGTGGTGTCAAAATCTCTGAAATTCTCTTAGCTTCCCCTGTGCAGTTGCAAGAGGTCATCCCTAGTTCTGAACATCATATTTTTATGTGGCCATGTCCCAAGTGGGAAAAGCAGTAGGCAGAGAAGTGAGAGAAGAGTGTCTTACCTTGCCTTTCTCATATCATCAAGAAGAAAACATTTCCCTAGAAACCCCTCAGAAAATCTTCCCACAGTCTCTTTGGCCAGAACTGAGCCATACAGATACTCCTAGCTCCACAGGGGTTATAAAAGCATGTGTGTGTGCTGTCAACTCTATTGTGGGCACTGGGGAGGAAACTAGGAAGCAGGAATTGTTGTTGCGTATGGTTCTTGTACACTCAACCAGGAGTGTCAGACACACCTCCACGGAAACACATAACTTTTTGAGGGAGACGTATTGATGTGGCCACTTTTATGTGAGGGATTTTAGAGATAACTAAGAAATTTTAACCAACTCTTTAACTTAGTGAGCAATGTGTTCATCATATAGGATCGAGAATAGTAATTAGTAGTAGATTATGGGCTCTAACAATAGACAGTCTGGGTTCAGATCTCACCTTATAATTTAGCAGGTAAGTGACCACAGGTAAATTAGAGTGATGAATATTGAATGTATTGCACTTATTACAAAGTCTGCCCATGGTAAATATTCAGTAAATATTACTATTATCCCTCTGCCCACTCCCACTATGGAATAAGGTAAGGGCTAGAGATGAGAACCATGAATCTGTCGTCCATATGTTTATATAAAAGACCCTGAAGAACAAATAAGAATCTACTAAAAGTGACTACCTATGGTAGGGAGACAGAGACACTTCAAGTCCCTATTATGTATTTAAGTCAACTAGTTTATGATTTCACAAAAAATGATAAAGCAAAACATTTTCCAGATGTTAACAGGAGTTACCTTGGGGTAATTGCATTATGGATGTTTATTTACATATTTTTACTTTTTTTGGAACTCTTCTGTGGTAGGGAGCATAATGTTCCCCCAAAGATGTCTGTGTCCTAACCTTTTGAATTCATATGTTAGTTACATGGCAAAGAGTAACTATAGTTGTAGATGAAATTAAGGAGGCTAATAGCAGACTTTGATAGGGAGATTCTCCTGTACTATTGGTGGACCAAATATAATCACAAGAGTCCTTAAATGTGGAAAAGGGAAGCAGAAGAGTCAGAGTGAAGCCACATGAAAAAGGCTCAACTGGCCATTGCTGGCTGGGGAAGGTGGAAAAGGAACTGCGCCAAGGAATTCAGACAGCCCACGGAGGTTGGGAAAGGCAAGAAAACTGATTCTGCCCTAAGCCTCCACAAAAGAACGTAGCTCTGCTTCTTGAGGTTAGCCCAGTGGGCCGCATTTGGGAACTCTGATCTCCAGAATTTAAGATAATAAGTTTGTGTTAAGTCACTAAGTTTATGGTAATTTGTTATGGCAGCAATAGAAAACAAGTATATTCCCTATATTTTAAATAATGAGACAGAAAAAAATAAGATGAAAAAAATTTATATATATAAATTTTATACAGCCACAAGCACACACATACAGACTGGAAATGTAATCAAGAGTACTAAATCACATTTGCTTGATGTTTATAAGAAATTATATACACTGTTAGCTTGGAATTATTCTAAGACATGGCCCCAAGGCACCTGAACCAAGTCTTCCAAAGCCACAAAGAGGCCAAGTGTGTGCTCCCATCCTCTGGTATTGACGGTTTTCATCCTTCTCGCGCCCTGGCCCTTCATCTACGGGCAGCAGACACACTGTATATAGAGAACCTCCCCCCTTATCTGTGGGGCATATGTTCCAAGACCCTTAGTGGCTGCCTAAAACTGCAGGTAATACAAAACCCTATATGTGCTATGTTTTTCCTATACATACACACCTATGATAAAGTTTACTTAATCACAGTAAAAGAGTAACAATAATAACTAATACTAAAATAGAATTATAATATAATAATGTAATTAAAGTTACGTGAATGTTATCTCCCTCTATATCTCTCTATCTCTGTCTCCATCTCTGTCTCTATTTCTATCTCTCTCGCTCTCTCTCTGATAAACAATCTGGTCATCAAGAAGGCTTAGACTAAGTGACTGATGGGCGGGTAGTGTACACAGTATGGAGATACTAGACAAAGGGGTGATTCATGTCCTGGGCCAGAAGAAGCTGGGCAACGTGAGACACGAGATTCATCACACTGCTCAGAGCAGCACAGATTTAAAACTTAGCAGTTGTTTATTTCTGGAATTTTCCATTTAATATTTTCAGACCACAGTTGACCACAGGTAACTCAAACTCTGTGTGGAAAGCAAAACCACAGATAAGGGGAGACTACTATATCGAGCTTTCAGCAGAAGTGCAGATTTATGAGAAAGAAGAAAATCGAACTGTAAAAGAAGGAAAGACACATTTCAAAAAGATACGTGCCAATACAACACCATTATCTAAACAGCAGGAAACATTCTGAGACTCTCCATAGGACTTTCTTTCTAATGCGATGTACCTAGTTTTCCAGAGAACAGAAAATTGCCCGTTAAAAATGCATCATCATGATGACAATTGAAAAAGGACCTAAAATTGCACCAAACTTCTTTATATTTCATTATACCTTTGAAACCTAGAGGCCTAAAAAAAGTTTTACATTGTAGTGGCTTCCTGTTTTCTAGAGATAAAAGCAGTTGGAAAAATCATCTTTAAAAAAGAGAAGCTAAGTAGTTCTTATAAGAAAAGTATCTAACTAAGTTTTACTTAAATTTTTGATTTCCTTCCTGGTTAAAAAAGTAATATATACTCATCAAAGAAAATTTACAGAATACAGAAAAATACATAGAAGAAAATATTAATAATTCATATCAGAGGAAACCATTGCTAAAATCTTTACTATATTTTCTCTCCCATTTTATAGGCTTTTTTCATAGTAAAGATAATATGTAGTATATACAATTTAATATTAATTCTTTCTGTTAACATTAAAATAATAGCTTTTAATTTGGAATGCAAAGTTGTATAACCATAATTTTTATATTGCATAATTTTTATATTTGCCTGCACTCTGTGAATGTTACTAAAACATATTTACACTTGCCCTAATGTTGAATAATCAGGTTGCTTCTAACTGTTCACTATTTATAAGTAATAATGTAACAAACAGTATTACACTTAAATAATTTTCTAATTAAGGATTAATAGAAGTGAAATAGCATAGCTTAGAAGTGGAATGGCTCAGCTAAAATGTAAGAATATTTTTAAGAATTTAATACATATCATTAAAATTTTTTCCTAAATATGCACTTATTTATCTTTAAGCAATACTTGAGACAGTCTCTATTACCAACTCTCTCAAGCACTGAGTAGTATTACTTTTAAATCTTTGTTAATTTAATAAACAGAAAATATTTCCTTCTATTTATTTTAATTTCTTGTTAGTTAAGTTAAATGCTTTGTTTACTTTCTATTTATATGTCCTCTTTTATAAATGTTCTAGTCACATCATTTTTCAATTTGTTTTTTAGGGTTTATGTATTCTAGTTCACCGCAGCCAGGATGGAGATACTGAACAAATAACAAAAGCAAACAGTTCATTATAGGGTTAGTTTCAGATCAGATCAAAGAGCATCTCCTATGATGATCAAGGAATGGAAACCACATGCTGTCAAGACCCTGCTCTCTGCCTCTAAAAGAATCCCATCCAAATGTCATCTCAACCCTGTGTTTGTACTCCTAAAAAATGCCTAGTGAATAGCAAGAAATAAGTCACTTGACAGCACTTTCCTAACAATTCTTACTTTCAGGAGCAAGTTGGTCACTCTGTGGAAGTCCAGACATTTATCTAAGTGATCGCTAATTGAAGGAAATGAAAGTAAGCAGAGGAGAACCAAGAACACCCTATAAAAATGAAAGGGTTCCCCACTGTTGGATGTCTATGGGATGACTCTCTTTAAAAGAGAGAGGATCCCTAAGAGCTACTGTCATGGGAAGAAGAGCTGAACATTGAGCTTCACCACTTGTTGTCAAGAATTCAAATCATGATGAATTTGCACTAATGATATTTTTATAATGACTTTGTATAAACTGCATTGAATACTTTGTATAATTGACTCTTTATCCTGTTAACAGCTTGGTTTCACTTAACAATGTAACAAGCACACTAGGTTTTAGAAGATTGGGTTTTTTTGTTTGTTTTTTGTTTTGTTTTGCTCAGAAGTAGTTAAATAAATAAAGGAAAATGATGGTTTCATAAAAATAAAACTCAACATGGAATTACAGCTTGGGTAAGGAGGGTAGGGACTTGAGAAGTTTCAGGTGGCTTTTCCAAGTCAAAAATCTAATCCATTTGGGAATTAAAAGGAAAAAAAGTATGTATGTATGTCTCTACTGAGCAATATACCCCACTAGTAGTCCTACATGTCTATTCCCTGAGATCCTACTTGTCTGCTTAATGATATGTGTGCAGCAAAATACTGTTGTTTTTTAGAACACTTTCAAAAAAGTAAATATTTATGTAAGACGGAGATCATGTATATTATTTTGGATTACTGTGGTTTCATCTAAAATAGAACCCCACTAAAAATGGCTCAAACAATAAGGATATTACTATCTCAAAAAAAAAAAAAAGAAAGAAAAGAAGAAGAAGGAGAAGGAGAATGAGGAGGAGGAGGAGAAGGAAGAGAAGGAAGAAGTAAAGAAGAAGGCGGAATAGGAGAAAACAACAAAGAAGAAGAAGGTCAAATTAGGCTGGTCCAGACTGATAAATGACTGGACTCCAGCTGACATTTCTATGATCTTTGGAGCTGTTCTCTTAGGTTTTCAGGTAGCTGCCATAGCTCTAAATATAATGTCCTTAAACAACAATGCCCAATGGGACATGCTGTTAAAGAATATCTCAGAAGCCCACAGCAGAACCTACCTTACAATGAATTGGTCAGAACTGGTCACAAACCTCACCCTAAATCAGTAGCCTTGGGGAACAGGATTACTATCACTTATCTTAAGCCAATTATGATTCTTCTCCTGTGTTGAACCTACTGCTCCCCAACACCTGGACAAAATCCTGGTTCTGTTGGCAAGGAAAGTGTGCGGGAATGGCTAAGATGTTAGCAACCAAGTGTCTCCCACATCACATCTTACTCAATTTACATTTTCTCAAAATCAAGTGAAGTACAAAGCAAATATTTGCAGATGAATAAATGAAAGTAAATATTGAAATACCTTTGTAAAATATCACGGGCACATTACTTGCATCAAGATTATTCAAGAACAGCTCTTCCTTTTTGCGGCCATCACAGAGGCGCCAGTGGTTAAAATGAAGTTCAGTCCCTTTGTGACTTCGGACCAGAGCAAGAACTGTAAAAAAGCATTTCAATGCACCTTCCCATATTCTCAGGAAGATTATGACTTCTCCTCTTACCAAAGAACTGAGACAGAAGTACAATGTTCAATCCATGCCCGTCCAAAAGGATGATGACATTCAGGTTGTACGAGGACATTACAAAGGTCAGCAGACCGGCAAAGTAGTCCAGATTTACAGGAAGAAATATGTCATCTACATTGAGCGAGTACAATGGGAGAAAGCTAATGGTACAACTGCTCACGTGGGCATTCACCCGAGTGCGGTGGTTAGCACAAGACTAAAACCAGACAAAGACCGCAAAAAGATCCTTGAACATAAAGCCAAATCTCATCAAGTAGGAAAGAAAAAGGGCAAATACAAGAAAGGAACGACTGAGAAGATGCAGGAATAATGTAATTTTATATACAACTTTCATTAAAATCTTTAAATGGGAAAAATAGATTATTTAATAATTATGAAATGTCCTGTTTTATAGAATACTAAAAGGTAATATTCAATAAAATAAATTTATCGTTATTTCCTTGAATGAAGAAATATGCTAAATTTGATAGAATCAGAATTCTTTGAAATTAAAAATAAATAAACAAATACACTGTGCTGTTTTGACAAATTTGGGGAGATAAACTTGGAGAAAACATTTACATCTGAGGAAAATATGCAGAACTGTGCCATGCAACTTTTTACCGATCACCTCTTCACTGGCATCAACAATGATGCTTCTTTCCTATTTTCATATAATTAAGCTACCCAAATAGCACCTAATTAATGGAGGAAAGATTATTAGGCTCACTACCTATTTGGTTAGTTCCCCTCTCTATGCTCCCACGGTACTATGATCATAATTGTGTTGAAACATTTATCACACGATACTATAATTTATCCTATAAATCGGCCTCCATCCCTCCTCCTTAAGGACAGAGACAAGTCCTATTCAGCTCTATACTTAAGAGATTAGGATGGAGCAAAAAGGGAAAAAGGAGCCATGGATACGGACAACAGTGTGGTGATTGCTGGGAGGAGGAGGGTATTAGGAGACTAAATAGTAATGGGAAAAAATATAATAAAAAGTAAATTAAAAATAGGATAAAAAAGAAGATCTGGGGATAAGCCCATTGCCCCTTCTAAATATGTTCAAACAATCCTGTTTTCATATTTTCAGTTCTACCTTATTCCTGCATATATATCTGCCTGATGCATCTAATTTTCTGAGTCTTTCAGAAATTAAATACAAGGGTATTTTTAAAAATAAGAGAGGAAGGGGGGGTGTGGAGAGAGAGGGAGAAAGAGGCTCTGCAAAGTATATTTGCCCAAGATCCAGTCGCCAATATCTATTAAAAAGTTTGTTCTGTGTTTCACAATATTTATGCCCACATTATTAAGTAACTCTCTCTTATTAAGTAACCTACTCTTCACATATTCTGCTTTGCCACTTAGGACTCGTCAGTTTGCTCCTGTTGGCCTCTGCCAGTACCATTGGCTGCATGGCTGTAGGAGGAACAAGAGACTTCCTCTTTCCTATCTGCTTCCTATTCCAGTGAGCGTCACCAGCAGCACTTCTTCACCCAGTCCAGCAGTTCTTTCTTGTAGCAGCAGCTGAACCCAGCTGGCAGTTTTTCAAACACTTGAAGAACCAGCTTCAAGTCCCACCCCAAACTGGGACTCCAAGCACTAGCCCGGCCAGCACCCCTTGGTCAGGCCCCTCCTGGGAGCTCAGAGACAGCAGTACCAGTGTAGCAGCAGCCCCTCCTCGGAGGTCTGGGTTCAGCTCTACAGGGTGTGCCTTCTAGGATCCAAATTTTAATCATTCCAGCCTCATCCTCTCATTCTCTCTGCCCTAGCTGCTTCCTGCAATTGCTACTGCCAGGACACATTAGAAGTCTCTTTTGGCCCTTTCAGTTACCTAGATAACTTTATACCTAGGTAACAATTTTTTATATTGAATTTCTCTGTTCACATCGCATGGCCCCTGACCAATATAATGTACAACTTCCCCCAGTTACTACTCCATGGCATTGAATTGCAGGGATGTGTCTGAAACTAACACGAAATAATATTGAATACACACACACACACACACACACACATATATATGTATATGTATATATATACATATACATATATCCGTCGTCGTCGTCGGCAGCCGTCCGTCTCGAGAGACGATGGTGTAGCTTCTTAAGAGTCTATCTGCACCGCCGAGAATGGCTGTGCAGTCCGACTCGGGAGTGACACGGTATCTGTCTCCTCCCGTGTTGAATCGACATCTTGCGATGACGCTGAAGCTACAGAGCCTGGGCAGGGTGATATGGAGGGTCTGCTGTTGCCCATGCAGCAGACCCCCCCTCTCTTCGCAGCTGAAGGATCCAAGGGAAAGACGGAGTCAATACAGCTTGGCTTCAGGTGCGCCGCAGGAGTTGCCGGTGTTGACTACAACATCAAACCGCCTTAGGGACTCCGGCTCCGGATTTTCTGTCAGGGTTTACTCCCTTAGCCTTTCCCCTGAAGAGGTATGCCGCAAGGCAGCGGAGGTTTTTTGGAGTCAGAGTTTTCCTTCTCTGATGTACCCTGACTGGAAGATCGAACCAGCGACACTTAGCTCGCAGGCCGACGCTCAATCCACTGAGCTAAACCAGCCAGGGTTATATACATATATATATGTATATATATATATACAGTGATCCCTCACTTATCGTGGGTATTACATTCTAGACCCCCAACCCTGTGATAGGTGAAAATCCACAAAGTAGGAACCTTACATTTATTTTAGTATTTACTGTACAGTACCGCAAAATCTCGCAATATAGCAAAAAATCTGCGATAAATAATTAAATATAATATTTTTTAAAATCCTGTGATACAGTGAGGCCGTGATAAGTGAACCGTGATATAGAAAGGGGACTACTGTATATGTATATTTGATTGATTTTTTTTTTTTTTAATTCCAGGGATGTTTTCCCATCCCTTAGAGTTTGATGCCTGAGACTCAGCTTCTCTGCTCTCCTGACACAGCTCTGGAACTAGGCATATGAGCTATATTACTGTACAGATAGTAGGAAGTTAACTTTTTATATTTCTGAAGATTTTTTCCAAAAATGAACTTTTAAAAAACAGGGATACTGAATCATAACAACATTGAGTATGAGACACTGATGCAAGCAATACAGTAATTGGGCCCTGCTTTTATCCCCAGTGTTCATGTGAGAAAACTGGGGCACAGAGAGGTTACATACACTTTGCTCCTCTCTACACCAGGATTGAACCCCAGGCATTCTGGCTCTTAATCTCTCTGCTACCAGATTTTGATGGTGAGCAGCTCTGATGCAGCATCCTCAGAATTCTCTGGAGAGCAAAGGCAATTCAGGTCTTTCATTTCTGTAATTGTTTTGGTTTAGAACACTAAATAGGTGGAAACATGAAATGTTTTCATGAAATGTGAGCACTAAGTAAGTGTGAACACGAAATGTCATCAAGTAAACCTTGTTCAGTAACAGCATAAGAGTGGACTTTTAAACTAGACCCACACGATTCGGCTTTAACTAGCTAGCTTCTCAGGGAGCTTACAACAGACAATTCTTCGGGAGACAGGCATACAGAATTAGACAAATAAAACATTTGCACAAGGCAGTAACAGAAAATAAGTGCAATCAATTCAATGATGGAGACCTCCCTGAGCACAACAAAAAATAGAGAATTCGGACAAAAAGCTAATGCTGTCAGGAAGAAGTCTGGAAATCTATCGTCTAGAAATACTGTAGAGGATGTTTGCCAAAATTTTTAGGGTAGCTGATAGTATATTGATTTTTAACTTTCTTCAATTTACTTCCATAGACAGTGTCTCTACGCAATGTTACAATCACACTATCTCAAAGGACACTTTGATCTACACAGTCCAAAGAGTTTAAAAGCAGAGTGGTATAAAATAGAAGGGAGGTGTATACATGCATGTTTGCATGTGCAGGCGCACGCAGGCCCACAGCTCTATCCCCCCAGTTCCCTCCCTGCTCTACATAGCAGTAGGGCTGTGTTTCCCAAGCTCCACTATCAAGGGCTGTCTGCCTGCTGAGATCAGCCAATGAAAGGCGCTAGAAAGAGACCAGTATCACTCGGCCAGACACACAGAGCGTAGCCTCTTCCTTTCCCCTTTGCTCTGGAGTGGTCACCTTCTCAGTGTGTGATCTGCCCTGCCCTGCCCCCAGCTGCAGGGCGAGAGGGCCTGGCCCTAAAGGGGATACTTGCAGGTTCCCAGGGCTGCCAACAGCTGGGTAAATCTGCCTTACTTTAAGTTTATGGATTAGGAAGCCCACTCGCCTACAGATGCAAGCACATCATGCTGTATCAGCAATACTAGTAGTAAAGGTAATATTTTTGACTCCCATCTGTATGACTCTTGTATCTTATATCTCAGTTGGTTCAGATCTTAAACAGGGAAGAGGATCTTTATTGAGACCACCTCAGAAATCCAGCATACATAATATTTATATATATTATATTCTAACTAATTATATTCCTAAGGCATTAGATCACTTAAAAATAATAGCTAACCCTATAACTTGCAGTGAGCCAGGAACTATTCTAAGTGCTTTACCTATAATTCATTTAATCCTCAGATCAATGTGATATATATTATGAAGATTTACAGTCAAGAATACTGAAACACAGAGATATTATATAACTTTCCCAGAGACACGTAATATGTCAAAGACTCTATAATCAAATTTCAAAAATTGGACTATGGAGTTTATACTCTGAAGCACCATGCTATGCTGCCTATGTTTAGATTTTACCAAATGATTCTGTACTTTTTCTAATGTGATTTAATTTTCAGTCTTAGATATATTATTTTCTTGCGTAACCCAGCACACAGTGTCAATTTGTGCCCTGCTTCAACTTTGATATAAGAACTCCATATTATTTCCCTCACCAAAAAGAATCTATTCCCACAAAAGATATTATTAAGCAATGTAGATTTTACTAAAGTTTTCATAAAAGAAACGAAAAAAGGAATTTGCATCAAATACCCCATGGCAAATGACAGTGTTCATGCAATGAACACATTCCTGAAGACTCCAATCATTCCACTCAGGCAACTTGAAACATAATTACCTATAGAAACAGGTGTAAAGTCATATTACAATATTTTAAATTGTTTATTACAAAAGGGTTATTAATATTTCTCTGTAACACTTTGAAATTGAAGTAGTCCAAACTTGTATAAAGTGTATATACTTTCTGTACGGCTTTCTCATAGGGGTTGGAGAAGCAGGTATTCTCCGTTCTTCTACAGAGCAAGCTAACTGGCCTCCAATCTGCTGTAATATTAGCACCCAGCCACTCCACACACAAAAGCCTTTATCCTTCATTACCCTCTGCAACTTACTTCCGCTCTGCCTCCAGAGCTGCTTACTTAAAGCCCCACCTTAAGGTTCAACAAACAAACATCTCTCCAGCCACAGGAGCCCATTCTTCTCCGGAAAGGGAAAGAAGCGGGCAGAAATAAACGTCAATAGTTTGATACTGCGTTGTGTTGGAGCCAGTTTATATCAGCTTACAGGAGCCAATTACTGAATTTGCAGGAATTTGCAAGCAGTTCTCAAACATGGCCATTATTAAAAACTAAATTACATAAACTTACAGTAAAATAAATTGCATTAAAACAAAGATAATTAATACTCAAAACTCATCACTTCCTACTTATTTTGCTATATTTTACTATTATTTATGCTGTTGAAATTATTGCATTCATTGTTTCTGCTCAATGAAATACTACATAAAAGTGACATTATATTAGCAGCTTGAAATGAGCCATGGTGGGATTATTTACACCATGGAAATTAGCAAAAGCTCCAAACCAGTGACACTTTTCCCCTGGAGCACCTATTGTTAAACATTTACCAGTACACCACTTGATAGTTGATAGATAACAGATAGATACACAGACAGATCATACATGTATTCATACCTACATACCTCTATATACATAGATATATAGATAGATCACACTATTTTCCTTATAGAAGTACTTCTATATTTTTTAACAAAAATTTTTGTGAATTTCAGCTAAACTGCTGCATATTACATGTATTCCCCATTAGAACAGAGCACATGGTTTCATACAGGCCATGAAAATTAAAACTAAGACCATTCACTGAACTTCCTTTCACATAAACAGACAACAAAAGAGAACGGAACTAACAATACAAACCATGTAGAATTGACACAAAAATCCTTCTGAAGAGTTGGGGGAGAAAGCTGAACCAGCCCAACTCCCAGGGAGCACATTTATATATTCCAATTTACAGGTGGTCAGCATAAACACTCTCCAGTAGTAGGGTACACTTAGAAACCTCCTTTCTAGACAAGAAAAATGATATTTTAATTGCAGTGGAGAATAACCAATGTCTACATAAGAGCAAGACCACGTAAATTTGCAAAACTCAGCAACTAGAGAACTGGAGGCTGATTTTGTGGGCAATCTTCGCCAGTGCCAACCCAAGTAGACAAATTAGCTTTTTAAAAATGTAATGACACTGCATATCTCTGGGGTTCCTTATAATGCTAATGACAATATACAGTAGCAACTGCAACTGGAGGCCCCAAAGAGCAGAGGCAACACTGCATGATGTTCCACAGGAGTATTTGCAAACACAAAATATCTCTTCAGATAAAACCTTAAAATCTTGCATGCCCCAGAATTGTAGTTACAAAAATTAAAATAAATATGAGGTAAAAGCAATTCAATTCAAATATTTACTAAGTTAAAATCTCTGTTCTTATCTCCAGGGAGATATAAAGATCATTCCACAGGAGCCTCACTTCGCAGATAGTGTCATTGTGGGGACGTAAGTGTAACCTGGCTAACCTGCCTAACCAGCCTGCAGTACAAATACGGTCACACGTTTAATAATCCCATCACCTGTGCCTGAATTATCTAAGCTCTTTCTCCAACAGACATCTGATAGGGAGAGGTGCTTACTCAGTTCAAGAACGACCATTTGTAGTTGATAAAATGAAGCTGAAAAGTGTGATTAGAGCACCATGAGCCTCAGTTTATAATTGTCATTACTTCTGTTGCTACCACCTGGTGTCACTGTTGGAAATATTCCTTGCCTTTAACTGTTCAGTCGTCCCTGTTGGGTCAGATCCTTGCAGAGGCTATAGTATATCTCATGCTTAGGCTCCCAAAGTGTTATCTTTGTTAGCTTGCCCTCACCAGCCCACCATGCCAGGGTGCCAGGTGAAATCTGAGTTACTAGTCAGATCCACCTGCCTTCGCAGTGAGCTCCCCATCAGGTTCTTCACAAGCTTCAGTGACGAGGGCACACAAGGGCCTTCTCAGGCCATCAGAAAAGTTTCACCACTAAACTTCAGATGGAAAGAGGATGGCACCTCAACATGTCTTCTCATATTCTTTGGTCTCTCTGAAAACATACCTAGATCTTCCTCAAGGATTAGTTCTGCATGTTGAGGGACCCTCTGTGCAGTGGGAGCAGTGCAGGGATGGGGTAGATACTATCCATGTTGTAGGTACAACTTCATATTTCAGTTACACCACTAGGAAGGAATGTTTAAATTATTCTCCCGGAACTAAGAAAATCTGCTACGAGGTCATAGTCTGTGTCAACAAAGACAGGTGTCTACTTCAGTCCCCTTAAAATATCATCTTACCAGATACACTTCATCTTAAGTAATTCAGAAAGTAATCTGGACTGCGATGAATGTGGGCACAAGTTCAATAAGAGCACAGAGTATGGGATAATTAAGTTTGACCGAATAGATAAGGAGAGCTTTCCCAAGCCAATGATATTTGATCTGGGACTTACAGTGGCGATTACAAAAACAGAAAAATTGTTCATGGGCAAAAGAGCCCACAGGAAGAGGATATTTGAAATATAAAAGCAAAGGTGAGCCATTTACCTGGGTGTCAGAAACATAGGATTCATGAGTGGCCAGGAATGAAGGGAGTAGAATAAAAGAAAATTAGATGGGGACCCATCTTTTGTTCAGCTTTGAGTATAACATTAATGAGCTTGAACTCTATTCAGAAGACAATGGGAAGCCACCTAAGCATTGCACGCAGAAGGAGTGAAATGTTTGGATCTGTAATTCAGAGAAGTAATTGATACCTAAACAGAGAGTGGACAGGTAGAAGAATGGAGGGAAGAACCTAAGCTGTTCTCAATGTCCAGGTGAGAGATGGCATAGCTGAGATTAGAATCATGTTTTCTCAAGGAAAGGGAGAAAACTGATTCTAGTAATATTTCAGAATGGAGAGAGAGAACCTAGGGAATAGCTTGCACATAGGGTGAAATGTAGAGGAAAAAGAAACACTGTTGAGGTTTGCATTAGGGAGACGGGATGCAAGCTAAGCCATTAAACACACTAGGAAACATTAGAAGAGGAGAGCTGTAATGAAGCTGCAAATAATGGGTTTCTTTTGGATGTACTGAGTTTGAAATGCCTGCAGGACACTCATGGAGAAAAGCACTTTCAAAATTCACATTTAGAAAAAGAAAAGAAATGCTTTTATTTGTCTAGAGGCTCAAAATGGTAATGACTGTGCTGAAAAAACATCTATTTTCTAAAAGTTCTCACCACATACAAATATTCTGTTACAAAAGCATCTCTGACACCAATAAGACAGAATAGACAGGCTGAAATATATATATTATTTTTGTTTGTTTATTTATATAATAAATGAGACACTACAGGTTAATGCAAAATAAAAAGATTACTTAAGAAAAAGCAAGGATTCACAGTTGGCTATTTGGAAAAATTATACAGATTTAGAGCCTTACTTCACACCATAAACCAAGTTAAATTAAGAAAAAAATAAGGTAGAAGAAAATGAAAGTGAGTATTTATGCAATTTCTAGATCACAAGATGGGAAATACCTTGTATGCTTAAAAACAATGTAAAAAAATCACAATGTTTGTAATTAATAAATTGGACTATGTAAGCATTATATATCTTTCTCCTTCCATAAGAGACACTAAATGAATTTTACAGACAGAACATATTTAAATTTGTAAGTAACAAATATGACAGAAAATAGTATTATTTATATATAAATATCTAATATGATTTCTTTTAAAAATTAGTAGAAAAACAAAATGGAAAAAACTAGGGCTAGACAATAAAAATTTATCTTCACTTAGAATGAAAAATTTTATATATTTTTAAAACTTAATAAGAAAACCTAATGCTAGTAAATTTATAATACACTGACACTCTCAATTAGCTGGTAACAGCATAAATTTTTAACTTTTTGAAAAAGCAAATTGGTAATATTTATCAAATTTCTGTCTCAATCCTGATAACACAATCTAAAGAAACAATAGAAAGTGCAGAAAATAGTTTATACTGTTAAACACTTAAATATTTATCTTTAAATGCATTTAAATATTTATACATTTCAAAATGTATATGCTGCTATTTATCATCATGGAAACAGCAAAGATAAAAGTCTCAGAGACTGATTTTGATATAATCATCTTAGATGTAATCAATATAAAAGTCTGAGTATAAGAGATGATTCTATTAAAAAAAAAAATCCACGTGTGTAATGTGTGTGAATTCCAGATCTTCTGCCTGTCTTGCTGACTACAATGTGGGCGTGGTGGTGGAAGATGGAGATCTCATGTTGATAATGTCAAATCCACAAGATAGCAACAGGATCCCCAACTCAAAGACCTCTCCATAGGGCCCTTGACTTCATCTCACACAGGGTGGACCTGCTGTATACAACTTCTAGCGACATACTCAGTTCAGTGTTTTAAATAATGCGGCATAACTATATGCATAATGAGCTACAAAAATTAATGTGCTTTGCTCGCTAATCAAAATGTGGTAACGTACCTGTGAAGGTCTGGGTACATCTGTGTACCAGAAAAAATGAATGAGAAACAGCACACAGTTCTGTGCCCCATTCTTCTCAGACCATTTGAGGAAGATCAGAGTCTCCCTTTCTTATAATTTAAAATACTGTCATTTACAAAAGGCATTGGACTATTCCAGAAAACAGAGTAAGTTTTTTTTAAGATTTTATTTATTTATTTTTAGAGAGGGGGGAGAGAGGGAGAAAGAGAGAGAAAAACATCAATGTGTGGTTGTTTCTCACATGCCCTCATCTGGGGACCTGGCCTACAACCCAGGCATGTGTCCTGACTGAAATTCGAACCAGTGACCCTTTGGTTCACAAGCTGGTACTCACTGAGCCTCACCAGCCAGGACCAGATTTAGTTCTTAAGGAGAATTTGTCAACTGTTGAGTGTACAAGTTGATGGTGGCCCCCTGGAAAATATTGATAAATATAGCCCCTAGAGCAAACTATTAAAAGGTTATGGCAGAGATTGTCAACAGTGCCCAGTACTCATTTTTCACCAACTTCTGTGGTAATAGAATCTCCAATTTTTAGCTGAGAACAGGGCTTCTCAGAATAAAATGTATAGTCTCACTTTTAGCTAGACATGGTCATGTGACTAGATTCTGGCCAATAAAATATAAGCAAAAATGGTCTGTGCAAACCCCGGGAATGTCCTTCCTTGAAGGGTGGGGTATATCCTTCCTCCTCCATGCTGGCTGAGAGCAGACATGAGGTTTGCATCTGCAGCAGTCATCTTGGACCTTGACTTGGAAGCTATGTGTCAAGACAACAGTTGAAACTTGATAGAAGGAACCTCAGCCCCCTACAATTATGGAGTTTCCTTATTAGTTATGCGTTGCCTGCTGATGAGAAAGAGAAATAAATCTCTGCCTTCTTTAGGCCACTCTTACTTTTCTGTTCCTGTCAACCCTGATTATTACAAAGATGAAAAGCATATCTTTGTTCTATATTCTCAAAAGTATCAGGACTATAGGCAATATGAAACCTACTACAGTGGAAAAAAACAAATGCATAATTATAGGACTTTAGCATGTGAGTTAGTATCACAGATCAACAACATTCACAACACCTCAAAATATGTTTCTTTCTCTCCTTCTGGAGTTCTCCAAACTGTAATTTCTTGATCCGTGTAAGTTTCCCAGTCATGGGCTCTCTGCTGACTCATTAAAAGAGCAGTGAAATTACTGCTTTGTTATTTTATAGTGTACTTTGGAGAATTAGCTTAGCCTCCAATGTCATAAGAAAAAAATTTAAAATATACTATTTTCAAAAATCAATTGTAAAGCATTATGGGGCCATAACAATTCTGGCAATTGGCCCAGATTGAAATGTATTGAATATTTCATTCTAACCAGAAAAACATGCCCCAGCTGGACAGTGTGAGAAAAGGAGCTTTGTATACATTTCTTAGACTTTCTATATTTAAGAACTAGAGAGAAATTGCCTGATGAGAAACCAATTTCAAAAGGTTATTAGTTACTCTAACACTTGCCTCAGGTGTATGATCCACTGAAAACTACAGCCAATGGTAGAAGTGTGGCATGGTTCCAGGGCAGCATGATAGGATCAAAGAGAACAGCCATCTGGCCCACCTGGGATGGTGATAAGGCATTAGGTGGAGCTGAGTGTGGAAATAGAACACGCAGAGCTACTGGAGAGTACAAAGGTTTCGGGTGGTTAAAGTTAGCTATGAATGAACTACACCTAAAAATATTGGCACTGGGGTATACATAAGCAAAAAAAAAAAAAAAAAAGTTGTTACTGAACAAAAAAATAGCGTTCGGCTGCTCGCCACCTCCAAAAGGCAAACTCTAGAGGCAGAGGCTATGAGAAAGTTTAAAAAAAAAACTGTTTATTTGAATGATGAACAATCTGGGAGAATGGGGAAATGGGAATCTCCCAATCTCAAAGCACATAGCCTCTGCAAAGCCCAGACAAAACCCAGCCATACTCAGCAAGATCAAACCAAAAGGCAGTGCCCAGAGTTCCTGCTCCATTTTAAAGTTCCATCCTTTGGAGCCCCAAAAGGCTGCTACGCGGTCATCCAAGTAGCTTAGCTGGTTGCCGGCGGCTGTCCCGGCTTCAGGCTCCCTCCTCAAGGCTGCGTGTGAAGCTGTCGCCGCTACCGGTCATGCGACTTCTAGGGCAGCAAGATCCCATGCTCCTGGGCCAGAGAGCACATAAAACACCAGCAAATGGTCCACCTGGTTGGCAAGAAAGAGACTCCATCCTGGAAGCCATGGGCTACATGACTGCTATGGTCAGGTAGTCCATGGAGAAGACAGGCCAGTAAACCGAGTGCTGCTCCCAAACAGCGAGTAGCAAGCAAGAGAATTTCTTGTTCCCCTGGGTTCCTATGAGTTTTAGGTGTGGAACGGACCAGGTACTTTCTCAGAATGACTAGTAAATTTCCTGAACTTTGGTGCACTTTGGGTGGGTCTACCTCCCAACCAATCCCTTCTTTCCCCGGGCTAGACTGACAGGCCTTTTTGGTCCAGCACCTCCCCCTGCCGCCACTTCATCTTCTATTGCTTGTGCCTGCTTTCCCCTAGCCCCACCCACAATCTGGTACCTGCAGCGGGTAGGAGAGCTTTTGCCCTCTTATCCAATTATCTCGCTAGCCTTACCAGTGCTCCTCCTGCCACCATCTTGCCCAGGGAGGGGAGGCTCCTAGGCATTCCACCAACTCCATGCCCCCGTGCCCTAGTCCCTATATGAAGTCAGTTGCCCTCATTCAGCGCTCACCAGCAGAAGGCAATAAACCAAAAGCCTAAGTAAAAGGACCCTGAAAACCCCACATAGCCTCTCAGGCAGCTCTGAGGACCGCCTCAGTGGGAGGGGTGGGGGATCGGCAGGTAGGAGCAGGACCTCTGTACCGAAGAGGGTGGGGTGGGTAGTGTCCTCAGGGCACAGCTAGGTTCCCTGGGGTCTCACAGTCCTGCGGAAGCACTGCAAAACTCAGTATCTTTGCCGTGGCCCCGGTGGTTGGCTGGTTCTTGAAGGTACTGTCTGGCTGCATGCCAAGCCTTCAGTGCCCCAAGGAGCGTGGCTCAGTGCAGAATCGGCTCCCAGGTCCCATCCCCATGGCCTAGCTCCATCGCCCCAAGCAGCCCTTCCTAGTCCCCTCCCCCCACTCCCAGCTCAGTCCCAGCAGTCTGGACAGATCACTTATTTGTATCAGAATGGCTATTCTCAACGAATCACCACATTTCCAATATTTTTCCTTGAGAGATATATACTAAAGACGATTAACTTCTCTATAATCACGGAGACTGCTGAACGTAGAAGCAAGCACTCTGAGCAAAACAACAATGGCAACACAACGTTACATAAAAATTGCTTAATTGTTAAAATATTAAAGCCTGATAAAGAAACAGACTAGTTGACTGTTGTTTTGCCAAAGGGAATAGGTTTCAAAAGCCCTCAGCAAAAAATTTAAAAGTAACAGAATTAGCCACATTAATAACAGCATTTGAATGAGAAAAAATAGAAATAGTTGCCGCTATTAAGGTCTTTTTATTTGATCCTGCAACCTTGTTTGGTTAAGTTTATATGGTCACACAGAAACCATTATTACAAGATATCCTAACATAATTTCAGAGAGTAAATATAAAGAATAAGAAATATTAAGGTAGTTAACAGATATTTTAATAATTTTTTTTTGAAATTCTAATGTTTAAGAACTAAAAAAGTAGAAATTCCCCAAACTAAGATTCCACTGATAATGTGTCCTTCACTTTGAACATTAGAAGTATTTCCCTAAACATAAGTGCTATTTTTCATTGCAAAGGAATTTGACAGATCACTGTCCTCTTCTGGAAGAATCAGAGATTTTAAAATTATAATCAATATCTATCATTTTAATCAAGAAGTGTAGCCTTTATACTTTCACCTGTCCCTTCCCATCTCTCCTCTTGATTCAGACATGTGGGAACAGCACTCAAAGCAGAATATTTCCAAATTTCAACAACACCAGCCCATAACCTGGTCCTTCGTGCAAATTACAGAAAGGCACTCTTTCTTCTGGAGTAAAGTCTTCCGATCCTTGTCACAGTGCATGGCTCAGCAATCAGGGAGTGGCCCCACTCTTCCCTTGGCCAGGACCGCTGGTGCAGGGGACCACCTGTCCAATGGTCCATGGCTGTCCTGCCTAAACCTAAAAGAGCAAGACGGTTTGCTTCAAATTCTTCTGAAGGAAAAACTCTGAGAAATATCTTCCCCTAAGTAAGCTACACAGACCAGGTTATCCTGTATGTATATACCCTTTAATGGAAAAATTGGAAGGGAAGTTGAAGAAATAAATTCCTGGAAGCTTTATTTAATGGAATAGATTTGTTTTAAGGTTTTGCAAACACACTGTTAATATCTAAACCACTTATGCAACACTGATTTGAATTTTTTCTGAGCTTTCTCAGTAGTAAGCATGGGATATGTTAATTTTTTTAAATTATAGTGATAGTGAAGAGGATAATAACTGATAGGGGGGAGGGACAAAGAAGAAAAACATCCATATTGGTGAACATTTTTGGTGATGCCCTGGCCAGCTTCTGCCCTACACCTCTCCCTCTTATTTAAACTTCAACCAAGCCTCATAGCCCAGTAATAGGACTTTTTGAAAACTAAATTTTAAAATCTTTCTAATGGGTCAAGATCTTAAATCTTAGATCAATGAATGGGCATTCTGTTTTTCCAATAGTAAAAGGCCTTTCACAGAGTAATGGGAACAATTATTATGCTTTGTGGAATTTCTTTATGTTGGAGAGAATCTCAAGGACCCTCTCTTTATGGAGAGCCATGAATCTGGAGGTTGGCAGCAGTAACCCTTAGAAAGCTAGACTACGTAGGGCTCTGTTTTGTCACTTCAAGAGATGGGATCCTCAGGAGAGACAACATACAAGTAGAAGGAACAACAGACCAGAAGTTAGGAGTGCTGGATTTCAGTCCTGATCTCTCGCCAAGTAGTTGTGTGGATTTGGACACTATTGGAGACCTCACCTTCCTCATGTGTAAGACATACACTGACAGTAGGCTCACTTCTACCTTGCATAAATTATGGTTATCTCTGTTCTAAATTTGGCCCTGGATTAGTCTTCCAATTTGGAAGAAGAATCACATAATTGACATATAGGTTGGCCAGCTTCACAAATGAATTAATGAAATTCCTGACATTCACCCAGTAGCCTGTATCAAGAACTATATCATCATAATGAACCACTATAAATAAAGAACAGAAGAAATTAATGCTGCATTAAAGTGGTAGGTAGTCAAAAATCTCATGAATATACACTATTGTACTGACATTTCAATAGCTGCACTTATGCCCTAAAGACAAAAATGAATGCTTTTAACTTATTAAAAAAGCTGTAATCAGGCAACAAAACAGGTTGCACAGCATGATTTTGATTTTGAAAGAACACATGTAGAGTGGTGCATGCCAAGGTAATAATGGTATTTATTTCTCAGTGCCAGTTACATTTTTAAATTCTCTCTTTTCTTTATCAGTATTTTCTAAGTTTCTACTTTATGCATGTATTGCTTTGTAATAATAAGCAAACACTATATTCTGAATTCTGAATTATGCTTCTCTGTCTTGCAATCTTTTACAGTTTCTCTGCCTGAAAAGTAATTCAGAACACTACACATCTACTCTTTTTATGGGTAAGAAGGGGAAAACCCATTCCAGTTCCCTAGCATGTCTTCCAGGCAGAAGATTTTTTCCCATCAAACTATTCCAGTCTTCAAAAACGCCATTACTGAGATGTCCTTAGGTAACTGTCCTTAATTGTGACTCTTTCTCCTAAAGAAGCAAGATAGGGTCAGCCTGGCATAAAAAAAGGTTGAGATTTCAGAGCTCCAATTTACTGACTCTTCCCAAGACCAGTTGTGGAGGATTTCACAGAGCCCCCGAACAGCAGGAATACAGAGGTGATTCCAATGGATTCGAATCCTTCTCTATTTTAAAGAATGACTCTACTTTTCTCAAGTTGTTCAACCTTGAGCCCTTCACTCAGCCTCTCATTGTACCTCAGTTTTCTCATCTGCAAAATGAGTGTACAATGTTATGAGGACTAAATGGGATCTTACTTGTAAAGAGGGACAGTTCAGTGCATGGTTATTATAATTGTTTATTGGAGCATCTGATGGCTCAACAGATTTAACTGTAATTAGCTCTAAAATAAAATTTGAGCCTATTCCCAAATGATTTCAGAAACTTAGCTTTGTCAGTCCAGTACAAAATCCCATCCCATCCTTCTCAGCCTTCGTCTATTATGAGAGAAACAAATATACTTGGACAATATTTTAGGCACTTGCTCTGCTTTGATTTTATTATATCAAAACTCTACCTACACAATTTCTCAATTTAAACATATTTTAAGTGCTCAAATGAGCAATTTCTATTTCTTAATAAAAAGATTATTATCTCTTGAAGTAGAATTATCTTCTAATCAATCTAACCTCACAAACACAGAAAAGTTTGAGTTGGAAGAAAATTTAGAAGTAGCAATGTGTTTCCTATTCAGACAGATATCTTTTAATATAAACTCATGTTTACAAATTCAAAAACTTCGTTTGTTAAGTTCCTAACACTGAAACAAAAAGAAACACTGTTAAATGTTATATTCAAAGGGGATGGTGTAGGGTCTTTTAGCACATAAGACTGATCATTCTTAAGTTAATTATCAACTATTTTGATAGCAACTTGGTAGGGCAGTCCACTATAAAATGAGAGTGGAAGGATGTTGAAAGGACCTTCTCCATTACCATAAATGTCTCATTGATTTACTTAATAATTTGTTGTTCTCAGAAAGTAAATGATTCTAATGGTTAATCTTGCTAGCAAGGTACTAACTCTGCTATGTGAATAGGGAAAGTACTTAGCCCACCTGGTTTATAATAATACCTACTTCATATAGACATGTGAGAATTAGGTGAGAAAATGCACAAGTCATTTAGCAGAATCTGGATATAATATCTGCTTAATTACATTTTATACAATATTCTTATCACTATTTTTTTTAAATTTCTGAGAAAACATGAGCATTGGAGAAGTTAGTTTTCGCTTCAAAGAAGATTATATCAAAATAGATTATGTTCCCATGAGAACAGCAATTTATCCTGGTCTGTTTTCTAAATTCATTCCTTTACAAAGTAATTCCTTTTGCTACTCCCTTGGCAAGCTTAGGAGAAAAACCTCTTCAATTCCCTACTTCAATTTTATCCCTGTGGGGAACTCAGCCCTTCACGGTGGGTGATTGGAATTTTTTTCTTTTTAAGTATGAAACCATTTAAGCATATAAGAATTTGAAAGACCATCTGAAAGACACCTGTAAATTTGACAAATGCTAAAATACAAAGATTAAGCATACGTTAATATTTTGGTCTCTTGACCTCAGCGTTCCCACTCTGTTTTCTAAAAAATCAAATGTTACAGATACATCTATATGATCAGCCTGCCATTTTCTTCCCCAGGACTAATCATTATCCTAATGCTGGTGTGTATTATATTCATGATGTTTTTCAATTTTATTATGTATATAGCATCCATAAATAGTAATATTTAAAATTTTACATAAATGAATTATAGTTTATCCTTTACTTCTATTTTTACTCAACGCATTTTTAAATTAATATTTATTCTTGTTGATTTTGATCATCTGTTATAAATCTGGTATAGAAATTGTTTGAATAAACCATAGTTTACTTTTTTATCCACTGTTAAACGGATGATTTCCCTCACTACAAACTTGCTCAAAGTAACCTCCTGTGTGAAGTGCCTGGGTTTTTCTAGAGTACAGAGGTGAAATTGTGGGATGGTGAGATATGTGCATCTTCAGCTTCAATGTTTCCAAATTACTCTCCAAAACCATCAAATCAATTTACACTCCAACCAATGCTTACGTGGCTTCATCTTCCCCACATCTTCACTAATGTTTGGTATCATTATGTATTAAAATTTCCCAATTCACTTTTGATATTGTGGATGAAAAGGGAGCCACATACTAAACCTGACAAGCTCAGGGAAGGCCTGCCTGTTGGGCCTTATAGACTCAGAGTCATAAATTAACTGCATAGGATGGTCTAAAATTAAAACTTAACTAAAAGCAGGTCATGCCCAAGGCCAGTATCTTCCTTGACAAAGGTCAACCTTTGCCTTAACTGAACCTGTCTATTCTCTCTTTTTGCATCTAAGATAACATACTTTTGTAATGTTAGAGTAAGCTGCTTTTCCCAGACCCCGTAGGATACAATTTCCCATCAGAGCAGGAGGCCGCAGAATGCCTCGTTTTTATCTCGTTCTCCTGCATGCCATTGCTATGTGCTGCAAATATTGATTGCTAGCTAGCCTGTACCCACCAATGGTAAAAGAAGTACGTGGCTAATCCCAGAGATTTCCCCCCTTTACTTTTTCCCACCTCCCTAATCTATCCCCAATGGATTTCATTAAACACCTCCTCCTTTGATTCTGATGTATGAAATAAGTGGTAAAACTGTTATGAAGAGGAGTAAGACCCAAGTCAAGGTGCCCACCCCCGGCCCCATCCCCGCCTTGGTCCCCGCAAGAGAGTAATTCAAACGAATGACAAAACAGGTATAGTGGAAATGAGACAGCAAGTTTATTTATGAAACACATGACCCCAAAGCTGAAAGCAGACACCAGCTAGTCTAAATGCCCCATGTGTAGAGGAAATAAAATCATTAATAAGTTAGAGAGTTTGTTTTATATACTTGAGCAGAGGCTACAAGTGGGCATCTAGCTAATCTAAGTATGCCAACTATTGGGGTTCAGGGGTTATATATACCTTAGTCAGCTTCTAGGTTCCCCCTCCTTCTTTGCATTGGGAATAACGTACAGCTACAAAGGCTTTCTTTCTCCCTTAGTAAAGGCTCTTTGTCTTAGGTAGTGAAATTGTTACACACACACACACCCCTTTCTTAGCACAGTCTCAAGGACTCTCCTCCTCTGCTATTTTGCTTGCAATGCTCAGGACACCTGTCAATCTTACCAAACCGAGCTCCAGACTGCTGAGTGAATTGATGAGACGTGTCTCCCTTTTGCTTCTAGCCTCCTGTATTACGTTCTTCGTTAGATCGTAATAGCGAGGGCCCTGCCTTGGTTTCCTTCTTGCCACTCATTCCCAACTGCTACCTAACAAAACTGACATTTTTTGGAGCTTTTTTTCAATCCATTGAGTTTTGCTTCCTGGCAATTGTCATCAGTTAGGCTCCAATAAACTCATTAGAATGCTCTACAGGTTTGGACATTTCTTAGATCGATAATATATATTTTCACATCTGCCTGAATTATTTGCCAATCTAATCATTCGACAGTTATCTTGGAATATCATTTGCTGGAAAAAGTCTTTATAATATCAGGATAAAGAGCAAGTGAATTACTCTAATGATTCAACCTTTCATGAAGAGCACATTCTTAAATAAAAAGACAAAATAAATGAATGAAGGGGATGAATCAACATCTGAAAGTATGAATGTGAACAAAATATCATGTTCTTCTTGTGAAGTAGCCAGAAGTAAACCAACATACACACAAAATCTTAATTCAACTCCGGCTTTGAAGTTTAGGGTCAACTGGATTATATTCATTCCTTAATAAACCACAAAAACTGCAATTTCCTCTTTGTATCTTTTAGAAGTAGGATAGAAATATATAAAGCGCTCACATAAATTAATATATACTGCCTACTGAGATCTCATATTCTTTTTGGCTGGCAAATCAAGATTAGTTCAATAATTTATACATCAGTTGAGGATAAATTAATGAGCTCTGTGTATGCAGTTGCTTTTATATAAAGAAAATCAAACCCAAATCTGTCATGTTACAAATGTGTTTGCTATTGGGTCTTCATAAAAATAAAAACCACAGTGGTCCTTAGAATATGAATGCCAATATCGTTTCATGTAAAGGAGTATTAAACACTAATAAACTTACTCATTTTTGCTTACCAATATTATGTTCATCTCCAGATAAAACTATAAAAATAGCCCTTGCCATGATAAATATAATTTGTAAGATGTAAAATTTGCGTTTTTTGTTGTTTCTGTCATTTTTGTTTGGTTTTTAAATTCTTCTCTATACTTTCTACCCTTGAAAAATGAGAATATTAACCTGAGTAAACTATGTCTTTATCATATAGGTCTGATCATTGGGGTGTAGTCTAGGTAATCTTACCACAAAGAAAATGAACACTTCTAGAAATAATATCTCTACAGATACAAAGGAAAACAAAACTATGCCTGATGTTTGCACATTACATTCTAAGGAACCCCTGAAGCTGTTTTGATCTTGATCTCAGTAAGACTC